>NC_141164.1:61084557-61807057 GCF_053477565.2 Lygodium microphyllum | reverse complement strand
CTTATCCAAAAAACAAACTTTCTGAAGGTCCTCAATCCAATCACTATGCAACTCTAAAATGGAGGATACTCTACATGCACACATTTGAGAGAGTGAATCAACCATACATTGGCATCACACTGAATAGATATTTTTGTATATGAGGATGGGGGCTAAAGTAAGAATTTCCTTCAATTGAGTAAAGCTATGATTAATAGTAGCATCCCAAAAGAATGAGTTCTTTTTTAATCGATCAGCCAAAGGCACTACAATGGTGGCATAATGCTTAATGAATCGCCTATAAAATGAAGAGAGACCAAGGAAACCACATAATGAAGTAGTGGTGGATGGAATGGGCCAGTCCTTAACACATTGCACCTTCTTGGGGTCAGTCTATATGCCATTTTTGCTAACAATGTGTCCCAAGTACTTCATTTATGTTTGCATGAAGATACACTTAATTTTCTTAGCAAAGAGCTTATGCTCTTGCAAGGTATTAAACACCCTTCTGATATGTGCCAAGTGCTCCTCTTGTGATTGCTATAAATGAGAATGCCATCAAAGAAAACAAGCACAAACTTGAATAAGAAGGGGTGGAAAATTTTATTCATGAGACTCTGAAATGTGGCCGTGGCATTAGTCAACCCAAAAGCATCACTAGAAAATGATAAAGCCCACAATCAGTATTGAAAGTTGTTTTGATCTCATCGCCCTCCCTCATATGGATCTAATGGTAGCTAGAGTGCATATCAATCATAGTGAAGAAGCGTGTCCCTTTCAATTCATCCAAAAAGTCATCAATCCATGGGATGGGGTATTAGTTCTTCACTGTGATTTCATTCAAGTCTCTGTAGTCAAGGCACATGCGGAAAAATCCATCTTTCTTATTGACTAACATGAGGGGGATGCATAAGGGAAATAACACATTTCAATAGTAACTCCTTGACTTGCTTTGCAACCTCTTCATGTTTACACTTGGAGAGTCTATAAGGTGGCTTGTTCACTGGCTTGGAATAGGGATCCAAATTAAGTGGGTGGTCCACTTGTCTCTTAGGGGAAAGGGCTGTAGGCATTTGAAATAAATCGCTATACTCCTCAAATAAATCCTGCAAGGCTGAATCCTTAGATACTTTGGAGTGCTTATCTAAATTTTCCTTATTCAAAAGCAAGGTGAAGATCTATGAGCATTTCTTAAACTCCCATTTGAGTTGCTTTGTTGTAATTAGCTGAAAACCAACTCCCTCTAAGTGGATGAGCTATCCATGTATCATAAACTCCATGTAGAGCCAAGAGCAGTCCATAACAAAATTTCCCAATTGTTTCAGCCAATCACAATCCAAGACAACATCAATGGGGTCCATGTCTAATGCAATTAGTCCAAATAATGCCACATAATTCTTAGTAGAGTATAGGGGGACTTTGGAACATACATGTGTGCTGATTTCTTCCTCGCCATTTGTTACTTGAACTTTCAAGGGGTGCTCTAATTCCATAGGGGTGCATTTCAACTGGTCAATGGTTGATTTATTGACAAAACTGTGAGTACTACTACTATCCACAAAGATAAATACATGCTTCTCATTAATACTTCCTTGAATGCATAGGGTGCTAGGGCTCCTAGAACCAATCCAAACATCCAAGGAGATGGAGCAAAAGGAGATGGTAGCTGGGTGGGATGTCAAATCAAGAGCATGGGATGGGCAACTACCTGGGTCAAAGGGAAACCCATCTATCGGGTCATAGAACAGCTCTTGATCCACATCCTTGATATGCTCTTCATTTTCAAGAGGTAATTCTTTCTCATTATTGTGCCAATCTTCCATTACGTACATGCTATGAACTTTGACCTTGGGTATCTTGTAAGGGCACTTGTAAGGGCATTTGGAGGCATGGTCGATTGTGTACTTGCCCCCAATTTAAATCATAGGTATTTTTCTTTCCATTCCTTCATAACATTCAAGGAAATGGACCTTTGGCCACTTGAACCATTTGAGGATGATGCAGTGTGGTGTCTATTTTCAGTATATTTACTCTCACAAATAGAGTCAAGTGTTGTTCCAAAAGTTCAATGTTTTCTTTCAACATGAAAGGGAGTATAGGTGGGTATTTGGGGCCTACTGTTAGGCATGGAATTGCCTCTAAACCACCCCCATATAGGGTTGATCTCAATGGGGTGCAAGGCTATCTATAACCTTGCTAAAAACTCTCATGTTTGCGGTACTTTTTGGCATATCTTTTAGCCAATTCAATTGCATCAAATAGTGTAGTCAACTTTTGAGACATGACATCCACTGCCGATAGGCTTGGTTCCAACCCATAGATGGACTTATGTAATTTTGAGACATGACATCCATTGTCGATAGGCTTGGTTCCAACCCATAAATGGACTTGTGTAATTTGGCATCATCACTAATTCTCTCTACATATATGGTCAAGTTCATAAACTAATTTGTGTACTCTCATACCATGAGATTATGTTGGTCAAGGGTATACCATCATCTTGCCAATCATTATTTTTCCACAGGGGATACAAATACTTGAACCATATGCATTTGAAATTCTTCCCAATCGATGAACCGATGATTCTCTTGATTTATATAATGCCACCACATGTAGGCAAATCCTTCTAAGTGAAGAGAAGCGAATATAATTTTCTAATCATCTGTGCGGGGGTAAATATTGAAGTAGAACTCTAATTTGGAGGTCCATTCTTCCAAGTCCATGGTGTGATGGGGACTACCCATTGCACTTAGTGAGAAGAATCTTGTCACAGAGATCATGAGGGCCTTGCTGCCCATGGAAACCTTCCTGTCCATACGTAACATGATGGCCATACATACCTTATTGTCCATACATCCATGTTTTGCATTCATCCCATGTTGCCCATTGATGCCATGCTACCCATTAATGCCATGCTTCCCATTGGACATTAATACCATCCTATTCATGACGATAGGGCTAAGCAACATAAGTTCTGTTGGGGCTCCTAGGAAGAGTAGGGGAGCTTCTAGCAATGGTGGGTGAGGGTCTCACTGAAGGGTTGGCTCTATGGATGATGGAGGAGCTCAATAGAGGCTCATCATTAGCATGAGAGGGTTCATTTACTTCATATATAGAAGGGTGAATACCCTTGGATCCAAGGATACCCTGTGTACCATGTAGTGGCTCTAGTGGTGGAGGTTGTCGAGACTCACACTTGGATTCATTAGACTTTTCTTGGGCCGGAGTGGTAGTTAATTGAGCCACAAGAGTGGCGAGCTACTCTAGGGTTTGTTGAATCCTATATTTCGAGAGGGCCATTTTCTCAATTGCTACATCAATTTTTGACATCATCTAGTGATGGTCACAACCATGTCATTATACCTCTCCATGTGACAAAGCTCATGCCCACATAGAGTGTGGTTGAGCAGGTTGTAGGGATCCATATCAGGCACTTCCTTATGCATATCACCATGATAATATTTTCCCAAGATACATTCATCATTCACTAAGGTCTTGGAGTCCCTAATCTCCCTCTAGACCTCTTCATGGGCCTTACTTTTGCCTTTCTGACCAGCCATTTAGATGTAATCCACAAGACCCACTATTAGTAAATGGGGTGTAACTTGTGGGAAACATTGATCAATGAGATTTTTAATTCAAATCGAAGGGGTGCAATCCCTCTTCAGTATGATCTATTAAGTTTTATGATAGAAAATAATCAAAGAATTCTTTAGTTGGATTTTTATGCTTGTCCTAGAGTGGTAAACACCTTGTCCACAGTGACCTCAGTGCACAAAAATGGCCATAACTTTTAGATCGTAGCTCTAATTGGGGATTTTTTTATTCAAACCAGAGGACATAAATCATCTTCTAGATGAGCTATAGGGTTCACTCCTAGGCATAATACATAATTTTTTGTAATTGGATCTCTGTGATTGTCCCTGAGTGACTGTGACTAAAACATTGTTTATCACTTTTCCCAATTGCATTGTATGAATGGCTTATGGGATGAGGGGCCTAAGCATCATCATAAATAGCATCCTAGACATATTAAGCACAATCCTAAGTATATTTACATGTCCATTTTCTTTGTCATTAGTGCACAAGTGGATGTTAATGCCATACATCTCCATTGATCGCATACATGTCAAGTATCATACATGGGTGCCATGAGCACTAAAAGGGTGTCCAAATGGGGGTATTTCATTAGGACTAGGGTTATCATGGGGTGTACCTACAACTATATACAAGTATTGGGCTCTAAAATTGAGAAGTGGGCAAAGTTCTCCCCTGAGATAGGTTATGCATCCCTTCAGGGTCTTAAGTGGTAAGGGAGGATCACCTCTCTTTTGCCTTATACCTCACATGGCATTGACCTTTTTCCTCGACCACCAAAGTATACATGGAAAATACTTTTACTTAATCAACTAGCATGAGGTGCATTGGAAAGGAAGCATTCGATCTTTTCATAAGATGCAAGGATGAAACAAGAGCTTGGGTAGGGGCTTACCTTGGCGGTCCAATGACTCACTAGCTACTACTTACCCCTTTTATTATGGCTTGCTGCCCACTTGGGATTAATCCAAAGCATACAAGATCAGGGAAGTGTTAATGTCAGAAAAAGTACTTAATTTAGAGTTAATCATGATGCATTGGAAGGCAAATGGTTCATTGATTTCATGTGGGTAACATGCATACAATGAAGGATTTAATTGAAAGAGCATATGCAACTATAATCTCTCCAACAAAAGGAATTGAGCTCAGCAATGGATTAAAATTAAAGATTAAGATTGGATTGACATGTCTCTTTAGTGTTTGGGGAAGATAGATGAAGGATAATCCACCATGATGTCAATTTTGTCATCAAGCAAGTCCAATTGATTAGAGCACTTCAATGGATGAAGCCTTCAAGGATTTCATGCTTCCATTGATGGCAGAGACTCTTGTTTCAGAGCTTTTCTTCAAGAATGGAAAGCTTCAAATGGAGCTTTCATGGCTACCCACAAGGATCCTTTGTATGTTGAGCTTCATGTCTTCAATCTGCAAAAAATGAGACCAAGACAAGCTGAAGGAGGTCATGGGGGTTGGGATTGGAGAGGTTTGAGAGCTCGAATTGAGCTTCAATGACTGCCCCAAACAATTCACTACCATGAACCAAGGTTTTTATCATGTGGGAGCTCAAATGTTGGGAGTAGGAGGTCAAGGCCTTGATCAGGTTTCTCAACCAGCCAACCAAAGGAGCCATGGGGGAGGTTGGATGTTGTTAAGAAGGGGCAGGAGGAGAACAGGGCTGTAGTAGTGCAATTTGTGCCACAAATTGCAGGCTATTGCCTAATGGCTTTATCTGATCCTTCTCAGCCTATAGGTTGCTTTATGAGTTGCTAGAGATGCCAAGAATTAAGTGCAAATGGTGGCTCAAGTCCTAGAGGTACCTAAGAAGAGATCTTGGGGATTCTTGTGGCTGGTAGCCATGGCAGCTTGCAAAAGAAGAGAGAGAAGGGGGTTGAGACCAAAAGTAATAGAGAATTTTTCCCTCTTCTAATTTCTGATTCTTCAACTTTGGTCATGGAACCCCTAAAAATCGCATGAAAAGGAGTGACAACTTGCTAAGTTAGCCATTTTACCTCTAGATATGTCTGAGTCTCTAGCCATAGCTCCTGTTTGCTCCAAAAAGCTGTAACTAACTATGGTCCTTCTTGCTATACATGTACCAACGACCTGAGTATCTAGGGTTTCAGATGTGAAAAGGGAACTCAATGGAGAAAGACGAAAGAAGAAAAGGACCAAAGCTTGATGCTTTGATACCACTTGTAATGAATGAAGTTGAGACAAGAATGAGCTGAAGAGAGAAAGAAGAAGGAGAAGAAAGACTAGAAGAGGAGAGATAAAGATAGGAAAGAGGGGAGAAAGAAGGAGGAAGCTATGGAAGCTAGAGATGAAGGTGAAGAGTATGTTCTTGCTAATATGTGGATGTCCTATATAGAGTCTCTTACACTTTATATACCCCAGTCATTGTGATTGGGTGTCTAACCCCTAGGTGCTGTGTATCCCGCTCGTTACATACAATGTGTGGTATTTCTCTAAATTATAACATAGTAGAAGAGCACATTCACCTAATTCCCGATTCTAGAAAGCTACATTATAATGTTGATGATGGACCATCACTACATGCACAAAACCTTTGTTGTTGTCAAGAAGCTAGTCCCATGTTCATAGGAAGAGAGAGAAGAGGAAGTGAGACGAGACTAGCATCATACTTGCAATGGCGCACGCGCACACACACACGCACACACGCGCGCACGCATGCACACACGAGAGAGAGAGAGAGAGAGAGAGAGAGAGAGAGAGAGAGAGAGAGAGAGAGAGAGAGAGAGAGAGAGAGAGAGAGAGAGAGAGAGAGAGAGAGAGAGAGAGAGAGAGAGAGAGAGAGAGAGAGAGAGAGAGAGAGAGAGAGAGAGAGAGAGAGAGACCCATGTGGCATGCATTAATTTTAAGAAGTGTGCCATGCTTTTAAGACTCACAATAGTCAATAGTAACTTGCTAGCCATCAAGAATAACTATCTCACCTTAACTTTAACAATAGAACAATCAAAGCTAAAAATTTCCATAAGATTTAATTGATATGAACTTAAATATCAAATTAGTAATTAAAATCTTAAAATTTCAATTTTAGATGATTTATTATCATGTCATTATATTAATACATTAAAATTAAATTATCAAATCATTTTTACATTATCAAATTACTATAAAATTGCTTAGTTATTTCTTGTCCTAGATTACTAAATTTTTTAATTTTATTTTAAATAAAAATTTTCCTAGAGTGTATTGAGATAATCTCTCACACAATAATGGGATATTATAATTCCATTTTTTAATTTACCTTGCATGTTAGTTGCCACAAGATAAGCAATTGTTGCAATTTGGTAAATCACTTCTAGATTGGCAAACCTCAAGTGGAACCTTGAATATTATAATCCATACTTTCAATTGAAAATATTTTTGATCGAAAACCTTTTCGATCAAAATTATTTCGATCCAATGTAAGTAGTATTCAATCATTTCTTAAGATGTTGAGGTGTCCTCAAATAATACACTTGAATTTTAAGAGTTAACATAAAACTTGACCATTATCATGAAAGAAACACTTTACCTAGAACATGGTGTTGACCTATAGGATAAGTCAAAGACCTATTTGATGCAAAGACTAGCCTTTGTAAAGTATATTTGTAAGTGGAGGATTTTTTTTGGATCATACTCCTAGACTTGTTTACATTAACTCCTTTAGCCAATGGTGCTTTAGTAGCCTTCTTGAGCAATAAGTTCTGTGCCTAAAAGGCCATTTGTTAGCCTTGAAGAAATACTGGAGTGAATTCCCAAACTTCACCCAGACATGCAAATTGTCTCTTGTTGTTGTTTCATCTTTCTTCCTACATTCTTATAAAGGAGAGGTGTTTCAATGTGTGAGGTACCTCCTCCAATAGACCTGGAGGAGTGCTCTTAGTAGTCAACTGAAATTCATATCCATGCACATTAGCATCCCGTCTCCCCATGGAAAACCTTGGAATTAGTTGAACATGGGAATCTCAGTTCTACTTCACAAGGGAAGCGTGGACAAATCACCCCTAACAGCAATCTAACACCCACCTAAGAAAGACCACTTTGTAATCAATCAAAGGTAGGAGTGAGGTTAACACCACACTTGGTTCAAAGAGAGTGAGAGACGAGGGAGAGTGTAACTCGATCCCCCTACCCATAAGGTAAAATCTCAGCTCCCGCCCCCTAAAACGATGTTAAACCTGGTAACTAATCCTACCAGTATTGGGAGGGTCATGATTTAATCAACTCTATCTAGTGTTGCCGACTTACCGAGTCCACCCAGCCATAGGCATCCAATCATCAGGATTGAAGCCTTCCACTTTCCTTGATGGGTTTTGCTTAGTTTTTTAATTAGCAAAGCATACTACCACACTGTTTGGACATATAAAATCAACTTTCTTTAATTACTCCGTTAAACTAGGTTCATTAAACTCAATCTTTAGCACATAATAAACAATTCAAAAATCAGATACTTTATTTCACCATTACTCCGCAGAGTGGTACAAAACCGTCTTTCCGCAAAAAGACATCGTCCAACCTAGGATAGGACCTTCCAATCCCTCGTGATTGGGCTGTATGTGATCACACTCCATCCATGGTCAATAGGGAATTTACTTGCTGAGAGCCCCTCTAAGCTTCCTTGAGCCTCCGAAGCCATCCTACATAACAAGGGGACTTATCAATCAGCGGCCCTTTGCTCTCTCAGGTGCTTGAGTGATCAAATATAAAAAACACCTATCTCCCTTAGAAGCATAGGAACCCCACCTACATGTGAGTTTTTCCAAAAAACACCTACCTCCCTCGGGAGCATAGGACCCCCACCCTCAGGTGAGTTTTTCCACACTCTGTAATCCATAACTTATCCGACTGTGCAAACCCAAAATTATAAGAGCCATAACTCATCATTCACAAATCCAAGCAGTCATAACCATAAAACATTTTTAACACAGTTGTCAATGTATGCGATGCATTTCCTAAAAAGCATTTGATAATACTAACATGCTTTTATAAGTTTAAGTAAGTTCTAACTAATCGTGATCCTTTTCTTATGTACTAACCTAATTATCTCCGTTTGGCCATCCATTGTGATTAGGGTTTATGACCACAACCTTGGTTTGTTGTGGAATAACCCATCCTTCGGCTTCAATCTTGATGATTGGATGCCTATGGCTGGGTGAACCCGGTAAGTCGGGTAACTTTTCTTGATGGGGTTTGCTTAGTTTTCTAAATAGCAAAGCATACTACCACACTGTTTGGACATATAAAATTAGCTTTCTTTTATTACTCCATTAAACTGGGTTCGTTAAACTCAATCTTTAGCACATATCAAAAATCAGATACTTTATTTCACCATCACTCCGCAGAGTGGTACCAAAACCATCTTTCTGCAAAAAGACACAGTCCAGCAGCCTAGGATAGGACCTTTCAATCCCTCGAGATTGGGCTGTATGTGATCTCACTCCATCCACAGTCAATAGGGAATTTACTGGCTCGAAGCCCCTCTAAGCTTTCTTGAGCCTTCGGAGCCGTTCTACATAATAAGGGCACTTATCAGTTGGCGGCCCTTTGCTCTCTCAGGTGCTCAAGTGATCAAATATAAAAAGCACCTATCTCCCTTAGGAGCATAGGACCCCCACTTGCATGTGAGTTTTTCCAAAAAACACCTACCTCCCTCGGGAGCGTAGGACCCCCACCCTCAGGTGAGTTTTTCCACGCTCTGCAGAGTGTTTAGGGAGCATTGGGTTGGGGACTCAATGTCCGGAACCACCACAATCCACAACTTGTCCCGGCTATGCAAACCCAGAATCATAAGAGCCATAACTCATCATTCACAAATCCAAGCAGTCATAACCATAGAACATTTTTAATACAGTTGTCAATGTATGCGATTCATAGAATCTATCCCCTTCTTCAATTTCCATGTTCCTTCCTAAAAAGCATTTGATAATACTAACATGCTTGTATAAGTTTAAGTAAGTTCCAACTAATCATGATTCTTTTCTTATGTACTAACCTGATTATCTTCATTTGGCCATCCATCGTGATTAGGGTTTATGGCCGCAACCTTGGTTTGTTGTGGAATAAATTGTCCTTCGCGTTGAATGGATTTGGGGTTAACTGATGCCAGGAGGCATATTCCACGGTGGATTCCGTGAGGTTTTACAGTGGATTCCGTAAACTTAGATGACCGGGGCTCATACGCAAAGAGGATTCTTTGTGCGAGAAGTTGATGGGGACGCCTGTCCTTTTCGGGCGTTTCATTAATTTAGTGTGTACATGGGTGATTCCATAGCGGGTGATTCCGTAAAATGCATATTAAATTAATAAGCGTTTATGAGTTTAGAGTGCGCACTCGTAATAAATTAAGGTTAGGATTTATTTCTAACCAGTTGATTTATTTATGTAGCTGAAGACTGCTAGGTATTCACTTTTGTCGGTTTAATTGTGTTATTTTACTAACGATTGTGAATGCTTCAGTTGATGTGTAGAGATAGCAACAGTGCGGAGGAAAGTATTGGAGTCTAGCGGATTTTCGACTTTGGACTATATTTTGATAGGCGCCACGCCTATATTTTGTTATGTCTATAGAGACATCGATTATTTATTATTATTTTGTATGCGCTTATGCGCCTGGATATGTTATTTCTATTTGGACATTGAGATTGGGCGTGCCAGACTCTATGGGCACCGTCCATTAGCTTTATTTTCTTATTTTTGGTAGAAAGCAAACTCAAAAGCTAAAAGCTTATCATATTTTTGTAATTGGGCTATTTTTGAGCATAAAGATTGGAAATATACATTAAATACATGCTTTGTGAAGCGCTCACACAAGGCATGGGGGAGATTGAACCCAATTTGTCTCTTGTCTCATGTCGTGCTTGCTTTTACATGGGTTTTTGTGCTAAAAAGTAGAGTACTTTGTTCTTGGGGACCTTCCAGGATTCACCACGTGAGCTATCTGCGTCCGATCTGCGCACCAGTGGTATCAGAGCGGAGCAGAGATCAAGGGCTTCCAATCGCTACCAATCTCGGGCGAAGGCGGAGCTCCAGGAACAAACGGCCTCTACAGTCAATCTCGTCGCGAACCGTCGATACAGGCAGACTTTTGGCGATCAAGAACCCCTATTTCCACTGTCAGATCGCGAAGGACCAATCTCTGCAGGCGGAGGACCACTCAAACACTTCCTTCATGAAGTCGTGGAGTTACAGATAAGCTTGCCTAATTTTCTCATTCTTTCATTTAAAAAAAAGGCTTAAGACAAAGCTTAAGAAGCTTCTAATCTTCAAATCGACCTACAAGAGGAGGCGCCCGAAAATTCCAGCGGAAAAAACGGACCCCCCCCCTCACGATCAAAAACGGCGGCCTGCTATTCCACCATTAAGCTCTTAAGCTTAATCACTAAGGCTAATTAAGCTAAATCATACAAATCTCTGCAAGTTACACAGGGCAGAGAAGTCAAAATACTCCGGGTCTCGCACTACAGAAGTCAAGTTCAGTAAGTCACTTGGAATCAAGTCCTGCAAGTCCTGCAAATCGGCTAAGTCCAGCAAGTCAACAACCCTGCAAGTCTGCTAAGTCTGCAACTCTGCAAGTCAGACTAAATCAGAACTGACTAGTGCTTAAAACTCATAGAAGACTTGTTCGTTTGCAAAAACTCTGAACTGGAAAGTTGTTCGCAGCAAGCTGTTCTACCTATCTACAAGTTCGTTGAAGTACTTTCAGCAAACGGAGACAGAAATATTGCAGAATTTCTGAAAATTGAAGAAGAAAATACCCAAAAATACATAGCCTTGTAACCCCAAATTTGAGCTACGCTCATCCCGCTAACTGATTTTGAGTGAGAAAGGTTTGTTGAGTTTTACAGGATGACTACCCCACATATGGATGATCCTATGGCTGAAGACGATCTACCCGAACCTACCATGGAACAAAAGCTGGATCTTATCATGCTGCAATTGGAAGAAGAGCGAAGAGCTAGGCAAGCCTTGCAAGCGCAATTGACAAAGCTACAAGGAGCGTCCACTGATAAAGAAGAACCTCAACCTAAAGATCTGATTCGCCGTACCATCGACGCCACTCTTGAAGCACAAACCATTCGCAAGGAATCCAAGATAAGTAAACGAAGTTTCAAGTTTCGCACTTTCAATGGCATAAGAGAAGGAAAGACTGTTTTATCATTCATTAGCCAGTTTGATGACTATTTCCATGAGGAAACTTATCCTGAGAAAGATAAAATCAAGTGTGTTACTAATCATCTGATAGATAAAGCATCACTTTGGTGGACTGTAGTCCGCAAGAGTATAGAATTGGCCTAAACCACCTGCATTACCATCCACTATCAATCCAAATCCTAAGCCTACTCAACAAGCAAATCCAAATATACCCAGACTCCCAGCCATTGCAAATAATGTGACCAAAGCCAAACCCATCGTATGTTACAAGTGTCACCAGCCAGGCCATCTCGCAGCAAATTGTCATTCAAAGAAGCCATCAGCACATATCAACTACCTTGGAGCTATGGACGAAGACGAGCATGAGGATATGCCGGATTTCACTGAAGAAGAAGATGATCCTACTACTACTTCCGACACTTTACCAGGTATGCCTACTTTATATTCATTGTTGACTATGAAATGTATGGTGCATGGAACAGAAAGAACTATACTGCATGATGACGGTAGTACCCATGACTTTATTTCAGCAAAATTGGTAAAGGAATTGAAATTGCATACTGTACCTACGCACTATCGTATAAAAGTTGCATTTTTAGGCACTAGGTACAATGGCACACAAGAAGTTCAAGATTTAGAAATTCAAATTGGTCCATACATTGAAAGAAGAAATTTCTTAGTTGTCCCATTATAGTCTAGCGACATTATTCTAGGAATGCCATGGAGACACCAACATAATCCAAACATAGATTATTCCACACACACAATGAATATAAATTTTCAAGGAAAATCTATTACATTATTTGGTATGCATGCATCTCATATGTTTCCACTGCTTTCGCATACTCAAGCAAAACGTGCACTACGCAAGAATACTAAATCATATCTCATTTGGGTGAATGAATTGCATGCAAAGGAAAATCATATGCATCCTAGGCATAAGGAATTTCTCGCGTATTTTAAGGATTGTTTTGCAGAAGACCTACCACCAGGTTTACCTCCATCACGTCCAGAAGATCATAAAATTGACCTAATACCTGGCACACAACCACCTTGCAAAGCCCCATATAGGCACAATCAAATAGAGCAAAAAGAAATCCAGAGTCAAGTAGAAGAATTACTAAATAGAGGCTTAATTCGACCTAGCAGTTCTCCATTCGGTGCACCTGTGCTCTTAGTCAAGAAAAAGAATAATACTTATCGGATGTGTATTGACTACCGAGCATTAAACAAGATCACTGTAAAGAATAGGTATCCTATACCTAGAGTTGATGACCTTATGGACAAACTGCAAGGATCTTTTATATTTAGTAAAATTGACCTTAAATCTGGATATCATCAGGTGAGGCTAGATAGACCCGACATATTTAAGACTGCATTCAGGACATAGTTTGGCCATTACGAATTCTTAGTTATGCCATTTGGATTAACTAATGCACCTGCTACTTTCAGTAGAATGATGAACCGTATTTTTCTAAAATATCAATATTGTGTGATTGTTTTCTTTGATGATATTTTAGTGTTCAGTCAAAGTGAAAAAGAGCATTATGAGCATTTATCATTAGTTTTTCAATTACTGAAAGAAAATCAACTGTTTGCAAATCCTGAAAAGAGTGAATTCTTTAAGACAGAAATAGAATATCTAGGTCATATTGTATCAAAAGAAGGAATTAAAGTTGATCCTAAGAAAATTGATGCAATATTGCATTGGCCTATTCCTAAAAATGTACATGAATTACGCTCATTCCTTGGTCTTGCTAGTTTCTATAGGAAGTTTGTATGTAATTTCTCATTACTTGCTTTACCATTGACCAAACTTCTTAAGAAAGGCATTGTTTATCAATGGACTGAAAACCAACAGAAATCTTTTGACTTACTCAAATGTGCATTGACCAATGCCCCTGTTCTACAATTGCCTGACTTTAACAGACCATTCTTTCTAGTTGTGACCGATGCTAGCGGATCAGGAATAGGAGCCGTGCTTATGCAAGACAACCATCCAATAGTATATTCTAGTACTAAGCTGAAACCCTCTGAGCTTAAATATTCCACTTATGACAAGGAACTCTTAGCAGTTGTCCAAGCATTAAAACAATGGAAGCATTATTTAATGGGTTCAGAATTCATGATAAAGACCGACCAGCAAAGCATTAGACATCTACTTAGCCAACCCCAAATTTCTGACCGTCATATAAAATGGGCTTCATTCATTCAAAGTTTCCATCCTATCATTCAATACCAACCTGGAAAAGAAAATGTAGTTGCTGATGCATTGAGTAGAAGACCTGCAATTCATAACATTTCTATCATATCTTTTGATTCTTTAATTGCTATGAAAGACACATATCACCAGGATATTACTTTTCATTCTGATTGGCAAAAATTAGTTCAAAATAATTTCATTCCTGTTGATTCATTATCATATAATGATGGATTCATGTTCTTTGAAAAGAGACTGTGTGTTACTATTCCATTCCGATCTTTTGTTTTAAATGAAATTCATTGTCCCCCATATCAAGGTCATAGAGGTATCATTTCTACATTACGCATGTTAACTGAAGATTTTTATTGGCCGCATATGGATGCAGATGTATCTAATTTTGTCTCTGAATGTCTGATTTGTCAAAGAATAAAGAGACATCATGGTAAACAGTATGGATTATTAATGTCTTTATCTATTCCATCTAAACCTTGGGAGCATATATCTATGGACTTCATTACTGGCTTACCAAATACTAAATCTAACCATGACATGATTTGGACAATTGTAGATAGATTTAGTAAGCAAGCATATTTCATTGCATGTAAGAAAACTTTAACAGCATCACAAGCAGCACAGTTATTTTTGAAAACTGTTTTTACTAACCATGGATTGCCGAAAGTGATTATTTCAGATAGAGATTCTAGATTTTGTAATAATTTTTGGATTACACTGTTTGCAAATCTAGGCACAAAGATTGATTTCTCATCTGCATTTCATCCAGAAACAAATGGACAAACAGAAGCCACAAATAGCACCATTCTAGATCTTTTACGTGCATACACTATCTCTAAACCTCAGACATGGGATACTCATTTGCATTTATTACAGTTTGCTTACAATAATACACCGCACACATCTACAAAGAAAGCACCTTTTGAAGTTATTTATGGATATAGATTATCTACCCCTGTTGCATCTTTGTCTAATAGAATACAAAGTGCCGATGATATTGCTGTTATGCATAACACTATTTTTGATGAGGTCAAGGATATGATTGCTAAAGCCCAACAATCATATACCAAACAAGCCAACAAGAAAAGACAAGCCATGAATTTCAAAGTTGATGATTATGTTTGGCTTAGAATAGAAAAGCGTAGACTGCAAAGTGTAGATAGACATCCAGTTGTCAAATTAGCCCCTAGATTCTACGGACCATTTAGAATCATTCATAAGATTAATGACAATGCATTCAAGTTAGAACTGCCATCACATTGGAAAATTCATAATACATTTCATATTAGTTTATTGAGACCATTTAGAGGACAATTACCTATCCACCCTGTCTATGAAAACCCACCTTTACTAGAAGAAGAGACTGAAATACTTGAACCAGAAGCCATTATAGACACTGACTACATGACCACTAGAACTGGCCGAAGGTATTCTAGATATCTAGTCAAATTTAAGAACCATCCTGTAGAGGAAGCACAATGGACGCACGCTAGAGACCTAAATGCTTTCCCCACTCTGTTAGCTCCACATTGAGCTAATAGCAATTGAGGTCAATTGCTATCCCACCCCGGGGGTATGATGCCAGGAGGCATATTCCACGGTGGATTCCGTGAGGTTTTACGGTGGATTCCGTAAACTTAGATGACCGGAGCTCATACGCAAAGAGGATTCTTTGTGCGAGAAGTTGATGGGGACGCCTGTCCTTTTCGGGCGTTTCATTAATTTAGTGTGTACATGGGTGATTCAATAGCGGGTGATTCCGCAAAATGCATATTAAATTAATAAGCGTTTATGAGTTTAGAGTGCGCACTCGTAATAAATTAAGGTTAGGATTTATTTCTAACCAGTTGATTTATTTATGTAGCTGAAGACTGCTAGGTATTCACTTTTGTCGGTTTAATTGTGTTATTTTACTAATGATTGTGAATGCTTCAGTTGATGTGTAGAGATAGCAGCAGTGCGGAGGAAAGTATTGGAGTCTAGCGGATTTTCGACTTTGGACTATATTTTGATAGGCGCCACGCCTATATTTTGTTATGTCTATAGAGACATCGATTATTTATTATTATTTTGTATGCGCTTATGCGCCTGGATATGTTATTTCTATTTGGACATTGAGATTGGGCGTGCCAGACTCTATGGGCACCGTCCATTAGCTTTATTTTCTTATTTTTGGTAGAAAGCAAACTCAAAAGCTAAAAGCTTGTCATATTTTTGTAATTGGGCTATTTTTGAGCATAAAGATTGGAAATATACATTAAATACATGCTTTGTGAAGCGCTCACACAAGGCATGGGGGAGATTGAACCCAATTTGTCTCTTGTCTCATGTCGTGCTTGCTTTTACATGGGTTTTTGTGCTAAAAAGTAGAGTACTTTGTTCTTGGGGACCTTCCGGGATTCACCACATGAGCTATCTGCGTCCGATCTGCGCACCATTAACTTCCGCTTGTGTTTCAGCAGCGACTACTTCTTCATGTTGGGGAGTTCTCTGAGCGTGACCTTGCTCAACATCTCGACATCTCTTGGGAGCCATGGAAGAAGCTTGATGAATTCAGGCAACGCTTCCATGTAGGGGTGGAGAGAGAGAGAGAGAGAGAGAGAGAGAGAGAGAGAGTGTGTGTGTGTGTGTGTGTGTGTATGTGTGTGTGTGGCTCAACTGATTACAACAAAGCTTTGTTGTGTCAACACAGCAGCATAGAGACTTTTGCACGGATTGTTGTGCATCTGTGTGTGTGTCAATGTCTGTCAGACGTGATGCTCTACCCTTGTTTTTTTAGTAATGAGGGAGGGGGGGGGTAAAAGAGAGGGCACTTGCTTTTTAGCATTTTTGATGACATCATCGATAATAAAGAGAGAACACTTTTCTTTTAGCATTTTTGACGACGTCAGGGAGGGGGGACTCCATTTTTGTAGTGTGAAGATAAAAATTGACGAATATATGGGTGAAGACGCACCGTGCATCGCGCCATCGGGCAGGTGTCACTCCAAGGCATACGACTAAGGCGGCAACCAATGCATAGACCTTGGCATCTTAGCCTTGTCATACTTGGCAACGGGCTACGAAGGCTTCGTTTGGCGTGGTTGGCTGCGCGTGAGAAGCTCCCACTAGCTTGTAGAAAAATCTTCTTGGGAGGCCACCCATCCCAGCAATGTTGTCACCCAAGTGCACTTAATTGCCAAGTGACAATCCAATAAGCTATTTCTTTTAGTTATTCTATACTACAAACATAGTTTTAATAAGCTTGTCTTGGGAGGGTTTCCCAAGCCTTTCTTCCATGAGAACTGACATATAATACCTCATTAATAATAACAATTATCTTCTTAAATAGAGTAAGTTTCATAATTAGAGCTATTTTTAAAAAAAATATGCAATGTAAATCAATTTTCTTTGGAATGTATATGCACTTGTTTATTAAAATAAACTAAGTAATGGGGACATTACACAATGAAAGATGTTTGTTTTGCAATGTCATGCCTTAATGAAGTTTTCTCCCACCCCCAATTTTTTCCTATTTCATGTGGGTTTTCATATTTGTTTGTGTAAAACTTTGATTACATGACAAGTTGCCTAGCTAAAGATAGATATTACCCTTCTTTTCAACTTATTGTAGCTCCAACAAAGGTGCTTTTGTTGAGTTAGATGCAGCTTTGTGCTAATGTTTGACATCAGCTCACTTGGCTACCTCTTTGTTGACAATTAGCTTACTCTTAGTTGCTAACAAGAGAGATCTTATAGTCAAAATTTATTTCATTTTCTTTTATTTGCAATTTATGCATAGAAGAAGCTTAAGCACACATTGCATGAAATCAAGTCTTCAAGTCTACTTCTATTTGCTCTCTCCAAAGGTGAATGCAAACTAGACTTTCTCGACAAAACATCAAACCATTAACAAAGTGGATAGTACTAAAAGGGTTGCAAAAAAGTATAACAAACTACATATTTCTTCTCATCATCCTTAAAAAAAATTTCTTGTTCTAATGCAATGCTCCTCTACATGATAGCATTGTTATCTAGATTAAAGACAACTCATTGATGCTCTAGGTAAGCCACCTAATGAAACAATGTTGACACATTTGCCTATAAAACATCCAAGTTAAGTTTCAATTCTTAGTTAACTTATTGGCACTACACATAGATAAGTTTTAGTACTTAGTCAACTCATAACACAACATAATTGATTAGCGATATGTTCTAACTTGTACCTTCATGCTATCATTAATAAATGGAGTTGATGGGATTTCTCTAACTAATCATTTCTCTACACTCATGCTTACTTAGGAAGTCATGTCATAATATGGGTTATGTTTTTTTTGAAAGGGCTCCACGCTTGCAAACATGGAAATGAACTACTCTTCATCTAGTTTCACAAAATTTTAACATCCTCAAGAAGGTATAGATGCCACATCCTAGGCAACCAACTTGTCCTCTTCAACCACTTCATCGATTCTTGAACTAGCCATCACTTGAGCATCAAGGAAAGCAACCGAGTCATTGGTGGATCCTTTGTGAGTTCTCTTCTTGGCTTTCACATTATGAGCATTGCTCACTAGGTCATCAATCCATGATCCCAGTGTTTGTAGAAATGGGCTAGTAGAAGGGGTGCCTTGATGTGGTTTCTAAGTAGCAACACCATTGGGGTAGGGAAGCTAGGCCTGCTAGAAGAGGCCACTATTGTTGCTTAATTTGTTGGCTAGACTAATGCCCAAGCTCCTAATATCATCTTGCATTACTGATGGTGACATCAACATACACTACAAGGTTGAGATCAAATGAACAAAAAATTTCAACCTGCTTACCATACAAAGATGCAACTCAAGCAAGAGCATTCCAATGATGTGCAAGCAAGGTTTAAGCAATCAACATACAATATTTGAAGATGAGGTCTCCCCTTGGTGACAACAAAAAAAAATTAGGAGATTATCTTCTACAATATGTGCTTTAGGTTGACATGAGTGCTAAATCTACATACTCAGTTATGCATAGCATGTGGCACGTAGAATCACACACAAAAGCCAAGGCAATAGGTAGAAAGGATGTCTGGTAGTAGTGCCAAAGAAATGTGGGAGGAGCCAATTCTAGAGGTCTTCTTTTTTTGTGCCTATGGTTCTTGTTGTGAAAGACAACACTATCTTGTTCGGAGCACCTCTTCTCAAACATGCTAAGAAAGTCATCTTTGTTCCATTTCTTGTAGTCATTGCACAAATAGAAGAGTCTCAAAAGGGAAAGCTTTTTGTAGTGCTCATTGAGAAGTGTTTGAATGTTTTTGGATTCTAGAGAGCTACTTCATATTGCTACATCAACAGAGGCTCACACAATTATTTGACATTGTATGCACAAAAACCCAATCAATTCAAATAAGCAGTTAATGTCTCCTTTGGAATCTCACACATTCACAATTCATTCATCTGATTCATGATTCTTGAGAGATGTGTTATCTTGCTCATGATGGATCATCATTGCACACACAAAACCTATGCTATTGTCAAGGAGCTAGTCCCATGTTCACAGAAAGAGAGGGAAGGGGAAGGGAGAAAGGGCTAACATGACATTAGCAATGTTACAAATAAGCACACACAGACACACAACATGCCATGTGGCATGCATTAATTAAGGAATATGCAATGCATTAATAAACTAAGGTTATATTCAAATAACAAGGTTCAGGCAAATAGGCAAGTTCAAGGCACACTCTAATGCACCATGTAAGACTAGAAAGAGGTGTGGTAGTTCTCTCAACTATACGATAGTAGAAGGGCACATTCATCTAATTCCTACTTCATGAGAAATGCATTCTCTTGATCATGATGGATCATCACAGTGTGCACAAAACTTGTAATTTTTTCAAGAAGCTAGTCACATGTTTAGAGAAAGAGAGATGAGGGGGAGGGGGAAGGGGCTAACATCATGTTGGATACGCATGCATAAGCGTGCATGCATGTGCATGTGAGTGCATGCACGTGCACACACACACACACACACACACACACAGAATGTCATGTGGCATGCAATAATTATAAGAAGTGCGTCATGCTCTTAAGACTCACGATAGCCAATAATAACTTGCTAATCATCAAGAATAACTATACCATCTTAAGTTTGACAATCTTTACGTCCCATGCAATTTAATGAGTCATTGGGACTCACTCAGAAAGACTTATGTTCATAGTCCTTCTACCTCAATGGAATGCATCTTAGTTAGAGAATGATTGAAGTCCATTCTCTAGGTAAACTTTCTACTTGGGTGGAATACCTTGGTTTCCTTTGGGTCCCCCACAACTTCACGTTGACTCTCAAAGTTTCTTGAGCAATCCATCACTGAAACTTCTTCTTAAAGCTCTAAGTCCCTATCTAGATCACTTTTATCACCTCTTTATATATCAATGAAGAATTCCTGTATTGTCAAAGATGTTATAGATTTTATTCAAATACCAAGGTTCGGGCAAAGGGGACACTCTACATGTGCCATCATGTAGGACTGGAAAGAGGTGTGATATTTCTCTCAAGTATAAGATAAAAGATTGTCATGCATCAAACTTGTAAGCAAGTTTTCCAAAATGAATTTGTTATGTTTTCATGTTTGAAGGCAATATGTGGTATTTCTCTCAATTATAAGATGTAGAAGAGAACATTCGTATGATTCTTGATTCATGAGAGTTGCATTATCTTGCTAATAATGGATCATCACTGCACACAAAAAACATGTGTTGTTGTTAAGAAGCTAGTTCTATGTGCAAAGAAAGAGAGATAAGGGGAGAGGGAGAAGGGGCTAACACCCACACACACAATGCCATGTGGCGTGCATTAATTAAGAAGTGCGCCCTGCTTTTAAGACTCACGATAGCCGATAGCACCTTGCTAGTCATAAAGATTAACTATACCATCTTGAGTTTGGCCATCTTTAGGTCCGTTGTTTGCAGGTTAGAGAGTGGTTTGGACTGAAATGCATGCAGTTTTGCCCGTCCTAGCCTTAGGAGACATGACTCGAAAAGGAATTGTAGATACAGGCGCCGGTGTTAGTGTGCTAAACCATGCAGTCCTAGAGGCATGGGGAAACCCTCCTGTAGAGACTGCTAGATTCAATGTCATGCTAGCAAACGGAATGAGGGTAAGACCATTTGGGGTCTTAAAGAATTGGCCGGTAAAGATTGCCGGTGTGCAATTTTCGGTAAACTTCATTGTCATGAAGGGAGTGGATTACGACATACTATTAGGCCGACCTTGGATGAGGAATGCACGAGTCATAGAGGACTGGGGCAATGGATTGATTTTCCTAGCAAAGACTTGTGCTCATAATCTGTCTACCTTGATGAAGCGTGTCTTAGTTAGAGGATGATCGAAATCCACTCTCTCCTTGGACAATCTTTGTACTCGGATGTAATACCTTTATTTCCTTTGGAATCCTTGTAGCTTGGTGTAGACTGTCAAGGGTTTTGATCAATCGGTCCATGAAACATGTTCGTGAAGCTCTAAGTCCTTACCTAGATCACTTTGATCACCTCTTTATATGTCGATGAAGAAATTTTTTATTGTTGAATATGGTTCGGATTTTGTTCAAATACCAAGGTTCGGGCAAATAGCCACGTTCGGGGGACACTCCGCATGCCCCATGTAGGGCTAGAAAGAGGTGTGGTATTTCTCTCAACTATAAGATAGAAGATTGTCACGCGTTAGGCTCGTAAGCAACTTCTCAACTATAAGATAGAAGATTGTCACGCGTTAGGCTCGTAAGCAACTTTTGCAAAAGGAATTTGTTACGTTTTTGCGTCCGAAGGCAACACCATGGAGGCCCATATGAACGAAGCCTAGTCGGCCGTGCCTCTCCGATCATATATGCATTCGAGACTAATCAGGGTGGTTGCCGTACAACTATGAGACCCATGGTTGCGATCGGAGTAGAAGGTGACGCATGCTTATCCCGACCCTCTCGCTTTTCCTACGAATGTGATAAAGAACTGGTAAGATGCTATTGAATCAAATACCTCCGTCTATCGTGCTATGACCCAACGCACCCCTCTTGCGTGGAGGGGAGGCTTTGTGGGGTCTGGCCAACAAAGTTTTCGTGTTCACACCAAATCAAGAACCTTGAGCATGTATGTCTCACTAATGTTTCTTTGATAATTTTTAAAAATAGATGCCCAATGCCACTAACTTATGGATGCAACCCCCACTTAGGCCACTAGTGTTTTCTCTAAAGATCTGTGGTAGCGGACCAGTTCTAGCGGCCTATGTGTGTGACCGGCTGGTGTTCCTTTCACAAAAGGTGGGTGTGTGTGTCATGTGACCCACCGCTGGTTCTTTCACAAAAGGTTCAGGTTCGCTCAGCAATTATGAAGATGTAGATGGATGTAGACGAGAGGAGAGTTCAGGCAGGCTACTGCCAATATAGACGTAGAACGGACGGTGGGTCAGGCTCTCTTCAGCTTTGCCGGCGTCATGCGCCCAAAAAGCGCGAAGCTCTCAGACGATGCAACTTGCAAAGCAGAAAAGCACGGGTGGAGATGCGGGGTATCGATCCCCGTACCTCTCGCATGCTAAGCGAGCGCTCTACCATCTGAGCTACATCCCCGAGTGATGGCTAACATTGCGCTCAATTATTACAAGCTATTAAAAAATCTGGCAAATAAAGTATTAGACGTATTATAAGTTTGAGGTGCATAAAGCCCACCCGACGGTTTGGCCGAGTGGTTAAGGCGACAGACTTGAAATCTGTTGGGTTCGCCCGCGCAGGTTCGAACCCTGCAGCCGTCGGCATTGTTGCTTCATTTTGGGCTCAAACTTCTCTTCTCCAAAACGGGTTCCTGTGATGCTATCCTCAACATCATGGCGTGACGTAAGATTTGGGGTTAAATTATTATTCCAACTCTCGAAATTTGCTCTTCCTTTATGGTGGGTGCCCTACATGGTTTTTGGATATCGACTTAAAATGTTATCCCAACTCACCAAATTCGTTGGATATTATTCCAACTCTAAAAATTTGCTCTTTGTCTATAGTGTAGTACATGTTTATTGGATATCAACGCCGCATCTCGGGTTAAAATATTATGCCACCTCACCAAATTCTCTTTTCGTTTCCCATGTCGTATGTGTTGATTGGATGTTGATTTTGCATAGCTACCAAAACTTTAGGGTTTGGTTCATGTGCACGGAATTTTATTTATGGCATGGTATATATTGATTCGTGTGAACCGAGTTTCTTTCATGGTGTGGTGTATGTTTGTTGCATAGTGATATTTTGCACAGCCACCAAAAACTTTAGGGTGTGCTAAGTCACCCCTCTATTTTTCGTGGCTGCTCCTCTTCCTTACATGCAACTAGGTTATTGGGCAAGCTTAGGCCGCTAATGACACTTTCATGTCGTTAAATGTGTATCAAGCCACTTTGAATAAGGCAATGGAGATACTGAATTGTTTATTGGTTGCTCTTGTCTCAATGTAGACGAATTCAAAATCGTCCCTTATTAGGTTGACTATGAACAATTATAATGACTTTGTTTCGAGTGCCCATGTGGTATATGCATCTCTAAAGTGGTAGGGTTTCCTTTGGGGATCGGATCTCAAAACTTCATTAGACCGATTCCTAGGGGAGACAATGTCACATGGCCTTCGTCATTTAAAGCCACGATTCTATCTTCTTTTGTATCCTACTTGTCTGTTGTTACCTAGCTCCCTGATTCTAGCATAAGGATTAGCAATAAATGGCTTCATAAGTCTTTCTCTAGAGGCTAGATATATTTCAAGATTGGCTTGTGATGAGAGCAAGTTAATGTGCTAAAATGTGCGTGTGTATGCTCAAGGGTTGTGAATTTGCAAATGCTTTGTCTAGCCCTTACTTTTGGAAAGCTAATTGACTTATTGGGTCTACCTATCCATAATGGCATGGGACTGTCGCCCACCCTCTACCCAATGCACATGCATAGATAGTTTTTCAAGGCAGTTACATTACTACATGTAAATGTAGCTTCCTTCATTAGCCCTTTACACATGAATTATTACATGATCCTTTAGTCACACATATCAAACAACCAATCAGTTTTGCACTTGGTTCAAGTCCTTTATTACAAGATCTGATTCTTTATTGAACCAACAACCCTTTACCATGGTTGTTCTTACCTCATTTGAGGCCCCTTAACCATGCTAGGAACATGTGCGGGTGGTATTCCTTCCATGGTAAGTCTTTCTCTAGAGGCTAGATATATTTCAAGATTGGCTTGTGATGAGAGAAAGTTACTATGCTTAAGTGTGTGTGTGTGTGTGTGTGTGTGTGTGCGTGCATTCAAGGGTTGTGAATCTGCAAATGTTTTGCCTAGATCTTAGATCTATACCATTTTCCCTTTGACTATGCATTTGCAAGTGCCTTGGCCTATTTGGCTCTTGGATTGGGTTAGACCACAAAGTCATTGTTTGGGTCCCTATCTTTAGAGAGATTCATAGCATGTGGGCATGCCAATTATAATGTGTGCTTTTAAACTTCGTGGGATTGGTAAGACATCACAATCTTCACGGAAGTGCATTTTAGATATAGCTAAATGGATTGTTGATGTTTGCTCACTTACGTTGGAGTCCTTTGGATGGTCTAAATTTTTGGAGCATCATCTTGCTAAAAGATAGTCTGTAACTATTAGGCAATCATAATCTGATGGCTTCAGGCAGATCAAGGATGTGTTGGCTCTCTTATCCACTCCTTCTTTTAGGGAAGCAAGATTGAAACCTTGGGATAACCTACGACTTACTAAGCTTCCTCAATAGAACTTACCAAGTTTGCTAAATACAACTTTAAAGGTTGGGTTCTTACTCTAATCATTCAACTGCAATTAGATAAAATTATTCTTATAATAACTACTCTACCTTTGGTGTACCCCCCCCTCTTTGTTGCACCATAGTGGGTAACCTTTAGTGGTCATTTGGGTGCCCCTCCACGAGTAGCACCATTTGAGTCTACCTTGTACGAAACATTAGGGCCTCAACCTAAGCAATTTGAGACCAAGGGCTTCTAAACTTTTGAAGGACATACTAAGGTTAACTAGTCTCTATGAATGATATACTCTTAGGCCGAGAGGTGTGGCATAAAAAAAATCTATTCTATGCTTGGTTTAAGAAGAGGCATGTTCTTTTCTTAGTCTTGCAAGGCACAACTATCACATTGTGTCAACCTATCCATAACTGCATGAGACTATTGCACTCTCCCACCCTCTCCTCAATGCACCTGCATAGATAGTTTTTCAAGGCAGTTACATTACTACATGTAAAGGTAGCTTCCTTAATTAGCCTTTTACAAAAGAATTATTACATGGTTCTTTAGTCACACACATTAGACAATCGATCAATTTTGCACTTGGTTCAAGTCCTTTATTACAAAATCTGATTCTTTATTAAGCAACAACCCTTTACTATGGTTGTTCTTACCTCATTTGAGACCCCTTAACCATGCTAGGAACATGTGCGGGTGGCATTCCTATCGTGGTCATATGAGACATATATTGGCAGACATCCCCTCTAAGCTTTTAAGTGCACTTATGGAATCAAGCATCATCATGTTGGGCTTTCTATATTCCTCACTTAGCTCTCTACCTCAGATTGCAAGTAGGTTATCTACAGCTTTATTGGCAAGCCTCTCCTTTACCAATGATAGAGACCATTGCTCTTGGGACAAATCCAACTATCATCCTTTCCTTCATCGATTGATATTCTTGTTTGAAGACAATATAAATTCTTCATTACGTTATCATACTAAGCTTGCATAGTTTCTCTCCACGCAAGATTTGCAAGTGCTTCTTTCAAGTTAGTTGACTCCTTTACTTCTTCGTTCATAATCTTGGCTATCATAGTCATATTGACTAGGTGAGAAGAGGTCTTTCTTTGCTCCTCTATTCTCCAAGACCACCTTGGTCCATATGTCATATTCTCAACAAATGTAGGCATATGATTGTTTTGATCATAGAGCTGCTTCATCCATCACAATAATGGCATTTTTGATGGCGTGATTATAGGTTGGTAAACTTTATACTTATCATCCAAAGATCATGCTTCCTCCTTAACGATAGGGATAGCTCTTGGTACATGTTTATAGTGGACTACTGGTGCGCAAATCGGATGTTATATGCGTACATAACAAGTGCCAGAAGGTCCCCAAGAATAAAGAACTCTAATTTTTGCTCAAAAACCAAGAGAGAAAATTTACACGACATGAAGCAAGAAGACTAATTGGATACAATCTCCCCCCATGCCTTGTGTGAGCGCTTCACAAAGCATGTATTTAATATATTATTCATCTTCAAGCTAAAAAATAGTTCAAATTTACAATTAGTACACTTTAGCTTTTGTGTTTGCTTTTGTCCAAATAAAGAATAAAGCGATTGGGCGCCCAAAGAGTCGGGTTGTGCCCAAATACAATGTCTAATAACAAATATTTAAATCGTGAGTCCATGCGCATACAAAATAATAAATATATGTCAAGCACTTTAATGAACAAGCACATTAAAATAAATATTGGTGCCACGCCTAAGATACGGCCTATCAAAAATGATAATTTCTCTTAAATAACTTGAATACACTCTATCGCCCAGTGCTTCCCAGTGCCATCGTCACCTGCTCTACACATCAATTGAAGCATTCACAATTGTTAGAAATTAATAAAATTAAACTGACAAAAGTGAATACCTAGCAGTCTTCATCTACAAAATAAATAAATAGGTTAGAACTCAGTCCTAACCTTAATTTATTACGAGTGCGCACTCTAAACTCATAAATGTCCATTAATTTAAATATATATTTTGTGGAATCACCCACTTGCACATTAAATTAACGATAAACTCATAAATGTCCATTAATTTAAATATGTATTCTGTGGAATCACCCGCTATGGAATCACCCACTTGCACATTAAATTAACGAGACGCTCGAAAAGGACAAGTGTCCCCATCGACTTTTCGCACAAGGAATCCACCTTATGTATGAGCCCCGACAATAAATATAATTTTACGAAATCCACCGCAAAACCTCACAGAATCCACTGTGGAATATGCCTCCTGGCATCATACCCCCGGGGTGGGATAGCAATTGACCTCAATTTCTATTAGCTCAATGTGGAGCGAGCAGTGAGGGCCGGTTCTAGTGGTCATAAAGTCTGTATCTAGAATAGTCTCAGGTTCAAGGATTTCAATTTCTTCTTCTAACAAAGGGGAGTGTTGGGATAGTTCTAGTTTAAAGGCATTATCATTGATTTTGTGAATGATTTTGAAAGGTCCATAAAATCTAGAAGCTAATTTTACAACAGGGTGTTTCTCAACACTTTGTAGTCTTCGCTTTTTAATTCGTAACCAGACATAATCATCAGCTGTAAAATTCATAGCTTTTCTTTTCTTATTTGCTTGTTTAGTATATGATTGTTGGGCTTTGCAATCATATCTTTAACTTCATCAAAAATAGTAGCATGCATGTGGGAAATATTGTCAGCAGCTTTAACTCTGTTTGACAATGAAGTAAGAGGTGTAGGCAATCTATATCCATAAATGATTTCAAAAGGTGCTTTTCGTGTAGTTGTATGGGGTGTATTATTGTATGCAAACTGAAGTAAATGCAAGTGTGTATCCCAGGTTTGTGGTTTTGAAATTGTGTATGCACGTAAAAGATCTAAGATTGTGCTGTTTATAGCTTCTGTTTGCCCATTTGTTTCAGGATGAAATGTAGATGAAAAATCTATTTTTGTTCCTAAGTTAGCAAACAAAGTAGTCCAAAAATTATTGCAGAATCTAGAATCTTGATAAAAAATAATAACTTTTGGTAAACCATGGTTAGTGAAAATAATTTTCAGAAACAATTGAGCAGGTTGAGATGCAGTTAATGTTTTCTTGCATGGAATGAAATATGCATGTTTGCTAAATCGATCTACAATAGTCCATATCATATCGTGATTAGCTTGAGTGTTAGGCAAACCAGTAATAAAATCCATTGAAATATGCTCCCATGGTCTTTCAGAGATTGGTAAAGGCATTAACAAACCATACTGCTTACCATGGTGTTGCTTAACTCTTTGACAAATTAAACACTCAGATACAAAGTTAGAAACATTAGATTCCATCTGTGGCCAATAAAAATCTTCAATCAAAGTATGTAAAGTAGAAATAATACCTCTATGGCCTTGATATGGGGGACAATGAATTTCATGCAACATAAAGGATCTAAATGGAACAGTTACACATAACCTTTTCTCATAAAACATAAATCCATTAGTGTAAGACAATGAACCAATTGGAATCCAGTTATTGGTAATTAATTTATTCAAATCAGCTTGAAAACTAGGTTCTTGGTCATAGGTATCTTTCATAGGGATAAGAGAATCAAAATATATCACAGAGATATTATGAATAGTCGGTCTTCTACTTAAGGCATCGACAACAACATTTTCTTTTCCGGGTTGATATTGTATAAGTGAATGAAAACTTTGAATAAAAGCAACCCATTTAATGTGTTAGTCAGATATTTGTGGCTGACTAAGGAGATTTTTAATTCTTTGTTGGTTAGTTTTGATCATGAATTCAGATCCCATTAAATAGTGTTTCCATTGACATAAAGCTTGTACTACAGCTAGCAATTCCTGATCATAAGTAGAGTACTTGAGTTCAGAGGGTTTAAGCTTGCAGCTGGAGTAAGATATGGGATGAGAGTCTTGCATAAGGACAGCTCCTATTCCAGATCCACTAGCGTCAGTGTGACTACTAGGAAAAACGGTCTAGTAAAATCAGGAAGTTGCAATACAAGAGCATGAGTTAAAGAATGTTTCAGTAAATCAAAGGACTTTTGCTGATTATCAGACCAATGATACACATACCTTTCTTTAATAACTTTGTCAAAGGTAATGCAAGCAATGAAAAATTTCTCACAAATTTTTTGTAAAAGCTAGCAAAACTTAAGAAAGAACGTAATTCATGCACATTTTTAGGTATCGACTAATTCAAAATTGCTTCTATCTTTTTAAGATAAAATTTAATACCTTTAGATGAAACAATATTACCTAAGTATTCAATTTGTGTTTGGAAAAAATCACTCTTTTTAGGGTTAGCATATAATTGATTCTCTTTCAGTAATTTGAAAACCAAATATAAATGTTCATAATGTTCATTTTCATTCTTGCTAAAAACCAATATGTCATCAAAGAAAACAATGACACAATGCTGATGCTTCAAAAAGATGTGATTAATCATATGATTGAATGTAGCTGGTTCATTAGTTAATCCAAAAGGCATAACTAGGAATTCATAATGTCCAAATTGAGTTCTAAATGTAGTTTTGAAAATGTCAGATGGGTCCAGTCGTACTTGATGGTATCCAGATTTAAGATCTATTTTCCTAAATATTGTAGCCCCTTGTAGTTTGTCCATAAGATCGTCTACCCTAGGAATGGGATATCTATTTTTGATAGTGATTTTATTTAGGGTACGATAATCAATGCACATTCTATAAGTGTTGTTTTTCTTTTTAACTAATAGAACAGGTACACCAAATTGAGAATTACTGGGTCTAATGAGTCCTCGGGTTAATAATTCTTCAACTTGAGTTTGAATTTCTTTTTTTTCAACTTGATTATGTCTATAAGGTGCTTTACATGATGGTTGAGAACTTGGAATTAGGTCTATTTTATGATCTTTAGGACGTGTGGTTGGTAAACCAGGTGGTAAGTTAGCAGCAAAACAGTCTTTAAATTGTGAATGAAATTGTGTGTGCCTAGGATGCATCTTATTTTCCTTAACTTCAATTTCATTCACCCAGATTAAATAAGATTTGCTACCTTTTCTTAATGCTCATTTAGCCGGTGTATGACTAAGCAATGGAAAATTATCAAAAGTGTGCATACCATGTAATGTGATTTGTTTTCCATGAGAATGAATATTCATTGAATGCGTAGAATAATCTATATCGGGATTATACTGATGACGCCAAGGCATGCCCAGAATAATGTCACTAGATTGCAAAGGCATAACTAAGAAATTTCTACGTTCAACATAATCACCAATTTTAATTTCTAAGTCATGAACTTCTTGTGTTCCATTGTATCTAGTGCCTAAGAATGCAACCTTGATGCGATAATGAGTAGAAATAGTATGTAAATGTGAATGAAATAATAAAAAGTATAAAACAATTTAAAACAAATGGTGGTAGCGAGTTCAATTCAAAGGAGTTTGAAGCCTTTTCCAAAAGGAATCAAGCATCAATTGATGATGCCTTATAGAACTTGAGCAAAATGGTGCTATTGAATGCCAAGATTGCACCATATTGTAGAAATGCCAAGGTGCATACTTAAGGGCAAAGGATTGCCTAACCAGATTTGGGTCGAAGCTACTAATACTATAGTTTATATTCTCAACTATATTTAAGGTTCTCATGGGAAAAATGTCTCATGAGGCATAGTAAGAAACCATCCACCTCATAATTCAGAATTCTTGGATATGGATACTATGCACTTGTTCCAAAGGATAAGTGGAACAAGTTAAAACAAAAAACAAAGGTATTCTCTTGGATTATAGTAATGAGAAAATGGCTTAGAAATTATATGACCAAGATGCAAACAAGATCATAGTAAGCCATGTTGTGGTGTTCAAGAAGCAACCATATGTAGTGGAGAAAAATGTAAGTTCTTCCAGTTTATCATCATACTAAAGAAGTAGTTGATGCTAGGAGGCATATTCCACGGTGGATTCCGTGAGGTTTTGTGGTGGATTCTGTAAAATTATATTTATTGCCGAGGCTCGTACACAATGTGGATTCCTTATGCGAAAAGTTGATGGGGACGCCTGTCTTTTTTGTGCATCTCGTTAATTTAATGTGCAAGTGGGTGATTCCATAGCGGGTGATTCCGTAAAATATATATTTAAATTAATGGACATTTATGAGTTTAGAGTGCGCACTCGTAATAAATTAAGGTTAGGACGGAGTTCTAACCTATTTATTTATTTTGTAGCCGAAGACTGCTAGGTATTCACTTTTGTCAGTTTAATTTTATTAATTTCTAACAATTGTGAATGCTTTAGTTGATGTGTAGAGCAGGTGGCGGTGGCACTGGGAAGCACTGGGCGATAGCGTGTATTCAAGTTATTTAGAAGAAATTATCATTTTTGATGGATGCGCATCTTAGTCATGGCGCCAATATTTATTTTGACGCACTTATTTATTAAAGAGCTTGACATATATTTATTATTTTGTATGCGCATGGGCGTTCGCTTTAAATATTTGTTATTGGACATTGTATTTGGGCACATCCCGACTCTTTGGGCGTTCAACCGCTTTATTCTTTATTTGGACAAAAGCAAACACAAAAGCTAAAGCGTGCTAATTGCAAATTTAGGCTGTTCCATGGCAGTTCAACCCTCTTCTTCCCGTGGCATAAATCTTGCTCCCACTTCTTCTCCAATTGCTCCCTCCATTTGAGGCTTATTCTTGATCTTGAGAACTCTTTCTTAAGCCTCATTAAGTGCTCAATAGCAATCATTGCAAGAAATAGGACTAGTAGCATCATCAATGTGATTTGTTCCAGTTTTTGATCTCCTGTTCCTAGCACTACTGCATACATTGGCACCTCTTCTAGCTCCTATAGCATCTGACAAAGGTTTAGCACCTCTTTTGACATTGTTTAGGACCCATTGGAGCCTCCTTTGCAAGTGTGCACATAAGCCATCATCTGTACATTTAAGACAGCTTGCTATAATACAAATAAGGATAGCCATTACCTCACTATTTGAGCTTCATTGATGCTCATACACCTATGCATTGATGCTGAGATGTTTGGTACATGTCTTGATATGCTTCTTGGATATGTTGGAGCTTTCTTTGCTTAGTTTGAAGCAAGGTTCTTTGCTATATATATAGTGGACAACAAGTATTTCACTTGAAAGCTTAATGCACTGAAGGCTTATATGCTTCTTGGGTCCAATAAATGTTAATGTACATATTTGGCACTGATGTATGGTCTTGGACATGTCTATGGTGACATTTGAGGCTCCATTTTGAGCCACATTGGATACTTTGGCACCTTGGTTTTATGCTTTCATTGCTTCTTCTATCCTTGCTATTATGGGCTTGAAGAGTACATATTTGGTTTTATGTTATTGGATGTATGCTCTATGAATCTTGGATATATGGATGCTACTCGCATGAGGTTTTGAGCTTTGCTTGATCATATAGCATCTGACTTTTGTTCCAATGGGAGCCACTACTTGACACTTGGATGCACTACATAGCATCTGGTTATACAGTTGAGCTTGAGCTCATTACAGTGAGACAATGGGACTCACTGTGGCATGTACATGCTCACTTGTGGATGCAATTATCCTATCATGAGTTGATTTGATCTTTTTGTCTTGGACTTGGTACTTATGCCTATCAAAGTGTTGTCAGTGGTACTTATATGCTTCAAGGTTATTATTGAGCATTGCTCAATGGATTATGCATATGGCAGTTCTCTTCATTTACCTTGAGACCTACCCTATATATGATGTCTATGCCTCTTGCATGTATGGTTACTAATACAGTGCAATTGTGACAATCTTCAGTGCCAATTGTTCTTGGCTTTTCTTTTCTTGGTTGCTCACAATTGATTGTTTGCATATTGTTGCAATTTATTACAGCAACCTATCATTTCAATTCTATGCATTCTATTTGACGGCAGTCACTTGGGTTTGCTTATAGTTTATGGATAGCTCATTATTTTGGCCGTACCCCTTGTTTTTAGCTTGATTTGGAAGTGGTTTTAGAGCTGATGTATAGGCTATGAGAGTAGCTTGATTTGCCCTTCTGTGCATTTGCTTGGTCCCATTATGGTTGGTGGTTCTCGTGATAGTGCTATCTTTAATATTGACAAGTTGGATGGCACCAACTATAGCTATTGGAAGGCCCAATTTTGGCAAGTTTTAGTGCAAAAAATAAAGATTAAGCCTTTGAAACATGAGGATGTCAAGCCCGAACGTATTGATACAGATGACTGGGATGAACTAGATGAGCTATGTAAGTCCACGATCATTTTTTCCCTATCTAAGCAAGTTTTCTATAATGTTGTCTCTAATGGGAAGTCTACATGGGATTTATGGGATAAGATTCACAACGTCTATGACAAGCAAAGCCCTTTTTCTCAGATGTATTTGGCTGAAGCAACTCATGGACCTTCGCATGAAGGAGGACACTTTCATATCAGCCCACTTAAATGAGTTTCATTCCATTCTCAACCATTTGTCTTTGTAGGGGATTGAATTCAAGGGTAATCTCCCTCCCTTGTTTCTCTTGGTTACATTGCCTAAATCATGGGATACATTCCATATTGCTATATGTGTAAACATGCCTACTGATGGGCTAGACTTATAGGGCATTGATGGGACCTAAAACGCACCGGCACTGGCTCATGCACTAGCCGGACCTCTACCATGCACTCAATAACCCCACGGCCTCGCGACCAGCCACTGCGACTCTCCTACACCTTGGGGATTGGCCCCTCGATGCGTCGCTAAACATATATAACACATTATCGCACACATTTCCACTCAAGGTACCAATTGATCGTATCTAGGAATGTACCATTCCTCACTTTCTTTTTCCTTAGACCCAACGCCTAGCCTACAGCTTGGACAACCTTACTTACTCAACATTGGTCATGTCTCTAGAAAGCAATTGCCATGCATCCAGGAGATAGTCTGATACTTTTTATCATTCATGATTCATGCAAATTGTGAATGCCCACGTGCTCAAACAATTAAGAAAATAAGCATTGGTGCACGTGTGGAAAACATTTCTTTCAATGAGTTTCGACTATTGCTTGTATGCGGCGTTGCATGAACCTAGCACCGAGAAACCCTCGTGCTACTAGGTACTTAATCTAAATTAACGACCGATCTATATGATATGCATAAAAACCAGCAAGCTTTCCATCATTTCATTCAGCATTTACACACTTTTCATACACTCTAACCCCTCACCCGTTTAGGTTGTGCATCGTGCATAGGTTTAGGGTTCATTTTTCACATTTTTATTGTATAAAAAGCCATACAAACTCACTAAAACATAAAGGTAGGGCTGAACTGAGGCTAAACCTCATACATAAGACTCCCCATACATCCACAAACATGAATCTTATTTTTCCTTAATTTTCGGCACTCAAAATCTATTTTTCCCTTATTTTTAGTGGGTTTTCCCTATTTTTCTTGTATTTTTTGCAATATTAAGTGACTGAAAATTCAAAATGAGTTATTGGTTGTGGCACTTAGATTCATTCGCAGCAAAAACACAAGTTTAGTTGGTGTGTCTTATTATATTTCCCATTGATATCTCAAAAAACACCCAATTTTTCCATATTTTGCGTGTTTTACGGGTTTTACACTATTAATTTCATCCACAACACTTATGATTTTCTGATTTTCTGAGCATAAAAAATTGAAAGACATTGCAAACAACATTACAATGCATAATCATCCCATGGGAACAAATGTTCATGAAGCAAATTGCATAAAAACACCATTTCCTTTGTAAAAATGAGATTACCGTTCTTTGCGGGTTACGGGTTTTTATTTGCCATATTTCGGGACTGATTTCCAGGCACCATTAATGCTCATGATAGTCCACAATCAGCAATCTTCCTTCCTTTTACACCACGGAGCAATCCGGTCTTCATTGGATAAGCATCCATCATCCATTCTTCTTCTTCTTCTTCTTCACCACATGAATTTGCCTTTAGGGGAGAGAGAGAGAGGAGAGAGAAAGACTGAAATCAGAATTCTTCACAGAGACCACCATTTGACGGGTGAGAGGCGGCGATATGATCAGCAAGGAGAAGGTAAACAAGGCCAATGATCATTTGCATAGGTTGTGTGCAGCAGGCAAGTTGCCTCTCCATCCTCCATGGCGCATTTTTCAGCGCCTGTTGATGGTGCCTTCTTCTCTCTCATCCCACGATTTCGTTCTTCCTATTTGCATGCCTTTTGGTTGGGGGGTTAAAATTCCCCCAAAGGGCACCCCCCCTTTGGTCCATGTTGTGGCCACCCTTTCAAATCTTGACCATTTCTTGGCCATTTCCCCCTTTGGAATTGAGCTCTGAAAAATCCTGGGCATCCGGCTTGGCATCCCGCATTGGCCAGTAGCTCTTGTCAACCCGCACGACTGTCTGAAAAATTATGAAAAATCAACAAGTGTCGCTCGGGTGCCTTTAAAGCACTTTGGCGCTTAAAATCGTCCTCTAGATCGAGCCACTGCCTTCGACGTTGAATATTTTTCCCTTGATATTCATAATTTTTAGCTATTTTTAAGCACTTCTCGGCACCAAAGTTCCGCTCTCATTGGCGACCACAGGATAGGGCGACTCAGCCCGTCGAATCCCACTATAGATCTGCATAAAAACAACCAAAGGAAGCATCAAGCTGATACAAAACAAATACATACTAAACACAACACAATGCTCACCCTACCCCCTGACAAAACCAAGGCATGACATCCACAAGGAGTAGGCCTAGCACAATCTGATAGAAGATCTGAAGCTAGTCACTAACCAACTGCTCCAACACGGCCAAACTAAAAAGTACTATCAAAGAGGTTGCCCTAAGTGGTGGTCTGAACTACCTTCCTAACTAAGGACAACGCAACTAGGGGTTCCTACTAGGCGAGGACTCCTATAGCCTGATCAAGAAGTGTTTTCTTAAAACACATCTCTTCTTTAAGGGTTTTATTTTTCATACTCGGGTATGTAAAAAGGAGAGCTGAGCGGAGTGACCCAAGGAGAATAGGGCATCGGCCTCAGGACATGTCTTGGTACCCAAGAACCTACCAAGCCCTCGCAAGGCAACACTTAATCCTTTTCTAATGCTCACTTTTATTTTCACTCCAACCTTCCTGATTTTCTTTTTTTTCAGCAAGAAGCCACCCCTAGGAAGACAAAGTATCGGCCCCAGGTCTGACTCGTCCCCAGGAACCTACCAGGCCTTCGCAAGGCAATGATCAACTGCTTATACATTTTCATTTCTTTACTTTTCTATTTTGATAGGGGTTAGAACCCCTTTTTACACACCTCTGTATATATATTTATTATCTTGTCAGATATTCAGGGTGTTTCCCCTTTATCATCTTTTAGTTTTCTTTTGGCAGGCTTCTCTAACTGCCTCACAACTAACAAGAACTCCTAGAGCGTCTGCCTAGAAGGCTAGTAGAACAGGGTCACTAGAACTCCCTTCTAGAACAGGTCTTCCAATGCCTGACAATGTCTTTACAGGAGGCAACAACTACTCCGACCTCCCTTAAACATACTGAACCTAAACCTCGGGACTTCATGCCTTGGACGCTGGTCCCCAACAAGAAACGAAAAACCCCCTTTACAAGTACTCAAACACAGATAACATAACAACCACAGTACTCATAAAGGAAATATATCACCTGGATAGGGCCACAAGAAACGTCGATGCCACGACAAAGGCTCCCTCCAGCTCCACAGAATCTGTCAAGCACAGGACTCAAACAAGAAACCATTAACCACACTTGCACTAAACAGACAACTGGCCCTCTTGGCCTAATGAAATAAAACACTTCACTACAAAACTGAATCGCCCTCTTGGCCTAGTGAGATTAAGCATTCAAAACCTCGCAACACTGGCCCTCTTGGCCTAACGAGATCAAACAGAATATCACCTACACATCCCTCCCTGGAAGAATCCAGATATACAATAATAGGCTCCCTCCCAAGGAGGAAAAACAGGCTCGTAGCCCTAAACTAAGTGCATAAGGTTATGACCCATCCCTCCTGCATAGATAGCAAGAGGCGTACGCATAATATGTTGTCTAATCAACCTATGGGTCCTGGATAATAATGGTAGATTGGTCTCGGCCACTCTTTGCATCACCCATATCAACCATTGTCTGCTATATATTGCATGTTCTAATAACATACCCCACAAGCGACCGGGTCCTGTTTCATCATTGATCACAATATCCAAACTAGGACCACAATTAAAGAAGAGGTCCTCCTCATAAGCAAGATTTGCTAATGAATCCGCAAACTGATTCCAGTAACGTGGAATTAGTTGAAAAGACACTCTCTCAAACTCCTCAAGTAGGGTCATAGCAGTCCGATGATACATACAAAGAATGGGATTTCGCACTGTGTACGTCCCATCTAGCTGATTCAGGATCAACTGGGAATCCCCTTTTACTAACAACCGACGAATACCACCTTGTTTGGCAATATACAGTCCCATAATCAAGGCTTTATACTCCGCCATATTGTTAGTGAATCCTATCGTGAGATAAGCGGCTAACTTCATCACAACTCTGCGTCGGGGGTCTCAGATTACTACTCCTACACTCCTTTTTTTATTAGGGCCCCTGGACGCTCCATCAAAATATAGTGTATACGTCCATAATGGGTTTACACAGCCGGCCATCATGAACTCCTCTATTCGTAATTATGGTAATCAAAGTTTAGAATATTGAGAGGATGAACTGATGGCTCCATCCCACCTTCTTCATTGAACTCAACAGGGATACTCGTCAACAGTCGTAAGCAGTGATGGCAGAAGACTTTGATCTCCCACACAAAGGTTCTGTCTTCTTGCTCAATCACTTTATACCCTTTGCTCCACCAGATGAGTTTCCCTTGATGGTATCTTTGCTCCAGATATGGGTGCTCCAAATAAGGGATTAACCAACCCATCCACCAGCTTTTAAGCTTCTTTTCCCCTAGGTCTCAGTTCATTCCTAGCATGGACTTGCAATGCATTTTCTATATTAGCATACTCAGAAATAGTAAGGTTTAATCTTATTAAAATTAACCTTATTCTTAAACTCTACTCCCTGTAGATTAGCTAATAGGGCTATAGACCTATTCTTCCCTAACCTGACAATCTTGTAGGGGCCATCCCATTTAGGTTCCAATTTTCCTGGAAACAACTCCCTACGCGCATCATAATACAAAACCAGTTGTCCTTTCTTAAAGGTATACTTCTTCGCTTTCAGGTCATGGAACTGCTTCATGCGATGTTTAGCCACCTCTTGGTGTAATAGGCTTTGCAACTTGATTTCATCGAGGTGCACTAAGGTCGTAAATCGCTCAAATAGGGCGTCCTCATTACCCAAAGAATGATTTACTGCAAATCTAATGGTCGGTAACTCAATTTCTAAGGATAAAACACACTCCTCACCATAAACTAGTTTGAACGGCGTGTGGCCAGTGGCTCGCTTGAATGTGGTATTATATGCCCATAGTGCCACATATAGCTTCTTATCCCAATCGCGTTTCTTTTCAGATACGACTTTCGATAGGATACCCACAAGCTGCTTGTTGGTACTTTCAACTTGCCCATTTGCCTGCAGATTATAAGGAGTCGTTTTATTGTGCTTGATATGCCAAGCCTCAGTCAAGCTTTTGATCACCTTATTCAGGAAATGGGTTCCACGGTCCGACACCAATTCTTTCGGGGGATCAAAACAGCATATTATCTGCTCTAAAAGGAAACTAGCAGTTTCTTTAGCATCATCTTTCCTTGTTGCACGTGCTTCTGACCACTTTGTGAAGTAGTCAGTTGCTACAATAATATACCTCTTTTGCGCAGTCGACGACGGAGTAATAGGACCCACAAAGTCTATTCCCCACTTCTCAAATGGAAGTATCGCCATAATAGGGGTGAGTGGTCTTTTCCTATTCTCTCGACTATCATGTTGTTGACAAATATCGCATCTCTTAACATACGCGAATGTATCCTGGAAGATGGCAGGCCACCAGTAACCTGCTCTTAAAGCCTTTTGTGCTGTAAGCCATCCAACAACATGACCTCCGTAAGCGGAATCATGGCACTCTTCCAAAATGAATGGCACCTCGTCAGGCATCACACATCGGCGATAGATGTCATCAACCCCTTGCCGATATAGTGTACTTGCGATCAAGGCAAACTTTAATGCCTGCTGCTTAATTTTCCTTCTCTCAGCTTTAGATAGTTCGGATCCAGCCTCTCTTGTCGATAAATAATGCGTTATTGCAGCATACCAGGAGGGAATATACGCCGTATCTATCTTAAATAACGACTCCATGTCACTACCTTCAACCACAGATTCTTTCGGCTCCCCAAAGTCCACAAGACATTCCACAATACCCTGTAACCTTGGTGGCTTACTCTTGATTTCATAATCAAACTCCTGCAAAGTGATTAGCCACTTCGCTAGACGATCAGGCGGTTGCAGCTTATTCATCAATAGTCGAAGCCTCTCCGCCTTCGTATAAAGCACAACTTTCTCATAGAGAATATAATGCCTGAATCTCTTGGTCCCAAAGACCATCGCAAGACACAACTTCTCCATGTAAGTATAATTGATCTCTGAGATGCCCAATTTTTGACCATTTCTTGGTCATTTCCCCGTTCGGACTCAGAATTGAGCTCTGAAAAATCCTGGGCGTTTAGCTTGGCATCCCGCATTGGCTAGTAGCTCTTGTCAACCCGCACGACTGTCTGAAGAATTATGAAAAATCAACAAGTGTCGCTCGGGCGCCTTTAAAGCACTTTGGCGCTTAAAATCGTCCTCCAGATCGAGCCGTCGCCTTCGACGTTGAATATTTTTCCCTTGATATTCATAATTTTTAGCTATTTTTAAGCACTTCTCGGCACCAAAATTCCTCTCTCAGGCATAGAGGGTGCACTCTTGAATGAAGAGGTTAACAAAAAGAATGTTGATGCTTTCCGCACTTCTCATGCTTTGACAGTTAGAGGTAATAATGGTAGAAATGGTAATGACTACCATGGGAGAGACTCTCAGTCACGTGGATAGTCTCGAAATAAGTCTAGTGGCTATAAGTCTTCATTGACTTGTCATTACTTTGGAAAAGCAAGACATATTTGACCACAATGCCATAAAATTCATGAGGACAAGTGTAAAGAAAAGGGTAACGGTAAAGTATAGGACAAGGCTAAAGAGATTAATGTCGTGCATACTAATTCTGATGATGATTTTTACTTGAAACGTCTCCTCTTGATACTTCATAGCTGAGTGATGCCTTGTCCGCATATACCCAGTGTTGGTTGATAGATTCAAGGGCTTCCTTTCATGTGACCCCTCATAGAGAGTGGTTTCACTCCTATCATAGTATGACTAGATCTGTTTGTTTAGATAATGACCTGGGATTAGAGATAGTTGGTATTAGTGATGTCTAGCTTGGTTTAGGTAGCATATTCACTCTTCATAATGTACGTCATGTATTGGCTCTCACAAAGAGTCTTATCTCTACTAACACCTTGGATGATGCAGGTTATGTTGTCTCTTTTGGTGATTCCTCATGAAAGATTACCCATGGATATCTTGTCATTGCACATGGTGCTAAGTCCAATACTCTCTACCCTTTGCTTGTATCTGGGTCAATTGACCATTTTTTATAGTGGATGCAATTCCACATGCATCTCTTTGGTATCGTCACCTTGGGCATATGTCTTTGAAAGGAATGAAAATGCTTACCCCTTTGTAGTGTTAATGAAGAAAAATGTATAAGTAAGTGTGAGCATGTCATTGAGGTATGCCAGAAGATATTTTAGGAGAAGTCTCTTGCTATTGTACAACCGACTAGACAACCTACAGTAGCAGTGGCTCATGCTCCAATTGCCCAAGACCCTAATTGGAGCCCCAAAAGGAACACCAAGAAAAACATGGAAACTATTGCAAGAAGATATTTTTTCTTATCAACAAGCATGTTCTTCATGTTTTAATCAACCGCAAGAAGAAAAACAACACCAATCTTCACAAATCCTCATGCAACATCATACAACAACTCTCCCACGGATTTATCACAACAAATCTTCAACATATTCTTCATAGAAACCATCAAAGAACTAGAATGATACAAAAGAAAGTTCAACTTTGAATGGAATTCATCACATAGTATTCATATTTCATTATCTTCATAGTTTTCATAGTCTCTCTCATGTAGATACAATGTTTCTCATAGAAAATTGGCTATCTCTCATACTCTATCTCTCTCACATATGCTCTCTCTCAATAGTACATTGTAATTACAATGAATAACCCTCTCTTGGTCATGGATGCTCCTTCCAAGAGGTATATCTGATATGAAGAGTCACCAGAATGTCCCTTGAGAGCTCATTACTATCAATGTCACTCTAGTCTTCACTTCAAGTCTTCTTCAACTACTTCTTTGAGCTATTTCAAGCTTGTATTATTCCTCTTCCAAGATTACAAAACATTTTCCAAGCTAAACATCCATCCATTAGAACAAGTATACAAGCAAATAGAGGCTTACAAAACAGAGGCAGAAGCTCTAGAGAACACTACAAAGGGTCAATAGATGGTGTAAAAACTATACAACTCAAACCAAATCTAATTTAGACCATAAAAAATCATTAAACACATTCTTGATCATTCCTCAAAAGGATTATTCACAATTTCAACCTCACAAATGGAAAGAAATTAGACCAAAATAGAGGCAAAATAGATCCTATCAAAACCAAAAAGACACATGACAGAACCTATCAAAACATCAGATCTCAACCAAAAACCATCATGAGCTTCTCAAACATACTCAACCCATCCCAAAACATTCCAAAATACTTCCAAATAATTCAATATCAATCAATAAACCATTAAATTCAACCATTCAGCTCACAAAAACAACAAAATTTAACCCAAAAAATCAACCCTTAACATATCCCCACACTTAGCTAGGGAGCATCCTCACGCCCTTGAAACAGGGAAGAATATTAAGCCCAAAAACTAGCTCAACATTGCTTTCTCAAATATCGATCAATTAGCCTCCACAAACCAATCTCGATACCATCAATCTCCAAAATAACATGGATCAATCAAACAGATTGATGAAAGGAAAACACCTTAAAGCATAAAAAAATTCATAGTTTCAAAATGGAACCAAAAAATTTAGTAAAGGATATAATAGGTTCTTCTAGTCCTTTTAAAGTCTTCAAAACTTTAGGCATATCCATAAATTAGTCTCTTCAAATCATTTTCGTTGTCTCGAACCACATCTCTAGATAAACACAAATCAAACACAACCACACACTCATACATAGCACAAAAAAATCTGAATAACATCCCAATAAGGGAGAATTAAAACTCAATCCACCAAGTATATCCATAAAGAAATCATCAATGAATATTTTCCCTTTTAAAGGCTTGAGATTTCATAACCTATCCATAGAAAGAGTTTCATCTACAAATATCTTGGGAGGATTTTGAAAAAGAGTGCAAAAAGTACATCCTCTCCACAAGGACGGGATATCTGCTTTGGAAGACAAAGGGCATGAAAGTACAAGATATCTAATTAACAAGGATCAATATCCACATTAGCATTCAAGCATAACTTTGGAACGTGCTTCTAATCATTATGAGAGTGTCGATGCATATATGCTAGGTACCAAGTAAAATGAGCAGTTAATCTAACTGAAGGATCAATAGATTGATGATGGATCTGAGCAATCTGCAAATAATTCTAATAAGACAATCCCATGGAATTACAGACTAGTTAATCTTAGTTCTGTCACAATGAATCAGTTTGGCTCCACCATCTTCGTCTTTGTATCTATAGATCAAAACTAGAGTGGTTACTAACCAATTGAGGGGGGCTAGGAATAAAGGAGGTAGATGGAGGAAGTGGAACAAGTATCAAGGGACAAAGTGATGGAAAAGCAAAATAATAAAAAGAAGAAAGGGTCAAAGATAAAGATTTGGGTAAATTTAACTAGATCGGATAAGAAAGGAAATAGGTTGGAAAAGTAAAAAGGAGTGTGATAGACATTGTAGGACAAGTAGTAGGAGACAAAACACTATTGACAATAAATGGGCAAGAGTAAAGATAGGAATTTGAGGAGTGCCTTATGGTTGGAAAAGAAGAGGAGAAGTGACATGGGGAGTTGCTTTAAGTATGGATAGATAAGAATCCAATATGTGGGCCATCTGTTGATAATAAGAAAGGGAAGGCACTGATGGACCTATAATAGAGTGATGATTATAAGATTCAAAGAAGGAGATATCAAAAGGGACTTTCTTAGAAATATGGACTAAAAGGCCCTCCCTCAGTTGGTTAGTAGTTTGTAATTGTGAAAAAGCTTTCAATTGTCTCTGATTCAATACCATAGACTCAATCATGGAATGCCAAGACATCTCATGACATGCATCCACTTTGGATGGATAAGCTTGAAAATTTTCATCCATCTGCAACTCCTAGCATTTGACATAAAGGAATAGCTTGCAAGATGATATCTTATATGTACCTCTAAGGTACATATAAGATATCAACATGGTGTCTGATATGATTGAATCCACAAAAACCATTCTTGCAACTTCTACTAAAATATCTAAAGACCAAGCACCACCCCATCCATTCTCTGGAGGATGCAAATCCATAGTGGACAATGTCATGTAAAAGGCCAGCTTTTGCTATTGATAGTGTGCAAAAAATGAATGATTTGGCGAGATGTATTCCACAAACTGCTCAAAATAAGACCACAAAAGATTCATTCTGGACTGAAGTCTTTCCACTTTAGCTTGGAACAAAGGACATAAAGTTTCTTGACATTGAAGAGCAGCCCTACTCTATAACTAATAAAGATGGTACGGATGGTATACTAAGACTTGGAGGAATGGAGCGTAGCTAAGCCAATTGTTCTTTTAACTCCTCAATATTGGTGTTCTGATGCTCAATTGTACAATTGGTTGATTGTAACTCCACTGTTTGGGTAGCAATTAAAGCCTTAAGCTCTTGGATCTCCTGAAAAAGATTGCCATTATTCTCATTATAGTAGCTACTTGAGCTTTTGCTTCAATCAACTAAACTTGCAAAGAGGAGATTTCCACTTTTTAGGCATCTATAAACTTAGTTTGTGACTCCATTTCCTTGAAAATATGGGAAAAAGTTTCCTTAGTTGAGGCAAGCTTAGAGTGTTAGCCTTATGTAACTCCTCCTTGGAATGTTGCATCTCCTCATGAAAAGAAGAGTACAACTCCTGCATTGTTGAACACAAGAAATAAAAAATTGATATCTCTTTAGAACTCTAAATATTATTTTAGAGAAAAAGAATAGCATCTCCTAAAACTAGGTGATACAGAGAGGGAATTGGTACAACCAAACTACCATATGTGTGTGACTTGAATAAATTTGGAGCTATGAGGCATGGAGGAAGGGTACTGATTGATGTAGTAGGGATCATCATTGGAGGGACGGAAGTAGAAACTATTTTTGCTATGCACTTTAAGCATTTCCTCTGAACGACCACAGGAGGAGGGGAGTCATGATCTTCAAGGATCGACTCAAAATCCTCAATAGAAGGAGGGGAAACCATGTTGAGATATTGAGCTCCACTCGTGATATGCCAGGGTGACTGTTGTGCATTTATGTCACCGACTTGTTAGCTGCAGATGCGGTTGGTACACCACCCATGAATAATAGCTAGATGACAGCTATCCTTATCTACTCTAGTTTGTGGCTCAGTTAGTATGCCACCTTAGTTAGTTGAGTTTGGTTTGAGACCCATATATAGGGTTCTTCTATTTCTATGTACTAGAGTTCTTTTTGGCTTACACAACTAAGAAGAGGAAAATTGTTTTCAGCCTCCACCCTTGTGTGTATTCCCTCATTGTGCAAGCAAGAAAGCTACAAGTGAGACTCCTTCCTTCTCTCCCACAATCTTGACATGGTATCAGAGCCTTGTTCGTGGTAAGGAGCTCAAGAAAGAAAGCCAAGTTTTCAGCGTTCTGGTAAGAGGACCAGTGTTGCTTTCATTTTTCTGTTTTGGGAGCAAGTCTTTGCACGTAGCACAGTCGGAAAGTGCAAGAGTGCATTGTCTCAGATTGAGACGCCCTTTGCGGTGTAGCAAGAGGGCAGTATATGCTGCGAGAGAGGGGCTTTAGCCCTTGGTTGCTCTGTTTTTTTTATTTGAGGCCATTTCGGGGCCTATTTTGGAGGCGGAAGTTTTCTGCACGCACTCAAGAAAAGGCCCAATTTTATGCTGTGCGACCACTGTTCTACAGATCGGTGAAAAGTTACTGTAGAAATTGCATCGTATGCTTGTGCGCAGAGACATTGGGAGTTACAGAATCATCCTTGTTGCTTGTTGATGCAAAATCGTCACTAGGAAGTGACTGTGTGGTCAAATACCACTTTCGTCAGTTTTGCAGATTTGCCCTTGTGAGGCTGAAGCTGTGTTCTTTGCAGTGACAGAATTTATTGCAGTGTTCTGTAATGGCGTCCGATTCTCTTTCACAGATTGTCACTGAAAAGCTTGACAAGAACAACTTCCAAGCATGGAAGTTCAGAATGATGAATTTCCTTATGAGAAAAGAATATTGGGAATTCGTTGCAAGAAATGAAGAAGAACTAGTTCTTCCTGATGTTCCCAATCAACAGCAAATGTAGGCATTTAAAGCATGGCATGAGAGAGCCAGGAAAGTTATGTATTGCCTGTCTATCAGCATTTCAGACTCTATGATTGTGCATATTCAAGATGCAAGTACGCCAAAGGAGGCATGGGATACTTTGTCAAAAATGTATAGCACAAATACGCAAGCCAGGAAAATGCAGCTCAAGCAAGAGTTGCACAATGTGCAAAGAGAAAGTATGAGCATCAATGACTACCACATGAAGGTGAAGAAGATTGCAGATGCACTTGCTTCCATTGGGTCGCCAGTGGAAGATGATGATTTAGTTTCTGTGACCTTGAATGGTCTAGGAAAGGATTATGCACAGTTTCGAACATCTATCTTCGTCCGTGAAAGATTTCCTGATTTTGAGGAGTTGATTGCTCTTCTAATTTCTGAGGAGCACAGAAATGGTAGTGCATCTTCTTCAGGAGGAACTTCAAAAGAAGCTGTCTTCTACTCAAATGCTGGAAGAGGTAGAGGCAAAGTAGAGGAGGCCGATTTGGAGGCCGTGGTAGAAATCAGAATATGCAGCAAACTCAAGAAAACCAGTCCTATGGAGGAGAACGTGGTAACTCTAGAGACAGGGGGAGCCAAAGAGGTCGTGGTGGATGGCAAAGAAGCCAAAATGCAAACAACAATGTTGAATGCTACTACTGTGGTAAAATGGGTCATATGGCTCAAGACTGCTATAAAAAGCAGAATGACATCATGAATGGAAAATTGCAACAAGGGAATTATGCATCTTCTAGTAGACGGGGTGATGACAGAAATAAGCATTTGTTTATGGTGTAGCACATGACCAATTCTGTGACAAGTGGAGAAGAAAGAAACAATGTGTTGTATGTTGACTCAGGTGCATCAAACCACATGACAGGTCATGCAGAATGGATGTAGAATGCAAGGAAAATGGAAAAACCAGGATTTGTGGAGACTGGTGATGATACTGCACATCTTATTGTGCAGATTGGAAAAATTCCTTTGTCTATGCAGGATGGGAAAAAGAAATACCTGTCGGATGTATTTCATGTCCCGAATATCACCAAGAACCTGGTTTTTGTTGGTCAAATGGTTGAGCAGGGCTTGCAGGTCAGATTTAATTCTCATGGATGCTTTGTTGAGGATATGAAAAATAAAGGTCGCTTGATAGCAAAAGGAAAGAAGAAGGGCATAATATTTACATTGGAAGCAGACATGCCTGAATTGAGTGCAGCAATGTTTGCACATGGGACCGGTGTAGTTGCAGATCAATGCAAGCCCAAAATATTGTTGCAGGATTGCCTAAATTCAAGGTTGCAGAAATGCATAAGGTATATGAAGCCTGTTAGTTTGGAAAACAGGCAAGGAAACCATTTCCTAGACATGTTCAAGAGAGTAAGAAGCCATTGGAATTAATCCACTTTGATGTGTGGACTACTAAAGCTGCATCTCTTGGAGGCTATCATTATTTTGTCACCTTTATTGATGACTATAGCAGAAAAGTTTGGGTGTATTTTATGAAAAAGAAAAGTGAAATTTTTGGGCATTTCAAAACTCTTAAAGCTATGGTTGAAAAAGAAACAGGCCTGCAAATAAAATGCCTAAGGTCAGATGGAGGGGGAGAGTACCTCTCAAATGAGTTTGCAAGGTTCCTGCAGGAGCATGGCATAAAGCAGCAATATTCATGCAGTCATACCCCACAACAAAATGGAATTGCAGAAAGGAAAAACAAGCATATTGGAGAGGTATCTCGTGCCATGCTCAACGAAAAAGACTTGCTAGATTTTTACTAGGCTGAAGCAGTTGCTACAGCAGTCTACATAATGAATAGGACTCCCACTGCAGCAATACATGGGATGACTCTAAAGGAGAGGTATACTGGTAGGAAACCAGATATTTCTCATTTGAAATTTTTTGGTTGCATTGCCTATGTTCGTGTGCCAGATGAGTTGAGATCCAAGTGGGATCCAAAAGCTGAGAAGTGCATCTTTATTGGTTATTCTCTGAGCAAAAAGAGTATAGATGCTATAACCCTTCTACTCGTAAGTTTACAGTGAGCAGAGATATTATTTTTTATGAGATGAGTAGCTGGTATAAACTAGTAAATGTGATTGATAATGTATATGCACAAAATGGTAATGCTGCACAGAATTCACAGCAGCAGTCACAAGATATTAGTGGACCTGGAGCGTCCTCTAGTAGTGGTTCACATTCTTCGCCATGGACAGGCAGATTGAGATCATGAGAATATTCTCCAAGCAATACAGATAGTGATATGTAGGTATCACGAAAAGGAAAAGAGAAGGTAGATCAGCCCATGCTTGATGTGAATGTAGGTCACTCTTATGTGGATGGTGAATCCAGTGGCTCACAACAGAGCATTGATGATGAGTTGGGTATTCCTTCTATTGTTACACCTGGAGTAAGGAAGACCAGGGATGTTTTGAGAGCACCTGGGAGTGAACCTACTTTGCGCAGGTCTACCAGAGCTAGGTATCTTGTGGATAGGCTAAAATATGATGGATTTTTAGCCATTCACTATGCATATATGGTCAAAGTGATACATGAACCAGAACCCACTTCTTTTGAGCAAGCCATGGGAAAAGAAAAATGGGAGAAAGCCATGGATGAAGAAATGGATGCCTTGGAAGCAAATGCTACATGGGAATTGGTACCTTTGCCTAAAGGTAAGAATGCAATGGGTTGTAAGTGGGTTTATAAGGTGAAGCACAATGCAGATGGTTCTGTGAACAGATACAAGGAAAGATTAGTAGTCAAGGGGTATGCATAAACATATGGCATTGATTATGAAGAAACATTCAGCCCGGTTGCAAGCATGGCAACCATAAGAGCAGTCATTGCTATGGTTGCATCAAAGGGATGGTCTTTACATAAGATGGATGTAAAGAATGTCTTCTTGCATGGTGATTTGCAAGAAGAGGTCTATATGGAGCATCCACCAGATTATATGCATGCTGTTCATCCTGAGTTTGTTTGCAGGTTGAAGAAAGCCTTGTATGGCTTGAAGCAAGCACCTAGAGCATGGTCTGACAAGATAGGATAGTATCTTGTCACTATTGGCTTTCAGATTTCCAAGGCAGATTTCTCACTTTATGTGAGAAAAACAGAGAAAGGTATTATGCTGCTTGTCATTTATGTTGATGATTTTATTATCACAGGTGATAGTGATGAAGATATCCTTCATGTGAAAATGCTATTGAAGCAGAAGTTTGAGATGAAGGATTTGGGAGAGTTGCGTTATTTCTTGGGCATTGAGGTGATTAGATCACTAAGTGGGATACGGCTCTTGAAGAGGTAGTATGGATTGGACATGCTGTCCAAATATGGGATGATAGGCTGTAAGCCTATTTCAGTTCCTTTGGAGCAGAATGTGAAGCTGAGTGCAGATGCAGGTGAGCTTTTGGAAGACCCTACTATGTACAGACGCATAGTAGGAAGTTTGATTTATATGACTATTACCAGGCTAGATTTGAGCTATGATGTTGGATTGGTAAGTCAGTTTATGCAGGCTCCAAGGAAACTGCATTTGGATGCGGCTAGACGCATACTCAGGTATGTGAAGTCCACATTGTAGTATGGACTATTTTATGAGACTGGGGTTCAGATACAGTTGCATGGATACACTGATGCTGATTGGGCTGGTAGTATTTCTGATAGACGATCTACCAGTGGATATGTGTTCTCTTTTGGGAGTGCTGCAGTCACTTGGAGCAGCAAGAAGAAACCTACAGTTGCCTTGTCAAGCACAGAGGCTGAGTACAGGGGTGCAGCAATGGCTGCATGTGAGGTAGCTTGGTTGCATAAGCTACTTTATGATATGCATCAGTCTACAGATGGGCCAGTTGTCATTTATTGTGACAACATGAGTAGTATACACTTGGCAAATAACCCAGTCTATCATGCTAGAACAAAGCACATTGAGGTGCATTATCACTATGTGCGGGAGAGGGTTTTACTAGGTCTTATTGATCTAGTTTATGTCAGCACAGAGGATCAGGTAGCTGACATATTTACGAAGGCATTGGGCGTAGAGAAGCTGCGCAAGTTCAGAGACCTGCTTAGTGTGCAGGAATTAGGATTGAGCTCGAGGGGGAGTGTTGAGATATCGAGCTCCACTCGTGATATGCCAGGGTGACCGTTGTGCATTTATGTCACCGACTTGTTAGCTGCAGATGCGGTTGGTACACCGCCCATGAATAATAGCTAGATGACATCTATCCTTATCTACTCTAGTTCGTGGCTCAGTTAGTATGCCACCTTAGTTAGTTGAGTTTGGTTTGAGACCCATATATAGGGTTCTTCTATTTCTATGTACTAGAGTTCTTTTTGGATTACACAACTAAGAATAGGAAAACTATTTTCAGCCTTCACCCTTGTGTGTATTCCCCCGTTGTGCAAGAAAGAAAGCTACAAGTGAGACTCCTTCCTTCTCTCCCACAATCTTGACAAACCACTGGAGGGTTTTCAAGAGGAGATGGTAGAATTTATTTGGCAGGGACAGACTATGTCAGGAAAACATACAAATAAGAACCATATGTGACATTAGTCACATTACCTCTAGTCGCCCTGATGAAATGTTGATCCATTTGAGCTAGGAGATATGAACTCGAATCAATGGTGATGCCCTTGAGCATAATTTTGGAAGTAGTGAATAATTCCTTGGACATATAATTGGATGGAGTCTTGGCAGGCATAAACCTGTCATGAAGGAACTGAGACAATTGTTTCCAAAAAGGATAAGATATTATGGATATACAAACTTCAATTATAGTGATGATCCGTTTGGCATCTAGTAATTCTTTGATTTGTCTATGTAAGAGCTTTAGAATATCAGCATTGGAAAAGAGCTTGTGGGCTAATGGAAAGGATTCCCCATGATAGGGAAGAGACACCAATCCTTGAGGTGTCATCAGAACAATGTTACCACAAGTAGAGTCAAACTGCTTTCTATAAGAGGTTAAAAATTTATCACATAGGGTAGGATCATCAGGAATAAGTGGCAGTGAGAGAGCCACAAACTGGGATAACTTGGGATAACTTGGCAGTAGTAATAAGGTATGATTTCGTCAATTGAAGAGAATAACCGTGACTGACAATGGAACATACTGGATAGGAGGAGGAGTTCGAGGTGTCATTCAGATAGAAAAACAAAACACACATAGAGGAGACCTACAAAATAATGAAACAAAAAACCAATAAGATCTTGACAGAGAATTTGCTCGTTCACAACATAGAAGACCATCCCAAGCAAACCATATCCTAGAAAAAATTTGGCATGACCTATCCATAAGTGTGACCAATAGCTTTGTGTGTCCGTATCAAGTAAGAAAATAAAAAGAAATATACACAATATATCCCAAACCACATCAATGTGACTATCAAAGGAGAAGAAATATCACAAAGTACACCACTCTTAACACAATGGAACCAAGACCCAACTAAAACATGTCAACATGGGCAGAGTAATTGATTGTGTCTCCCTCTTTCCCATGTATTGTGTTCATTAATTAGATGAGAGATGTGTAGTGAGGATGGATTTAGATTTAACAGTAGGTAGATTTGACCAATTATTAACAATAGGTGATTCTTTCATCATGTGATTAACCTTAAAAAGAAAATTATGATTCACTTTATCCTTTAAGAAAAATTATTATGTTTACGATGCATTGAACGAAACCAAACTTCGATCCCAATTCCATGGGTCTCTAAATGCATATACATTTTTTTTCAACTTACCGTGTGTGTAGCACTTTTTTTTACCATTGCATGTAAGAGTGACAGTTGGTTCATTTTATTACAAATTAAAATTGTGTGTGTTTAGTGCATGAAGAAACGTACACAATGTGAATGACGGGTTTATTTTATTTTAATTAAATTGATGTGTTTTAAGTGTAAATGCACATGGAGAAAGTGGTCAACGGGTTCCTTTTAACCATTAAATGTGGTTAATGTACAATAAAAATAAAATAAAATTTTAAATACTTGTAAGATGTATGAATGTACCCTAATCTGAATTGGTATGCCAAAATCGATAGGCGAAGAGAAAACCAACCTTGAAGCAATCCAAAAGATAATCCCACCAAGCTAAAAATTTATAGCGTGAGGAAAAAATACCAAAAATACCACATGTATTTTTAAAGATTTGTTTTTAGATTTTAAGATATATATATTTTATTTTTAATGGATTATCAAATTTCATGTTTGTACAAACAGCAACCAAAAGATTAAAAATGAGTCATAGAGATTTTTGGATTATTTTTAAAATTTTTTAAAAATAAACTATTTTCTAAGTTTCTAGGGAGTTGTGATAGAATTTTAAGATTTTATTAGGGTTTTCGAATTTTTTATAATTTTTATTTGCAATTTTTAGTCAAAATATGTGAAAAAAATGTTAATAAATTTTTAGAAATTTGTAAGCATTTTCTATTTTATTTAAAATTTATGTGTTTTTAAAATATTTTTTAGTGTTTTTGGTGTTTTTAACAAGTTAAAATTGCAAAAAATGCACATACTGGGATCTGTGACACGACTTGTGAATAGCAGCAATTCTTTTGTAAGATTGAGATCCCATGTGCGTCCTTATGTGTGAACAACATCGAAAGGAACACACCTACGTCTAAGAGACAATCCCGCGTGCACAAACAACGATGAATCGATATGGGAACCAAATACGAGGGCAAGAAGACTCGATGGCAAATGCCACAAGGGCGTACTGAGTGGTGGTCTGAAGGTGGAACAGGGTTGTGCGTGTGTGAAAAGGGGGAATAGGAAAAATTTGTGTTGGCTTTGGGAGAAAATTGTTTAGGTGTTTGGTTGTAATGTGGGGGGGGAAGAAGGGGGCCTAGTGAGGGGGAATGGGGGTGTAGTGGGGGGGGGGGAGTGCTTATTGGGTGGGAAGGGGGGCTAATGGAGGGGTAGTGGGCATGAGGTCAATGGGAGAGTGGGGTGGAGTTAGATAGTGGGCGGGCGAGCAAGTGGAATAAAGTGGGTGGGGAGGGGGGGTTAGGCTAATGGGCAAGGGGATTGGTGGGCGAGTGGGGGAAAAAAGGAAGGGTGGGTGGGGGGTAATGGGGGGGTTAGAGAGGGTAGGGTGGGTGGAGTAGTGGGTAGGGGAGGGAAAAGGGTAGGGTGGGTGACGGGTGATGGGAGGGTGGCCGGGGCAAGGAAATGGGGGGAGGGGACATTTACTGGTGAAGCGGCCAAGGGTGAGGGTAATACTTTTTCAGATGGTAACCATTAATCAAGAAGAGATCATCAGAGGCATCAACAGCTTGCACTTGGACAAAGCCATTAGGGTTGACAATGAGTACCTCATACGGGCCCATCCAACATTGTTGGAGCTTTCCTAGAAACTTGTCAAAGAGTGAATCATAGGCGAGGGCCATGTCACCTTCCTTGAATTCTTTATGCTTGATGAAGTTATCATGGTAACTCTTCCGTCGAGCATGTGTGGCTTCCATACACTGTAAAGACATCTGCCATGAAGTGTAGAATGCAACATTGTAGGGACTCATCATCTCCCAAACGCTCGATGATAGCCACTTGTAAAGAGAGTAGTTCTAACTTGATAGGGAAAATGAATTTTGTACCGACACCAACTGGAAGGTAACTATCATGTAGCAGCCTTATGGGAAGTTCAATATGCCCAAAGGGATTCTATAAGTCGATCGTCCCAATCACGATGGTGTGCAGCAATTGTCCTTGTCAGGATTGAGCAAAGGATGCAATTGATAACTTCGACTTGGCCATTGGCTCTAGGGTAGTATGGTGTGGATTTATGATGCCATATTTTGTAAAGCTCTGTTAGCTCTTTCATAATCTTGTTTAGAAAGTGAGTGCCTCGATTGATCACCTCTAAGGGGCTACCAAAGTGAGTGATGATATTCTCGTATAGAAACAAGGCCATACTGTTGCTATTATCTCATTTGAGAGCTTTGGATTCACACTACTTCGTCACATAGTATGTACATACCAAGATGTATTTGCTTCCTCTAGGTGGCGGATCGATGGGGCCCAAAAAATCGATGCTCCACTTCTTGAACAGCTTTAGGGGAAGGATGGGATGTGGTGGCATAACACTAGATTTGGTAGGCTTTCCTATCCACCACACTGACAAGCATCATAGTGTTTGCTTAGTCATAGGCATCTTTATGCAATGTAGGCCACCAATAACCTACGAGTAGGGTCTTTTAGGCTGTTGCTTCTCTCGAAAAGTGTTAGTTGCAGGGCTCATCATGGCACGTTTTCAGCACTATCTTGATCTCATCTCTTACAACACATCTCCATAGCACTTCATCTTTGCCTGTCTTGTACAAAGCATCACTTAGTAGAGTGTAGGGGGTTGATTCTGATAGAAGCTTCTTCTTCTCTCTCTACTAGAGATGCCAGGGAATACTATTGTTTGGCCAAGAGGTTGGCAATGTTTTCATACCATGGGGTTCTTATTTTGACCAGAAACAAGGAAGCATCAGGAAGGTCAAGATCATCCAACTCCTCTTTTTCAATCTGAGGGTTCATGACAAATGATCAGCCAAAACATGGAAGCAATGAGGCTTGGTAACCACAACAAAATCAAACTCTTGGAACAAGAGTCACCATCTCATCATTTGGCATTTCACATTTATCTTATTCATTAGGAAGCATAGTGCCTCAAGGTCCTCATAAAACACCAAGTACATCGATAGCAGGTAGTGCCAAAACTTCTCCAAGATAAACACCATTGCAAGACATTCTAACTCTGTCACTATGGAGTTCCTCTCTCAATCAGTGACCTTATAGCTTGCGTAATAGATAGGTTGATCTAGCTTTGAGGACCCTTTTTTCATAAGACCACACGTAACCCTTCTACAAATATATCAACGTGCACATGGAATTCCTTCATCCAATCAGGAGGTTGCAAGATGGGTGCTTGAATCAAACATTGCTTCAAAGTGTTGAAGGCTTTTTCACAACAATCGGTCCAAGTAAACTCTACATCTTTCCTTAGGAGCTTATGCAAGGGGGTTTTCTTTGTTGCAAAACATGAGATAAAGTTCCTATAATAGCCCACATGGCTAAGAAATCCCCTTAACAGTTTGAGGCTGGTTGGCATAGTTAGAGCTACAATCTTCTCAATCTTGGCAAGGTCTATTGCTACCCCTTGTGTAGAGACAATGTGGCCCAAAAGAGTTCCTAAAGAGACTCCAAAGGTGCATTTGTCGGGGTTGAGGGAGATCTCATATTCTTGGCCTCATTCAAAGCACTGCTCCAAGTGTCCTCAATGCTCATAGATTAGGCTATAAACATAGAAGTCATCTAGGTATACCTCAATGAAATTATGCAAATGATTTTGAAATGTGGCCATTATCACTCTTTGAAACATAGCAGGGCATTATAGAGCCCAAACGACATCACTCCGTAAGCACAAGTCCCACATTTTGTTGTGAAGGTTGTTTTGGATTGATCTTATTCTACTATTTGGACTTGGTTATACCCATTGAATCCATCTAGTAGCGAGTAGAGCTCATATTCTACCACCACTATGTCCAACAGTTGGTCTATAAAGGGAATATGAAAACGATCCTTCTTTGTCTTGGAATTTAGCTTGCAAAAGTCTACATATATTTGTAGCTTTCCATTGTTCTTGGATACTACTACGATGGGTGAAACCCATTCACTATTGGCTATTGGATAGATAAATTTAGCTTCAAGGAGCTTCCACAATTTGGCTTTCATCAAGGCTGAGTAATTTGGATTCATATGTCTTTGTGTTTGCCTCATAGGTTTGGCATTGGGATCTAGATTGATGTGATGTTGATACAAAGTACGATAAATTCCCTTTAGATCTTTATACAGCCATGCAAACACATCCAAGTTCTCCTTTAATAGGTCATGTAGGATTGGCAACTCCTCTTTTGGAACATTGGTGCCCGCCTTCAAGTGACGTTCAGTGCCATCTACATCCACAAAAGTTAATTATTTTTCATATTCCACTTCATGGATGAAGGTGCCATGGACTACTTCTGGGTATAGATCCAACTCCTTCAAGGAAGTGGTCTCCTTGTCTGATGCTCTATTGAAAGTGACTTTTTCTTTCCATGGGGACTCAATTGGCTCTTCAGGATGCTGAAATGGTGTCATGGCTATTTTGAATTTTATGGGAGAGTTCATTATCTCTTGATTTAAGGACTCATCTTCAGAGGATGCTTCCAAGAATATCACATAATAGGAACCATCTGAGTTTTGTGAGGGTAGAATTGGTGTTTGCTGGCAAGGCGCATCATCATTGTCCTTCCTTGAGAAGGGTAAATTAGGGTGATAGGCACCATGGTTAAAGGAGGGCTTATTTTGTTTAATCCATTTCTTATAGAGATTTTTCATATGATGCAATTCATTTACTAATCCAAATGGTACTAGAGTCATTCTATCCAATAGCATGGGAGCTTCAACTTCAAAAGCTTCTAGGAGTTCATCCTCTCATTAGTATCCTTTTCAAGCTAAATAGACTCCTCCACCTTGCTTTTGTAATCTTCATCTTGATTTTTATCATCATCATCTTCAGACTCTGTTCTACCTTTGTAGGGGCTCTATAAGAGAAAAACAAACTCTCTATTATATCTTCTGATTCTGCTTCTACCTTTGGCTCTACTTCTGTGTCTGTCTCTATCTCTACTTCTATCTTTGTCTCATTAAGGATGTGGCCATAAACCATAATCATGCAATGGATAGCCGAACAAAGATAATCAAATGGACAAGTTGAGGATTATGGTGGTTTGGGATATTGGGGTCCCCAACCCAATGCTCCTTAATACTCTGAGGAGTGTGGAATAACTCACCTGTGGGTGGGATCCTATGCTCCCAAAGGAGATAGGTGTTTTTGATTTTTAATCACTCGATCATCTGAGAGGGCAAAGGGATGAGTGGTAAGTGCCCTTGTTATGTAGGATGGCTTAGGGAAGCTTAGAGGGCCCTAAGCTAGTAAATTCCTTGTTGACCACGCAAACGGACTGCGATCACATATAGCCCAATCTTGAGGGATTGGAAGGTCCTATCCTAGGCTGGGGACGACATCTTTCTGTAGAAAGACGGTTTTGTACCACTCTGCGGAGTGATGATTTTGGATGTTATTATGAAATAAAGTATTTGATTTTCTGAATTGTTTGTTATGTGCTAAAGATTGAGTTTAATGAACCAGTTTAATAGAGTAATAAAAGAAAGCTGATTTTATATGTCCACATAGTGTGGTAGTATGCTTTGCTAATTAGAAAACTAAGAAAACCTCACCGAGGAAAGTGGGAGGCTTCAATCTTGACAATTGGACACCTATGGTTGGGTGGACTCGATAAGTCGAGTAACTTTCCCAATACTAGATAGAGCTGATTAAATCATGATCCTCCCAATATTAGTAGGATTAGTTACCAGGTTTAACACCATTTTAGGGGGCTGGAGCTGAGATTTTACCTTATGGGTAGGGGGATTGAGTTATACTCTCCCTCATCTCTCACTCTCTTTGAACCAAGTGCAGCGTTAACCTCACTCTTGCCTTTGATTGATTACAAAGTGGTCTTTCTTAGGTGGGCATTAGATTGTTATTAGGGGTGAGTTGTTTGCACTTCCCTTGTGAAGTAGAACTGAGATTTCCATGTTCAACTAAGTCTAAGGATTACCATGAGGAGACAAGATGGTGATGTGCATGGATATGAATTTCAGTCGACTACTAAGAAGACTCCTCCAAGTCTGTTGGAGGAGGCACCTCACTCTTGATGGCACTTTTGTCTATTGGAGGAGAGGCACCTAACTCCTAATGGCACTTCCTGCACCATGTTTTTTATTGCATCACATCTATTCCACCTAATGTAGTACTAGATATACTAGGAGTATTCACTTTTAGTATTTGCAGTTGTTTCTTAATCACATCCATTAACTCTTTCTTAATGCTTGCAAATTGAATTGGACAAATAGTCCTTCAAAATATCTCCTCTTGGAATACTCGCAATAGGGTTTTGGAAATTCTTTGTAATCATTGCATAGATTGGTTGGTTTGGTCTAAAGGATCCTCTATTTTGATTCTGATTTAAAGTTCCTATTGAGACTGGTTGTTTGTTGGTTCTAGTTGGTAGGGTACCATTGTTATGGTTGAATTGCCATTGGGGAAGCTATTTGAGGTTATTGTTATTGTGGTTGAAACATAATTTGAGGTATTGTTGTCTGTGATTGTTGAGGATTCAGTGCATTGTACTATGGTACTATTTGCATTTGAGGGTAGGGGTAGGGAATAGTCCCTAAGACTACATTTGGTGGGTATACCATTTCTGGTATGGGAGGAGGTAAGACTCCTCTTCTTAAGTTCATTAATAGTCTTGGTTTAACTTCATCATACAGTCTCATACCTTCCATTGTAGCTTATAAGTTGACTAGACTGCTCAGCTCCACTAACTTAAAAACATTTGGTTATAGGCCTCTAGGAAAGACTCCCTTCTGGATGCCTTCATTATCCAAGTGATGGTTGGTCCATCTCTTCAATATGTGTTCCATTCTAGAGACATATGCTTCCACCTGTCTGACTTAAGTTCTGACTTAAGTTCATGAACTTCTCTCCTCCGCTCTTTAAAATCTTCATACCTGAATTTAGTGAGGAAGGCTACCTTCAGGTCATCCCAAGTGCCAAAAGCTCCTACTGTTTGTCTCTGATTCCACTAAAATGCTACACCTTTGAAAGTGGCAAGGAATATTGCCAACCAATGCTCAAGGGTTCTTGCATTGTTGTCTATACACATTACCATGCACTAAGCTACATGAAGATCAAGGTCTTTATTGTACTCTCCCTTAAATATTGGTAACGTAACTACATTTGCTGGCCTGTCATCATTGTTTCTATGATGAATCTAGCTAGAAAGGAGACCTTGATTCACCATGGGGACATCTTTAAAGAGTACCACAAGGGCATTAAAGGATGTTTCTACTGCTAGCTTGTTCTTGGCTTTGATTTTTTCCTTCTCTCTTCTCACATACCTCTAGATTCGCTCTAGTGCTTTCCACTTGATCGCATCATTCATCAAGGAGTTAGCTCCACCTAGTTTGTCTTTACTCAATAGAGAAAAATCTGAAGGGCTTCAGTATCTGGGGAGGACTCTCTTGCTAACATTTCTTCTACTTCCTTCTTTTCAATGTCTCTGAATTCGGCTTTTATTCCATTGTAGAGGGGAATATATTTAGTTTTGAAGGTATAAAAACTCACTCTTTTGAGGATCGCCATAGTGCCATTATCTTGATAATACCAACTTTGGAGGGTTTCAATAGCATAGGTTGTGAAGAACACTCTCTCTACTAGCTTCTAGTGGGTTGCCAATTGGGCAACCCAATTGGCAACCTTCTGTTTGCCAATTGGGCAAACAAAAGGTTGTTAGTGTACCAACCATCCCACGTATCTTGCTATTGAGTATCCACAAGTAAATTCCCACTCTTTTTCTTCTTATTCTTGTGAACTTCAACTAACCACAACTCTTGAAGCTTCTTCACTATCTCCCACTTGTGATGATATCTAGAAATTCTTCAATGAATGCCAAATCTCCCATGGATGAGCATTCTCTCTATTTTTTCTTTCCTCTTTGATTTTGTGGAAAATAATTGGCTATAGTTATACAACTTTTTGTAGGTTTAGAAGATAGTGAGATTAGTGTGTCACATAGAGCTCGCATTAAGATAGTGACATATTTTGGCCATTGAGGGATGCACTTCTTGTAGAATGTGGCTTTGACAATAAAAATCTCCAATTTTTCAATAGTAGTAGGAATTTTACAATCTTCTATTTCTTTTCTTCCTCTTCAATAGTGCCACTTCTTCCATTTTTAGTCTCTATTTGGTGCTTTTTGATTGTAATATTCCTCAATTGCGCACCAAAAACATGGAGCCCCAAAAGGAATGCCAAGAAAAATAGGGAAATTTCTACAAAAAAATCTATATTGTCTCATCAACAAGCATGTTATTCATGTTTTAATTAACCATAAGAAGAAAAACACCAATCTTCACAAATCCTCACACAACATCATATAGCAAATCTCCCACAGATTTATCACAAAAAATCTTCAATATATTCTTTATATTCTTCATAGAAACCATCAAATAACTACAATGACACAAAAGAAATATCAACTTTGAATGGAATTCATCACACACTATTCATGTTTCATCATCTTCATAGTCTTCATAGTCTCTCTCATGTAGAAAGAATGTTTCTCATAGAAAATTGGCTATCTCTCATACTCTATCTCTCTCACATATGCTTTCTTTCAATAGTACATTGGAATTACAATTAATAAATATCAATAACACTCTCTTGGCCTTGGATACCCCTCCCAAGAGGTATGTCTGATATGAAAAGTCACCATAGCCACTACAATGTCCCTTAAGAGCTCACTACTGTCATTGTCACTGTAGTCTTTACTTCAAGTCTTCTTTAGCTACTTCTTCTGCTTCTTTGAGCTATTTTAAGCTTGTATTATTTATCTTCCAAGATTGAAAGAAAATTTCCAAGCTAAACATCCATCCATCAGAATAAATACTGAAGAAAACAGAGGCTTACAGAACATAGATAGAAGCTCTACATAACATTATAAAGGGTCAATAGAAGGCATAAAAACCATACAACTTGAACCAAAATCACTTCAAACCATCCAAAGCCATTCAAAAAACTCTCAATAATTATTAAAAGTAATTATTCAAAATTCTAACCTCACAAAAAAAAAGAAATAAGACTAAAACATAGATAAAACAAACCTTATTAGAACCAAAGAAACACATTACAAAACCTATCAGAATATCAGATCTTAACAAAAAACCATCATGAGCTTCTCAAACATACTCAACCTACCTCAACACATTCCAAAACAATTCCAACTCATCCAAAATCAATCAACAACCCCTCAAAATCAACCATTCAGCTCACAAAAATAACAAAAATTGGCCCAAAAAACAATCAATTTAGCTCTCAACACTAATGCTCCACAAGATGTAAAAGTCCCATAGCCTGAGGTGGTCTATTAGAGATAGATGACAGCCTGAGTGATTTGCACCCTCTATGGATTATGTTATAGTGACAAATGTTGGTGAGTCTCTTACTTATGATGAGACCATGTAGAGAGGTAATGCCATACAGTTAGAGCATGACTCATTGCAGAAAAATCATACGTGGGATTTGGTTCCTTTGCCTAGTGGAAAGTGTGCTTTGCCATGCAAGTAGGTGCCATCAAGGGTAACATGAGATACTTGAAGGGCACAATAACTATGTGCATTTGTTATGGTGGCTAGGATGATATAGGAGTCATGGGGTACATTGACTCTCATTATGCAGTACGACATGTAGATAGTAGGAAGTCCACCTCTAGCTATATCTTCACCTTTGTTGGAGGTGTTGTTTCTTGGATGTCCATGGTGTAGAAATGCATGATCCTATCTACTATAGAGACAGAGTATGCCGTAGCCACACTGAGGCTTGCAAGGAGACTCTCTAGTTAGGCCATTTGGTGGCAAAACCTTGGCATTACTGATGTGCTCCCTATATTGCATTCAGATTCTATGAGTGCTATTCAGTTTGAATCTGATCTTCCATGAAAAAAAAGATGAAGCACATTGAGGTACGTTACCACTTTAATAGAGAGGTCATTGAGGACAAGTCCATTAATTGACCAAAATCTTGCAAATCTGCTAAAAGTTTCTCAACGAAGTGTTTTTCCTTCCTTAGGAAGTTGGTGGATGTTGGATGAGATGACGTCTTTCCTCATCCTATTGTACTCTATGTACACTTGTACATTGTCACTTTCTTGTTCTCTCCTCACTAAGGGCACATTTTCCTTTAAGTGGGAGGTTGTTGGGGGTAAAGGTGCATGTGCCTAGCTGCCTATGTATTAGTTACACTCATAGTACCCATATCGTCCATTAGTTATCTGCACACATGTACCTTATAAGTGGTGGACACCCATCATTATCACTTTATTCTTTATTTTTTTAGTAACATTTGAATAAAGGAAAGGTCGGTCACACATTGTGATAGTTGGAGTTCCTACATCTTGTATCTTTGTCTCTCTTGCTCTTGCTTCTTCCACCATAGCTCTTGCTTTTGCTCTGTGCTTCCACTTTAGGGCTCACTCCCTTTGCCCCAAGGCTTGTTTAGATATCTTATCACACAAGCTAGGCACCAACTCTAGAAAAGCCTTTTCATTCATTCATTCTTGTGCCTTTCTTTGTCACTTGCCCATTATACATGCCTTGCTTAAGCTTCTTTTTTAACATTGCAAATCCAGTTAGATAATTTTTTTTTTGCTAAAGATTACTTATGCCACTTCAGTGATGGACATAACATCACTTAGCTTATACATATTATTCCTTCTTTCTCCTTAACTAATAAGTTTACCAACACAATAAAATTCTTTTACATTTTTCTTGGTGAATCTCAGCTTTGTGACTTCAAAGAAAATATTGTATGTACCTTTGCATTGTTTTCAACCATCACAATAATGGATTCTTGTAGAGGTTGCATAGAACTATATAGACATTTCTTTTTGGTAATGTGATATATAGGTGCTTCTTGTATCGAGAAACACACTTTCTCAATAGTCACCATAAATAACTCTAGCTCCACTTTAACCATATTGTCTCTCCCTCCTTTTACTTTTCAACGTATCATTCTTTTCATGTACTTTCTTAACATGGCAATCTACAATTGTATGTCCTTTCATCTTATAGTAGAATAACTCTTGAAATTTTTTCTTACCACCCTCCTTTTTATCACCATCAATTTTGGTGGAGGAACTACCTTTGTCTTTTGTATTGGTGGAGAATGCAACATCTTCATTGTTTCTTTCTCCTTTTGGACTTTAAGTTGCAGCTTCTCCTCCATTCGAGAAAATTCTTGATTTGAGTGATGATTGCTTTTGATTTCTCTTCTTTAGTAAATTTTTCTATTACTAGCTAATTCTCTAGAATCCGAATCCTTATTTGGTCGCACATTTTGTATTGACTCTTTGACACATACCAAGCTTTTCTATAGACTCTTTAGTAAACTTTTCTATTACTAGCTGATTCTCTAGAATCTCAATCCTTATTTAGCTGCACATTTTGTATTGACTCTTTGATACATACCAAGCTTTTGATACCTTGGTTATATGTTGAATGAGTGTCAAATCACAACATAAGAAGAGAGATGGAGGCCAACATGTTTTCTTACTAGTTTTTCCTTCTTCTTTCACACAAAATATATGTACGCAAAATATAGATAAGATACAATATAAAGGAAAGTGGACTACTAAGTTAATGCATAAGTGACTATATTAATCGACTAGTGCTATAACTATGCGAGTTGTAGGTAGATGTAACAAACCATATATAATAAGTGATAAGTCAATGGCCATGTAAGGGTCATAATGACTACCAATGTGGTAAGTGTAGATGTGTGAATCCATTTAACCAGGTGGTCCATCATCAATGTCTATAAGTGTTGATATTGTCATCTTAACAATCCCCCTCAAGCTTAACTATATCTCTGCAACTCTAAGCTTTAAAATTTTCAAAGCTTCATTGTACCCAATGCCTTTGTAAAAATATCAGTTATCTGATCTTATGTATTGATATATACCAAATCAATCTCACCTGCAAATACCTTCTCTCTCAAAAAGTAGTAATGCACCTCAATGTGTTTTCTCCTAGTATGGAACATTGGATTTCTAGCTAACTATATGCTACTCATGTTGTCACACTGAATGACAATTGGACCATCTCCTTGCACATCGAAATCACCCAATAACATTTGCAACCATACTACCTCACAAGCTGCCACAGTAGCACCTCTATACTTAGCCTTGGTATAATAGTTGATAAAGCAAATGTAGGTTGCTTTTTGTTGCTTCATGTAACTATTGCACTACCAAGGGAAAACATGAATCCACTAGTATATCTTCTATTAGACATGCTACTAGCCTAATGCAAAGAGGACTTTACATACCTCAACATGTGTATAACTACATGCGGCTTTCTAGGCATCTACATAAATTAACTACCTAGACCAATAACATAACTCAAGTCTAACCTTGTGATAATCATATAAATAAAACTTCCTACTATCCTCTTGAACATAGTAGGGTTTTCTATCACATCCCCAACATCAACACTTAACTTCACATTTTGCTCTAATGGCACTAAAAGAGAATAGACACCATTATACCATACCTAGATAACATATCCAAGCCATATTGCCATTGGGATAGCCATATATTATCATCACATTTGATCACCTCAATACCAAGAAAGTACCTTAGCTCACCCAAATTCTTCATCTCAAACTTCTTCTTTGAAAGGTCCTTGACTTAAGCAGTCCCACTGTCACTGTCACTTGTAATAATCAAGTCATCCATATAGATAACTATGATTACTAAACTTGTATCTCTCTTTCTTATATAAAGTGAGTGATCAACATAAGAAACATAAGCCAATGTTGACAAGATACTCTCTCATCTTATCAAACCATGCTCTAGGTAACTTAATTCATCCTATAGAGAAGATTCACTAACTTGTGCACATATGTGAGTGTTACAGCCCAAAAGGAAGTCCAAGATAGAAAAGCCCCAAAAATTTTGGAAATGGAAGACATCCCAAGGCAAGAAAAATGGAAGATAAAGGCAAGCTCAAAAAATTACAAGAAAAGCCCCAAAAATTTTGGAAATGGAAGACATCCCAAGGCAAGAAAAATGGAAGAGAAAGGCAAGCTCAAAAAATTACAAGAAAAGCCTCAATGTAAAAGGAAGCACACAATAATGAGTGCGCATAATATTCTAGTAAGGAAAACACTAGGCATATTGTAATTCATTTTGTAAAAGAGTGCCAAGAATCCTCTTGTGCAATTTGTAAATGTAGATGGGCACGAGCAAAGGGATCTTGAAAATAGGAAGGAATAAAGAAAGAGGACCTAGGCTAAAACGGCTGGTCATGTAAAAAGGGATGGGTGTTCAAAGAGGAGGAGGGCATGTATAAAAAGGTAAAAAGTGAATGAAGAATATCATTCTTATGTGTGGCCAAAACTAGCTCTCTTCTTCTTGTTGTTCTTGCTTGCTTGAGCTTATGATTGAGAGAGGGAGTGAGAGAGTGTGTATGGGTGGGGGACCTTGGTAGAGAAGCTCTCCATACTATTGTTATAAGATCTGAGATACACACTCGACCTTCTTATATACTTAAAAGAAATATGGTGAATATTATGCTGGCGCAAAGAGAGGGTAGATGAGATAAAAGAAAGATGTAGAGAGAAAGAGAGAGAGATGGAGAGATTGACAACACACTAGGGACTGGAAGATGGGCCAGTCCCCCCTCTTGTGGAGTTATATTATTGACAAGGAGCAAGCTCCTCCATTACACATAAACTAGTTCTTAGCTTGTAGATCTTGGGAACAAGATCACAGTTCCTTGCACAGTATACAACCGGATAACACTTGCACAACTTGGAAGTTGGCACCTTTTGATCCTTCTTGAGTCTCTCTTTCTCTCCTACACAATATGTGTATGGATCTCCTCTTAGAGCTTGATTTCGACAGAGCTTCCGCAGCACTTGCACCTTCTCTCCTCCTCTTGAAATTTGATCTATTATAAGATCCAAGATACACACTTGACTTTCTTATATACTTAAAAGATATATGGTGAATATTATGCTGGTGCAGAGAGAGAATAGATGAGAGAAAAGAAAGATGTAGAGAGACAAAGAGAGAGAGATAGAGAGATTGACAACACACTAGGGACTAGAAGATGGATTAGTCCCCCCTTGTGGAGTTATATTATTGACAAAGAGAAAGCTCCTCTATTACACATAAACTAGTTCTTAACTTGTAGATCTTGGGAACAAGATCACGGTTCCTTGCACGATATACAACTGGCTAACACTTGTACAACTTGGAAGCTGGCACCTTTTGATCCTTCTTGAGTCTCTCCTTCTCTCCTACACAATATGTGTAGGGACCTCCTCTTGGAGCTTGATTTTAGCACAGATTCTATAGCACTTGTACCTTCTCTTCTCCTCTTGGATCTTGATTTCAACAAAGCTTCCGTAGCACTTGCACCTTGTCTTCTCCTCTTGGAACTTGATTACAGCAGAGCGTCCGCAACACTCGCTCCTTTGCTTCTCCTCTTGGAACTTGATTTCAAAGCTTCCTTAAGCTTACACCTTGGATATTGGAGCTACCGGAATGCTTGAGGAAGGAGGTAACTCAATCAAACATGGAGGTAAGCTCACTACACTCGTAGGTGTGAGAGCGTGTACGGTTATGTGAGGGGTAGCCATTGCACTTGGCTTGAAATGCTTGAAGCAATAAGCAATCTGTGGGACTTGACAATCGAGTGAGAAGCTCCCATGTTTTGGTTCCATTGTTGGGACCCAACGGACTCTAGCTTTGAGTGTTTGTGTGCTTCAAATCAAGTGATGAAGTAAGAGTTCAACTCCAAAAAAATGGCACTTGGTTTTAGGTAGGAAGGAAGGAAGTTGAAGGCTATTCGATCTTTTCTATGGATTAGTTTAGGTTTAGGAAGCTTTCTATGCATGGATAGAGTAGGAGTTGTGCATCAGATTTGGGACACTAAGGTTTGGGAAATAAGAAAAAGATAATTCTCTAGATAACCAAGAAACAAAGAAATAGGGGAATAAAGGAATTAGATTTTGCATGCTCAGGAAGGAAAATTGAAGGTAAGGGGGGAAAGAGAGAATGCAAAAGGTGAAACAAGGGGAGACATAGTTCATTTGCATTCAGTAAGATTGAGAGAGAGCTAGGTGAAACAAGGGGAGACATAGTTCATTTGCATTCAGTAAGATTGAGAGAGAGCTAGGTGAGAGAGAGACATGAAGTGACAAGTCCACAGGTTGCTACACCAAACGATCCTTATCTTCGATACTTCTAGCTCTTCTTGGTATGTTATGAATCTTGAGTGTTGATTTTTACATTGATCTAGACTCCTAGATGAATTAAAAAGTGGCATGAAATCATTGAATAGAGCGTTTTTGCCATTCAACGAGTTTCAGGCACCACTTGGACAATGACCACATGCCTGGACAACTGAGTCATCACGTGACTGTGCCTCGGACGACTGAGTTGTTGTGGCTATGGCTCGGACGTTTGAGCCACTTAAGTGACCCTCTCGGACATCCAACTCTGATGGGAAAATAAATCACTTGGCCTTAGACAACCAAATATAGGCCTCGTACAACCACTCAGACACTCGGATGGGTACCCCTCATTCGAGTCTAAGTATGTGACCACTCAGATGTGCAAACCCACAATTCAGATGGATAAGTCTGGTATGGGACTCAGAAGAGTTGTTCAAAACCCTGTCTAACTGGATTTTTCACCCATAATGGATGAAAAATCAAAAGAGAAATTGAATTCTAAAAGGAAGGAATGAAGGTGTAAAGTGTGTGGATTGATTAGTATGAGAATTCTTATTTTGTGGGTATATTTCTCATTATCAAACAGTAATCTTTCTAGTCGTTTTACTTTCAGTGCAAGAGAGCATCATTATCAAATACTAATCTTTTTAGTCATTTTACAATTTAAAAGAAAACCCTTTTTTCAAGCCAGAGATAAAATGCCCTTATGAATAGAAAATCAGGGTACCATTGTTGGAAAGCCTTGTAGCCAATGCTGTGGATGAGGTGAATTGGAATGCCTACATTTGTAAGACAATACAAGCATTAGCAACAAAGGTACCAGCCATAGCACCAAGGGTGGGGGAGTCTTTGCCTACCATAATAGAGTTCGAGAGGAAAAGACCTGCCTCTAAGGATTCAATCATAGGCTTTGGAGGAGTGTTAACCATTATCTAAAAAGCTCTAGGGGAGGTGAAAAGAGAAGTGATACAGGAGACCTCAGAGCCATTACACCAATTCACGATAGGAGTATCACTCTCCCACCATGCCAAGCCCAACTATCTCACTTTCAATAGGAGAACATGGGCAAGAAGAAAACCGCAAAGAGCAGCAAGACATGGAAAGAATTGTTAAGAAAAAGGAGAATGATCAACCACAAGAAGCCTCAAGTGAGAGGACAGTCAATGAGCAACAAGACTCAAAGTTCTCAAGCCAAGGGAAAAGAAAAAATATCACTCTCAAAATCCCCATGTGAAGTACTCGCTCCATCATCGAGGAAAACAGAGAGCTGCAAAGGGTGGAGGAGGAGTCCAAGAGGCCAGAAGAAGAGTGCAGAAAGAGGCAAGAAGAGGAGAAGGAACGACTGAGACAATAGGAGGAAGAAGAGATTGCTCTAGCCATTCATAGATCTGTGGAGCAACCCTCTCGATCTCAGGAGTTGGCAATGATGAGCCCAGAAAGGGAGGATGTGCCAAGCATGAGTGCAGTAGGTAGAAGAAGCAGGACCGAGACGACTGGTGGACGAAGGCAAGGGTAAAGCCTTGCTACAACCAATCCCACCAATTTTGGCCACCCCAATAATCACCCCAACACATGATACTATGGGAGGGGCAGTCAACGAAAGCAGTATCATGGCCTGGGTGCAGTACATCCTTAGCAAAGTACAATGAACTATACATGTACCCAGTAAAGGAGTCCCCCCTTGCAGGAACCAAGAGGCTAGTAGTAGCCAATGCAAAGTCACGCCAAGGGCCTAATGTTCCTCACTTAAAAGTGTCAACCACTTTGGTGCCTTCAACTATGTGCCATAATGAAGATCATGACAGACTAGTGAAGGAATTTCAAAGCCAACTCCACATGGCAATAGAAGATTAAAAAACAGCACTTGCAGAGATTGTAAAAGAAAAGGCTGCCTTCACAGACTACATGATGGAACAAGCAAGAGTAATGACCATCATAAATAGGGAGGTAATCTCAATAAAAGAGGCCTTGAAGGCAAGAGAGGGAGAAGAGGGTCTAAAAAAGTTGTATGATGAAGAGAGAGAATCACATCTCCCTAGAAAATATGTGCACCTTCAACTCCGGAGAAAGTAAATGCCTAGAGCTAGAAATAAAGGAGTTGAAGAGGCAAAGAGAAGAGGCAAAGAGAAGAGGCAAGGGAAGAGCTATGGGTGGCAAAAGGACTCAAAGGGATGAGGAGAACACAAAGAAATTGATGGAGTTGCACAACCAATTACAATTAGCTCTCCACAAACATGCCATAATGAAAGAGCAGGTGGAATGAAAAAAACAAGAGCAAGAGAAAATGCATATATTGTGGCAAGAGAAAGAATAGGTGATTGCTACCCTAGCTTGGTACCAAAACCAAGAGCAGATGAAGGAAAAAGAAAAATAATGGGAAATGAGGAATGAAGATTGAATCAAAAACTTAGCCTACAAGCTGGCCCATTCCGAGAGTGAGTGCCTATTGGCGGAAAGCAAAGCCATGGCTATTAAGATAGGAATGCTGGAGAAACAACGCGCATTCTTAAGCACAATATTGAATGCCACATAGCGAGGAGGAGAAGAGACATTGGAGCAACTAAGAAGAAAGCTAGAACTAACTAGGAGGGCCTTGCAACATGGACTACATGACAAGGCATCCAATCCTAGCACTAGCTTGGAGGTAGAGGAGCAACATGCTCACCTAATCTCAGCTACTTTGGCCACACAAGAACTTGCCTTGCTAGGGCTTGGGGAGCCAGAACAGCAAATACAACCACCTCAACAAGAGGGAGCCACTAGAGCCGATCCACGAAGAAGGGCCCAATTTCGAACCAGACCATCAAGAGGAAAAAAAATGCAAGAACCAAGCCCCCCTATGCAGCCACAAGTGCAAGTAGAAGAGCAAGGGGAGGAAGCTGAGCCACTTGAACAGATGATGGAGATGAGGCACACGTGCAGAGAGTAGGTGGAACATGCCCCCAAAAAATTTCAAGCCAAGACACCACAAATTCCACAAGTGGCCATTCCTCAAAGTGAGGAGTGCAATTCTATCAACTGGGACAGGAACTTGTGGTGTGGGAGCAATGGGAGAATCATAGCCCGTTTATGTTTTGCTTCACTTTCCCTCACTAATTAGACAAATTGTTATCTCCTAGGGTGGTGGAGGATGTCATCAAGCTTTCAGCAAGGCTGGAAAGGAGATGGCTAGAGGAATGGACGAGGCACTCCACAAGGTGACAACACGAATCTACAAACTATTGGGAAGATAAGGTGGTGGAGGTACCCTAGAGAGTAGAGTGTCAAGGCCTAAAATGGGCCTGACACTAGCCCTAAGGCACTAGTCGGGCCTCTACTACTCAGCTAAAACCACCCCACATGGCCTCGCGACCAGGAGTGTCTAAGAACTTTGTGTTTTTGTAGTCCAACAAATAGTTCTTTTCCCACTCCTCAAAGGAAGTCCCTAAACATGTTGGTGTTATACACCACGTAGGCACACACAAAGGGAGCACCCCTTGGTTGATCACTATAGCTCCACTACACCTCAGCGATTGGCCCCAAGATGCACTGTGAACGTAAAACACATTCAAAACAAAGTCCACTCTTTTGATAAATCGATCTAGGAGATGATAGATAAGCCTCACCAACAAATAACCCCCAAGGAATTGAATATCTAGCCCTACGGCTTGGGATACCTCACACTCTCATCGTTGAATCACTCATACAAACATGTGCTATGCATCTAGGATATGATACCATATGGTGCATCAATGCAAGTGTGTGTATGACCATTGTGCTCAAACACATTTATCCATTGAAAATCAACAACGTGAAAGTGTGAAGACAATTCTTTTCATGATTTTCTTTTACTACAATAGTGGTTCGTTACTTAGGGCTAGTAGCGAGCTTTCTCATGCTACTAGTCCCTTTAAGTTTTAAACAACCATAAACTCTATATGATATGCATAATGAAACATCATACTTTAACATACTTTAACCACTCAACAACCCCCTAGTCTCCCTATCATTAAAAATTTTGCATGCGGCACTGATAAGTGTAAGGCATGGTTTGTATGTATTTTTCAATAAAAACTCACTCAAACAAAGAGATAGGGTTGAACTAAGGCTAAACCTCATGCTTCAGCTCTATCATATGTTCACAAACATAAATCTTATTTTTATGATGCGAAAAACCTAATTTTTTTATTTTTTGTTATTTATTTATTTATTTATAGAAAATGTTTAATAATTATTGATTTTCTAGTATAGACTGATTGCTCTTATGAAAAATGATTTTCTTAGCATGTTTCAATCCATAGAAACAGCAAATACACACCAAAAATCCAAAAACCACATATTTCCCCTTAAACTACATAGTCTTGAGTTTTGTGCGTTTAGCATTAAATTATTATACGACTAATTTTTTATGATTCCTTCAACATGAATGATCAATTAGAGTATGGGCAATCAAGTACAATCATTGCTAACCGTTTCAAACAAAAATTGATCATAAAATGATAAAATCGATGACTTACTCATAGAATCACTCATTATTATGATGCACGTATTTCGAACTTGGAGACCCATTGATGCTCTTCCATGGCCGCTGACAATTTGTCCAATCTTGAATCACATCTCTTTTCACTCCCGCATCATCACACGATAAAAAACATCCATCTCAGTCCATCCCCCTCTCTTTTATATTGATCCATGAGAATAAACCGCAAGAGGAGAGAGAAGAGAGAAATACTAAAATCAAATCTTTTTGTAGAATGCATCAATTTTGATCATCTCTGTGGCAATGAAGGGTGATAAATTGATGAAACTTGCTACCAAGAGCTTGCCTCTGATGGTGCTAATCCAAAAAATGATTAAAAATGAAAATTTTCCATGTTTCCAAAAATCATGATATTTCATATCTAAAGCTACTAAACAAGCTTTAATCTTTGTTTTAAAAGAACTAGTTCAAATTTTTTTATGTTCACACTCTGTACCAAGTGATTTTTTTAATTTTAAAGGGGCAAATGAGCTCAAATTTAAGATCCATCTGGATGATTGGCTTTGTGACATCAAAATCTATAAACTTGGCCACCATCACACACTTTTCAGCTCTCGGATCACATAGTTGCTTCATAACATGAAACCTCTCAGGGATTAAATGGGGGGTCAAACAGACTTTGATCGGCAAACCGAGACTTGCATTGGGTTCTTGGCATCGAACTTCATCTAGGAAAACTCCAGCCAGCATCAATCTGCAACTGTTCTATTTTACATGAAAATTTAGTCTTTGATGGCCTCTTGGACTCTTTTTTGCTTTAAAAATAGCCTTTAAAATCCACTCTCATTGGTGACTACGGGATAGGACAACTCAGTCTGTCAAATCCCATGAACTAATCTGCACAAAAAACAACAAGAAAAAGCATCAAACTGCCATTAAAAATATGCTCAACAAAGCACAAATACAGCTCTCACCCTACCCCCTGACAAAACCAATGCATGAAGATCCACAAGGGATAGACCTAGCATAATCTGATAGAGATCTAGAGCAAGTTGCTAACCATTTGCTCCAATACAGATTGTATAAAAGAACTATCAAAGAGGTCATCGTAGTGGTGGCTTGAACTACCTACCTAACTTAGGACAATTGGACCATGAACTCCTACTAGGCGAGGACTCCTATAGCCTGGTTATCAGATTATTCCTTGCAACATATTTGTCTTTAAAAGTTTCCATAATTGGGCATGTAAAAATGAGGGAGGTGAGCATAGAGTGACCCAATGAGAATAGGGTATCGGCCTCAAGTCACCCTGACTCTGTACCCAAGAACCTACCAAGCTCTCACGAGGTGACACATAATCCTTTTCTTTTCCGCTCACTTTTATTTACACTCCAATCGTCCTTATACTTTAGTTCAGCTAGCTACTACCCCAAGGAAGATAAGGCATCGGCCCCGAGTTTGATGTATCCCTAAGAACCTACCAAGCCTCCAAACGGGATTATCAACTGCTTTTATGATTTTTTTCACTTTCTCTTTTCTTTTCAAGTTTAAGGGGGTTAGAACCCCTTTTTACACACATATGTATTTTCTTATTTTCCAAGAATATTCAGATTTTCCTCTTCTTTATACTTCGACAAGCTTCTCTAATTGCCTCACACTAGTAGCAGGGACTCATAGAATAGCTGCCTAGTAGGCTAGCATAATAGGGTTATTAGGACTGCCTTCTAAAGTATGCCTTTAATGCTTGGCAATGTCTTTACAGGAGGTAGAAAACTACTCGAACCTTCCTCAAATATACTTAACCAAACCCTAGGACTTCATGCCTTGATTGTTGGTCCCCAAAAAGAAAATAAACCCCCACATACACATATAACACTATCAGCTTAAGTGGAAAACTCGGAAGGGTGATGACACCACTTGGAATGGCCACAACAAGCTCCCGTGCAACAAAGGCTCTTGTTTATCAGGCACTTTGACGAACCTATCTGATGTAATCACTAAAACATAAAACCATTAAACATACCCACACCAAACAAACACGTGGCCCTCTTGGCCTCAAGGAATATAATAGTTCATGATCAACAGACTAGCCCTCTTGGTCCTATGAAATAAAACATTAGAACCCTACAAAAATAGCCCTCTTGGCCTTATGAGATAATCCACTTTACTACCATTCAGTAGCGTATTGCTGCAACAAACCCTTGGTCCTAACATAACTATACTAAAGCACAAAATCAACCAAGGATAAGGGCTCCTTAGGCCCTACACTAAGTGCATCAAGTTATTAGCTAACACCCTGCATAAATAGCAAGGGGTGTCCAACAAATATGACGATACACAATCCAATACATCCATGATAGAGTAGAAAGGTGATCAAGTGCTAACTAACTCATAACCCAAACTAATTATCGACGGCCAAAATAGGACGTGTTAGCAAGAAGACCCCAAAGTAGTCCAAGGCTATTGTTAGAAGGTAATTGTAAGAGCTCCCTTAGACCACAATTGAAAAATACATCTTCAACAATGAAAGCATAGTTGGCCAGGGAATTCGCAAAGCAATTCCATTGTCGAGGAACTAGCTCATAAGTCACCGTCTCGAAAATATGCAACATATCCAAGGCTGCACGATAGTACATTCGTAGTAAGATGGGATCCTGTACACTGTAGATCCCATTCAATTGATTGATTACTAAATGTGAGTCACCTTTAACTAAAAATGGGCATTCCCATTTTTCAACATTATCCGGCTTATCAAATTAACTTTCAAAGTATTAATTCTTACAATTAATTTTATAATTATTTTCGTAACTAGAAAAATAATTTCACCAACCAATAATTAAATTGGCTAGGCTAATTTTTCTCCCAAGTATCCCTCATCAGTTATTAGCCCTTAGACTAGCATCAATTAACAAATTAATACCTAATCTCCAATATCAACACTGACACTAATGGCCAATAAATTGATCTGGGCCAAAATTTGACACCACGTACCACCTAGTATCTATCAAGCACAACTCGTCACTATTGAGCTAAAAAATGCATTATATACTAATTAGCCTCTTAAACATCCCCAAATCATACTTATTTCATGAAAAACCTCTCCATCTCTCTATTTTACACGAAGCCCCATCTCGTCCCCTTTTTCTATCTCTCCCTCTTTCTCTCCTCTCCCTCCCTTCTTCTCTCTATTTCTCTCTCTCCCTCCCTCTCCCTCAATGCATTTCTCTACAAATAGAAATAAAGAGAGAAAATAAGAAACTTAAAGAACAAAGAAATGGAAAGCAATGTCTTCCTTTCTTTATCTCTCTCTTCCCTCCTCTCCCTCTACTTTTTTTTGTTTTTCCTCTCTCTCATTCTCTCTTGGTTTCTCTATTTCTCTCTCCCTCTCTCTATTTTTATATTTCCCTCCGTCTCTCTATTTGTGTCTCTATCCCTTTGTATTCCTTTCTCCTTCCTCTCTCTCTCCCTCCCTCTCTCCCTCTCTCTCTCTCTATTTTTCTCTCCCTCAATATCTATTTTTCTCTCTCCTTCCATACTGCCACCATTCAGTCATAATCCCTTGAGCAAATTTCCAGCCATCATTCCTCCTCCACGTGATTGTCCAACCTTCACGACTGCTGCTATCACTCCTCTAGGTGCTCTAGCTTCTGGCGACTACTTTTCCTATTGCCACCTCCTGCCTACCATGACTCCCAGTGCTATGTTTGATACTCCACAGTCATCGCCTCTCCAAATAGTCCAGCGCAGCTTGCATTTGATCTCCATCAGCGAGTTGACAGATGCTCCAGTCCTCCTCCCTGCGATTGTTGTCCTCCAACTCAGGCGACATGTCTCCCTCTTCAAGTGACAGCTTCACATCTGCATTTGCATTGTGTCTGGCTGCTGCTTGCCTCCTTTGCAGCTTTCTTTGCTGACATCAAGTGTTCCAACAACCTCTCCCATCTGTTTTTGACAATTTTCTCACTTCCAACACTCTGACTGCTGGTCACAATACTTGGAATCCATCTCCAGTGGACATCACTCTCCGACACTACTGCTCTACCCTTGGGCACTCTGTATACTTTTACGTTCATTTACAATATTCATTCACTTTAGAGTTGTGTTGTTTCTCTCTCCTTCTGCTTATGTTTCTTTCTGTGTTTGAGTTTTCAGTTTTGCTTTTAGGGTTTGAGTTTTGCACGTCTGTGTCTGCATCGTTGTGTTTCTATCATGGTCATACACTCTGTGTTTCCGCAGTGCAAAACCTAGCACCTACTCCATAGTCTTTTTCACATGATATTAAAGCTAGTGCTCTTGTAAAGAATATCCTACAAATATTGTGGGGGCTTGGTTTTGTGATGACTCATAACCAAATCACAATGTCTCAAACTCCTTGGGACCCTATGATGTCTTATCATGCTTCTCCATCATTGGAGGCCTTGAAGAGGAATAATGGACTCAGCGAGAAAGACGACATCCCACCTTCACTGTCACTTTCTTTGTGTTCTCTTATTCCAGATTTTAGTCTCATGATTGAGAAGGAGTTTAAAGATTACTTGCACATCATGTGTAGTCAAACTTACGCTCCTCCTACCAACTTTGCTACTCCATCCAAACCGGTTGGTGAGCTGAGCAACCTCTCCAATCCTAGAGAACATATGACATTTGGGACAAATAGCAACCCATCTTCTTCATCTCAACCAAGTTTAATGTCAAGTTCATACAACCGCTTTGAGTCGTATGAATCAAAACACTCTTCTGTTTCTCTTTTGGAGGCCTTGAAGAGGCATTATGGACTCGGCAAGAAAGACAACACCCCACCTTCACTTTCACCTTCTTTGTGTTCTCTTGTTCTAGATTTTAATCTCATGATAGAGGAGGAGTTTAAAGATTCCTTACACATCATGTGCAGTCAAACTTACACTCCTACTAGCTTTGCTACTCCATCCAAACCGGTTGGTGAGCCTAGCAACCTCTCCGATCCTAGAGGACATACAACATTTAGGACAAATGTCAACTCACCTTCTTCAACTCAAAGGAGATCAAATAATGTACCTAAGTGTACAATCACAAATATTTCGGAGGCCATTTGTATGACCCACTGCTAAGGTGTGACTCCTTTTTTTCCGGATGCTCCCAGCATCCAAACCTGGGTCTTTTTCCCGGATGCTCCCAGCATTGTTCGTGACTTAGCAAGATCCCAATAATCTCAGACAAGATTAAGCAAGCAAATGTTCTTGGCAAGATAACTTATTTTGACTTGCCCTTTCCCTTGGGTTTTACCTTATGGTATCTTAACCTAACCCAAAGCATTAAATGGTCAACCAAGGCAACGGACATGCCTTTATTCGCAACCCAATCAACGGTCTTTTATTCTTCCAATCCTAACCAAGTTCAGTTCATACATTTGGCAATGCAAGTTTCCTCATCTAGGCCTTCAGGATACAGTCTAGATGCATGTGTCCCTTCCATCTCACTTAGTGTGGTACTATGCAGAGTTTTTCAATCAACCTTATCCATCATGCACATGGTGCATTTAGTATATTTGTACATCCTAAACGACCTTTAATTCTCTTCATACCTGGCAACGAATACTTATTCCTAATGCACTGGATCACATGTCACTTGCGTATATGAAAGTATAGGTTTCTATCCTTCAGTGCAAATGCATCTTACAAACGGAAACTAACATTTCATGTGTTTTTTTAAATCATGATTGCGAAGCATGAATTCTAAATGACTATTCATGCACTGAACTAGTCTAAAAGCTATTATTTTATGTAAAATAATGTGAAAACCTTATCATTTTATGTGTGTAAAAGCTATCATTTCATGCATATAAACTTATGCAAACTCCATACTCTATCATTTCATGCATATAAACTTATGCGAACTCCATACTCTACCATTTCATGCATATAAAATTATGCGAACTCCATACTCTACCATTTCACGCATGCAACTTAGTGCTTAGAGTAAACAAAAATCCTAAGACTCGTCCTTGTTCCATGCACTAATCCCTTCATTTCTTCCACGAGAAATAATACATAATTAATTATAAAGCTTAGGATATCTAAAGAACCTGGGTTTGATTCGCGATCGTAGGGGCATTTGTGACATTGGTCGCTCCATTCGCCTCTCCCACATTACCGGTACCAATGGTAGCTTTGGCACCTACGCTTCCCGCGACTTTCTTTTTGGGAGCCATTTGTACGCGGAGTCTGGATAGTCCGGCCTTTAAGATGACTGGTTCGGGAAAGAAAAGTCGTGGGACGGGGTCCTTCGTTGATGAGGGGGTGGCTTGAGTGTGGCTCCTCGAACCTTCACCTTTCACCAACTTTCTCTCTCTCCTTCTCTTCTTCTCTCCTACCTCTTCTTTTTCTTCTTCTCCTTCTCTTCTTCTCTCCTTTTACCCCTTCTTCTTCTTCTTTTCTTCTCTCCTTCTCCTACTCTCTCTCTTCCTCTTCTTCTTCTTCTCTTCTTCTTCTCCTACTCTCTCTCCCTCTCCTCCTCTTCTTCTCTCTCTCTCTCTCCTTCCTCTTCTTCTTCTTTTCTCTTCTTCTCCTACTCTCTCTCTCTCTCTCTCCTCTTCTTCTCCTACTCTCTCTCTCTCTCCTTCTCTTCTTCTCTCTCTCTCTCCTTCCTCTTCTTCTTCTTTTCTCTTCTTCTCCTACTCTCTCTCTCTCTCTCTCTCTCTCTCTCTCTCTCTCTCTCTCTCTCTCTCTCTCTCTCTCTCTCTCTCTCTCTCTCTCTCTCTCTCTCTCTTCCACTTCTTCTCTCCCTCTCCTCTTCCTCTTCTTCTTCTCCTTCTCATCTTCTCTCCTTCTACCTCTTCTTCTTCTTCTTCTTCTTCTCCATTCTCTCCTTCTAGCTCTTCTTCTTCTTCTTCTTCTTCTTCTTCTTCTTCTTCTTCTTCTCTATTCTATCTTCTCTCCTTCTCCTTCTCTCCCTCTTCTTCTCTTCTCTCTCCCTCTCCTTCTTCTTCTCTCCTTCTCCTTCTCTCCCTCTTCCTCCTCTTCTTCTCTTCACTCTCCCTCTCCTTGTCCCACTTCGTTAATCACCGGGGGGGGGGGGGGAGCGCAGTCACCTGGCAAAATGAGGAGGGGGGAAAGGTTCAGTCGGAAGCCCCCAAGGGGGCCATGGAGCTGATCAGAGGGGGGGAGGAGTTACTGTTAGAGCGACAGGGGTTGCTACTATGGCCGTAGGGAGGAGATGATGAGCACAAGGGGAGGGGGTGCGTAGCTGCCATCGTCTAGGGGGGGTGTTGTTCAACGTAGGGAGGGGGAAAGCCTCCCCTTTTATAAGAGGGGGAGGAGATGGGTTGCATGGCCACCACCCCTCCCACCTGGGGGCTACATGCCCCCTCAACATCCACATCACTCCCTCTCTCTCTCTCCCCCCGATGTGCTATCAGTGGGGAGAGAGAGGGGGGTAAACAAATTTTCCTTAAAGTTAATAATTTTTTTCATTAAAAAGGGGAGGGAGAGTTCCTATGGGGGGGAGGCACGGGGGGGAAAGCACGGCATATTACATCCTCTCCCCCTTAGAGGAATCGAGATGTCCTCATCTCGAAGGGACTTGGGGGTATTGTTGGTTGAGAGTATCTTCGTCCATCCAGGTGGCATCCTCTTCGGGATAATCTTTCCATTGGATGAGGTATTCTCTCAAGGTCCTTGACCTCAATTGTCTCTCCCTGACATCTAGGACTCTATCAGGTCGTAGCTCAAGGACTCCTTGGCTAGGCATTACAATTTGCTGATCATCAAGTACATGATTCGGATTAGGTAGATACTTTTTCAATAGGCTAACGTGGAATACATTATGAATCTTTAGGGTTGCGGGCAGCTGTAGTCTGTAAGCATTAGGCCCTAGGCACTTAGTGATCTTATAAGGTCCACAATACCTTGGATTTAACTTCTTGTATTCTCCCAAGGACAGTGAACTCTTTTTAGGGCATACATAGATGAAGACCATATCACCTTCAACGAAGGATCTGTCTTGCCGTTTCAAGTCAACATAAGCCTTTTGTCTATCCTTGGCAGCTTGGATGTCTTGTCTTATTGACTTGATTTGATCATCCATGTCTTCCAGCATTTGCCTTGAAGCTTCTATCCTCAAAGTTGGATCCGAGAAGCTCAAAGGGATACGACAATCATGCCCATACAATGCTTGAAAAGGGGTCATCTGAATACTCTGTTGGTAAGAACCATTGTAGGCAAACTCAACCAATAGCAAATATTGAATCCACTTCTTGGATTCACGATAGCGATATTCTCTAAGCATATCTTCAATGACTTGGTTGATTCGTTCTATTTGACCATCAGTTTGGGAATGGTAAGCTGTACTGAAACAGAGTTGAGTCCCAATAGCCTCAAAGATAGCCCTCCAGAAGTGTGATGTTGATCACTAATGATTATTTTGGGTAGCCCATGCACTTTGAAGATTTCCTTGATGAATAATCTTGTGATGTCTGAAGCTTTATAGTTTGTCTTGACAGGGATGAGATGTGCGACCTTGGGGAGCATATCTACTACAACCATAATAGAGTTGTATCCTCCCTGAACTTGGGGTAGGTCAACAATGAAGTCCATACTTATGAATTCCCATTTCATTTGGGGAATGTCAAGTGGTTGCAATTTCCCAAGCATTTTGACATGTTCTGCCTTAATGCGTTGACAAGACAAACATTCCGTGACATATTTGAGAACGTCATCCTTGAGTCTTTCCCAATAATAGCTCTTTCTGACCGCATTAAGGGTCTTGGCATAGCTAGGATATCCTGAGAAATGGGAGTTATGGGCTTCCCAAAGTATCTTCTGCCTGAGAGTTTGGCTTGTAGGGATACATAATCTTGTCCTAAAATAGACAAGTCCACTATACTGATAAAGAATTCTTGATACTTCGTCTTTAGCTTCGGGTCTTGATCCTTGATGGGGATCTCCCTTAGCATTTTCTGATAGACTAGGTCATGAGATGCCTCTTCTTTAGCTAGCTCAAGAATCTGATTGTTTGGCATTGATACCTTTGTGGCTAGAGATCTTGCTATTGATGGATCTTGCAAAATAAGAGAATTTAGAAATGCCTTGCGACTGCGTGCATCAGCAACAACATTCTCTTTTCCAAGTCTATATTTGAATTCAAAATCATATTCTTCCAACACTTTGATCCTTCAATGTTGCCTCATGTTGAGCTCATTCTGGGTGAAGATCCTGAGATGTGCAATGCCTATCTTACAGGTGCAGTGAGCTTAGCTTGATGCTCGATCAAGTTCCCTCCTCTCTCTTGCACTCCGGTAGCTCCACGATCCTTGTGGCAAGCTCAAGCAACCTCAAGCCCCCTCCGTCAAGCTCCATCCTCCATAGCCGCGCATGAGAAGAGAAGAGAAGAGAAGAAGAGAAGATGAAGAGAGAAGATGGGGAGCTTCTTCTTCACGATCCCTCAGTCTCACACACTCACTCCCTCACTCCCTCACACTCCCTCACTCCATCACTCAAGCACAAGCAAGAAGGCAAGAAGCAAGAGAGGAAGAAGAAGAAGCTTTGGCCACACACAAGAATGAGCTTCTCATTCACTTTTAAACTTTATATACATGCCCTACTTTTTGGGCGGTCATCCCCACTTTTTACATGGCCGACCATTAGCCTAGGCCCTCTTTTCCTATTTCCCACCGTTCTAACTTATCCCATTCCCAACTAATGCATACAATTTGCACAGGAGTGAGGCTGGCACTCTTTTACAAGGATTCGGGAGGGCCTTCACATTTAATGGCACGCTTTTACTCTTTTCTTTTCTTGAGGCAACAATCAAAAGGTGCTATTGTGAATGAGAGGTGATGGAGTTTGATTACTAATGACTGGGAGAGATTTTGGCGTGCTTTGATCTTCATGAAGATGCTCGGCATTTGTCACACAGTTTTAGCTCCCCTTCTGTGACGGCTGTCAAAACCGGGGCTCTATAATCATTTGGAGAATATGAGGTTCCAAGATCTATGCCAATGGTGGGTCCATCACTGAGTTTTCCATCTGCTTGATTTGGTTGAGTCATGGTAGCCATCAGTAGGTAGATGGTCGGCCACATCAAGCCTGTTGGTCCATTTAATCATCGAAGTATGCAAAAGCTCCTGAAGCTGCTATAGTGGTGTTTGTCTGACTTATGAAAAAATTCCTGGTCATTAGCAGATATTGTGGATGGTCTTCCTTAGCTAGGTCGTCAATCACTGAGTCACAATCATAGCCTACAAGAGAAAGTTGTGCACTCCCTAAGGGGTGTGTCTGTCTCACGGTGTGGTGTAAGTGCATGTGCAGTGGAACTGGGAGATGGGTCTAACCTTGGGTAGGCCCTTGGTAATGTCCCACACTTAAGGACCCAGTTCATGTGTTGTTGGAGGTGCAGTGCAGAACTTAGGGTGACAGGTCTGGAAGGCCTGCCCTTGATGTGCCCTAAGCATGAAGTGGGGGGAGGGGCTAGGGGTGAACCCTAGGTGTAGTGAGCAAAGTGAGCCCTTGTGTTTTTTTTTTTTTGAGAACTACATACAAAGAAGGCTTTCTGGCTAATCCCTATCACCTTCAGCCGGAGTACGGGGTGGTCGCAAGCATTGGGATAGGAATGCGAGACTTTGTAGATATTCTTTAATAGCGGCCCGGACCTTCAGAGGTGTGGATGACAAGAACGGATGATTGCACCTCATGAAGCGGGTATCATTCATATTCTCTAAGATTTCTAGGAAAAAGGAGGGAAGTAGGGTTGCCCTCATCATTAATCTAGTCATGGCCCTACTATTTATCCCTAGGTTGATGTCAAAAAAGAGGGGAGGGAGGTGGGCTTCCTCGGCTGTAGGTCTCTACATTAATAGGAATTTGATAAGCCTAAGATAATTACAGGTGGTTAGAAAGGCTCGATCTGGGCAAGAAGAAAAATCCGTGAGGAAGTAGTTGATAGATGGGAGGAGATCCTCTATTCTAAAAACTAGGCATTCGGGCATTTACGTTATATATTCTAGGAAAGTCAAAATCCCCATGAATGGTTCGATCATAATCAACTCCATGCCTACGGGGGTAGGGCATGTAGATGGGGTTGTTGCGTTCTTCAGGAAGTGAGCTGCAGAAGGTGGTCCATGCGTCAAAATTGGCATCCCAAATCCTCCTCCACCACTTCAGTTGTGCCTCGTAGCCTTGGACGGTTTTGGGAACCATGTTTACCTTGTCCTACCAGTAATCTGTAGGCTCTTGCCTCCACCTAGTTATTATGAGGCTCCTTTCCTCTATCCACTTGTTTGCAAGATCATTGGTCAGGTCCTTGATCTTGGCTAGAATGCCTAGAGGCAACGCATGGTCTAGAGAGCATGGATAAGCAAATGAAAGTTCAAATGGTCTCGTCTGGAACTCCTGGTCACGCCATATGATCAATTCCTGAGGCCAATCGATAGGGTTGGGATTCCCTTGTAGTGGCACTGGCTCTTCAGGGAATTTTCTGGGTAGTGACCGTGCTCTATATTGGGCTTCCTTTGCCAGCTCCTGCCTTCTTCTTCTGGTTGCCACAATGCACTCGGGCATGTGGGCATCTTCGGACTCTTCAGGTGGGAGGTTTGGTGGAGGTGGACTGGGCATTCTTTGTTGTTCTTCTTTAGCATCTTGCTTCAATTTCGAACCCTCTTTGTTGTTCTTCTTTGTTGTTCTGCTCGGCCACTGCTAGGGCCACTTGTGGTGGTGGTGTTGGCTGCTCCTGTTCTTCCAACCCAAGTTCCTTAAGATCAACAGTGGAGAGGGCGGCATGGCGCAGGTAGTGAAATTGCTGCTCTTTCGTGATTCTTGTGCCTGTTGGAAGCTCCCGTTCTTGAAGGCCATACCTTAGCACTCGGAGAGTCAGTTCTAGCTTCCTTCTTACCTTCTCCACTGAATCATTTCCCTCCGCTTGGGTGACATGTAGTACTGTGCTGAGAAAGGCTTGCCTTTGTGCATTGGCGCATACATCGACTGCTTCTGCCCTGGATTCGGCAAGCACTCTCTTGCACTCAGCCACTGCTAAGTGTATTGCCTAACACTTTCAAAATTTTTCTTTTCCCACTTGTTGGCTTTCTCATCCATCTTCCTTCTTCCCTCTTCCAGCTCACTTGCCAACGTGGTTACCACCTGCTATTGTTATTCATTTGTTAAGACCCAGAGTTGGTTCCACTCCCTGGATTTTCGAGCCAACTATTCTTCAGCAATTTCTTTCACTTGACTTGCAATGCTGAATCTCTGTTCTACCTCAGCAATTAGTTTTGACTTTTCTTGCGCTAGCTGCTCGTGGCCTTAGATCTCCGCAAGGTGCAATCTTCTTTATGTGAAGGCCATGGCCATGAGGGCCTTTGTGTCTTCCTTGGCAATCTCCAATGCACCTTGCAGTCGTTGTGCCTCCTATTGCAGCCTTTGTGCTTCTGCTGTGAGGATTGCCAGCCTTTCCTATGCTAGGAACTCTATCTCTCTCTCCAGTCTGTCTTGTTCCTCGAGTTCATACCATAGCTTTGCTATGGTATCCTCTTGCCGCTCACTTGGCTCGCCTTCTTGAGCTCCTATTTGTCCATATCTTTCTAGTTTGGTAGTTCTTTGTTCCAGGTTAGCATATTGTTGCACTAGCAAATTTAAGCTCCGCTGCTCTGCCACCAGGTTTTGCTCTTCGTCCTCTAGCCTTTGTCTCAGGTAACTCTCATTATCCTGGGCTTCCTTTGTTTTTGCTTCCAGTTGATCTTGCAGCACTTTCACCTCCCTTTTCAGTTGGCTCCTTGCTTTGAAAATTCTAGCCTCAAGGCTGCCGAAGTTTCCTTTTCCTTTTCCAACTCCACCAGGGCCACTTTCTTTTCTTCCTTTGCCTTGTCCAAATGTGTCAGGAGCTCAGCCACGTAAGCATCGTAGTCTGCACCAGGTGGCATGGGAGTAGGGGCTGTAGTGGTTGACGCCTCTAGCTTTTGCTGTTTTTTGGCAAAGAACAATGGATTGTCATGTTTACCATACAAACTAAAGAAATAGATTTCAAAATTGGGGTCCTATTATGATGTATTCCATAGGACTAATGATATGAAGATTCTTTTTGCCTCATTACATTTGGAAGGTGTTTCACATACTGGATGGAGATACGTTAAGAAGAAAAACATACTAGTAGAGAATTGGGATGCCTTTAAGATATTTATGACTAAGGTATTTGTTTCTCCTCTTGAAAAAGAAAAATTGGCACAAATATGGTATGGACTTGATGCCACGAGGCATATTCCAAAGTGAATTACATGAGACCACGTTACCTTCATTTTGTTAGCTAACGTGACATTAAACCTAGCATTCTCAACAGCCGGGTTACCCCATGCCTGGAGTACTATGTGGCTAAGCACACTAACTCCTACCCCCATGTCTACAATTCCCTTTCTTGTGGTATCTCCAAGAGCTAAGACCGATAAGACAGCATGCATTTCCGAGCCTTTCCAAAAAGCATTGACATGCAAGGATTTGGGCATTGAGTGCAACGTCAAACTCGGTATTTGAGTCTCTTTGTCATGTTTGTGCAAGTCAATGGCAGCTTACTCCATCGAACCTTCAACCCATTGCTTCAGTTCTTCCCACAGTGTCGTCGAATGCTGCCTAAGCAGATTTCCTAGGCTGAGCATCACAGGGGTGGTCACCAGTGTGGTGAAAAGGTTGTTGGCTGCTAGTTTTTCTCCAAATCCTGCATCTCTAAGCCAATGGTCTTGACTACTTTGCTAGCCCATAGCATTCAAGCTCTGTCTAAGTGGCACTGCTTCTGGTGCAGTTGCACCTCTCGATTTTGGTCGTGGTGGTGAGATTGGCATGCTTATGCTTGAGAGATCATTAATCTCATCTTCCAATATGGGCTCAGTGTCTTTTAGGTGTTTTTGTGTCTCTTTTACCCACTCCTTCACTTTTTCAATGGCTTCAAGTTGGCGCTTTAGATTGGGGTACTCCCCGACCTTCACACTTCCCTTCTCAGTCATCTTTGGAGCCGATGTTTCTATCTCTGCGTCTCTCACCTTTTTTCCAATAGGCAGTGTTGTGGCACTCTCCGTTAGTGTGACCTTTATGTCTAGTTTCTTTTTCCTTTGCCTATGACTCTTTTTCCCAATTATTGTTGCGTCTAAATTACTAGGCCCTGGCAATGATATATCGGACTGCCTTGTTTATGGGCGGGTCATGACATATAATGGGATAGGCATGGCTTCCTCGTCGAGTGTCTCGACACCAAACAATCCCAATGGATTGACGGCACGATTGTTGAACTAGAAGGTGGTTTCCATCTTGGGCAATCAGCAAAGAGATGAGTGATTCCACACTCTGCGCACCCAAGATCTGCCTTTTCGTGGTTGGCCTGATGCCAGGAGGCATATTTCACGGTGGATTCCGTGAGGTTTTACGGTGGATTCCGTAAACTTCGATGACCGGGGCTCATACACAAAGTGGATTCTTTGTGCGAGAAGTTGATGGGAAAGCTTGTCCTTTTCGGGCGTTTCATTAATTTAGTGTGTACATGGGTGATTCCATAGCGGGTGATTCCGCAAAATACATATTAAATTAATAAACGTTTATGAGTTTAGAGTGCGCACTCGTAATAAATTAAGGTTAGGATTTATTTCTAACCAGTTGATTTATTTATGTAGCTGAAGACTGCTAGGTATTCACTTTTGTCGGTTTAATTGTATTATTTTACTAACGATTGTGAATGCTTCAATTGATGTGTAGAGATAGCAGCAGTGGCGGAGGAAAGCATTGGAGTCTAGCGAGTATTCGATCTATGGATTATATTTTGATAGGCGCCACACCTATATTTTTTCATGTCTATTGAGGCATTGATTATTTATTATTATTTTGTATGCGCCTATGCGCACGGATATGTTATTTCTATTTGGACATTGTGTTGGGCGTGCCAGACTCTTTGGGCACCGTCCATTAGCTTTATTTCTATTTTTGTAAAAGCAAACTCAAAAGCTAAAATCTTGATATATTTTTGTAAATTGGGCTATTATTGAGCATGAAGAATAAATATACATAAAATACATGCTTTGTGAAGCGCTCACACAAGGCACGGGGGGAGATTGAACCCAATTGGTCTCTTGCTCTTGTCGTTCATGCTTTTTACCTTGTAACTTGTGCAAAAAGTAGAGTTCATTGTTCTTGAGGACCTTCCGGGATTCACTACGTGAGCATACAGCGACCGATCTGCGCACTAGTGGTATCAGAGCGAAGCTGAGATCAAGAGCTTCCAATCGCTACCCATCTCGTGCGAAGGCGGAGCTCCTGGAACGATCAAGCTCTACGGTCAATCTCGTCGCGAACCGTCGATACAGGCAGACTTCTGGCGATCAAGAACCCCTGTTTCTGTCATCAGAACGCAAAGGACCGGGCTGTACAGACGGAGGACCACTCCTTCACCTCCTTCATCAAAGCGTGGATAAACAGAGTAATTCCTTTTCATTAAGCTTCAAAGCTTAAGATTAATAGTCAATAAGCTTGGTTAGAAGCTTAAGGAAGCTTCAATCATCAAATCGTTGACAAGCGGCTTCATCCCGAAAATCACGGCGGAAAAAACGCCCCCCCTCCCCCCACGAATCTGCACCATTTTTTGCCATAAGCCCCCCCCACTAAGCTTAAGCGATTAAGCTTAATCAAACTAAGCTTACTCCTGCAAGTCATCTCTAGTCAACAACTCCAGGTCCCACACCAAAGAAATCAAGTTCTGCAAGTAATCTGTGATCAAGTTCTGCAAGTTCATTAAGTCGGCTAAGTTCTGCAACTCTGCAAGTCATATAAGTCTGCAACTTTGCAAGTCAGACTAGTCAACTGGAGTCAGAACTGACTTGTGCTCAAAACTCCTAGAAGGCTGTTCCTGTGCAGAAACTCCGAACTGCAAAGTTGTTCGTTGGAAGGTATTCTACCCATACGCAGGTTTGCTGAAGCATTTTCAGCATACGAAGAAGGAAAAATCGCAGATTTTCTGAAGATTGAGAAAGAAATACCCAAAAACACATAAGCCTTATAACCCCAACTTGAGCTACGCTCATCCCGCTAACTTGATTTTGAGTGAGAAAGGTCTTTTGAGTTTTACAGGATGACGGAACCACATACGGATGATCTTATGGCTGAAGACGACCTACCTGAGCCTACGATGGAGCAAAAGCTGGACTTAATCATGATGCAGTTGGAAGAAGAACGAAGGGCTAGGCAAGCATTGCAAGCGCAACTGGCAAAATTACAAAGAGCGTCTACCGACAAAGAAGAACCTCAAGGTGAAGATTTGATTCGACGTAGCATCGACGCCACTCTTGAAGCTCAAACCATTCGCAAGGAATCAAAGATAAGTAAACGAAGTTTCAAATTTCGTACTTTCAATGGCATACCAGAAGGAAAGACTGTTCTAGCATTCATTAGTCAGTTTGATGACTATGTCCATGAGGAAACCTATGCAGAAAAAGATAAAATCAAGTATGTTACTAATCATTTGGTAGACAGAGCATCACTTTGGTGGACTGTAGTACACAAGAGCATAGAATGTCCTGCTACTTGGGAAGATTTCAAGAAGAAGTTCATGCAGAATTTCCTTCCACCGCAATTTCATGAGAAAGCTATCAAGCAATGGGATCTTCTCCAACAACGGGATCGAGCATATACCTCAGTATACAGAGCGTTTTTGGAATGCACTCCTCCAGCTACGCATGCTTGAAGACGTACCAGAGGCGACACATAAGCGCAAGTATATGTCTGGACTTCTTGGGCATTACTACGCTGAAGTTAACATGTTCAAGCCTGCTACCCTTGAAGACGCCATTTCACTAGCTCACGACACTGAAGATAAGCTACGCGGTAGAGACAGACGACCACAGCAATTCCAAGCCAATGGTAATTATGGATCTAAACAATTCAATTCCAATTTTAGAAGATTTAATCCAGGTTGTTTCTCTTCATCATCTTTCCACAAGAATTGGGCTAAACCACCTGCATTACCATCCAATGTCAATCCAAATCCTAAGCCTATTTCACAGCCAAATCCAAATGTACCTAGACTTCCCGCCATTGCAAATAATGTAACCAAAGCCAAGCCAATAGTATGCTATAAATGCCACCAGCCTGGACATCTAGTAGCAAATTGTCATTCAAAGAAGCCACCAGCTCATATCAACTATCTTGGAGCCATGGACGAAGACGAACATGAGGATATGCTTGATTTCACTGAAGATGAGGACGACACTACTACTACTTCCAATACTTTACCAGGTATGCCTACTCCACATTCTTTATTGACTATGAAATGTTTGGTGCATGGAAAGGAAAAGACTATTTTGCATGATGACGGTAGTACTCATGATTTTATTTCAACAAAATTAGTAAAAGACTTGAATTTACAGACTGTACCTACGCATTATCCCATAAAAGCTGCATTTTTAGGCACTAGGTATAATGGTACATAGGAAGTGCAAGACTTAGAGATTCAAATTGGTTCATACACTGAAAGAAGAAATTTCTTAGTTGTTCCATTACAGTCGAGTGACATTATTTTAGGTATGCCTTAGCGACACCAGCATAACCCAGATATAGATTATTCCACACACACAATGAATATTAATTTTCAAGGAAAATCTATTACATTATATGGTATGCATGCATCTAATGTCTTTCCACTGCTTTCGCATACTCAAGCTAAACATGCATTACGCAAGAGTAGTAAATCCTATCTCATTTGGGTGAATGAACTGCAAGTAAAAGAAAATCATATGCACCCTAGGCATAAGGAATTTCTTGCATATTTTAAGGATTGTTTTGCAGAAGACCTACCACTAGGTTTACCTCCTTCACGTCCAGAAGACCATAATATAGATTTGATCCCTGGCACACAACCACCTTGCAAAGCACCATATAGGCATAACCAGATAGAGCAAAAAGAAATCTAGAGTCAAGTTGAGGAATTACTAAATAGAGGATTGATTAGACCTAGCAGTTCTCCATTCGGTGCACCTGTTCTGTTAGTCAAGAAAAAGAATAATACCTATCGTATGTGCACTGACTATCGAGCTTTAAATAAGATCACTATAAAGAATAGGTATCCTATTCCTAGAGTTGATGACCTTATGGACAAACTGCAAGGATCTTCTATATTTAGTAAAATTGACCTTAAGTCTGGTTATAATCAGGTGAGGCTAGATAAGTCTGACATATTCAAGATTGCATTCAGAACACAGTTTGGTCATTACGAATTTTTGGTCATGCCATTTGGATTGACTAATGCACCTGCTACCTTTAGTAGAATGATGAACCGTATCTTTTTGAAATATCAGTATTGTGTAATTGTTTTCTTTGATGATATTTTGGTGTTTATTCAAAATGAGAAAGAACATTATGAGCATTTGTCATTGGTTTTTCAGTTATTGAAAGAAAATCAACTGTATGCAAATCCTGAAAAGAGTGAATTCTTTAAAACGGAAATTGAGTATTTAGGTCATATTGTATCATCTGATGGAATTAAAGTTGATCCTAAGAAAATTGATGCAATATTGAATTGGCCTGTACCTAAAAATGTGCATGAGTTACGCTCATTCCTTGGTCTTGCTAGTTTCTATAGGAAGTTTGTACATAATTTTTCATTACTTGCTTTACCATTAACCAAACTTCTGAAGAAAGGAATTGTTTATCAATGGACCGAAAATCAACAGAAATCCTTTGACTTATTGAAACATGCACTAACCAATGCCCCTGTTCTACAGTTGCCTAACTTTAATAGACCATTCTTTCTAGTAGTGACCGATGCTAGTGGATCAGGAATAGGAGCCGTACTTATGTAAGACAATCATCCTATAGCCTATTCTAGTTGTAAGTTGAAACCTTCTGAACTAAAATATTCCACATATGACAAAGAACTATTAGCAGTTGTACAAGCATTAAGACAGTGGAAACACTACTTAATGGGTTCAGAATTTATGATAAAGACCGATCAGCAAAGTATTAGACATTTACTTAGCCAACCCCAAATCTCTGACCGTCATATCAAATGGGCTTCCTTTATTCAAAGTTTTCATCCTATCATTCAATACCAACCTGGAAAAGAAAATGTAGTGGCTGATGCATTGAGTAGAAGACCTGCCATTCATAATATTTTTGTCATATCTTTTGATTCTTTGATTGCTATGAAAGATACATATCACCAGGATATTACTTTTCATTTTGATTGGAATAAATTAGTTCAAAATAATTTTATTCCTATTGATTCATTGTCATATAATGATGGATTTATGTTTTATGAAAAGAGATTGTGTGTTACAATTCCATTCCGATCTTTTGTTTTGAATGAAATTCATTGTCCCCCATATCAAGGTCATAGAGGTATCATATCTACATTACGTATGTTAACTGAAGATTTTTATTGGCCGCATATGGATGCTGATGTATCTAACTTTGTTTCTGAATGTTTGATTTGTCAAAGAGTTAAGAGACATCATGGTAAACAGTATGGATTACTTATGCCTTTGTCTATTCCATCTAAACCTTGGGAACAAATTTCTATGGATTTCATTAATGGTTTACCAAATACTAAATCTAACCATGACATGATTTGGACAGTTGTCGATAGATTTAGTAAACAAGCATATTTCATTCCATGTAAGAAAACTTTAACAGCATCACAAGCAACACAATTATTTTTTAAAACTGTTTTTACTAACCATGGATTGCCAAAAGTTATTATTTCAGATCGTGATTCTAGATTTTGTAACAACTTTTGGATTACTCTATCTGCTAACCTAGGCACAAAGATTGATTTCTCATCTGCATTTCATCCAGAAACTAATGGACAAACAGAAGCCACAAACAGCACCATTCTAGATCTTTTACGTGCATATACCATTTCTAAACCACAAACATGGGACACTCATTTGCATTTATTACAGTTTGCATATAACAATACACCGCACACATCTACAAAGAAAGTACCGTTTGAAGTGATTTATGGATATAGATTATCTACACATGTTGCATCTTTGTCTAATAGAATTTAGAGTGCTGATGATATTGCTAGTATGCATAACAGTATATTTGATGAAGTTAAAGATATGATTGCTAAAGCCCAGCAATCATATACCAAACAAGCCAACAAGAAAAGACAAGCCATGAATTTCAAAGTTGATGATTATGTTTGGCTCAGAATAGAAAAACGTAGACTGCAAAGTGTAGATAGACATCCAATTGTCAAATTAGCTCCCAGATTCTACGGACCATTTAGGATCATTCATAAAATTAATGATAATGCATTCAAGTTAGAATTACTATCTCATTGAAAAATTCATAATACATTTCACATTAGTTTATTGAGACCATTTAGAGGCCAATTACCTGTACACCCTGTTTATGAAAACCCACCTTTATTAGAGGAAGAGACTGAAATACTTGAACTCGAAGCTATCATAGACACTGACTTTATGACCACTAGAACTGGCCGAAGGTATTCTAGATATCTAGTTAAATTTAAGAACCATCCTATAGAGGAAGCACAATGGATGCACGCTAGAGACTTAAATGCTTTCCCCACTCTGTTAGCTCCACATTGAGCTAATAGCAATTAAGGTCAATTGCTATCCCACCCCGGGGGTATGATGCCAGGAGGCATATTTCACAGTGGATTCCGTGCCACGGTGGATTCCGTGAGGTTTTACGGTGGATTCCGTAAACTTCGATGACCGGGGCTCATACACAAAGTGGATTCTTTGTGCGAGAAGTTGATGGGGAAGCCTGTCCTTTTCGGGTGTTTCATTAATTTAGTGTGTACATGGGTGATTCCATAGCGGGTGATTCCGCAAAATACATATTAAATTAATTAACGTTTATGAGTTTAGAGTGCGCACTCGCAATAAATTAAGGTTAGGATTTATTTCTAACCAGTTGATTTATTTATGTAGCTGAAGACTGCTAGGTATTCACTTTTGTCGGTTTAATTGTATTATTTTACTAACGATTGTGAATGCTTCAGTTGATGTGTAGAGATAGCAGCAGTGGCGGAGGAAAGCATTGGAGTCTAGCGAGTATTCGATCTATGGATTATATTTTGATAGGCCCCATGCCTATATTTTGTCATGTCTATTGAGGCATCGATTATTTATTATTATTTTGTATGCGCCTATGCACACGGATATGTTATTTCTATTTGGACATTGTGTTGGGCATGCCAGACTCTTTGGGCACCGTCCATTAGCTTTATTTCTATTTTTGTAAAAGCAAACTCAAAAGCTAAAAGCTTAATATATTTTTGTAAATTGGGCTATTATTGAGCATGAAGAAGAAATATACATAAAATACATGCTTTGTGAAGCGCTCACACAAGGCATGGGGAGAGATTGAACCCTATTGGTCTCTTGCTCTTGTCGTTCATGCTTTTTACCTTGTAACTTGTGCAAAAAGTTGAGTTCATTGTTCTTAGGGACCTTCCGGGATTCACTACGTGAGCATACAGCGACCGATCTGCGCACCATGGCCTGCTCCCTCTCGAGGCAGCACGAGGAGATATGTCCGAGGTGATTGCAAGTCCAACACGAGATTGGCTCTTGGGTCTGCCCTCCTATGCCTCTACCTCTACCTCTACCTCTACCCAATGCCATCATCGGTATTGATCTGTAATCCATGAGGATCGGCTTACCCTCTTCATCATACGAGACGTAAGGGTTCACATAGGGTTTCTCGTCATTCGGCTCCTCCACATATTGGACTGGAGTGTCACTTGGTGGGTGGGTTACGTAGGGTCCATGTGGCCTAGGTATTCCAGTGGGGTTTATTTCCATCCTAGGAATGGCTAGTTTAGCATCGTTGGGTGCCAAGAGACCTAGTGGGGCTCCTCTCCCGCAGAAGTTTGGCAGCCTATTTGCTAGGTAAGGCTAATTGTAAGGTTGCGAATAGGGAAGTCTCCTTGGCAGTCGGCAATGCATGGCATCATGGCCGAACGTACCGCAATTTGCACAAGGTTGGGACCTAGGATCCTGACACTCGACTGGCAAATGGTTTCTGCCACAATACACATGTTGAACATGAGGATGTGTTGCCCTTCTCATTATCTCCTGTATTTTGGCTAGCTCCATCTTCATCTTCGCAAGTTCTTGACTTGGATTTATGCCCTTTCCCTTATCTTGAGTACTTGGGCCTGATCTTTTTCCCAGCATTGAAGTTCTTTCAAAGTTTCTAAGGTTATAGTCGGAGCTCTTGGAGCTTCTCTCCTTGAGCTGGTCATCCACTCTAATGGCCTCTTCAAAGACCCTAGCTAGCGCATCTCGCTGCAAGCTTGAGTTTCTTGCCAAGGCCTTGTAGAGTTCTTCACCCCGTATCCCATTGATGAAGACTATAGACACTTCTCTCTCCATGGGTAGTTCAATCATTGGGATTCTCTTAAAGAGACTCCTAACATGGGTCACATAATCCCTAATGTCTTCCTTATCTCTATGTTTCACGTTCATGAGTCGTACGATCAGGTTGTCTGAGTACCTAGCCTTCGAGAATCTCTTAATGAAGAGATTCTTGAGATCATTGAAGTCATTGCACTGTGCGGTATCTAGGCTGGTGTACCAAGTCCTTCCCTTATCACCTAAGCATAACCCAAAGTCTTGCAATTGTTGAGCGAGATCAGTGAGGTCGTTGGCTTCACAGACGTGCTCGAACTGCTCCACAAAGCTGTAAGGGTCATCATCTAGCTGGTATTTATCCAATTGCTTTGTGACTACAAGGATTTTAGATTGGCTCTTGGAGCCCTGTGTAACCCCTAATGCTTGCCATTGCAATGGCACTTCACTTGGCGGATGCTTTGTATAGTAGTCGCTTCATGAGAAGCTCACTCAACGTAAGATCTCCTTCTAGTGCTCTTTCTCTCTTAGCATCAAGGCCTGTCCTATTCCTGTTTGCTAGCATTAGCATCCTCTGAATTTCACACTTCCATGTTCTATTGCAAGCTCCTGTCCTGCTGCTCCTGATTGTAGGTCACCAAACTTCACAAAGCTTTGCACACTAGTCTCCTCTCCTCTCCTAGGTCTGTCATGACATCCTTCGATGTCCTACCATGAGGTTTGTCTGGGCCTATAGATTATTGTCAGAAGACTGCCTAGGTCGAGCTCCTCATCCCGCTCCTGGTTAGTGCTTGTCTCTACCATGTCTGTGGTCTCTCTCTCCACCAAGTTGTCAATGAGGTTGATTAGATCGGTCAGATAATCCACTCCTCCAATGGCGTATGTTCCTCCTAGCTTCCCCACTACGCCTTCTACTTGGTCCTATGCTTGGGGTTTCGATCACCCGAACAGATCTTATCCTATACTGGTGGATTCGTTCTTGGGTTATGTCTGAGTGTGTTCCTTGTTAGTTTACAAACATCCTCAATTTACAGTTGTTTTATGTGTGTGTGTGTGTGTGTACCATTTTTCGTGCACTTTGTGTAATCAAGCTTTCAGATTTTCTTAGGTGTACTTCAAGTGCTGAAAAATAGTACAAGTGTGAAGGTAAAGTGACTACACAACTCTCACACTCTCATTTATAGATTTGGTGTGATAAGCTATAAGCCCGGTTTCTGGCAATTCTTCCTAGTCCTAGAGTCTGTGTGCTGCATCATTCAGCTCCATTAGGATCCGTCTAGGGATCTATGACTCAGTTTAGCGCTACATAGTGGCTTGCACTACTAGCTGGTCAACTAGAGTTACTTCTAATTCCATGTTTCACTAATCTACTTATTTATCTTACCAAAAAGGCATTCTAAGCATATGTATGGCCTTCGAGGGTTCGTATAGCAATGGTCTAGGTCAACAAGGGTCTTCCAACTAAAAAATTGAAAAAATCCAGATTCGGCCTAGTAGGTCCGAATTGTAGGGGCCAAATGGCCGATTCATCCCATCCGAGTAGTGGACGAGGGCCGAATGAGAATGGGCCGAATGCAACTAGGCCGAACGTTCCTGACTGTCTGAGTGACTTCTTTAAGGGGGCCGAGTGTTCGAATGGCTGAGGGTCGAGTCAAGTAGGTTAAACGCCAAGTTAGTCTGAATGGTTGATTCAGACGGGTTGATTTGGGCAGGTCGAGGGCCAAATCAAGTGGGGCCGAGCGATGGGTGTCCGAGTGGTAGTGGGCTGAATGGCCAAATACAGGAGGGTCGAGGGCTAATTTTGAGACGGCCCAAAATCACCGTCACTTGGACAAGTCGAACATGGCGCGATTTTGGCTGATGCAACAATAAATTGCTCGAATCACATGATTTACCACATGCCCCGTAGCAAGCACCTCCAGATCAAAGCTATAGACAAGGGAGAAGAGTTGTGTATACATGCAATATGCTAAAAATGCATGGGTGAGTCAATTAATCCAATGCGGGCAATAGCTCTCTCTCTCTCTCTCTCTCTCTCTCTCTCTCTCTCTCTCTCATAATGCAATAGTTCCAAATGAACTCTTCCTTGGTCTCTTGGGTTATAAACCCTTCCCCCTGCTCGACCTCTCCAATCACTCTCTTAACACCATATTAGAGAATTTGGGAATCTCCCAAGTCCCACTTTCAAATAAGGGGTAAAGATTTGGCCATGTGGCTAAATCTTAACCCATGCTTCAAAGTGGGACTTGGAAAGACAACCTATATAGTAATTAAGGTGAACTACACTTTCAAGTAAGGTAGACTGCTTATTGTTTCAAGCATTTCAAGTGAGCACCTATGGCTATCTCTCACCTAGATGGCATGCCTTCGATCCTACTGGGGTGTAGTGAGCTTACCTCCCTCAAGCACTCCGATAGCTCCACGATTCATGATGTGAGCTCAAGCAACCTCAAGCCTCCACCTCCAAGCTCCATCCTCCATAGCCACACGAGAGACAAGAGAGAAGGGAAGAGAAAAGAAGAAGAAGAAGAGGGGAGATGATGGAGGGCTTCACCTCTCCAAGATCTCTCACCCTCACACACTCACACTCCCTCCCTCAAGCACTCACAAGAAAGAAAGAGAAGAGAAGGAGAGAAGAAGAAGAATCCACTTTGCCACACACCAAAGAATGAGCTCTTCATTCACTTTTCAATTTTATATAAAAAACCCTAAATCCCTTTTGGGCGGTCATCCCCTTATCCCCTTTTTTCCATTGCTGGTAAGCCCTCTTTCCCATTTTCCTCCTATCTTCCTAGCTTTCTTTCTACCACCCATCTACCTTTACAATTTGTATAGGAGGGAGCCTGTCACTCTTTTATGAAAATTTTTAGGGGCACCTTGTGTTCAAGAATGCGCTTCTACCTTTGACTTAGCTTTTGGGACTGCCCTCGCACTTTTGGCCATTTCCCTTCTTGCTTCTTCCGTTGCGTATGATTTCCTCCTGGGCCACCTCTTTTAGGTCTCTTGACTTGCGCTTTTCCACTTTTGTTGCTTTCTTCTTATGCTAAGGTTAACAACTTCTCAATGGAAGACTTTGTTTGACTAGTAGACAAGACCATCTGCTCCAGTCTTGATAATAGCTCCATATGACATTGGGCATGCCTATTTTCATGCTCACACATAGTATTGTTAAGTGCATTTATTTCTCTATGCACTTGAGGCTCTTTAGGACTCCCTTGGGGTATGTTATCCAGCATACAATCTCTGATTTTCTGAGCATACTCATCATGGGCCTTATTTTTTATGCCATGCCATAATAGTGCAGTCCTGTCGTACCCCTGTTAAAAAATTAGCTATAACTTGAGCTGGGAAGCTTCGATTCCCAAAATTTTTTATTCAAATCAAGGCCAACAATGCCCTCTTTAAGATGATCTATTTCACGTCATAACAATTTTAGGACAAAAATTTATGTAATTCAATCTTTGATTCTGAACTATCTAGGCATGCACCCTATTTCAACCTATAAATGCCATGTTTCCACTTGTAAGGGTAAAATGATGGTTCCAAATGGCTACTAAATCTTGTAGGAGGCTAAATAGGACTTGTGGGCATCATGTAGTATCTGCACCTATACTTTAGTAATGAAGTTGGTACCTGTAAGGACCTATAAATACCCTACAATGTCCTGTAAAGTCCCTGTTTTACCTTGTTTTGCTCTTGAAGGTACTTGAATCTTTGAAGGCACTTCAATCTTCAATTCTCCACTCGTTGTACCTATGTGAGGGATAAACGATAGGACAAGCTCCCTACACAGGCTCCGAATCACTGGGTGGTGGGCAAAGTTCCCCCTCGGTCACTTGGTTGCACCCCTTTCGAGATCTTTGATAGTGAGGGAGGGTCATCTCTCTTTTGTCCCACTATTTCCCCTAGCATCCACCTTTTTCCTCGGTGGGTATATCAACATGGTGGTAGCATAATACTCTAATCAATCAATATGAAATGCATTTCTGAAATATTGATTCAACCCCTTTCATGGAATACAATAGGATGGAATTTTTGAAAGATTGGATGGGAAGAGGGTCTTATCAATGCAATTCAGTGACTCACTAATTTCTAGTACTTACCCTTTTACGATATTTCAAGCTTGGATGTGAAATAAATCAGCAAATCAATGGATTAGAGTGAGCACAATTATCAATCAATAGGCTTAATCAATCGAATTAAATGTAATGCTAGAAATTTCAGTTTGAAGCATCTAATTCGCATACTAGAACCAATATGCATCAAAAAAACATTGCATTAGATAAATGGATTGATTCAAGTAATGATTGGCTGAGATTTGATGGAATTTATTCAATTCTTTAATCTCTCAATCAAGTGGATTAAGCTCAACAGATGGATTAATGAGAGAGATTAAGAATCGAAGAAGAGTACCTTTGACATGGTTGATGATGACTTTGTTAGATATGATCAATGCCCCACCCTCATTAGGTGCTACCAATGATCCATGGTGCTCAAAGTTGTAAGGCCCCCATTATGAGGAGAAGCCAAATGTGAGCCCGGACATTGGTTGAGTCCTGACTTGTATATCAGATGAGGTCTATGTGATCGGATGGCAAAAAAGTGACTGTTGTGGGTCTAATCTTTGGGTTAGACGGAGTGGTTAAGCTGGTAGCTACTCGAGGTGCATTGTATCGAGTTGCGGGGTAAGGGAGTTAAAAGGGGCCCCTATTTTGGGGTTCGAGGGCCGTGGAAGCGGCCCCCCTGGCGGGGGTCGGGGGGTAGCACCCCCGGTCTGATGGTAAAGGGAATATTCCCTAGAATATTCCCTGGCCGACTAGTGGAGGCTCATATGGTAGGTCGAACCTAACGACCTTCACGGGCTATAAAAGATAAACCCCTTCACAGCCATCGATAATTCATCTTTCACCTAGTCAGAGTTGTTGTTCCAGCTAGCCTTAAGCTCTTCACCTATCTTCTGTCTAGATCGCCATCTAAGCTTCACACAGTGGAAGCGCACGGGTGGACAGAGCCATCTTTGTATCAGTTGTTTGGAGCTAAAGAATTTACTGATTCTTCTCTTATCTGTTGTAAACTCTCTATCTCTTTCTCAGATTCTGTTCGCTGCGCTATGTAATTTTTACAGACTTCATCAATCCCCAAATGCTTGATGAAGCCTCCAGTGGTCTAATGTTGCCAAAATAATCTTCAAGGCTTGTGTATTTAATGCTTGGGAGAAATCTTAAAGCTTTAGATGCTTAAGATTGAAGCATTAAACATGTTTCCCCCAAATTTTGGCTCCATGGAAGCTCTTGAGCTTCAATCTTTGACCACTAGTACTACTCAAGCCTTGCAATTTCTTCATGGATCCTTACTGAAATGATCCCACGAGCTGGAATGATAAAGAATCTTCAAGAAATTGAAGAGAAATCGAAGCTTGAGCTAAAGATTTCATGGCTATCCATGGACTGTTCATCTAGGGTTTCAGGAGAGCAAAAGGATGAGAAATAGAGCTTCATTTGGGAGTCCAGACATCAAAGACTTGAAGTAAACAATGCCAAAGATCATTTAGAAGCATTAGTGCTGTCAATGAGCTGAAGTTTTGCTGAAGATGAGGGCTAAAAAATTAGCTCAAATTTCAAGCTACCTTCCTACACACGTGGCTGTCCACACAGTCATGAAAATGGTATTGAACCTGTTGGATTTTATGCCTAGAAGTCCATTATGCATGCCATTGTTGAAGAGGAGCAAAGATCAAGGAAGAAGAAGAAGATCTCTGCTGAAAAATCTATGGAAGCTTGACGAAAGCTTGAAGAAAGAGGAAAGAGAAGCCTCTCTTGAAAAGTAACCATAGTTTAATCTCTAACTAAGCTTGGTTAACTTCCATTTGACCTAGTTGCCTCTAAATTACATGAAAATTTGGTACAACTTGCTATTTTAGCCTTCCACTGCCATATCTACCCTTGAAGATCTCCAGATATAGTTTCCTTCTAACTGTAGATGACCTGCAAACCTCTACTAGTCATTGTCTATGTCAAGTACCTGTAGTACTTGCTTGAAATTGGTTTTATGGTGAAAATTTTGACTAAAATAGAAGGAAAAATGGATCAAAGAATAATGCTCTAATACCACTTGTCAAGAAGTGAACTGGAGAGAGAGAAAGAAGAGAAAGAAAAAGAAGTGCAAAAGAGAGAGAAAGAGAGTGACGAGGAGAGAGAAAGACTAGAATAGGTGAAAGAAAGACATGAAAGAGAAAGAAGTCATTGAAGCTGAGAGTAAGGTGAAGAGGAAAAGGACATTAATGCATAAATGTGTCAAAAGATGAGAAAAATTACATGTCCCCTCCTTTTATACCAATGTCAGTGTGACATGGCATCAATATTATTTACACACTAAATCATCATTCTTCCTAGCTTCTTACACTATAAATAGACAAATCACTAAAACACTGGCTAACCTGCTCCCATAGGGGCCATAAATGTTGTATGACTAGAATTTAATGTTGTTCATTGAAGGGAAAATGCCAAAAAAATAGGGGTGACCCCAAAAATATCCCAAATGACAATGACAATGACAATGTCTGACATGTGTAGGCAAATTGTAAAAAAGCAGTAGCTGGCCTAGGAATGCACATAGGAAGCCGACAAATAACGAAGGCTGATGTAGAAGACATCGAATCGAGGAGATGGCAACTAAGTCAAGAGGATCATAGCCATGTCTTCAGAGGATATCAACAGACCAAGAGAGGCAAGCTCACCTCTCATCCTCCATCATCATGATGTGCTCCTTCATAGAGGAGGAATCATCAAGACTAAGGATCTGCAACTTCTTCTCAATGGAAATCTTATGAGCAAATGTCTTGTGTTGATACAAAGTCATAAGTTTCTTCCATACTTTTACCACAGTCTTCAACCTGTGAGCATGCACAAGGATAGAATCCTACAAACTCATAAGGAGAAAGGATCAAGCTCTAGAGTTGAACCAATACCACAAGGTTGCACGGTCCATAGAAGTCCCATCTATTGGATCCTCTCTAGGATAGGGGATGGAATCTCAAATAAGAGCCCAAAGATCGAAGGTGTTATGTACTCCAACTTACATGACCACAATGAATAGTTCAAACCATTGAGTTTGTCTTCTTTGGGTAATTAACATAAGAAAGCACCTGCATCGAGGGAATCAAGGATGACATCTTCATTGAGGGTGGAGCCGTTTGTGAAAGATGAATAGAAGGGGGATGGATGTGAATGGTGAACTTCTCTTGCAAACTATAATCGCATCTCCTCTCAAAAGAGTGTCTAGAAAGAAGATCCTCCTCTAAGTTATCAAAGCTCGTGAATTGGTAAGCCAACTTCGATCTTGCAATCACCCACCAGAAATCTATTTTCATCAAAGAAATAATTGTTTCATGTTGCTTGCACAAAAAGCTATTGTTTATAGCAAAAAGTTGTCACCTATGCCTAGGAAGTTGTCATCTACACTAGGGAGAGGTCACCTACAAAATGAAAATTTTCATTTTCTACAAAATGCAAAAAGCTAGGGCCGCTTGATGACCAGACAATGTCACGTGATACTAGATGATGTAGGCTAGTCATCAAAAGGGTCCATTGTACTCTAGAGCACATGTATGGCCCGTAAATACAGTATAAATGCAAGCTAAAAAACCATGTTTTGAAGATCAGGGCGGCTTCTTTGCAATGAAAATTTGCTCTTCTATAAGAAATATCTTGGTTGTGTCCTCACGTAGGTGATGACACCATGTGAGAGTGCACAACAAAAGAGAAACATGAACACAAAGAGAAGCAAAGAGAGAGAGAGAGAGAGAGGAAGCAGAAGATGAAGGAAGAATACTACTAGCTGAAGAAGAATACTGATACAATGAAGATGGACTAATTATCCCTACACATAGCCCAAAATGTCAATGGGGGCACCAGATCAAGGTGATGATGATGGCAGCACCAAGCATGGAGACTTGGAGTGTTAGAGCGTGCACCTGCAAAGGGGAAGACTAAAGATTGAAGAGTGTGTGTCTGCCAAGTGGGGGGAGCTAGCTATAAATAGCCAAATCACTAAAAAAATGGCCATTCTACTCCTGTACGGGCCATAAATGCTAGCCAATCAACATTTAATGCTGGTCAATGAAAGAAAAATGCCAAAAAATAGGGGTGGCCTTGGAAAAATCCCAAATTATAATGACAATGTCTGATAGGTGTAGGCATCAGACTATGGAAAGCAATAACTGGCCTAGGAATACACACAGAAAGCTGACAAATAAAGAAAATGTAGCTAAAGTGCCAAAGCTCCTATGTCTCTATCAAACTATGACAGGAGCTCACAACCAAGAGGACTGACATAACTAACATAGGTAGTCTAACAATTCTCTCCCTCTCAACTTCTCCCGCTACCTTTGTCACACTATCCTTGAGTTTATCCATCTTATCTTGTCTAATTACTTATTATTTTCAAAGAGTTAACCTTGACATGAGACCATTACAATTGAAATTGAGCTAAGGATGATAGTTGGATTCTTCCCAAGAATAACAGTCTCTATCATTGGTAAAGGAGAGCCTTGCACTCCTCGATTCCACAAGTGCACTCAAAAGCTTAGAGGGGATATGTGCCAATACATATCTCATACAGCCATGGAAGGAATGCCACCCACACATGTTCCTACCATGGTTAAGGGGCCTCAAATGAGGTAAGAACAACCATGGTAAAGGGTTGTTGGCTCAATAAAGAATCAAATCTTGGTAAAGATCTTGTAATAAAGGACTTGAACCAAGTGCAAAATTGATCGATTGTCTAATGTGTGTGACTAAAGAACCATGTAATAATTCTTTTGTAAAGGGCTAATTAAGGAAGCTACCTTTACATGTAGTAATGTAACTGCCTTGAAAAACTATCTATGCAGGTGCATTGAGGAGAGGGTGGGAGAGTGCAATAGTCTCATGCAGTTATGGATAGGTTGACACAATGTGATAGTTGTGCCTTGCAAGACTAAGAAAAGAACATGCCTCTTCTTAAACCAAGCATAGAATAGATTTTTTTTATGCCACACCTCTCGGCCTAAGAGTATATCATTCATAGAGACTAGTTAACCTTAGTATGTCCTTCAAAAGTTTAGAAGCCCTTGGTCTCAAATTGCTTAGGTTGAGGCCCTAATGTTTCGTACAAGGTAGACTCAAATGGTGCTACTCATGGAGGGGCACCCAAATGACCACTAAAGGTTACCCACTGTGGTGCAACAAAGAGGGGGGGTACACCAAAGGTAGAGTAGTTATTATAAGAATAATTTTATCTAATTGCAGTTGAATGATTAGAGCAAGAACCCAACCTTTAAAGTTGTATTTAGCAAACTTGGTAAGTTCTATTGAGGAAGCTTAGTAAGTCGTAGGTTATCCCAAGGTTTCAATCTTGCTTCCCTAAAAGAAGGAGTGGATAAGAGAGCCAACACATCCTTGATCTGCCTGAAGCCATCAAATTATGATTGTCTAATAGTTACAGACTATCTTTGAGCAAGATGATGCTCCAAAAATTTAGACCATCCAAAGGACTCCAACGTAAGTGAGCAAACATCAAAAATCCATTTAGCTATATCTAAAATGCACTTCCGTGAAGATTGTGATGTCTTACCAATCCCACGAAGTTTAAAAGCACACATTATAATTGGCATGTCCACATGCTATGAATCTCTCTAAAGATAGGGACCCAAACAATGACTTTGTGGTCTAACCCAATCCAAGAGCCAAATAGGCCAAGGCACTTGCAAATGCATAGTCAAAGGGAAAATGGTATAGATCTAAGATCTAGGCAAAACATTTGCAGATTCACAACCCTTGAATGCACGCACACACACACACACACACACTTAAGCATAGTAACTTTCTCTCATCACAAGCCAATCTTGAAATATATCTAGCCTCTAGAGAAAGACTTACCATGGAAGGAATACCACCCGCACATGTTCCTAGCATGGTTAAGGGGCCTCAAATGAGGTAAGAACAACCATGGTAAAGGGTTGTTGGTTCAATAAAGAATCAGATCTTGTAATAAAGGACTTGAACCAAGTGCAAAACTGATTGGTTGTTTGATATGTGTGACTATAGGATCATGTAATAATTCACGTGTAAAGGGCTAATGAAGGAAGCTACATTTACATGTAGTAATGTAACTGCCTTGAAAAACTATCTATGCATGTGCATTGGGTAGAGGGTGGGCGACAGTCCCATGCCATTATGGATAGGTAGACCCAATAAGTCAATTAGCTTTCCAAAAGTAAGGGCTAGACAAAGCATTTGCAAATTCACAACCCTTGAGCATACACACGCACATTTTAGCACATTAACTTGCTCTCATCACAAGCCAATCTTGAAATATATCTAGCCTCTAGAGAAAGACTTATGAAGCCATTTATTGCTAATCCTTATGCTAGAATCAGGGAGCTAGGTAACAACAGACAAGTAGGATACAAAAGAAGATAGAATCGTGGCTTTAAATGACGAAGGCCATGTGACATTGTCTCCCCTAGGAATCGGTCTAATGAAGTTCTGAGATCCGATCCCCAAAGGAAACCCTACCACTTTAGAGATGCATATACCACATGGGCACTCGAAACAAAGTCATTATAATTGTTCATAGTCAACCTAATAAGGGACGATTTTGAATTCGTCTACATTGAGACAAGAGCAACCAATAAACAATTCAGTATCTCCATTGCCTTATTCAAAGTGGCTTGATACACATTTAACGACATGAAAGTGTCATTAGCGGCCTAAGCTTGCCCAATAACCTAGTTGCATGTAAGGAAGAGGAGCAGCCACGAAAAATAGAGGGGTGACTTAGCACACCCTAAAGTTTTTGGTGGCTGTGCAAAATATCACTATGCAACAAACATACACCACACCATGAAAGAAACTCGGTTCACACGAATCAATATATACCATGCCATAAATAAAATTCCGTGCACATGAACCAAACCCTAAAGTTTTGGTAGCTATGCAAAATCAACATCCAATCAACACATACGACATGGGAAACGAAAAGAGAATTTGGTGAGGTGGCATAATATTTTAACCCGAGATGCGGCGTTGATATCCAATAAACATGTACTACACTATAGACAAAGAGCAAATTTTTAGAGTTGGAATAATATCCAACGAATTTGGTGAGTTGGGATAACATTTTAAGTCGATATCCAAAAACCATGTAGGGCACCCACCATAAAGGAAGAGCAAATTTCGAGAGTTGGAATAATAATTTAACCCCAAATCTTACGTCACGCCATGATGTTGAGGATAGCATCACAGGAACCCGTTTTGGAGAAGAGAAGTTTGAGCCCAAAATGAAGCAACAATGCCGACGGCTGCAGGGTTCGAACCTGCGCGGGCGAACCCAACAGATTTCAAGTCTGTCGCCTTAACCACTCGGCCAAACCGTCGGGTGGGCTTTATGCACCTCAAACTTATAATACGTCTAATACTTTATTTGCCAGATTTTTTAATAGCTTGTAATAATTGAGCGCAATGTTAGCCATCACTCGGGGATGTAGCTCAGATGGTAGAGCGCTCGCTTAGCATGCGAGAGGTACGGGGATCGATACCCCGCATCTCCACCCGTGCTTTTCTGCTTTGCAAGTTGCATCGTCTGAGAGCTTCGCGCTTTTTGGGCGCATGACGCCGGCAAAGCTGAAGAGAGCCTGACCCACCGTCCGTTCTACGTCTATATTGGCAGTAGCCTGCCTGAACTCTCCTCTCGTCTACATCCATCTACATCTTCATAATTGCTGAGCGAACCTGAACCTTTTGTGAAAGAACCAGCGGTGGGTCACATGACACACACACCCACCTTTTGTGAAAGGAACACCAGCCGGTCACACACATAGGCCGCTAGAACTGGTCCGCTACCACAGATCTTTAGAGAAAACACTAGTGGCCTAAGTGGGGGTTGCATCCATAAGTTAGTGGCATTGGGCATCTATTTTTAAAAATTATCAAAGAAACATTAGTGAGACATACATGCTCAAGGTTCTTGATTTGGTGTGAACACGAAAACTTTGTTGGCCAGACCCCACAAAGCCTCCCCTCCACGCAAGAGGGGTGCGTTGGGTCATAGCACGATAGACGGAGGTATTTGATTCAATAGCATCTTACCAGTTCTTTATCACATTCGTAGGAAAAGCGAGAGGGTCGGGATAAGCATGCGTCACCTTCTACTCCGATCGCAACCATGGGTCTCATAGTTGTACGGCAACCACCCTGATTAGTCTCGAATGCATATATGATCGGAGAGGCACGGCCGACTAGGCTTCGTTCATATGGGCCTCCATGGTGTTGCCTTCGGACGCAAAAACGTAACAAATTCCTTTTGCAAAAGTTGCTTACGAGCCTAACGCGTGACAATCTTCTATCTTATAGTTGAGAAGTTGCTTACGAGCCTAACGCGTGACAATCTTCTATCTTATAGTTGAGAGAAATACCACACCTCTTTCTAGCCCTACATGGGGCATGCGGAGTGTCCCCCGAACGTGGCTATTTGCCCGAACCTTGGTATTTGAACAAAATCCGAACCATATTCAACAATAAAAAATTTCTTCATCGACATATAAAGAGGTGATCAAAGTGATCTAGGTAAGGACTTAGAGCTTCACGAACATGTTTCATGGACCGATTGATCAAAACCCTTGACAGTCTACACCAAGCTACAAGGATTCCAAAGGAAATAAAGGTATTACATCCGAGTACAAAGATTGTCCAAGGAGAGAGTGGATTTCGATCATCCTCTAACTAAGACACGCTTCATCAAGGTAGACAGATTATGAGCACAAGTCTTTGCTAGGAAAATCAATCCATTGCCCCAGTCCTCTATGACTCGTGCATTCCTCATCCAAGGTCGGCCTAATAGTATGTCGTAATCCACTCCCTTCATGACAATGAAGTTTACCGAAAATTGCACACCGGCAATCTTTACCGGCCAATTCTTTAAGACCCCAAATGGTCTTACCCTCATTCCGTTTGCTAGCATGACATTGAATCTAGCAGTCTCTACAGGAGGGTTTCCCCATGCCTCTAGGACTGCATGGTTTAGCACACTAACACCGGCGCCTGTATCTACAATTCCTTTTCGAGTCATGTCTCCTAAGGCTAGGACGGGCAAAACTGCATGCATTTCAGTCCAAACCACTCTCTAACCTGCAAACAACGGACCTAAAGATGGCCAAACTCAAGATGGTATAGTTAATCTTTATGACTAGCAAGGTGCTATCGGCTATCGTGAGTCTTAAAAGCAGGGCGCACTTCTTAATTAATGCACGCCACATGGCATTGTGTGTGTGGGTGTTAGCCCCTTCTCCCTCTCCCCTTATCTCTCTTTCTTTGCACATAGAACTAGCTTCTTAACAACAACACATGTTTTTTGTGTGCAATGATGATCCATTATTAGCAAGATAATGCAACTCTCATGAATCAAGAATCATACGAATGTTCTCTTCTACATCTTATAATTGAGAGAAATACCACATATTGCCTTCAAACATGAAAACATAACAAATTCATTTTGGAAAACTTGCTTACAAGTTTGATGCATGACAATCTTTTATCTTATACTTGAGAGAAATATCACACCTCTTTCCAGTCCCACATGATGGCACATGTAGAGTGTCCCCTTTGCCCGAACCTTGGTATTTGAATAAAATCTATAACATCTTTGACAATACAGGAATTCTTCATTGACATATAAAGAGGTGATAAAAGTGATCTAGATAGGGACTTAGAGCTTTAAGAAGAAGTTTCAGTGATGGATTGCTCAAGAAACTTTGAGAGTCAACGCGAAGTTGTGGGGGACCCAAAGGAAACCAAGGTATTCCACCCAAGTAGAAAGTTTAGCTAGAGAATGGACTTCAATCATTCTCTAACTAAGATGCATTCCATTGAGGTAGAAGGACTATGAACATAAGTCTTTCTGAGTGAGTCCCAATGACTCATTAAATTGCATGGGACGTAAAGATTGTCAAACTTAAGATGGTATAGTTATTCTTGATGATTAGCAAGTTATTATTGGCTATCGTGAGTCTTAAGAGCATGACACACTTCTTATAATTATTGCATGCCACATGACATTCTGTGTGTGTGTGTGTGTGTGTGTGTGTGATTGCTAGCATGATGTTAGCCCCTTCTCCCTCCCCCTTCTCTCTCTTTCTTTGAACATGGGACCAACTTCTTGATAATAACACATGTTTTGTGCACACAACGATGATCCATCATCAACAAGAGAATGCATTTCTTAGGAATTAGGAATTAGATGAATGCACTCTTTTACTATCTTATACCACATCTCTTTCTAGTCCTACATGGTGCATGTAAAGAGTCCCCTAAATCTAGCTATTTGCCCAAACCTTGCTATTTGAGTATAACCTTAGTTGATTAATGCATATCATATTTCTTAATTAATGCATGCCACATGTCATGTTGTATGTCTATGCATGCCTATTTGTAACATTGCCAATGCTATGTTAGCCCTTTCTCCCTCCCTCTTCTCTCTCTCTCTCTCTAAACATGGGACTAGCTCCTTGACAACAACATAGGTTTTTGTGTGCAATGATGATCCATCATCAATAAGATAACATAGCTCTCAAGAATCATGAATAAGGTGAACACATTGTGAATGTGTGAGATTCCAAAGGCGACATTTGCATCTTATCTAAATTGATTGGATTTTTGTGCACACAACATCAAATAATTGTGTGAGCCTCCTTTGATGTAGCAATATGAAGTAGCTCTCTAGAATCCAAAGGCATTCAAGTACTTCAAGATAGTGTTGTCTTTCACAACAAGAACCATTGGCACAAAAAAAGAAGACCTCTAGAATTGCCTCCTTCCACATATCTCTGGCACTACTACTACATAGCATCTCTACTTGTTGCCTTGGTTGATGCGAGAGAGAGAGAGAGAGAGAGAGAGAGAGAGAGAGAGAGAGAGAGAGAGAGAGAGAGAGAGAGAGAGAGAGAGAGAGAGAGAGAGAGAGAGAGAGAGAGAGAGAGACATTAATTCTATCGCCCAATTTTATTGGATATCAAGACCAAATGTTACTCTATTTGTCCAAGTGGTGTTTGCATGTACTTTTTTGGACAACCAATAGAAAAAAAGCATGTGGTTTCTTGTAAACATGATAGTGTGCATGTACACTTAATCCCCAAACATCAGCACATGCATTCTACTAACTACCAATAAATCATAAAAAAATTTGTTTCAAGAATTGAAGATGATGCTTATGAAGATTCTGGCTACCACACTTTGCAAACATAATAAAATACATCCAACCAATTAAAAAACATGTATTTAATCACCTGAAAGTTGCAATTACTAACATAGTCAAGACTTACACATCTTGAGATGGTCAATGGGATGTCTTATGTATGATTTTCTTCCAATGCATTTTATGCATGCAATCTTCTTAATTTGGAGAGACTTGTGTATTTGCAGCCCAATATTGGAAAACTAGCTCCTTTACTTCATTGGTGATGATGCTTGTTCATTTTTTTCTTTTGCATACATCCCAATGAAGATCTCCATTATCCATGGTAGCCAACCTTGTTCTTGCTCCATGAAGATTCGTGTGATGTATATTTAAAACTCAAGATGCTTCTCGAACATCTAGAGGAGGCCTTATTGTATAATTTGAGGGTGCATTCATTTGCATTAGTGATTGATTAATTTTTTTAGCTAAGATGGATTGATGTTTTCTCATATCTACATTTTCAATAGGTTTTGATGATCATAACTTTACAATCTAATGGTATCTCCTAAAAGAGTGCATATATACATGTTCAAAACATTCTCAATAAAGTGCAGATATTATGTGGTTGGTACAAACTAACTTAGATGTACATTTGTCGATATAATGCTTGGCTTTATAGAGTTTGTATGCTTGTTAAATTCTTTGTGTCTTTTTATAACACATAGGTAATAATGTTTGTAATGCCTATTTGGGAAAAATCAAGGTATGACGACCTAATACCTTACCTAAACCTTGTAGTAAACCTTGTAGAGTTTATACACTAGTAAAAAGCTCTAAAAGACTTTCAAAATCTCTCCAATAATCCTTATACATCTATCCACAAGATAGTCAAAGCATTAGCACTAGTCTTGTAGCAAAAAAGCTACTTTTGTGGCAATGTGAACTCTCTATTAAAAAATTCCATTTCTCATAAATGAGAAAGATTGAGAAGAAACAATTGTAGAGAAGTGTGACAACACAATATAGTAGTTGAAAAAAAAGGTTCTAAACAAGCTTGGAAGTATATATTTCTATGTCCACCTTTGAGACAATTTTTGTAGAAAATTAAAGACTTTTAGTATTAATGATCAAAACTATCTTAAGTTTTTCTTTATTAGGCTAAAACTTTCATACAAAATACCTTGATGTATATAGTATGTGTTTCCATTAAGAGATTTGCAATTAGATAACCTTATTGTCAACTTTTTAAGAGCTCCAAATAGCATTGTTGAATATTGTTTTGGCTAATTTTCATAGACTTTTGGAAGTGCACTTTTTGTAGAAAATGCATTTTCACTTGAAACTTGTTCCAAATCTTTTATTTGGCCATCTTACAATATTGGCACATGTTATTTGAAATATAGTGAAATAGGACTTGAGCCACTAAATTGGTTTGCGGCCACTTTTGTGCCATATTATAGGACTAGTCTTAGCCTATGATGCTTTGTTTAGACTAAGTCGAGAAAAAACTAAATTGGCTAATACATATGTACACCAATGAAAATCCAAATTGAATTTGAAGTTATCATATCGATCATCATTTTACACAAAATAGAATGGAGTAAGTAGCACATAAATACTCAAAAAGAAAATTTTGTAGAAAAAATTTTAATTATATTGAACAAAGAGTGCTTTTTGATTCAATATATAGTATGAATATATGGATAATATACAATAATGGTTACAAGGTTAAGGACACATCTAAATGGCATGCAAATTTGAATGGATACTTTTGATCGACACCTAAGATGTTCTATAACTTAGCATATTATATAATATACAGATAATATGACACATGATTATATGGATGGTAGTCAAATGGCATGTGGATATGAATAGAGACAAGGAACTAAGACTTCACAGGAATTTTGAACCTTGACTTCTAATACACCCAATCCATCTTGCATTTAAGGAAGTACTCACTACAATAAAGTAGATCAAGAGTTACATACTTCACCCACAGCTTGTACTACACCTGAATCTTGTTGAAACATAATAAAAACTAAAAATAACTTATCGGTCATATGAATTTCGGTAACTCAAAAGAGGACAAATTTACCTATAAGCTAATTTGCAAATGACAACATGGAATCTTTGCTCTGCCATGTGTATTTATTGCTATACAAACATGTGTATATCAAAAATGCATACCATGGGGGTGAGAGAAAGGGGAGCACCTCCCCTCCTCATGATCCAATATAATGCATGTTGTATATACTTTTTGTTAATACAAGATACTTTGGTTCATTTTAATAAATCTAATTTTGTTAAATATATGTGTCGTATATATATATATGCAATATTTTGTGATTCATGCATATACAATAACATGTGATAATGTATGATATATCTACATGAGATAATTTACTTGAAATTGATTAGATAAACATATTGCAATTGTAAGAAAATAGGATTAATAATGTGGAAAAATACTAGTGATACTGGCTAGTATATAAGATGTAAGGGACTTTATTTTTGCACCATATTCAATAATAATCTAAAGTCCCACCATCTTCATGCTTTTCCTCGACTTCAATGGCTTCCATATCTCACTTTCTCTCTCTCTCTCTCTCTCTCTCTCTCTCTCTCTCTCTCTCTACTTCTAGTATTTCTCTCTCTTCGACTAGTCTTCCTCTCTCCTTTGCACTCTTTCTCTCTCTCTTTTGCAATAATCTCTCTCATCTTTTCTCTCTCTTGGCTCACTTCTTTAAAAGTGGTATCAAAGCGAGGCTTTTGATCCATTTGATTTTCTCATTTTTAAATAAAATTTCTCTATTTTTCATAATTAAATATTGAAAATAGGTACAAGAGCCACATGGTAGGTACTTGTAGGCATTCTACTTGAAGCAAAGGCTAATCTTGGGGCTCTGATAAAGATCTTGGAGAGATTTATCCAAACCATGGCCAAAATGGCAAGTTCTGTATCCATTATTACATGCTATTTTGAAGGTAACTTGGTAAAATAGGGGCTAATTTGACTTAGTGGAAGAAGAAACCATGGTTACTTTTTGAAGGGAGATTCTTCTTCTTCTTGCAAGCTTGTTTCAACTCCCATGGTGGATTTGCTTCAAGATATTTTTGTCCTTAGGCATCAACAGCATTAGCCCCATTGCTTCTTACTACTCACTTCAAAGATTATTATCCTTATAATCAATGATGATGGATCAAATGGCCACATGTGTTGCTAATCATTAGCATGAATTGTGTTGAATTTCTACACTGAATTTGTAAGAAGCTGGGAAGAATAAGGATTTAGTGTGTAAATAATAGTGATGCCATGTTACACTAACATAGGTATAAAAGGAGGGGACATGTAATTTTTCTCATCTTTTGACACATTAATACATTAATGTCATTCTCTTCATTACCTTGCTCTCAGCTTCAATGGCTTCTTTCTCTTTCATATATTTTTCTCTCCTATTTTAGTCATTCTCTCTCCTCTTCACTCTCTTTCTCTCACCTTTGCACTTCATCTCTCTCTTGTAGTCTTCTCTCTCCTCTTTTGCACTCTCTAGTTCACTTCTTAACAAATAGCATCAGAGCATTGGTCTTTGATCCATTTTTTTCTATTTCAGATCAATTTTTTCTCCATAATTTTTTTTTGTCAAGTATAGTGATTAGTAAAGGCTGACAGTACATCTATAGCTTGATGAAGACTATATCTGGATATCTTCAATGATAGATATGGCGGTGGAAAGCTAAAATGGCAAGCTGTCATCAAATTTTCATGAAATTTGGAGGTAACTAGGTCAAATGGGAGTTAACCATGCTTAGAGGGGAAACAAATTGTGGTTACTTTGTAAAGAGAAGGTTCTCTTTTCCCTTTCTTCGAGCTTCCTGCAGGTTTCATGGAGTCTACCATCAAGATATCCTTCTATTCAAATCCTTGGTCATCTTGACAAAGTAACACCTGGTCCGCCTTCCTTGCTTCAAGTTCTTCATGATGATAAACCATATGCTACAGGAGAGCTCAACCATGGAGCAAGAAACAGTCCCGAAAAATGCGACACATTTTTTGGGCTGATTCCAACCTATTCCCTACTGCTCCTTCCTAAATCTTCAACCTCTGGCACTTCTTTAAATCATTAACTATGCAGTCCATGGACAACCATGAAAGCTTTAGCTCAAGCTTTCAATTCTCATCAACTTATTGAAGATTCTTCCTTATTTCATCTTGTGGGATCGTTTCAGTAAGAATTCTTGAAGAAATTGCAAGGATTGAGCATGAATGGTCAAAGATTGAAGCTCAAGAGCTTCCATGGAGTCAAAATTTGGGGAAAATGGGTTTAATGCTTCAATCTTAAGCATTTGAAGCTTCAAGATTGCTTCCAAGCATTAAATACACAAGTCTTGAAGATTATTTTGGCAACATTGGACCACTAGAGGCTTCATCAAGCATTTGGGGATTAATCAAGTCATTATTATGAACTATGTTAAAGGTACTCTTCTTCAATTCTTAATCTCTCTCATTCATCCATTTATTGAGCTTTATCCAATTGATTGAGAGATTAAAGAATTGAATAATTTTAATCAAATCTCAGTCAACCATTGCTTGAATTATTCCATTCATGTAATACAATGTTTGCTTGATGTGTATTGGATCTAATAAGTGAATTAGAAGCTTCAAACTGAAATTTCCAACATTGCATTTAATCCAATTGATTAAGCCTATTGATTGATAATATTTCTTGCTATAATCCATTGATTGGCTGATTTCTTTTACCCAATATTGAAATATTGTAAAAGGTTAAGTACTAGCAATCAGTGAGTCACTGAATTGCATTGGTAGGACCCTCTTCCCATCCAATTTCTCAAAATTTCCATCCTATTGAATTTCATGAAAATGAATGAGTAGATATTTCAGTAATGCATCTCATGATGATTGATTAGAGTAGTATGATGATGCCATTTTGATATTCCCACTGAGGAAAAAGGTGGATGCTGGGGGAGATAGTGGGATAAAAGAGAGGTGACCCTCCCTCACTATTGAAGAACCCGAAGGGGTGCAACCAACTGACCCGAGGGGAACTTTGCCCACCTCCTAGTGATTTGGAGCCCATGTAGGGAGCCTGTACTACCATTTTATCCCTCACATAGGTACAACAAGTGGAGAATTGAAGATTGAAGCACCTTCAAAGACTCAAGTACCTTCAAGAGCAAAACAAGGTAAAATAGGAACTTTACAGGGCACTACAAGGTATTTACAAGTCCTTACAGTATCAACTTCATTTTACTGAAGTACACGTGAAAGTAATACAGGGTGCCCATAGATCCTATTCAACCTTCTATAGGGTTTGGTAGGCATTTGAAACCACCATTTTACCCTTACAGGTTGGAACATAGTATTTACAGGTTGAAACAGGGTGCATGCCTGGACAGTTTAGACTCAGAGATTGAATTGCAAAATTTTCTATCCTAAAATTGTTATGATGTGCTATAGCTCATCTTAAAGAGGGCATAGTTGGCTTTGATTTGAATAAAATTTTTTGGGAATTGGAGCTTTCTAGCTCAAGTTATAGCCAATTTTTTGACAAGGGGTACTACAGGACTGCACTACTATAGCATGGCATAAAGGCAAGAATAAGCCCCAGGATGAGTATGCATAGCAAATTAGAGATTCCATGCTAGATAATATACCTTAAGAGGGCCCTAAAGAGCCTCAAGTGCATGAAGAAATTAGTGCACTCAACAATACCATGTGTGAACATGAGAATAGGCATGCCCAACATCATATGGAGCTATTATCAAGAGTGGAGCGGATGATCTTGCCTACTAGTCAAATGAAGTCTTCCATTGAGAAGTTAGTGGATTCCACTACCTAGAAAAAGGCTTTCATTAAAAATTTAGTAGAATATAATGCTCAAATAATGGCTCAATTCTCCCAATGGATGCAAATGTAAATTGGATCCAAAGAAACTAAGGAGAAAGCTCATTCAAAACAGTGAACCCTTAGTCCCACTTGAGCCACCTAACCAAAATGGTCAAGGCCATGGAATCCTTGGACGAAGGGTATTCCAAATAGCCAATATGAAGTAGGTGAGACTTCACAAAGACATGATGACTATTTGGGAAATTGAAATGGTGCAAATTCCTAAGCTTTTGGATTGAATACCCAACTTCCTAGAGGTCCTTTACTGATAGCAAGGTTTAGTACTGGTTCTCAGACACCTATTGGGAGACTTCCATATCATTTTGGAGGTTCCATACTTAATACTCATGACCAGTATATTTTGGGGCAGCAACCCTTCCATGAAAGAGAGCTGAAAAATAAGATAATATTGGCAAAGTAGAATGGTCAATCATCTTCACCATCTAATCTAGAGGAATGGATTTCCAAATTGGAATCTTACTTTGATATATTCCCTAGAACTGATGATATGAAGATTCATTTTACTTCCTTGCATTTGGAGGGATTTGCACATACTTGGTGGAGATACAGTAAGAAGGAAAATATACTTGTAGAGAATTGGGATGCATTCAAGACACTTATGGATGAGGTCTTTTGCCTCTCCTCTTGAAAAAGAGAAATTGGCATGGAGATGGTATGGATTAAAGAAAAAAGGCCTAAGTGTAAGAGAGTATACCAACCAATTCTTCAATTTTACCATGTATGTAGAGAGCATTAGTGGATGAAGCTAAGCTCGACAAGTACATGTATGGTTTAGAGCCTTCATTATCAGTAGTTGATGTTATGGCGCAAAAGCCTACCACTCTTTTCAAAGCTACTGAGCTTGCAGAGTGCCATGGAAGGAAATATAAAAGAGAGTCTTCATTTCAGCCTAGTTACAGATAGCAAAGGACAGTTTTCAAACAAGGACAAGTTGGCAATGTTTATGATAGCAATCATGCACCAAATGGGAGCTTAAGAGTGGCAACTTATCCACCATTCAATGATTCAAGATCTCAAAGCAATTTCAAGACATCAAATAGTCCTAGAGTTGATTTCAAACAAGGGGGCAATAAGCCTAAATCTATTTTAGCTAATATAAATCCAAATTCTACTCCTATGGACCTCTACAAAGAAAGAAAGGAAAAAGGCTTATGTTTCAAATGTGATGAAAAGTATACACTTGATCATACCATAAAGTGTGTATACAAAAATGCAAAAGCCAAGGTTCATAGTATGTTAGTCTTTGAGGATTCTGAAGATGACATTGATGAGGTTAATGCAACTGTACCCACTCTACTAAAAATGACGATCTTGAGGAAGAAGTTGGGTAAGAGTACTTTTATGATCTGGTTGACTCTTTTCCTTTTGATCCAGGTGGGAGTGTTCCTTTTGACCCAGGGGGATTTATGATGAGCCACTTGTTGCAACTATTGTTCCATTTCTATGGATGCTTGGATAGGTTTTAAGAGCCTTGATACACTTCGTATGAAGGGTACCATTCATGGGAAGGCTGTGCTCATTTTGATAGATAGTGGCAATACACACAGTTTTGTAAATAAATCCATTATGGACAAGTTGAATTATCTTTTCACTGACTTACAGAAGCCTGTAAGAGTTTAGGTGGCCAATGATGAAGAAGAAATTAGCACTCAAATATGCCCAAGGGATTCTTTACATCTGGTTGAAAATTATGAAGTAAAATTAAACTTGATAACCTTGAAAATAGGGCTCATAGATATTGTACTCTGTTGTGATTGGTTGATGACATTAGGCAAAATCACTATGGATTTCTCACAGCTGTATATGGAATTTATCTTTGATGGGACAACTCATCCATTTACAGAGAATTCCTAGTAAATCAGATTTTCAACTTATCACCATTCAACAACTCAAAAGGGAGTACAAGAGGTGCTCATAAATATTTGACTTGCACTTGAATAAAGAGATTGAAGATCAATCCACAAATTTAGCAAGCCCCCTAGCCTTGAAAACTCTTCTTGGGAAGTACATGGATTTATTTGAGGTGTCTACTTCATTGCCTCTCAAGAGAACAGTAGATCAACCCATTGATTTTGAGCCCAACTCAAAGCCAATCAGTAAGTCACCCTATAGATTGTCCAAGTGTGAGCGGGAAGAGGTAGCCAAGCAAATCAAGAAGCTTCTTGAAATGGGATCCATTGAACCTAGTTCTTCACCCTATGTATGTCCGGTCTTGTTAGTAAAAAAGAAAGATGGATCTTTCAGGATGTGTATTGACCACAAGGATCTTAACAAGATTAGCGTGAAGAACATGTACCCAATACCCAAGATTGATGATTTTCTTGATGAGCTCAAGGGGACTAGATTCTTTATGAAGTTTGACTTGAGGTCATGGTGTCATCAAATCTGTATGTGAGAGGGTGATGAAATCAAGACCACTTTTAGTACTGATCGAAGGCTTAACCATTTCCTAGTGATGCCATTTGGGCTTACAAATACTCTAACTATCTTCTAGAGTCTGATGAACAAGATTTTGTAGCCTCTCCTCTTTTCAATTTGTCTTGGTCTTCTTTGATGACATTCTAATTTACAGTAAGACCCTTCAAGACCATCTATCACACATGAGGAAGATTTTTGGTATATTGAGACATCACAAACTCTTTGCTAAGGAGAAGAAATGCTATTTCATACAGATTGAAGTGGAATAATTGGGACATACTGCTAGTGCAAAAGGGATCCAGGCTGACCCCAAGAAGGTGTAGTATATTAAATATTGGCCAACACCTACTACCACTACTTCACTTAGAGGATTTCTTGGTCTATCTTCATTTTATTGCTGATTCATCAAGCATTATGCAGCTATTGCAACTCCTTTGACTGATATGTTGAAGAAGAAAACTTTCTTTTGGGATGCTCTTGCAGATAGTAGCTTCAACCAATTAAAGGAACTCCTTACTTCTACTCCTATTCTAGTATGCTCAAATTTTTGGAAGGATTTTACCATACAGTGTGATGCCAGTGGCTAAGGCATTGGGGTTTTTTTGTTATAGGAGCATGGAGTGATTGCCTTTGAAAGTCATAAGCTTATAGATAAGGAAATTGCTATGAATGTTTATACCCAAGGCTATCTTGCATGCAATAAAGAAATAGCACCATTATTTGTATGGCAGCCGCTTTAGAGTTCAAAGTGATCACAGGGTCCTTAAGTATTTTCTCACTCAGTCCAATCTTACTCCTAGGCAGTATAGGTGGGTAGCTACACTACAAAATTATACAAGGGACAAAGACAATGTAGTGGCTGATTCTCTTTCTTGTATGTGGGCTTGCAAAGTTTCAGCAATGACTAAGCTACATAGTGATTGGATTGAAGAATTACAATAGGCTTATCTTTTGGATGAAGAGCTCAACTATATTTTTCAGAAATTATAGCAAGGTCTCATGGAAGATAACTCACATTATCAGCTTCAAAATGGCCTCATCTAGTTAAATGGCAAGATTGTCATTCTCTCTATTTCTTCTTTTACACAAAAATTATGGAGGAGTTGCATTCTTTGACACCTTGGAATTTTCAAAACCTATGATAGGATTAGGAAAAGTTTAAAGAGAGTGAAGCTTTTTAATCCAAGGGATTTTCAATGGTTCTACTTCTTCATTGGCAAGATTGGATCATTCTTGGTCCAATTGGAGCATTATTGAGCTATGGAGTCTGTTCTTGAGCCAAGATTTGGGGCAAATTGGATTAATCTTTAATCTTGAGCCTTGATGCTTCAAGATTTCTTTCAAAGATTCAAGGAGCAAGGATTAATAGTTATTTTGCTAACATTGAGCATTGGAAAGCTTATTCAATCATCAGGGAGTATTCAAGTCTTCATCAAACTATTGAAGAGGTACTCTCAACAAATTCTTGATCACTCTTATCTATCCAAATGTTGAGCTTTATTCATTTGATTGAGAGATTAAAGAATTGAGAAATTCCACTAATTGTAGCCGTTCAATGATCAAATCAGCCCATTCAGTAATTGTATTACTCTTTTGAATCAAAACAAAGAATTAAAAGCTTGGTTCAACATCAGGGTATTGCATTAAACTTCTTATTCAAGAGTGAATTGTTGGTGGGAATCATTATCTAATTCAATATCTTGCTAATGTTCGATTGGTTCATAGAAAAATATATTAAAAATCTATTGTAAAGGGTAAGGAAAGCAACGAGACACTATGTGGTAAGACCCTCTCCATGAGGAAAAAGGTGGATATTGGGGAAGATAGTAAGATAATAGAGAGGTGACTCTCCCCACTATTAAAGAACCCAAAGGGATGCAACCAATCGACTAGGAGAGAGCTTTGCCCACCTCCTGGTGATTCAAAACCCATGTATAGAGCTTGTTGTGCCATTTTATCCATCAAACAGATAGTGTACATAGAAAATTTAATATTTAAGTACTCAACACGAAGATTCAAGCCTTTTGAAGTTCAAAACAAGGTAAAATAGGGCTATTACGAGACACTGCAAGGTATAAACATGTCCTTATACGTACCATCCTCATCATTGGGTATAGGTATGGGCACTATAGGTTACAAAAAATTTCTATCTAGCTTCTCATAGGGTTTGGTAGCCTTTAGGTACACCTATTTTGGTCCCATAGGTGGAAAAATGACACTTACAAGTTGAGACAGAGTGTAAAACTAGACAGCTTAGTCACAGAGATTGGATTATAGATTTTTTTAAATTTAAATCTATTATAATATGCTAGTACTCATCTCAAATAGGATGTTGTTGGCTTCAATTTGAACTAAAATTTTTGTCAATCAGAGTTTTTTAGCTCAAGTTATAGCCGATTTAGTGACAAGGGGTCCTATAGGACTGCACTATCATGTTAGGTCACAAAGGGAAGAATAAGGCCCAAGATGAATGTGCCCAAAAAATTAGAGATCCCTTGCTAGAAAACAAACCCCAAGAGATATCTAAAGAGCCTCAATGGCAAGGTGAACTTAGCACTCTTAATCATACCATTTGTGAATATGAGACTAGACATGCTCATATGCATATACAGAGCGTTTGTCAAAAGAGTTGAGCAAATGGTCTTATCTAGCCATCAAATGAAGTCTTCTATTGAAAAATTTGTAGATTTCGCAACTCAAACAAAGATTTCAAATGAAAAATTTGTAGAGTCTAATGCACAAATTATGGCTCAATTCTCTCAATGGATGCAAATGCAAGTACATAGCAAGGATGCTAGGGAAAAAGCAAAATCAAACAATGAGCCATCAATTCCACTTTAGCCACCTAATCTTAACTTTCAAAGTGAAGTTATTATTAGATGAAGAGGCATTCCAAATATTCAATATGAAATACTATTGGAAAAGTATAATGGGTAGCCATCTTCACTATCCCTTGTGTTATCTAAATCAGCAACTCTACCACCATACCAAGGATAAATAGAAAAGCATTACATGTCACTCTCTGAATAACTTGGACATGCTGAATGCCTACTCTCTCCTCTGGTAGATGGATGGTAATTGGTGTCAAACATATATTTTAGAGAAAAATCAATCATACTAGTGGACCTACTATGTGAGCCTTTGTTTTATTGGAGAGGAATCCCATTTACTTGCTCTTGGAGTCGATGGCACACTAACCTTGGCTAATGAACCAAATTGACAACAACACTTGGGTTTTGCAGAACAACAATGGTCATCCTCATACTCTGCTTTTGTAGCATCATTGCTGCAAGTGGCACCACCAAAACTTCCAAACTGCTTTTTGTAGAGCTTCACCAATTTTCATTACAGCTACTTGGATAGTAGAAGTGTTCTCCTTGATTGCATCAATATCCTCATGACCAAGGACTAACATCAATTTAGATAATGTAGATTGAATGCTCTCAATAGTTTCTCATGGAGTCTCCACTTCTTCCTTCTCAACAACTAGAGCTTCACAAATGACTAGCTTGTAGGTGTGTGAAATGACACTTTGAGGAGTACCATGTTTCTCCAAACCAAGCACGTGGAAAAGAACCAAACAAGGTTGCCACGGAAAATGATTGTTGTTGTTTGAGAGAAGTATAGGCTTATACGAAGGCCTTTACAACAATCGTCTGGGCATAGCATTTGTAGGACTATGGTGTGCTCTGTTCTTATGAGAGTTGATTCTCAGAGGTTAAGACAACAAAGAGCTAGAAACGTCTAGTAAGAGTAGCAACATTTGGTATGCTTCCAACAGATCGGTTGATCTTGGAGAACACAAATTAGGGAGAAGGCTTCTCTCTCTATGTTTTGAGAAGTTGTTGAGTTGAAATATCATGGTTATTGTAGAGATATTACTATTGTTCACTATAGGATTGAAACTATCATGTCTGGCAAGGTGCATGCTAATGGGACCTAAAATGGGCCGGCACTGGCTATGGCACGAGCCGGACCTCATGCACAAAACAAACAACCCCACCGCACGACCTTGCTGGCCAAGAGTGTCTGTGATACACCAATGTACACTAGATAGACTTAATTATGCATTTGTAGCTGATATGTAGTCCAATGTTTACCTTCCCTTCTCCTCAGAGGGAGATCCCATAACATGTAGGTGTAGTGTCTCATCACACAAACATCAGGAAGCTCCCCTCGGTTGATTGCCGCGGCTCCACTGTGACTCTCCTACACCTTAGGGATTGGCCCTAAGATGCATCGCTCCAACATATAAAACATAACACACAAACTCCACTCTTTTCTTGTTTTTTATGATCCATGAATATATAAATCCTCACCAAACAGTCCCAAGGAAAGCGTACAACTGCCCTACAACAAGGGCTCCTTTTCACTCAACATATAAGTCATGTCCTAGGAAGACAATTGCTATGCAATCTAGGGCTGATACCATGTCATGTGTCATGCATAGTGTATATTATCCTAGTGCACAAATAATATTTATCAAATCCACATTTTGTGATGTGGAAAAACAACCCTTTTATGATTTTCACTGAACGTATGCTTCGATGTATGGAGACTAGCATCGATTCCTCATGCTACACTAGCCCCTTAAACTGAAATATCGCAATTCTAAATGCAATGCACAATCAAATATTTCAAAAATTCACACCCTCTCAATCTCTTAACATCACCCTTTCCCTCTAACGTTTAGGTTATGGTGCGTTGCATAGGTGTAGGGTTTTATTTTCTATGTATTTTTTTGCATAAAACGAAAAAAACATGAACTATGACACATAAAAAAAGCCAAACTAAAGCCAAACTTCATGCCTTAGCTTTTTTATACAACCACAACAACGAATCATACATTTCTAGATTTTTATAACGCAAAAATCCTATTTTTTTCAATTTTTAGCTATTTTTCTCTATTTATTTGTACATAAAAATAGATTATTCTTTTATTTATGATTAGTGACTAATTATAATAGCTGAAAGATGTTTTTTCTGAGAATTTTATCCCATGTGCATCTCTTTTTCCCACCCGAAATCAATAAAACCTTCATTTTTACACTAAAAATGCGCTTTTCGTGCTATAATTTAATTATTGCAACTATTTATTATTATGGATTTGCATTTCTTTTATGTAGAGTCCTCAATAATAATGCAAAAAAACTCCAAGAAAATTTTTGTTCCATATGAATTCCATTTCAACCATCAAACATAAAAAAGAAACAAATTTCCTTTGTAAAAATGAGGCAAACCACTTATTTGTGTGTTGCAGGTTTTTTGAATTATTTTTTCGGGTTGCCAACAAACCGATCAGCAACAAATCTTCAATGCTGAATATCTCCCCTCAGCCTCCTCTTAATCTTGGAGCAATCCGATTCATGCCGGACAAGCATCTTTCAACCGGTCTTCATTCTTCTTCTTGTGCATGAACTGCCCCTTAAGGGGAGAGAGAGGGAGGAGAGAGAAATACTGAAACTATATGTCCTCATCTGGGCAATCATTTGACATGTGAAGACCAGCAATGGAGAGCGTGGAGAAGCACAAGGTCAGGAATATAATCAGAAGGGTGGGTTGTTCTCAACCACCATAGCCCCCCTTCCCTCAAGATCACGCCGTTGTTTCAGTTGCGCCTTCATTTGTTTTTTTCAGGAAAAAAAATAACACCCCCCCCCTCCCCCCACCTGCCCCCATGAAATCAAAATTTTAAGGGGTGGCCCCCAACGGTCACCCCCTTTCACTTCTCGTTTGGGCCCCTTCTCACCATGTTTAGCTAATTGCACGTCCGGCGTCCAATTCGAGGTTCGAAAAATCCTGCGCATCCGTCTTGAAGTCCCCCACTGCAGAACATCTCCCAGAGTCTCATATGACAGTCGAATAAATTATGAAAATTCCCCAACCGTCACTTGATGAGTCTTTAAAGTACTTTTGGGGCTTGCCACTTAAAATCGTACTGATTGCAGCAGCTGCCTTTGACGAAGTCTATTTGTCCCTTGAAATTCAGATTTTTTGGCTATTTTTAAGCACTTCTTAGTGTCAAAAAGCATCTATCATTGGCGATCATGGGATAGGGTGACTCAGCCCATCAAATCCCACGAACAAATCTACACATAAACACAACCACAAAGAGCATTAAGCTGATATAGAAAATACTCAACAAAACACATCACATCTCTCATCCTACCCCCTGACAAAAGCAGGGCATGAAATCCACGAGGAGTAAGCCTAGCATAATCTAACAGAAAGCCCAAAGCTAGTCACTAACTGACTGCTCTAACACGGCCAAGCTAAAAAGAAATATCAAAGAGGTCATCCTAAGTGGTGGTCTAAACTACCTACCTAACTAGGGTCAACTCAACCAGGAGCTCCTACTAGGTGAGGACTCCTATAGCTCGATAAAAAAATATTATCATTTTTTGGCACATTTTCCTTGTAGCCCCAGATTTTCCATACTCGGGTGTGTAAAAAGGAGGGAGCTGAGTGTAGTGACCCAAGGAGAACAAGGCATCGGTCTCACGTCTTGTCTCGGTACCCAAGAACCTACAAAGCCCATGCAAGGCGACACTCAATCCTTTTCTAACGCTCATTTTTATTTTCACTCCAACCTTCTTTTATTTGCTTTGCTTTTTAGCTAGTTGCCATCCCTAGGAAGACAAGGCATCAGCTCCGGATCTTGTCTCGTCCCCAGGAACCTACCAAGCCTTCGCAAGTTGATAAACACTGCTCAAGGATTTTTCTTTCTTCTCTATTGTTATAGGGGTTAGAACCCCTTTTTACACACCTTTGTATACTCATAGATTTTCTTTCGGATATTTAGGGTTTTTCCTTTTGGTTAGTTTTAAGTAGGCTTCTCTAAATGCCCCACACTAACACGACCTCCTAGAACAGCCGCCTAGCATAGGATAGTAGAACAGGGTCACTAGAACTCCCGTCTAAAATAGGTCTTTCAGTGCCAGACAATGCCTTTGCAAGAGGCAATGACTACTCAGACCTCCCCCCAGACATACATAACCTAAACTTGGGACTTCATGCCTTGATTGCTGGTCCCCAACCAACAAAAAGAAAGCACCCTTACATACACATGTATCATTAATTGCTTAAGGGAAAAAGAATCGAAAAGGGAACGAAACCACCTAGAATGGCCACAACAAGCTCCTCCGCAGCAAAGGCTCCCTCCAGTGACTTCGTCAACCTGTATGGTGCAATCACTAAAACAACAAACCATTAAACGTACTTGCACCAAATAGACATAGAGCCCTCTTGGATTACGAGCAAGCCGGAGTAGCACAACCATGGGTAATCCCAGTGCTCAAGACAGATTCACCTATGGAACTACGACCCCTTGGGGAAACACCTTCCTCAAGTGAGGGATGCGAGTTCAACTCAGAGTCGGAAGTTAGCACTAAGAGTGATCTCGAGATACCGCAACCCTCTAAGGTCAAAAGCACCAAGGGAGACTTGCCAGTCCACCTGAGGTGCAGGAGGCTAAAAGAGGAGTTTAGGAAGCAAGCAAGGGACTCTGAAGCGGAAAGGCAGAGGAAACCACAGGATTTGCCCAAACGGTTTACAAAATTTAAAAAGGGTGACAGAGTGGTGATTCTGTTAGGTGCAAAAAGACAAGGTTTGACTAGTGAATCGATAGAGGGACCCGCCAAAGTCAAAGAGGTTAACTTGGCTGGGAAAGGTGAAAAACCAAGACCGGTGTTCGTCGCAGATGACTTGGGGGAGGAGGAAGAGATCAAACTCGTTGCGCTCTTGCAAGAGTACATTGACATGTTTGCCTGGACATTAGATGAACTCAAGGGAGTCAACCCTAGGGTCGTGACTCATAACATCCCAATGGTTCCAGATGCAGTGCCAACAAAACAACGACCTTACCCCATGAATCCCAAGCATGCCCATGCAGTGAAGGAGGAGATTGATAAACTCGTGAGGGCAGGTTTCATATATGAGATCGAGCACACGGACTGGGTATCACCTATCGTGATTGTCATGAAGAAAAATGGAAAAATAGGAGTGTGCATGAACTACAAAAAAGTGAATGCTGCTACAAAAAGGGATAACTATCCTTTACCTTACACTGAGCACATGCTTGAGAGGGTAGCAGGGAAGGAAGCCTACAGTTGTCTGGATGGTTTCTCGGGCTACAATCAAGTGCAAGTGCACCCGGACAACAGCCTTTGCCACGGAATGGGGCGTGTTCGCCTACATTGTCATGCCCTTTGGGCTAATGAACGCACCTGCAACTTTCCAATGTCTAATGTGCACTATCTTTAAGGACATGCTTAGGCACGAACTAGAAGTGTTTGTAGACGACCTATGTTTATACTCTAGTTGGGCCGAACACTTGGAGAAATTGAGAGCTGTCTTTGAAAGGTGTATGATGTACCACCTCTCATTGAACCCCTTGAAGTGCCAGGTCTGGGTAAAACACGGATGCATCTTAGGGCACGTAGTGTCAAGGAACGACATTGCTACTGACTTTTCCAAAGTCAGAGTCATTGTTGACCTACTGCCACCCGATAACTACAAGGGAGTCCAGTGCTTCTTGGGACACATTGGATATTATCGACGATTTGTGTTAAATTATGCACTAATAGCTAGACCATTGTACAAGCTATTGATAGTGTTTGAGTGGACGGAGGAATGCCAGCGCGCATATGAGGAGTTGAAAAAGGCTCTTACTATTGCACCAATCTTGCGAGCCCCAGACTGGAATGTAACGTTCCATGTACACATAGACGCCTCTAAGTTCGCTATTGGAGACGTGCTATGCCAGCCTGGTGAACATAACTTAGATTACCTGGTGAGTTTTGCCAGCAGGCAGCTCACGGAGACCGAGATGAACTATTCCACAACAGAAAGGGAGGGGTTGGCCATGGTATTTGTAGTAAAGAAATTTAGGCATTACCTGTTGGCCACTCCCTTTGTCTTCTTTGTTGACCATCAAGCCTTACTGTATCTTGTGAATAAGCCTTGCGCTACAGGGTGCATAGCTAGATGGTTACTCCTTTTATTGGAGTTTGGCTTCTCTGTGGTTGTACGCAAAGGAAAGCAGCACTACATGGTTGACCACATGTCCCGCATACCCACAGGAGAAGCCGCTGGGCAAGGCGTGCCTGACGATTTGCCGGATGCCCATCTTTTTAACTTGTCTAGTGAACGAGAATTATTTAAAGCGGATCTGACACCGTATTGGGCCGATGACATAGTGCAAGTGCTAGAAAATGGACTACCAGAGCGACCCATTGAGAAGGCCAGGCTGAAGAGACTTATCTTGAAAATTCAGCCATACCAACTGATAGTAGCTGGCCAACTCTACAGGTTGGGACAAGATGGTTTATTGCGCAGATGCGTATGTGAACACGAGATGCACGACGCATTGAACGAAGTGCATGGCGGAATCGCTGGAGGACACTTTAGCGGGGACACAATAGCCCGAAAAGTGCTACAATCCCAGCTATGGTGGCCCACCCTATTCCGCAATGCAGCTAAATTTGTAAAGCACTGCGATGAGTGCCAAAGGACCAAAGTGCCTATGCGAAAGGACAAGATGGAGCTGACCCCTGTCATAGCCAGACAACCCTTCGAAAAATGGGGCATCAATTTTATTGGACCTATCAGTCCTACAGCACAGTATTCCCAAGCTCGATACATCATAGTGGCGACCGACTATCTAACGAAATGGGCAGAGGCACGAGCCACAAGGAAGAACGATGCTAGGACCACCGCAAAGTTCTTGTAGGAGCAGGTCATTTCACGGTTTGGCTGTCCAATTGAACTTGTAAGCGACCAAGGCACACACTTCATTAATGAAGTGATTGCCCACTTGCTCTCTATATTCCTAATAATTCATCGGAAGTCCTCTCCCTATTACCCTCAGGCTAATGGCCAAGCCGAATCCACAAATAAAATCCTAGTCAATGTGCTTACAAAAGTCGTGTCTACTTCGAGAAGTAACTGGGACAACAAGCTAATGGTGGCCTTGTGGGCCTATTGCACAGCTTATAAAACAGCTGTAGGACAGACGCCCTTTAGGCTGATGTACAGAACTGAAGCCATTTTACCCTTAGAATTCTTCATCCCTAGCTTGAGGCTAGCAGTCCAGGAGCGTTGGGAGGGAAGAGAGGCTTGGACCAACCGCTTGGTGGAACTCGAGTGCTTAACGGAGACCCGACTCCTCACCACTCACTCTCTAATTTGTGAAAAGGCTCGACGAAAGATGTGGTTTGACAAGCATGTCAAGCAGCGAGACTTCGAACAAGGGGACCTTATTCTGCTGTACTCGGTAAAAGGACATAAACAGAAGATGAAGTTTCGGGGGCTAGGGCCTTTCAGAGTACGCATGATCGGTAGGACCGGGAATGTCGAGTTGGAGACACTTGACGGTGAAGGAATAGGCTTTTTTAATGGCATCCGCATTAAGAAGTACTATCCTCCTTCACATCCATTACATGAGCCACCCATGCTAGAACCCCCACCACTGAACGTCCGCATGGCTACTGTAACTGACCTTACAGATCAAGATGAAGAAGCAGTGGCACCGGCGTACCTGCGGATCATAGTCGCAGCAGGAGCGTTGTATTCTTTCGAAGCCTTGATTGATGAGGGTGCCGACTACAACATCTTGATGCATGACCATTGGACACACATTGGTCAACCGAAACTACAACCCACTAATGCTAAACTCACCCCGTTTGGGGGTACCGCTTACCCACTCCTAGGGAAGTGCAAGGTGGTCATTTCCATCGAGTCTGAAAGTTTACTAGCCTTCTTCCATGTGTTACCTGACACTAAAGGAGCTGGTAATGTGTCACTATTGGGTCGCACTTTCAAGAAGCAAACCAACTGCAATGTGGATTACAACCTAAACTGCTTACATCTTGCTATCAGTAATGTACGCATAGTGACGACCTTCAGCAAGGGCTGTCTTAATTCCCCCACCTTTACAAAGCCACCAGTAGAAACCCCTACGACCACACTTCAGCCTGAGTTTGAACAAAAGGAAACTACGGCTTCGTGCCGGGCTCCCGACCCCAGGCCCAAACCCACCAAGAGCGCTCACAAGGCCAAAGAGTCCAAGTATCTATGGGTGCCAAAATGGCAAAAAACACATCCAGGTAGACCACCCAAGTATGATCCTAAACATCAAAATTATCAACCGTCCCGACCTAAAAGGCAGTCTAGGCGCTATCGCCGTAGACACACAACCACGCCGCACTGGATTCCCAAAGATCCCTTGCGGGCACAAGGATACTACGAGGGCAATCCCTGGATTTGGGTGCCTAAAAATGGCCAGCTAAGAAGCTCATCTACAAGCAATATTACCCTAAATGAGAGAGGCTTGCACAAGTGGCGCCCAGAACATAGTTAGCAGGCCATGGCCAGCTGTGGCTAGCAAGCCTCACCTCATCTATCAACCAAAGCAAATGCCACAGGTCTTAAGCCTACCTAATCCAGAGAACTTAAAAACCACTATGACTGCCCACTTAGAACCTAGCACGACCCCCATGCCTACGGAACTTCCTACAGCACCTCAACGTGCTTCAGAGTGCAAGGCCCAACCTGTGACACCGATGAGGAAGTCCCAACTATCCAGTCCAGTCGCACCACCTCGGCCAGCGGGTCTTAAACCTTCATACGCAATATGACCTTTCCTCTCTTTGGCTAAGGACCTTGCTGCAACTTCTGGCGATGACTTAATAACCTGCATTAAAATGTTAGACGAAAATTTCACTACATTTGCTAGAAGCTACGAGAGGCTAGACCTAGGCCTTCTTGACGAAACACTTGCTTTGGATGTTCGTGCATTACCATGCACTTGGGAGGAATACGAACTTATGACCACTAAAGTTCCCAAAATTGCTGCCAAACTGATAGCAAACGACAAAATCTCGAAGGATCAAGCTACCCTCAGAAGACTTATCACTTCGTATCGTAAGCCTCCTCATTCTGCTCCTGAACAGGAGTTGCATGAGCTCACGCAGATGGCAAGCTCACCTTCCACATTCTTGCAGCAATGGTTTACGCTAAGGATCCAATGAGAGAAAAAAGTTGTCGAATAATGACCAATGCTTAGCAACGCAGGGCAGTTAAGACTATCAAATATGACCCCACTTATGTGGCACCTATCTCGTTTAGGGTCTTGTCCATCACCCGTAATCAGCATTTTGATGACCATGTGCTAGCCCACCCCTACATTGACCAATTCCTCACCGAAGAGGAATTACATATTGCCAGTCGCCTCAATACTAGAGATCTCTTCCACGATGTTTTGACCTACATTTCCCAAGTCTCCATCCAACCATCTACTCTTGATCGTCACGTCCAACTCGAATACAATCCAAGCTTCTATGATTGGCTATTGGCTAGGTAAGTCAACCCACGCGAAACAACGCTTACCTCGTCCTTCCTTTGCTAATCCTAGGAAGGATTCTTTGAAAGATCCCGAACGGAGGGGGGAGCAATGTGAGCAAGAGTAGAGCAAAAATGAAAAGTTATGCTATCTAGCTAGCAGATTGTTATAATTAAGTAAGTTTGGAAGAATACTGTAGAGAAACAATAGCAATGGTCAAGTCTCTAAGCAAGTGTACCCATTTTGGGCACTTATATTTTTCTCTCAAACTGAGTTCTGATTAGAAATAAGCCGATTGTTAGGCATTAGTGTTGGCATGGTGTGTTGACAGGTCACCACCATGGCAGGACAGGACAAAGGGGGAAAACTCCCATTCTCTGAAGAAAAAATGACCAAATTCTTCATTAGCATCGAGACACGAGGATTCAGTCAGTTCACTTTCAAGCACACACTGAATCTGGATGAGGCCATCCTGGAGGAACTCGGGATCAAAGACTTGGTGGACAGATGCCACCTCCACAAGTACATGGAAAAGGTGGGGCAGGCTGTGGATTACAGCATGTGTGCGGATTTCCTGAGGAACTTCGACAAGAGCAGGAACTGTGGCACTGTCACAGTAAGGACAGGGGAGCAGGAAAGAAGAATCGAAGTGCCCCTCAATGCAATAATCATAGAAAAGGCCCTGGGGCTTATGCCCAAGAAAGAGAGACGGCCAAGACGAGATGTTTACACCATGCTGGGAGTCAAGAAAGAAGCGGTGCACACCGTGGATGGAATCAGCTTGGCTGACATCCTAGACCCAGCAGTGAAATTACAAGCGAAGATGATCCATACCCTCTTCTCGGGCCAACGGTACAATGCGTTGATGAACAGGATCAGGGTCCCACTGTTGGAAAGCATAGCAGCAGGAGTCCCTGAAGAGATAGACTAGAATGGATTCGTACAGAAAACCATTCAAAGCTCAGCTGCCCTCCTCACTCCGGCAGAAGCACCAGCAGGAGGAGAATCCCCTTCCTCCACCACGTGCTCCGCAAGGAAGAAACCTACGTCAAAGATAGCTACAATCAGATACGGGGATATCCTAACAGCCATCATAGACGAAGCAATAAAGGATGAGGGCGTCATGGATGAGAAAGCTACGAATCAAAGCCCACCTCACCACGAAGGAGGGGAATCAAGCGAAAGAACAATAAGTGACAAGGGAGAGCAGGAAAGGTGCTGCCTCCACGAGCGAGCAAACCCGAAGAACAAAGCAAAAGTGATAGGAGATAGAAGGAGAAGAAAGAGAAATTCAGTAAGGAAGAACGGGTTGACATCAAAAGGGCTCAAAGAGAGTCTCGAAGGGCTGAGGAAGAAAGGACGAGGAAAGAGGAGGAGGAGCTTGCAAGGATAAGAGAGGAGTCAAAGAAGGTAGAAGAGGACAGGAAAAGAAGGGTGGGAGAAAAAGCCAAGGAGCAGCGACTAAAGGAACTGGCCGAACTGGCGAAAGCTACACGAAGATCGGTGGAAGAGACCCATGGGGGCGGAGAACTCGAACCCGTAAGCCCTAGCCATAAAGCCGAAGCCAGTGCAAGGGTGGAAGCAGCTCCAGTGGTCATAGGCAAGGGCAAGTCCCTCCTACATCCACTTCCTCCCTCCTTTGTGCCGATAACGGCTGAAACTACGACTACAACCACTGCATAACCCACATCTCCCCTAGACACGGCACAGCTCATGACCATGGTGCAGATGCTAGTGAGCAAGGTGCCGAAATCGTGCCTGAAACTAGATTGAAAAGGCCCACTGCCGCAGATGCAGAGTCACGGCAAGACCCCAAATGACAAAGGCTGGAGGCATCACCACCACGCCTAATACTCCCATGCCTGCCGACACTGACTATGACGCATATGTGGCCAAGTTATTGACACAACTGGACAAGGAAAAAGAAGAGAAGAAGGTGGCCTTGCTGGAACTAGAGAAAGAAAAGGAGATGTCAGCAGCCCTCAGGCTAGAAGTCTCAAGGTAGGAAGCCGACAGATGGAGAGAAATTAAGGCCCTGCATGACCAGCTAGCAGAAAAAACAAAGGAAGCCCAAAACAATGAAAGCCGCCTTAGGCAAAGGCTGGAGGACGAGGAGCAGAACCTGGTGGCGGAACAAAGGAACCTAAAGCTACTGATGCAGCAATACAGTGATCTACAGCAAAGGGTTGCCCAAGTGGAAATGCTCTACCGGGAGGTTTAGGAAGGCAAAGCCACTGTTCCACAAGAACATGCCATGGAGCCCCAGTCATGGCAGGAGCTAGAAGAACAGAACAGGTTAATAAGGGAAATCGAATTCCTGAAAAATGAAGGGCCAGAAGTCTCAGCAGGCTGAAGCAAAACGGCTACAGGATGAAGTGCAAAGATTGCAAGATGCACTGGAGACCTCTCAGGAAGACATAGAAGCCCTCATGGCCATGACCTTTAATCAAAAAAGGCTATTTCTCGTGCTGAAATCCAAAGCCAAGAGCAGTTGGTGTAGGAGAAATCAGAAATCCTAGCCGAGACGCACCACAGGCTCAACATTGTTGATCAAGCAAGAGGGATTGCTGAAGAACAACTCGCTTAGAAATTAAGAGAAAGATACGAGTTATGGTTTTTATCAAATGAGCAGCAACAGGTAGTAACCACCCTAGTGAGCCAGCTGGAGGAACAAAGGCAAAGGATGGAGGAGAGAGCCATGGAGTGGGAAAGGAAAAACTTTGACAGGGTAAGGGACTTAACTGAACGCCTGGCGGTGGTAGAATGTGAAAGAATGCTTGCCGAAGCTAGGGTTGAGGTTGCAGAGATAACCACTAAGACCCAGCGACAGGCCTTCCTCAACACAGTGCTCCACGTGATGCAAGCTGAGGGCGATGATACAGTGGAAAAGGTAAAAAGAAAGTTGGAGCTAACCCCGGGCTCTAACATACGGTCTTCAAGAGCGCGAGCTTCCAACAAGTACAAGAATAACTAAAGAGCAACAATTCTACTACCTGCGCTGTATGGGCCTTTCCATTGCTAAGCTCAAGGAGTTAGGTCTTCAAGAGCAGGAGCAGCCACCACCACCACCACTAGTCATTCCTCTTGTGGTTGAGCGAAATGTCGAAGAGGGTCCGGATTTCGAGCAAGATGATGATGAAGAGACATAAAGGATGCTGAGTTCGCCTCAACTCGAGATCCCACAGAAGGAACCTGCAGATGCCGATCTACCTGAACACATAGTTGCAGCTAGGAGAAGGAGACAAGAGTTAGCTGAGGAGGCCCAACGCCGAGCACGCACACTTCCACGACAACTCCCTCAGGAGCCCATGCCACTGAGGAATGATACACATCCTGTAGACTGGCCCCAGGAGTTGGTCATCTGGCGCCAGCGAGAGCTACATAAGAGGTTGTTCGAGCTTTCATTCGCTTTCCCACGCTCTCTGGACCGGGCCATGCCTTTAAGAGTCGTAGCCAAGATCAAAGATATGGCTAACGAACTTGCGAACAGATGGATGGAAGAAAGAAGCATGATAATGACTAGGTGGAGACAAGAGCCACGAGAGTACTGGGAAGACAAGGTCAATCTGGTTCCCAAATCCGTCCAAGGCTATGAGGCACAGCCGAAATGGCGAAGGAGGATTTGGGACACCAATTTTGATGCCTGGACCGCATTTTGTAGCTCCCATCTACATGCCCTACCCCCATAGGCATGGAGTGGACTACGATAGAGATTTACATGGGGATTATGACTTTTCGAAAATCTATAATGTAAATGCTAGAAGCCCAGAGAAGTGCCTAGTATTTAGGGTAGAAGATATACTTCCCTCCATAAATCATTTTCTTGTAGACTTCTCTTCCTGCCCCGATCCAACATTCTTGACCACTTGTAATTACCTCCGACTTCTCAAATTCCTGCTACTCCAGAAACCTGTAGTAGAGGAAGCCCATCTCCCCCCACTCTTTTTTGATATTAACTTAGGAATACATAGTAGAGCCATGACTAGGTTGATGATGCGGGCTACTCTCCTCCCTGCCTTCTGCCTAGAGCTCTTAGAAAATATGAGTGACACCCGTTTTGCAAGGTGTAATCACCCCTTCTTGTCCACCACTCCTCTGAGAGCTAAAGTCGGTATTAAAGAATACCTACAAAGTTGCACATTTTTATCACAATGCGTGCGACCGCCCCGTGACTAAATAGGTGCCACATACCTTGCCCAATGTACTCTCTCCCATTTTTTTTTTAAAAAAAACATGTGCTTGCAGTCTTCCTTCACTATTATGGTGCACCACACTCACTGCATCTAGAGTCCTCTCTAGCCCCTCCCCCACTTCACACTTAGGGCACATCAAGGGCAGGACTTTCAGACCTGTCACCCTAAGTTTTGCACCGCACCTCCAACGCCGCACGAACTGGGTCCTCAAGTGTGGGACATTACCAAGGGCTTGCCCAAGGTTAGACCCATCTCCTAGTTCCACTGGCACGGGCATCATACACTACACAGTGAGACAGACACACCCCCTAGGAAGTGCACCACTTTTCTTGCAGGTTATGTTCATGTTTCAAGAACGGGCTGCTTGGTTGAAGGAGATCATCTACTACATCCTCCAATGACAAGGAATTTTTCTAGGAGTCGGACATGAACCCATTACTGCAACTTCAGGAGCTTCGCTGCGAAGGTTTAAATGGCTCAACAGATTTCATGTTGCTAATCATCCGCCTACTGATGGCTGCCATGACTAAACCAAATCAAGCAGAAGGAAAACCGAGTGATGGAGCTGCCATTGGCATAGATCTTGGAACCTCATCGTCCGATGATCCATGCCCACCGCCTCAAGGTCTATGGATCGCTTATTGATACCACAAGCTTGAAGACTTTCAACTCAAAACTGAAGATCCTCTACTTATAGACAAGGGTTTTCAGCCCAGGCCATGGCTTTTCAAGGCAAACAACGTTTGGGGGGTTTCTCCAGAATAAATCCCTCCAATACCATCCTCCTAAGGGATTGCTTATTGCTTCAAGCATTTCGGATACTCAAAAGACGACCGGCTCCATAGGGGCACCAGAACAGTGTGAAGGATGCCGAGAATCTTCATGAAGCCTAAAGCACACCGGAATCTCTCCTGGTCATCGTCATCAAACTCCATCACCTCTCATTCACAAGCATCAGTGTCATCTACCTACCAGTTTCACCTAGCAATAGCATCATCTATCCCACTACTTCCCACCACAGTGCCATGGGACTGGCACTTGGCTAGGAGGGGGGTAATGTTTACCGCAGCACAGAGGAGCGGGAAATGGAAAAAGAGAAAAATAAAAGGTGCCTTAAATGGCAACTAGACCCGGGAAAAAATTAAATGCACGGGCACGATCCTCAAGAATTCTTGGAGTCGCCCAAGGAGAGTAAAAGAATAAAAAGCGCACCATTAAGTGAGAAAACACTTCCAAAACCTTGTAAAAGAGCGCCAGGCTCACTCCTGTGCAAATTGTATGCATTAGTTGGGGATAGGATAGACTAGAACGGTGGGAAATGAGGAAATGGGCCTAGGCTAATGGCCGGCCATGTAAAAAAGGGGGATGACCGCCCATGGAAAATAGGGCATGTATATAAAGTTGAAAAGTGAATGGGAAGCTCATTCTTGTGTGTGGCCAAAGCTTCTTCTTCTTCTTCTCTTGTTTCTTGCCTTCTTGCTTGTGCTTGAGAGAGGGATTGAGAGAGTGTGAGGGAGTGATTGTGTGAGCGTGAGGGATCTTGGAGAAGAAGCTCTCCATCTTCTCTCTTCATCTTCCCCTCCTCTCTTCTCTTCTCTTGTCTCGCGTGTGGCTATGGAGGATGAAGTTCATGGGAGAGGGATTGAGGTTGCTTGAGCTTGCCTCAAGGATCGTGGAGCTACCGGTGTGCAAGAAAGAGGAGGGTACTCGATCGAGCATCAAGGTAAGCTCACTACACCCGTAAGGTAGGCATTGCGCATCGGCTATGTGAGAGGTAGCCATGATTGCTCGGTTCGAAACACTTGAGCAATAAGTGGTTCGTAGGTCTCGGGGTAGAGCTTGAAGCTCCCCTCCACTCTCAAAATCCCCATAAGAAAAACTTGATCCATCTCCAAAGAAAATAGAGAGTTGCAAAGGGTGGAGGAGGAATTGAAGAGATTAAAAGAAGAGCGCAAGAAAACGCCAGAAGAGGAGGAATAACGACTAAGGAAAAAAGGGAAGAGGAGATTACTCTAATGAAGAGGGAATCAAAGATTTAGCCTACAAGTTGGCACACCGCTGCAACATGGAGTAGAGGAGAAATGCGCTCCCCTAATCTCAAATAGTTGAACCTCACAGGAACTCTCCTTGCTAGGGCTTGGGGAGCCAAAACAACAAATGCAGCCACCTCAATAGGAGCCACTGGAGCTGTGGTCCACAAAGAAGGGCGTGACTCTAAATCTGATCAAGGAAAGAAAGAATGAGTGCAAGAACCGAGCCTCCTCTGTGGCCACAACAAGTACAATCAGAAGAGAAAAGGGCTCCATGCCAAACCATGCATTCCTTGGAAAATCTTTTAGGCCCCCTCTGAATGTAACTATTATAGAGCATCAAGATGATGTCTAGTGTGCCCCCTTCCAATGCATCTCCAAAAAAAAAAGAGCCAAAAAAGAAAAGAGAAAACAAACAAAGACCCACGAAAAGAAAAAGGAAACAAATAATGATATTTTCCATGTATATCAGAGTGCCACAAACATTGTACCTAGGGGTCCTTAGGTTAGACATGTCCTGACTGTGCCCTTGGTCACAGTCAGCTCCATGCCTAACCCCCTTGCCCTTCCTGTCCCTCCATTTCACACTTAGAGCACATCAAGGGTAGGACACATCTGGGGAGTCTGTACTCTAGATCTGTCTCCCCAAGTGACACCCACAACACCTCCCCTGTACACAAACTAGGTCCTCAAGTATGGGACAATACCATAGGCTTCCCTAGGATTTGACCCAACTCCTAGTTTCACTAGCATGAACACCATGCAATATTGCATAGTGAGGTAGACACACCCCCATGTAGTGCACTTCCTTTTTCTTTTTTCAAGTATACTCATTAATGGTGATCAACCAACGACATTGAAGGCCTCCACTACCTGATCAAATCTAACCCTGGTCTCCACAATCTAATCTCACTATTAATGAGCTCAGTTATGCTACATCCTGTTGTCAAAATCACAAATGATGTCTCAAGAATCCTTCAAGTATACGTCTCCTCAACAATGCCACTTTTTTCCACCCCATTGAAACCTTGATTCATCCACACATTGCTACGAGGAACCAAACCAGAAGTCTTCTACCTACGTAATATCTAAGTATACACGTGCACTCACATAATATCTGCACCACAATCTATATATAGTTGGGGTCCTCAAGTGCAAGATAATACTCTCAGCTTGCTTAGAGTTTGATCTATCTCCCAAATTAATCAAACTACGTCTTATGCACGACGACAAGAAGACTAGCACTACCCCTAGGGAGCGACCACATATGAGAGGTTTTCAATTGTAGGCATTGAAGAATCCAATGAAAGTGTCATTAGCCCTTCACCAACACTCAATGCAGAATTCTTATCCTTTATCATCATGCAAGCCCACCAAGGATCGTCACATGCAGAATCCCTTGAACACCAACACTTGTGACAGCCATGAGTGCAACTCCCAACAAAGAACAACCCTATCTCCGACTACAACAACCCTATCACCATTCAATCCTACCACCAACGACCTTTATCCACACCATCACCACAACTCCTCCACGGAAAACCACATTACTCCCTTTCAACCCCATCTTTGGTGCATGCCAAAGCCTGCTACCTATGATGGTGAGTGCCATGGGACTGACACTCGTGGAGGGGGCTAATGTTAACCCTTAGACGAACACGGTGGAAAATCCAAAAAATCTAAAGCAAAAGAGAAGGCCAAGGAAAAAGTGAAATAGAAGACGAAGGCATGCCAAGAAAAATATGACAACACAAGAAGTGTAGAAAAGTCCTAAATCAAGGAGAAAGGCACACAAGAAAAAGTGCAAGTTAATACTTTTGTAAAAGAGCGCAAGGCACACCATGATTTATTTTAAGAGTGCTTGTGCAAATTGTAAAGGTAGATGGGTAGGAGGAAGGAAGTTAGGAAGGTAGGAGGACAATGGAAAAAATGTCCTAGGCCACGGCCATGTAAAAAAGGGGATGACCGCCCAAAAGGGATTTAGGGTGTATATAAAGTTGAAAAGTGAATGAGAAGCTCATTCTTGTGTGTCGCCAAAAGTATCTCTCTTATTATTATTATTATTATTATTATTCTTATTCTTCTTCTTCTTCTTGCTTGCTTGCTTGCTTGAATGTGTGCTTGAGAGAGGGAGTGTGAGAGTGTGAGGGAGTAAGTTTGTGAGGGTGAAGGACCCTGGTGGAGAAGCTCTCCATCTTCTCCTCTCTTCTTCTCTTCTCTTCTCTTCTCTTCTCTTCTCTTGCTCACGAAAATGGAGCTTGGAGTGTGGAGCTTGAGAAAGAAGCTCTCTTGAATCTTGCACTTGGATCGTGAAGCTATCGAAGTGCTTGGGAGAGGAGGCAACTTGATTAGGCATGGAGGTAAGCTCATTACACTCATAGAGATGGATAGCGCGTCGGGTATGTGAGAGATAGCCATTAGTTCTCATCTTGGAACGCTTGAATAATAAGCAGTCTCTGGGTCTTGACGGTTGATCACCTCTACAATCCCTCATTTTGCTGAAGATTGTTTTCTTGTGCTTGTCAATGATTCACCAGACATGGTTGTTTACTTCCTTACTGGAGAGAGCTAATCTTACTCCAGTAGGTACTAGCTAGGTGGTCAGACTTCCCACATATGTCACATTTAACATTTAGACAATTCATAAGGAAATGTTGTCTAGCACACCACTTATAGTTGAATCTTGAGGGGGCACCCTCTTAAGGGCATCGACTCCTTATCAAATTCTCTTGTTTCTGATGCCAAGTGGCATATTCCACGGTGGATTCCGTGCCACGGTGGATTTTGTGAGGTTTTACGGTGGATTTCGTAAGATTTTATTATCGGGGCTCATACACAAAGTGGATTCTTTGTGCGAGAAGTCGATGGGGACGCCTATCCTTTTCGGGCATTTTGTTAATTTTATGTGTACATGGGTGATTCCATAGCGGGTGATTCCGCAAAATACATATTTAATTAATAAACATTTATGAGTTTAGAGTGCGCACTCGTGATAAATTAAGGTTAGGATTGATTTCTAACCAATTTATTTATGTAGCTGAAGACTGTTAGGTATTCACTTTTGTCGGTTTAATTGTATTATTTTACTAACAATTGTGAATGCTTTAGTTGATGTGTAGAGATAGCAGTGGTGGCAATGGAAAGCATTGGAGGATAGCGTGTATTCAAATTTATCGTCAATATTTTGATGGGCGCGTATCTTAGGCATGGGGCCTATATTTTGTCGCGCTTATTTATCAAAGCACTTGATATTTATTTATTATTTTTGTATGCGCATGGGCACACGATTTAGATATTTGTATCGGACATTGTATTTGGGTATGCTTGACTTCTTGGGCACCCATTAGCTTTAATTCTCTATTGGCACAAAAGCAAACTCAAAAGCTAAAGTGTGCTATTTTGTAACTTGGGCTATTGTTTGAGCTTGAAGATGATTAATAAATAAAATACATGCTTTGTGGAGCGCTCACACAAGGCATGGGGGGAGATTGCACCCAATTGGTCTCTTGTTCATGTCATGCAAGCTTTCTACATTGATTGGTGTGCAAAAAGTAGAGTTCTTTTGTTATGGGGACCTTCTGACACTCACTACGTGCGCATACGGGATCCGATCTATGCACCATGATGCCATGAGGCATATTCCACGGTGGATTCTGTGAGGTTTTGCGGTGGATTCCGTAAGATTTTATTATCGGGGATCATACACAAAGTGAATTCTTTGTGCGAGAAGTCGATGGGGATGCCTATCCTTTTCGGGTGTTTTGTTAATTTTATGTGTACATGGGTGATTCCATAGCGGGTGATTTCGCAAAATACATATTTAATTAATAAACATTTATGAGTTTAGAGTGTGCACTCGTGATAAATTTAGGTTAGGATTGATTTCTAACCAATTTATTTATGTAGCTGAAGACTGCTAGGTATTCACTTTTGTCGGTTTAATTGTATTATTTTACTAACAATTGTGAATGCTTTAGTTGATGTGTAGAGATAGCAGTGATGGCAGTGGAAAGCATTGGAGAATAGCGTGTATTCAAATTTATCGTCAATATTTTGATGGGCACGTATCTTAGGCATGGCGCCTATATTTTGTCGCGCTTATTTATCAAAGCGCTTGATATTTATTTATTATTTTTGTATGCGCATGGGCGCACGATCTAGATATTTGTATTGGACATTGTATTTGGGTATGCTTGACTTCTTGGGTGCCCATTAGCTTTAATTCTCTATTGGCACAAAAGCAAACTCAAAAGCTAAAGTGTGCTATTTTGTAATTTGGGCTATTATTTGAGCTTGAAGATGATTAATATATAAAATACATGCTTTGTGGAGTGCTCACACAAGGCATGGGAGGAGATTGCACCCAATTGGTCTCTTGTTCATGTCGTGCAAGCTTTCTACATTGATTGGTGTGCAAAAAGTAGAGTTCTTTTGTTCTTGGGAACCTTCTGACGCTCACTACACGCGCATATGGCATCCGATCTGTGCACCAGTGGTATCAGAGCGAAGCTAAGATCGAGAGCTTCGAATCGCTTACTGTCTTGCGCGAAGGCGGAGCTCCTGGAACGATCGAGCTCTACAGTCAGTTCGTCGCGAACTGTCAATACCAGTGTGTTCCTAGAGGTCAAGAATCCCCTTCTGCACTCCCTGATTGCGAAGGACCAGCCTGTGGAGGCGGAGGACCACGTGGATATCTCCTACATCAAGTCGTCCGTATACAGTAAGCTCCATAGCCAAAAAGCTTAATAGCTTTATGTCAAATGTTAAAAAGCTTAATAATAAGCTTATTTAAAAGCTTATCTCTTCGAATTAACGCGACTGTGGCGGGAGTATGTTTTCACCACCGTTGAATTCATCGCCAACATCTTGACGTCCTAGAAAATCCAATTTAGTCTTTAAGCTCCTAAGTCTACCAAGTCTTCCAAGTCTTCTTAACTCTGCAAGTCACAAAGGTCCATAAAAGACTTACTCAACAACTCCCATAAAGGTAGTTCACACCTAGAAGCACAGAATCAATTTATTGCTCTCTGTTAGACTCTGTTCACACCTGCAGACTTGCTGAACAAGTTTTAGCAAGAATAGAAGTTCATACGTAGGTCATACGAAGATTATACGCCGTTTCTACGAAGACGGTTGTGACAACGAATACCGCAATCGCAAAGGACAAAGATCATAAAAGCCAAAAAAAATTTACAAGCCTTGTATACCCGCCTTTGAGCTATGCTCATCCCGCTAACAAGATTTCGAGAGTGTGAGATCTTTTCGATTTTACAGGATGATCGATCCAAACATGGACGATTTTATGGCTAAAGGTGATTTACCCGAACCAACGATGGAGCAAAACTTGGATTTGATTATGATGCAGCTCGAAGAAGAACAAAGATCCCGACAAGCTTTGCAAGTTCAATTGGCCAATTTGCAACGATCTACCACCGACCAAGATGGACCGCAACCCGAAGATCTTATACAACGTACCATCGATGCAACACTTCAAGCCCAATCAATTCGCAAAGAAATAAAGATAAGTAAAAGAAACTTCAATTTTCGTACTTTCAATGGATCACAAGATGGAAAGACTGTACTTGCATTTATCAGTTAATTTGATGATTATTTCCATGAAGAAACATATGCTGAGAAAGACAAAATTAAATGTGTCACTAACCATTTAGTCGATCGAGCATCCTTATGGTGGACTATGGTCCACAAGAGCATTGATTGTCCCACTACCTGGGAGACTTTCCAAAAGAAGTTTTTGCAGAATTTCCTTCCTCCTCAATTCCATGAAAAAGCCATCGAGCAATGGGATCTTCTAAAGCAAAGAGATTGCGAACCTATTTCCCAATATACTGAACGTTTTTGGAATGCCCTACTACAACTACACACGCTCGAAGATGTACCTAAAGCGACTCACAAACGTAAGTTTATGTGTGGCCTACTTGGATATTTCTATGCTGAAGTCAATATATTCAAGCAAACAACTCTTGAAGATGCAATTTCCTTGGCTCATGACACTGAAGACAAGATTCGAGGACGAGACAAACGACCACAACAATTTCAAATTAATGGTAACTATGGTTCCAAACAATTCAATTCAAATTTTCGAAGATTCAATCAAAGTCATTTTCTTCCATCTTCATTCCGTAAGTCTTGGACACGACCACCTGCTTTACCATCAAATACCAATCCAAACCCTAAGCCATCCTCACAATCAAATTCCAACATTCCTAAACTTCCGACCGTTACCAATAATGTATCTAAAGCTAAACCCATAGTTTGTTACAAATGACATCAACTTGGACATCTAGCAGCCAATTGTCAATCGAAAAAGCCACGTGTCCATATCAATTATCTTGGCGCAATAGAAGAAGAAGAACGTGAAGAAATGCTTGACTTTACGGAAGATGATGATGACATTGGTACTACTTCGGATACTTTGCCAAGTATGCCAACTCCCCATTCTTTGTTAACAATGAAATGTTTTGTGCATGGTAAAGAAAAGACTATTTTACATGATGATGGTAGCACACATGACTTTATTTCTGCAAAGTTAGTAAAAGAATTGAATTTACAAACTATTTCTACACATTATCGCATTAAAGCTGCATTCCTAGGCACGAGATATAATGGAACACAAGATGTGCATAATTTAGAAATTAAAATTGGTGAATATATTGAATGAAGAAATTTTCTAGTTGTACCTTTGCAGTCTAGTGACATTATCTTAGGAATGCCTTGGTGTCATTAGTATAATCTTGACATAGATTATTCTATACATTCAATTAAAATTTATTTTCAAGGAAAACAAATTACATTGCATGGTATGCACGCTTCTAATAATTTTCCACTGCTTACTCATACTCAGGCTAAACGTGCATTACGTAAAAGTAGCAAATCTTATTTAAAATGGGTGAATGAACTTCAAGCTAAAGAAAAACAAATGCATCCTAGGCATACACAATTTCTTGCCCAATTTCAAGATTGTTTTGCTGCTGATTTACCACTTGGACTACCACCTTCATGACCTGAATATCACAAAATAGATTTAATTCCTGGAACACAACCACCATGTAAAGCACCATATAGACATAACCAAATTGAACAGAAAGAAATTCAAAATCAAATAGAAGAATTACTTAACAGAGGATTAATTAGACCTAGTAGTTCTCCATTTGGTGCACCTGTTTTATTAGTAAAGAAGAAGAATAATACTTATCGTATGTGCATTGATTATCGTGCCCTAAATAAAATTACTATTAAGAATAGATATCCAATTCCTAGGGTAGATGATCTTATGGATAAACTACAAGGATCTGCCATATTCAGTAAGATAGATCTTAAATCTAGTTATCATCAAGTAAGATTGGATAAATCTTATATATTGAAAACTGCATTTAGAACACAATTTGGACACTATGAATTTCTAGTTATGCCTTTCGGTCTAACTAATGCACCAGCTACATTTAGTCGTATGATGAATCACATATTTTTGAAACATCAGCATTGTGTCATAGTATTCTTTGATGATATATTGGTATTCAGTAAAAAATGAGAATGAGCATTATGAATATTTGTCTTTAGTTTTTAAGTTGTTAAAAGACAATCAATTGTATGTTAATCCAGAAAAGAGTGAATTCTTTCAAACAGAAATTGAATATCTAGGACATATTGTTTCATCAGAAGGTATTAAAGTTGACCCTAAAAAGATAGAAGCAATTTTAAATTGGCCCATACCCAAAAATGTGCATGAGTTACGTTCTTTTCTAGGTCTTGCTAGTTTTTACAGAAAGTTTGTAAGGAATTTCTCATTACTTGCATTACCTTTGACTAAACTTTTAAAGAAGGGTATTGTTTATAACTAGACTGACAATCAACAAAAGTCTTTTGATTTATTGAAACATGCTTTAACCCATGCTCCTGTATTACAACTACCTGATTTCAATAGACCATTCTTCTTAGTAGTTACTGACGCTAGTGGATCTGGAATAGGAACCGTCCTTATGCAAGATAATCATCCCATAGCCTACTCTAGCTATAAACTCAAACCATCTGAACTTAAATATTCTACCTACGATAAAGAATTGCTAGCTGTAGTACAAGCGTTACGTCAATGGAAACATTACTTAATGGGATTTGAGTTTATGATCAAAATTGACCAACAAAGCATTAGACATCTCCTTAGTCAACCACAAATATCTGACTGACACATTAAATGGGCAGCTTTTATTCAAAGTTTTCATCCCCTTATACAATATCAACTAGGAAAAGAGAATGTTGTAGCTGATGCTTTAAGTAGAAGACCGACAATTCATAATATTTCTGTGATATCATTTGATTCCCTTATCCCTATGAAAGATACTTATCATCAGCAACTTACTTTTCAAGCTGATTGGAATAAATTAGTTGCAAATAATTGGATTCCTATTGATTCACTGTCTTACAATAATGGATTCATGTTTTATGAAAAGAGATTATGTGTGACTGTTCCATTTCGATCATTTTTTTTGCATGAAATTCATTGTCCTCCATATCAAGGTCATAGAGGTATTATATCTACTTTGTGTACATTGACTAAAGCTTTTTACTGGCCACATATGGACACTGATGTATCTAACTTTGTATTTGAATATTTAGTTTGTCAACGAGTTAGAAGACACCATGGTAAACAATATGGTTTACTAATGCCAGTATCTATTCCATCACGACGAGGGAAACGGATTTCAATGGATTTTATCACTGGTTTACCTAACACTAAAGCTAACCGTGATATGATTTGGACTGTTGTAGACAGGTTTAGCAAAGAAGCATATTTCATTCCATGCAAGAAAACTTTAACTCCATCTCAAGCCGCTCAATTATTTTTGAAAACTGTTTTCACTAACCATGGTTTACCAAAAGTTATTATTTCTGATATCCTGAAACAAACTGTCAAACAGAAGCTACTAACAGTATTATTTTAGATCTTTTATGTGCTTACACTATTTCAAAACCACACACATGGGACACACATCTACATTTACTTCACTTTGCATATAATAATACACCACATACAGCTACAAAAGAAAGCACCATTTGAAGTTATTTATGGATATAGATTGCCTACACCTATTGCATCATTATCAAACAAAATTCAAACTGCTGATGATATTGCTAACATGCATGCCACTATTTTTGATGAAGTTAAAGATATGATTGCCAAAGCCAAGCAATCATATACAAAACAAGCAAATAAGAAAAGACAGGCTATGAATTTTAAAGTTGATGATTATGTTTGATTACGCATAGAAAAACGTAGATTATAAAGTGTAGATAAACATCCAATTGTGAAATTAGCACCTAGATTCTATGGACCATTCAAGATCATACACAAAATCAATGACAATGCATTTAAACTAGAACTATCACAACATTGAAAAATCCACAACACCTTTCATATCAGTTTATTACGCCCCTTTAGAGGCCAATTACCTGTACACCCTCTCTATGAAAACCCTCCTTTGCTAGATGAGGAAATTGAAATCCTTGAGCTTGAAACTATTCTAGATTCTGATTTTATGACCACTAGAACTAGCCGTAGATATTCTAGATATTTGGTCAAGTTTAAAAACCATCCTGTTGAAGATGCCCAATGGATGCATGCTAGAGACTTAAATGCTTTCCCCACTCTGTTAGCTCCACATTGAGCTAATAGCAATTGAGAAAAATTGCTATCCCACCCCGGGGGTATGATGCTAGGAGGCATATTCCACGGTGGATTCCGTGCCACAGTGGATTCCGTGAGGTTTTGTAGTGGATTCCGTAAGATTTTATTATCAGGGCTCATACACAAAGTGGATTCTTTGTGCGAGAAGTCGATGGGGACGCCTATCCTTTTCAGGCATTTTGTTAATTTTATGTGCACATGGGTGATTCCATAGCTGGTGATTCCACAAAATACATATTTAATTAATAAATATTTATGAGTTTAGAGCGCGCACTCATGATAAATTAAGGTTAGGATTGATTTCTAACCAATTTATTTATGTAGCTGAAGACTGCTAGGTATTCACTTTTGTCGGTTTAATTGTATTATTTTACTAACAATTGTGAATGCTTCAATTGATGTGTAGAGATAGCAGCGATGGCAGTGGAAAGCATTGGAGGATAACGTGTATTTAAATTTATCATCAATATTTTGATGGGAGCGTATCTTAGGCATGACGCCTATATTTTGTCACACTTATTTATCAAAGCACTTGATATTTATTTATTATTTTTGTATGCGCATGGGCGCACGATTTAGATATTTGTATTGGACATTGTATTTGGGTATGCTTGACTTCTTGGGTGCCCATTTGCTTTAATTCTCTATTGGCACAAAAGCAAACTCAAAAGCTAAAGCATGCTATTTTGTAATTTGGGCTATTATTTGATCTTGAAGATGATTAATATATAAAATACATGCTTTGTAGAGTGCTCACACAAGACATGGGAGGAGATTGCACCCAATTGGTCTCTTGTTCATGTCGTGCAAGCTTTCTACATTGATTGGTGTGCAAAAAGTAGATTTTTTTTGTTCTTGGGGACCTTTTGACGTTCACTACGCGTGCATATGACATCCAAATCTGTGCACCATGATGCCAGGAGGCATATTCCATGGTGGATTCGATGCCACGGTGGATTCCGTGAGGTTTTGCAGTGGATTCCGTAAGATTTTATTATCGGGGCTCATACCGAAAGTGGATTCTTTGTGCGAGAAGTGGATGGCGACGCCTATCCTTTTCGGGTGTTTTGTTAATTTTATGTGTACATGGGTGATTCCATAGCAGGTGATTCCGCAAAATACATATTTAATTAATAAACGTTTATGAGTTTAGAGTGTGCACTAGTGATAAATAAAGGTTAGGATTGATTTCTAAGCAATTTATTTATGTAGCTAAAGACTGCTAGGTATTCACTTTTGTCAGTTTAATTGTATTATTTTACTAACAATTGTGAATGCTTCAGTTGATGTGTAGAGATAGCAGTGATGGCAGTGGAAAGCATTGGAGGATAGTGTATATTCAAATTTATCGTCAATATTTTGATGGGCACGTATCTTAGGCATGGCGCCTATATTTTGTCGCGCTTATTTATCAAAGCGCCTGATATTTATTTATTATTTTTGTATGCGCATGGGCGCACGATCTAGATATTTGTATTGGACATTGTATTTGGGTATGCTTGACTTCTTGGGTGCCCATTAGCTTTAATTCTCTATTGGCACAAAAGCAAACTCAAAAGCTAAAGCATGCTATTTTGTAATTTGGGCTATTATTTGAGCTTGAAGATGATTAATATATAAAATACATGCTTTGTGGAGTGCTCACACAAGGCATGGGAGGAGATTGCACCCAATTGGTCTCTTGTTCATGTCGTGCAAGCTTTCTACATTGATTGGTGTGCAAAAAGTAGAGTTCTTTTGTCCTTGGGGACCTTCTGACGCTCACTACATGCGCATATGGCATCCGATCTGTGCACCAGTGGTATCAGAGCGAAGCTAAGATCGAGAGCTTCGAATCGCTTACTGTCTTGCGCGAAGGCGGAGCTCCTGGAACGATCGAGCTCTATAGTCAGTTCGTCGCGAATTGTCAATACCAGTGTGTTCTTGGCGGTCAAGAATCCCCTTCTGCACTCCCTGATTGTGAAGGACCAGCCTGTGGAGGTGGAGAACCACGTGGATATCTCCTACATCAAGTCGTCTGTATACAGTAAGCTCCATAGCCAAAAAGCTTAAAAGCTTTATGTCAAAGGTTAAAAAGCTTAATAGTAAGCTTAGTAATAAGCTTATTTATAATCTTATCTCTTCGAATTAACGTGACTGTGGCGGGAGTATGTTTTCACCGCCGTCGAATTCGTCGCCAACATCCTGACGTCCTGGAAAATCCAATTTAGTCTTTAAGCTCCTAAGTCTACCAAGTCTTCCAAGTCTTCTTAACTCTGCAAGTCACAAAGTTCCATAAAAGACTTACTCAACAACTCCCATAAAGGCATTTCACACACAGAAGCACAAAATCAGTCTATTGCTCTCTGGTAGACTTTGTTCACACCTATAGACTTGTTGAACCAGTTTCAGCAAGAACAGTAGTTTATACGCATGTCATACAAGGATTATACGCCGTTTCTACGAAGACGGTTGTGACAACGAATACTGCAATCGCAAAGGACAAAGACCAAAAAAGCCAAACAAAATTTACAAACCTTGTATACCGGTGCCTTTGAGCTATGCTCATCCCGCTAACAAGATTTCGAGAGTGTGAGATCTTTTCGATTTTACAGGATGATCGATCCAAACATGGACGATTTTATGGCTGAAGGTGATTTACCCGAACCAACGATGGAGCAAAACTTGGATTTGATTATGATGCAGCTCGAAGAAGAACAAAGATCCCGACAAGCTTTGCAAGTTCAATTGGCCAATTTGCAACGATCTACCACCGACCAAGATGGACCGCAACCCGAAGATCTTATACAACCATCGATGCAACACTTCAAGCCCAATCAATTCGCAAAGAAACAAAGATAAGTAAAAGAAACTTCAATTTTCGTACTTTCAATGGATCACGAGATGGAAAGACTGTACTTGCATTTATCAGTCAATTTGATGATTACTTCCATGAAGAAACATATGCTGAGAAAGACAAAATTAAATGTGTCACTAACCATTTAGTTGATCGAGCATCCTTATGGTTGACTGTGGTCCACAAGAGCATTGATTGTCCTACTACCTGGGAGACTTTCCAAAAGAAGTTTTTGCAGAATTTCCTTCCTCCTCAATTCCATGAAAAAGCCATCAAGCAATGGGATCTTCTACAGCAAAGAGATCGCGAACCTATTTTCCAATACACTGAACGTTTTTGGAATGCCCTACTGCAACTACACATGCTCGAAGATTGTGAGGTGCCCGCCCATCGGCTTTCTAGGCACTCTTTTAGCGGTCTATGGAGAAACAAATCTAAGCGTCGCTGCCCGGCATTCCCAGGGAATGTTCCGAGTTTTGTCGCCTAGGGTCTCCCGAATCCGCCTCGCAACGGAACGTTCACGACCGAACCCACTAGGATCGACCTGAAATTCAGGTTCCTAGTTGTCAAGGTCTCCTATTAGCATTCTAGCATCGGATCTTGGACATCCTACTTTACGTAGAGATACCCAATCCGAAGTAGACCCATGCCGCACTTGGTTCAAAGAGAATGGGAAATGAGAGGGATGCGCTGCTCAACCTCTCTGCCCATAGGGCATAGTCCCATTCCGGTCCCCTAAAACGGCATGAATTGGGTTCTAACCTATCAATACCTAAAGGTCGAATGATGATAAAAACTTGTGAGAAGCCTCCCAGTTATCTGGGACCACCCTGTCGTAGGACGGACCCGTTGGGGGCTCCGCCCACCCGCTTCCCTTAATAGCTTTAGTTTTCTAATTAGGTCCTACCACATTTATGTGTGACACTTAAAATCAGCTTCATTAATTAAGCCTTTTAGGGAACAGGGTTCGTTTGCATAACTTATAGCACAGACACAAAAACAGAGCAAAGCAATCTATTGACAAACAAGTTCAAACAAGTTCCTTAACTTATCTTCAAGTTAATCTTTGTCTCCCGCCCATGCAGGAGAAATTATGTTTCACTTCTATCCAACAGAAGTATCCCTTCTGCCCTGCAGAAGTAACTGGTCAAATTCACATGGCACCACAAACTCAATCCTTTATCTAGAATAGGATCTCCGAACATGCCCAGATGTTGGGGGCCACGGAGGTCTTCAACTCCATTCTAGACCTAGCAAGGGGTGTCCAGAGCTCCAACTGACCCACAAGCTATCTAGGAGCGAAACATCATTCCCGTGGTTGGCCTTTTCACCACTCGACCTTCGGCCCATGAATCGAGCAGTGACCTCTCGGGTTAGTACGCGGTGCAACCATGGAGGTGATCCACCCGTACAATATATCCTTCCTTAATTAAATCCTTTTGGAATCAAGCACAAACAAGGCATTCAGCCTAATATCATTTTCCAAGAAAACATTCCTTTATTCCCATGGCGACTTGTCATCATAGACCCCTGCCATGCATTTACCATAAATCACAAGCACTTGGAATAATCATCCAAACAACAACTAACAACCAGTTGAATGTAAAAGCATTTAGGATATTGTTTGATCAACCAACAAAACCAATTGCATTCTTTCCAAAACAATGCAAGAGTAGATGAAATAATATTTCCCATTGCATAATTGCTCTCCCCCTTGGGATCTAAGAGCAATATTATGCAAAAATGTTCTTAACACTTCATTCCTTCGGTTAGGGCATATGTTAAGGGTTCAAACACTATTCATGATGTAAGTTCTATAGGTCACTTACCTTGACTGATAACCCAACCCTGAATTTGGATTAGCAAAATTCATCGTTATCTAACGGATCTCAAGATATCTTAGTTTTAACCCTTATGATTAATTTGTTGTACTAGCTCTTAGTCCAGTCATGAGGCAACTAGAAAATTATCCTCATATATCAAACATGTTATAGGCATAACGTGTGCATACTTAATAAGATAAGTGCGAGATGATCTCAAGTAATTAGACTCCAATAGGCCGTGCATTGAGCTAGAATCTAGTTTTTCTTAATATTTGGGTTCTTAGGCTAAGTACTTTTAAAGTATCTAAACTTTAAACTAGTACTTCTCTATTCATGATTCTTAATGTCATATTCTTTTAGCAACTATGCTATTTATAACCCTTGACTATACTTTAATCTAGCACTTGTATGCCCAATCTTTTAATGTCGTTCTTTTGACGACTATGCCATTCATAACACTTGACTAATTCTTCCTTATAATTGCTCTACTAGCAAATAAGTCATATATAACTAGGTGCAATTATCTTTCCTTGATATATGCACTTCACAAACTCCATCTTCTGAGTAAGCGAGATGAAATTTATCCTTTTCCATGACCTATACTCGTGCAATAGTATGGGGCCTAACGTATCTCATACGAGAATCAAAGCAAGCATCTATCAATTTGAAAATACATTACTTATGACCGGAACCGCAGTTGGATTGACAGTGATGTCTTTGCCCGAAGCCTTGTTGCTAGTTGCAGGATTGTCATCCGCACGCGACATTCTTCGCTTGGAGGCCATCGTCCGCAAGTAGACTCAAGAGATTAAGAAGGTGGAATAGATTCAAGATGGGAGATCGTAAGAGAAGATGGTTAAGTTGAGGATCGAGATAGAGGAAATTGAGCTAATTCTCTCCCTTGCAGCCTCTCGAGGTGACTCTTCTCTCTCTCTCTCTCTCTCTCAAGCTCTCTTTCAAGCTCTACCTCACAATCTCTTGGAGGGGTGTCATTCTCTCTACCTCTCTCTCGCAGCCTCTCGGGGTCTCCTTATGCTTCTTATGCCTCTCCCATGCCTCATATTTATAGTGAATTAGAGAAGAGGGCTTGTGGTTGAGAAGTAGAGCTCTTTGTGGAGGGGGATCTTGGAAAGATCAGTGATCTGGTGCTCAGATCATAAATCTGATGGTTCCATTGGCTCCGAAAGGAGGGTAAAACTCCAAGACACTTGGTTAGAAAGCTCTTAGTTCACTCCTTCTTCTTTTCTCTGTTCAAAGTGCTGTCCACTGCCTGTGAACTGCGATCGCGGCGCGCGCGATTTCACAAATCCTCTCTTTATTTTTTTCTTTTTATAAAATCTCCAAACTAACTAAAATATCACTTATCTTTTCTTTTTAAATGACATCCAATTCTAAAAATCTCCATATCTTTTTCTTTTAGGATAATATCTAAAGTATCTAGAATATACTAGTTTTGCCCAAAATCTAATATTTAGACCATCCAAACTATACACATTATCCTAGTGATTAATATAACTCATAAGTTTCGTTCACGTTATAATTTACGTGAAGGGTGACTATGGTCCTTTTCAATCCGAGAAAAATATCAGATTTATGACTCTTGATTTTTCTAAATAAAATTTTTTAAATTAAATAAAAATTATTACTAATTAATGTTAGTAAGTTTTTACCTTAGTTAGTCTTTAGTTAATAATCTTACTAACTTATTAATTGACTAACCAACTTTCAAACTAACCAACTAACTTTTATTGTGCGTAGATATTACATCCTCCTCCCCTTAGAGAAATCGAGATGTCCTCATCTCGAGAGAAACGGGGGGTATCATTTTGAAACCTGTGGGTTATGGACCCACCATGCTTTCGCTACGCTACTTTGATCTCTCACGGACATACGGTCTTTTGAAAAAACAACCTATGGTATTTGATATATTTGAGTCTTGGTTACAATAGAAAATTAATTGTAGTTACATCTCATGGATATCTTCTAGGTTTTTCCTAAGCACTTGGTATATTCTAGATCACTGGAGCTTGTATGGCTTATTTCTTGTAAGCTCAAGTTCTCTTCGAGCTCCATTGGGACAATTGATATAGTTATGTCCAATGTTGTGGCACTCAGAGCATCGATATTTAGGGTGCTTTGGACATTCCCTTTTGAAATCACCTAACTCCCTGCAATAGAAACAACGCGGAGCTTTATCACTTGTGGTCACAAGATTTTTGGTTGTCCTTGGTAGGATTTTCTTCTTTAGACCAATGTGTCCTAGGATTCTTTTAGCAGATTGGAGTGGTCCTTTATCTTGGAAACTACATTTCCAGATTGTCCTGTCCTTAGTTCGAGATTGAGTTCCATGGACAATTGGCTTTGCTTGTAATACTAAAGAATACTTCCAAGCTTAGACATTCTGGTAAGACCCAATCTATATTAGTTGAGAAGAAATGACTTAAGAGAAATTCATTGCACATTATAACTATCATTCCTTGCCAAAGTATCTCTAATCATTTGCAAGTTCTAGGCTCAAAATAGATGCAACTCATAATACTCAAGTTAACTGTAGTTACAAGAGTAAAGTTTATTCCAATACAAGTTGTATTTCATGTCGACAAAATTTCTAGGATTTCTAATAATCCTGAAGTGGTGTAGTAGGTTCTAAGTCTTCGTCTTCATCTGATTCCTCTATATATTCGAAGACTGCACTTGTGTAGCTTCGTTTTCTTGGAGGGTCCGTATCTTTTGGACTTAAGTCAGGGCAGTTTGCTTGGACATGTCCTAGCTCATTGCAATGGAAACATTGACGGTAGGGACATCTCCTACGGATGTGCCCTATCTCTCCACATGTATGGCATCTCTTACCTAGATCTCGAGAGTCATCTTTACTACAATTTTCCGATTTAAATTCTTGGACGATTGGATTCGCTCGGGGTAATGCGTCTTACAAGTCAGTTGGACGTATTGCTTCAAGACGGTGGTTCAGAGGAGTGTTCAGGCCATGGCAAAACTTGGATACTTGCTGCGCAATATCCATAGGTGGTGCATATTTTAGTAGGGTTCCAAACTTTGAGTAGTAAGCTTCCAAAGTTAATTCTAGTTGCTTTAACTTGAAGAATTCATTCATCTTCAAAGTTTGGTAGGTTGGCGGAAGGTACCGTCTGCGTACAACATCTTTCAGCTGAACCCAAGTAACAGCGGCTTCAGAAACACCTTCATCTTTGCACCATTGCTTCCACCATAATCGAGCCTGGCCAACTAACTTAAGTTTGGCTATCATTGCTTGATTGGTAGAGGCAGTTTCCGAAGCAAACAAATAGTCATCCATTGACTCAATCCATATCTCTGCCTCTGCTGCGATATCTATCCCTTCTCCATCAAACTCGGGTGCCTTAATTTGCTTGAGAAGGAATTTCTTCTCTTGCATGTCAACATTCGTGGGTGTAGAAGGTGCCTAACAATCAAGCCATAATGCTTAGATTATTTTGTTTAGGATATGTCTACAAACCATACATTAATCAATCACGTATCATCATAAAGTTTTCGCTTTGATACCAACTGTGAGGTGCCTGCCCATCGGCTTTCCAGGCACTCTTTTAGTGGTCTATCGAGAAACAAATCTAAGCATCGCTGCCCGGCACTCCCAGGGAATGTTCCGAGTTTTGTCGCCTAGGGTCTCCCGAATCCGCCTCGCAATGGAACGTTCACCACCGAACCCACTAGGATCGACCTGAAATTCGGGTTCCTAGTTGTCAAGGCCTCCTGTTAGCATTCTAGCGTCGGATCTTGGACATCCTACTTTACGCAGAGATACCCAATCCGAAGCAGACCCATGCCGCACTTGGTTTAAAGAGAATGGGAAACGAGAGGGATGCGCTGCTCAACCTCTCTGCCCGTAGGGCATAGTCCCATTCCGGTCCCCTAAAACGACATGAATCGGGTTCTAATCTATCAATACCTAAAGGTCGAATGACTATAAAAACTTGTGAGAAGCCTCCTAGTTATCTGGGACCACCCTGTCGTAGGACGGACCCGTTGGGGGTTCCGCCCACCCGCTTCCCTTAATAGCTTTAGTTTTCTAATTAGGTCCTACCACATTTATGTGTGACACTTAAAATCAGCTTCATTAATTAAGCCTTTTAGGGAACACGGTTCATTCGCATAACTTATAGCACAGACACAAAAACAGAGCAAAGCAATCTATTGACAAACAAGTTCAAACAAGTTCCTTAGCTTATCTTCAAGTTAATCTTTGTCTTCCGCCCATACAAGAGAAATTATGTTTCGCTTCTGTCCAACAGAAGTATCCCTTCTGCCCTGTAGAAGTAACTGGTCCAATTCACATGGCACCACAAACTCAATTCTTTATCTAGAATAGGATCTCCGAACATGCCCAGATGTTGGGGGCCACGGAGGTCTTCAACTCCATTCTAGACCTAGCAAGGGGTGTCCAGAGCTCCAACTGACCCACAAGCTGTCTAGGAGCGAAACATCATTCCCGTGGTTGGCCTTTTCACCACTCGACCTTCGGCCCATGAATCGAGCAGTGCCCTCTCGGGTTAATACGCGGTGCGACCATGGGGTGGTACTTCTCTATTCACGATTCTTAATGTCATATTCTTTTAGCAACTATGCTATTTATAACCCTTGACTATACTTTAATCTAGCACTTGTATGCCCAATCTTTTAATGTCATTCTTTTGACGACTATGCCATTCATAACACTTGACTAATTCTTCCTTGTAATTGCTCTACTAGCAAATAAGTCATATGTAACTAGGTGCAATTATCTTCCCTTGATATATGCACTTCACAAAATCCATCTTCCGAGTAAGCGAGATGAAATTTATCCTTTCCCATGACCTATACTCGTGCATAGTATGGGGCCTAACGTATCTCATACGAGAATCAAAGCAAGCATCTATCAATTTGAAAATACATTACTTATGACCGGAACCGCAGTTGGATTGACAGTGATGCCTTTGCCCGAAGCCTTGTTGCTGGTTGCAGGATTGTCATCCGCACACGACATTCTTCGCTTGGAGGCCATCGTCCGCAAGTAGACTCAAGAGATTAAGAAGGTGGAATAGATTCAAGATGTGAGATCGTAAGAGAAGATGGTTAAGTCGAGGATCGAGATAGAGGGAATTGAGCTAATTCTCTCCCTTGCAGCCTCTCGAGGTGACTCTTCTCTCTCTCTCTCTCAAGCTCTCTTTCAAGCTCTACCTCACAATCTCTTGGAGGGGTGTCCTTCTCTCTACCTCTCTCTACAGCCTCTCGGGGTCTCCTTATGGTTCTTATGTCTCTCCCATGCCTCATATTTATAGTGAATTAGAGAAGAGGGCTTGTGGTTGAGAAGTAGAGCTCTTTGTGGAGGGGGATCTTGGAAAGATCAGTGATCTGGTGCTCAGATCATAAATCTGATGGTTCCATTGGCTCCGAAAGGGGGGTAAAACTCCAAGACACTTGCTTAGAAAGCTCTTAGTTCACTCCTTCTTCTTTTCTCTGTTCAAAGTGCTATCCACTGCCTGTTAACTGCGATCGCGGCGTGCGCGATTTCGCAAATCCTCTCTTTATTTTTTTCTTTTTATAAAATCTCCAAACTAACTAAAATATCACTTATCTTTTCTTTTTAAATGACATCTAGTTCTAAAAATCTCCATATCTTTTTCTTTTAGGATAATATCTAAAGTATCTAGAATATACTAGTTTTGCCCAAAATCTAATATTTTTAGACCATCCAAACTATACACATTATCCTAGTGATTAATATAACTCATAAGTTTCGTTCACGCTATAATTTACGTGAAGGTTTTGGGACATTGAGTCCCCAATCCAAGGCTCCCTAAACACTCCTTTTCAATCCGAGAAAAATATCAGATTTATGACTCTCGATTTTTCTAAATAAAATATTTTAAATTAAATAAAAATTATTACTAATTAATGTTAGTTAGTTTTTACCTTAGTTAGTCTTTAGTTAATAATCTTACTAACTTATTAATTGACTAACCAACTTTCAAACTAACCAACTAACTTTTATTGTGCGGAGATATTACAAAGATGTACCTGAAGCGACTCACAAATGCAAGTTTATGTTTGGGCTACTTGGACATTTCTATGCTGAAGTCAATATGTTCAAGCCAACAACTCTTGAAGATGCAATTTCCTTGGCTCATGACACTGAAGACAAGATTCGAGGACAAGACATTGAAGACAAGATTCGAGGACGAGACAAGCGACCACAACAATTTCAAATTAATGGTAACTATGGTTCCAAACAATTCAATCCAAATTTTCAAAGATTCAATCAAAGTCATTTTCTTCCATCTTCATTCCGTAAGTCTTTGTAAGAAGCTGGGAATACTTAGAATGCTAATAATATGCCATGTCACATTGACACTAGTATATAAGGAGAGAAGTTGTAATTTTTCACATCTTTTTGACATATCAATACATTTACAATCTTTCTCTCCCTTCTTGCTCCAAGCTTCCATGGCTTCTTCATCTTTCCTGTCTTTCTCTCTCCAATTCTAGTCTTTCTCTCTCCTCGTCACTCTATTTCTCTCTCCTCTGCAGTCTTTCTCTCTCCTCTTCTTCTCTCCCTAGTTCTCTCTCTGACAAGTGGTATCAGAGCTTCAGTCTTTGATCCATTATTTTCTTCCATTTTCACTCTCATTTTCCTATTTCAAAACCAATTTCAGACAAAAATGGTACAAGACAGTGACTAGTGGAGTGCTGCAGGACAACTACAGTTAGCAATGACTACATCTGGAGATATCCAAGGTCAGAGATGGCGGGTAAAGGCTTAAATGGCTGGACGTCATCAAATTTCATGCAAAAATGGAGGTAACTAGGGTAAAGAATGGTTAACCGGGCTTAGTTACAGACTAAACTACAGTTACTTTTCAAAAGAGAGCTTCTCTTCTCTCTCCTTCAAGCTTTTGGCTGAAGCTTTCATGGTGGATGTCAATAATCTTCACAAATATCTCTCTCTGTTTTGAATATCTCACTGCCAAACCATGGGGCAAAGAATCTTTGATGCCTAAGCTACAGGAGGAGCACCATAGTTGATGCCTACTACTGAAGATCAGCCCAGGACTGCCCGAAAAATGCGCCGCAAATTGCGCTGATCCTCCTGCCCCTTCTCACTGCTCTGCTGCTCCAAATGCTCAGCTCATTGATCAAAGACTCTTAAGGCTTCATCAAACACTTGAGTACATCAACTTTCAGCCCCAGGGGAACTCTCATCAGCCATTTCTCTGTTCAAAACCCTAATACACAGCAGGGCAGCCATAGCCACAGACATGGAAGCTCAAATTTCTCAAGATTTTGGACTTTCCCGACCTTCAAGGCTTCTCTAAAGCTGAATACAAGTTGGATAGACTTCAAGATTGAAGACATTGAAGAGATTTCAGCCCGTGCATGTCAATGAAGCTCAAATGGAAGGAATATTTTGGGGCTTTTCTTCAGGGAGCTTGAATCTTTGAAGTTCAAGTGTTCAAGCAAGGCTGGAGTATTGATCTTTCAAGGATTTCATCATATTGAAGCATGTATGGACTGATTTCATGGAGATTTCAAGCTTTATGTTGGATTCATGGTGGATTATGAAGAACTCTTACATCAACCGGGTTAAAGCTGATATCCATCATCATTTTCAAGCTTAATGGAGGTATTTTCTTTTGCTAATCTCTGAAATCTCTCAATAATCCTATTGCTAATGGCTTTTCCACTTGTTGATGAGAGGTTATTGATTAATTAATTCACTGGATTGATCAATAGATCAGAGAATAGTATTAATTTTCTTCAATTTCAGCCTATTTCATTGAATTCCTTTTGATTCAAAACCATTACTCATCTTAGGTAATATTTGATCAGCTTGATGCATAACCTTGATCTGTTTTGTTGAAATTCTCTCTTATCCAAGCTGAAATATTGTAAAAGGGTAAGTACTAGCAATCAGTGAGTCACTGAATTGCATAGGTAAATCCTTCTCCCATCTCAAGTTTTCTTATCTCAATCAATTGCATCTCATGAAAGGCTGAATGGATATTTTTGGAATTGCATATCATGCTGATTGCTTAGCACACTAGCCTCTGCCATGTTGATATTCCCACCGAGGAAAAATGTGGATGTCGGGGGAGATAGTGGGACAAAAGAGAGGTGACCCTCCCTCACTATCGAAGATCCCGAAGGGGTGTAACCAACCGACCCGGGGGGAACTTTGCCCACCTCCCGGTGATTCAGAGCCTGTGTAGGGAGCCCGTCCTGCCGTTTTATCCCTCACACAGGTACAAAGAGTGGAGAATTGAAGATTGAAGACTTTCCAATGACTCAAGTACCTACTGGAGTAAAACAGGGTAAAACAGGGCATTTTCAGGTTACCAACAGGGTATTTACAGGTGGATACATGTACACCCTTTGATACTGAAGTATAGGTGCAGGTACTACAGGGTACCCACAGGTCCTATATACCCCTTTGCAGGGTTTGGTAGCCATTTGAGGTTACTTTCTTGCATTACAAGGTCAAAACATGGCACTTACAGGTCTAAACAGGGTGCAGGATTGGACAGTTCAGACTCTGAAATTCAGTTACAGAATTTTCTGTCCTAAACCTATTATAGCGTGCTATAGCTCATCTCGAAGAGGGCATTGTAAGCTTTGATTCGCAAAAAAAAGTTTTGCAATCGGAGTTTTCTAGCCAAAGTTATAGCCGTTTTACTGACAGGGGGTACTGCAGGACTGCACTAGTATGGCAGGGCATAAATGCAAAAATAAGGTCCAGGAGGACTATGTACAGCAAATCAGGGATTCTATGATGGAAAGCACATTTCAAGAGAACCCTGAAGAGCCTCAACAAGGAGAAATTAGTATGCTCAATGATACTTTGTGTGCCCATGAACTAAGGCATAAAGAGCGACATGAGGCCATGCTATCAAGAATGGATCAGATGGTTCAATCTACTGATTAGACCAAGGCTTCCATTGATAGATTGGTAATGTCCAACGACCTACTTATGGCACAAATCTCTAAACTTTTACAATTACAAGTGGCATCAAAAGAAGCTAATGAAAAGGCATGTTCAAATACTGACCCTTCAGTTCCACTTCAGCCATCCAACCAAAATGGTCATGGAGATGGAATCATTGGAAGAAGAGGTATTCCAAATAGTCCGTATGAAGTGGGAGAAGCTTCACAAAGGCATGATGACTATTTGGGCAGCTTGAACGGAGCCAATACTCAAGCTTTTGGATTGCATACTCAGCATTCTAGGGGTGCTTTACCAACAGGAAGATTACATGGTAATTCTCAGCCACCTGTTGGAAGATATCAGTCTCAATTTGGAGGTTCTGTACTTGGAAATTCTGATCAGCCAGTTTTGGGACAGCAACCCTTCCATGATAGAGAATTCAAGGACAAAATTGTTTTATCCAAATTCAATGGCCAGTCATCTTCACCATCAGAATTAGAGGAATGGACCTCTAAGATGGAGTCTTATTTTGACATATTTCCTAAAACTGATGTTATGAAGATACACTTTGCCTCCTTGCACTTAGAAGGATTTGCTCACACTTGGTGGAGGTATATCAAGAAAGAGAATGTACTTATTGAGAATTGGGAAGCTTTCAAGGCACTTATGGCTGAAGTCTTTGTTTCACCTCTTGAAAAAGAGAAGTTAGAACGAAGATGGTATGCTTTGGAACAAAGGGGCCTAAGTGTAAGAGAATATACAAACCAATTCCTCAACTTGACCATATATGTGGAAAACATCAGTGATGAGGCCAAGTTACACAAGTTCATGTATGGTTTAGAACCATCCTTGTCAGCTGATGTTATGGCGCAAAATCCTACTTCACTTTTCAAGGCTATTGAGCTTGCAGAGCGCTTTGGAAGGAAGTATAAGAAAGAGTCTTCATTTTAGCCAAGTTATGGACAGCCAAGGACTGTTTTAAAGCAAGGGAAAGTTGGTAACAATTATGGCAGCAATCATATGCCTAGTGGGAGCTTACGGATACCAACTTATCCTCCATTTAATGCTTCTAGGCTTCAAGGCAATTTCAGGACAGCAAACAGTCCAAAGGTTGAATTTAAGCAAGGTGACAATAAGCCTAAGTCTACTTCAGCCAATACAAATTCCAGAAATATTCCCATGGATCTTTATAAGGAAAGAAATGACAAAGGCTTATGCTTCAAGTGTGGAGAAAAGTATACTCCTGGCCATGCTTCAAAGTGTGTATACAAAAATGCCAAGCCAAAAATTCAGAGTATGCTAGTTCTTGAGGACCTTGAAAATGACATAGATGAAGTTAATGCAGTCCCAATCAATGCTGAAAATGAAGATTTCGAGGATGATGGTGGACAGGAGTACTTCTATGATCCATCTGACTCTTTCCCTTTTGATCCAGGCGGTGATATCCCATTTGATCCTGGTGGATTTTGTAATGAGTTGCCTGCTGCCACTAATTGTTCTATCTCTATGGATGCTTGGACGGGATCTAAGAACCCTAATACACTTCGTATGAAGGGAAGCATATGTGGAAAGCCAGTGTTCATCCTGATAGATAGTGGCAGTACCCACAGTTTTGTCAATAAATCCATTATGTACAAGTTGAATTGTGTTCCCACCGACTTACAGCAGCCCATTAGAGTACAAGTGGCTAATGGTGAAGAGGAAATCAGCACACAGATTTGTCCACAGGTTTCTTTGCAGATGGCTGAAAATTTTGAAGTCAAAGTAAACCTGATCACTTTGGAAATGGGGCCCATAGATATTGTACTTGGTTGTGATTGGTTGATGACCTTAGGCAGGATTACTATGGATTTCTCACAGTTATATATGGAGTTTTTCTCCAATGGACAGCTCATTCGTTTACAGGGGATCCCTAGTAAATCTGATTTTCAGCTTATCACCATTCAACAACTCAAGAAAGAGTACAAGAAGCGCTCACAGATATTTGTATTGCATTTGAACAAAGAAACACAGGATCAGTCCAATAATTCAGCAAACCATCTAGCCTTGATAGCTCTTCTTGAGGAGTACATAGATTTATTTGAAGTACCTACTTCATTGCCTCCTAAGAGAGCGGTGGATCACCCCATTGATTTGGAACCCAACTCAAAGACAATCAATAAGCCACCTTACAGACTATCAAAATGTGAACGAGAGGAAGTAGCCAAGCAAATCAAAGAGCTTCTTGAAATGGGATTCATTGAACCAAGTTCTTCACCGTATGCATCTCCAGTCCTGTTAGTAAAAAAGAAAGATGGATCTTTTAGAATGTGCATTGACTACATGGATCTCAATAAGACAATAGTGAAGAACAGGTATCCTATACCCAGGATAGATGATTTGCTTGATGAGCTTAAGGGGGCTCGATTCTTCACGAAGATTGATTTGAGATCAGGGTATCATCAGATTCGCATGAGAGAGGGTGATGAGGTCAAGAATGCTTTCAGGACTGATCGTGGGCTCTACCATTTCTTGGTGATGCCATTCGGCCTTACAAACGTTCCAGCTACCTTTCAAAGCCTGATGAATAAGATTCTACAACCTTTCCTCTTTCAGTTTGTCTTGGTGTTCTTCGACGACATTTTGATCTACAGCAAGACTTTTCAAGATCATTTGTCGCATATGAGGAAGGTTTTTGATTTGTTGAGACATCATAGGCTTTTTGCTAAGGAGAAGAAGTGTTCTTTCATGCAGACTGAAGTGGAATACTTGGGACATATAGTCAGTGAAAAAGGAATACAGGCTGATCCCAAGAAGGTGCAATGCATAAAAGATTGGCCAACGCCTACTACTACTACCTCTCTTAGAGGATTTCTTGGTCTATCTTCATTCTATCGCAGATTTATAAAGCATTATGCGGCAATTGCAGCCCCTTTAACTGACAGGTTGAAGAAAGAGGCTTTCTTTTGGGATTCTCTTGCAGATAGCAGCTTCAACCAGTTAAAGGAATTACTTACCTCCGCTCCTATTCTTGTATGCCCGGATTTCTCTAAAGAGTTTACTATACAATGTGATGCTAGTGGCCGTGGCATTGGGGCTGTTTTGCTTCAGGAGCATGGAGTAATTGCATTTGAAAGCCGTAAGCTTACTGATAAGGAGATGGCCATGAATGTTTATGATCAGGAAATGTTGGCTATTTTGCATGCAATCAAGAAATGGCACCATTACTTATATGGCAGCCGATTCAGAGTACATAGTGATCATCGCGTACTCAAGTATTTCCTTACTCAGTCAAATCTTACTCCAAAGCAACGACGATGGGTAGCAACATTACAAAATTATGACTTTGACATCACTCATACAAGGGGCAAAGATAACATAGTGGCTGATTCTCTCTCTCGTATGTGGGCCTGCAAAGTATCAGCCATGACGGAATTGCATAGTGACTGGATTGAAGAGCTACAAGAGGCATATCTCTTAGATGAGGAATTCAGCCAAATCTTTCAGAAATTACAGCAAGGTCTTATGGAAGAAAACTCACATTACCAGCTTAAAAATGGTCTTATTTGGTGGAAGGGCAAGATTGTTATTCCCTCTACTTCTTCTTTCAAGCGAAAAATTATGGAGGAGATGCATTCTTCGCCTTTAGCTGGACACTTGGGAGTTTTCAAGACTTATGACAGGATCAGCAAGAGCTTTTATTGGAAAGGACTGTGGAAAGATGTCAAGGACTTCGTTATGAAGTGTATGCCTTGTCAGCAAAATAAGGATAGCACCCATAAGCCAGGGGGTTTATTGCAGCCATTGCCTATTCCTACGGGTAAATGGACTCATATTACTATGGACTTTATCACTGGCTTACCTACTACCAAGAAGGGGTGGAATAGTATTTATGTGGTGGTTGACAGACTCACCAAAGCAGCTCATTTTATCCCAACAAAAATTCAGTTTATTGCTTCTCAGGTGGCCAACCAGTTTATGGAGCATATTTTCAGATTACATGGATTACCGCAGGTGATTGTCCATGATAGGGACTCAAAGTTTATGAGTAACTTTTGGCGAGCGGTATTTACATCTATGGGTACCAAGTTGGCTCCATCTACGGCTTATCATCCCCAAACTGATGGACAGACAGAGAGAGTTAATAAATGGTTGGAGACTTATCTTCGCCATTTTTGCTATGATGTCCAAACCTCATGGGATTCTTGGTTACACCTGGCTGAGTTTGCTTATAATAATTTCACTCATGCGAGCATAGGAGTTTCACCCTTTGAGGCTTTGTATGGTTACAAGGTGCCCCTACCCACAGTCATTTTTAACGAAAAGATCAACCCTCATGGGAAGGAAGAGTTGGATAGAATGCAGACCCTTCTTCAGCAATGCAAGGTGAATCTAAGGAAGGCTCAAGATCAGATGAAGATCTATGCTGATGAGAAGAGGAGGCCTTTAGAGTTCCAGGAAAGAGAGCTGGTTTTGTTGAAGGTGCCCAAATCCAAGTATTCTACATTGAAAGATGGATCCAGTAATAAGCTTGCCCACAGATTCTATGGCCCTTACAGGATCCTTAAGCGGATTGGAGATTTGGCATACAGACTAGAGCTTCCCTCTTCTACAAAGATTCATAACGTCTTCCATGTTAGTCAGCTCAAGCCCTATTATGGTGATCCAGTGGATTTAGTTGATGAGCTGCCACCTATTGATGAAGATGGTATCGTTCAGTACATCCCAGAGGCTGTTATAGGTCAGCGTGAAAAGAAGCTTCGATCACGTTCTATTGTGGAATATTTGATTAAATGGAGAGGTTTACCCTCTGAAGAGGCTTCTTGGAGACCTGATTCAATATTGGATGAGTATCCATACTTGAAGGATACATTGGTGGCTGAAGCCTATTACTTATGGAGCTAGTATTGGTGCAGACTAGTTCAGGACAGTACGCTGTTTTAGAACAGTTTTTGCCGTACTTCATTTTCAGAATTGAGATATCTATATGAGCTTAAAGTACTCTTCAAGAGCTTCGTTTTGATATGTGGTACATCTCATTTGGACACTTCTATCAAAAGTTATGGCAGATTTGGTCTAGCAGGGACTGTTATTTCAGCAAGCTGTCTACTTTCTTCTAGAACTATTTGTTGAAGATTCTATGGCTCCAATGGCTTCTAAAGTTCTTCAAATCATGTATATAGCAGGGTCCACTTTCCGTACTTCAAATTCAGCCCTTGTAATGATAATTCTTCACTCATTCCCTATTTGTAAAGCTGTAAAACAGAGTAGTACTCTGTTCCATCCATCTTTTCTTTAGCTCTTTCTAGTTTTGTTTTTGGGGACAAAAACTTTTGGGAAGGGATGGATTGTAAGAAGCTGGGAATACTTAGAATGCTAATAATATGCCATGTCACATTGACACTAGTATATAAGGAGAGAAGTTGTAATTTTTCACATCTTTTTGACATATCAATACATTTACAATCTTTCTCTCCCTTCTTGCTCCAAGCTTCCATGGCTTCTTCATCTTTCCTGTCTTTCTCTCTCCAATTCTAGTCTTTCTCTCTCCTCGTCACTCTATTTCTCTCTCCTCTGCAGTATTTCTCTCTCCTCTTCTTCTCTCCCTAGTTCTCTCTCTGACAGTCTTGGACACAACCACCTACTTTACCATCATTTACCAATCCAAACCCTAAGCCATCCTCACAGTCAAATCCCAACATTCCTAAACTTCCGACCGTTACCAATAATGTATCTAAAGCTAAACCCATAGTTTGTTACAAATGACATCAACTTGGACATCTAGCAGCCAATTGTCAATCGAAAAAGCCACGTGTCCATATCAATTATCTTGGCGCAATAGAAGAAGAAGAACGTGAAGAAATGCTTGACTTTACGGAAGATGATGATGACATTGGTACTACTTCGGATACTTTGCCAAGTATGCCAACTCCCCATTCTTTGTTAACAATGAAATGTTTTGTGCATGGTAAAGAAAAGACTATTTTACATGATGATGGTAGCACACATGACTTTATTTTTGCAAAGTTAGTAAAAGAATTGAATTTACAAACTATTTCTACACATTATCGCATTAAAGCTGCATTCCTAGGCACGAGATATAATGGAACACAAGATGTGCATAATTTAGAAATTAAAATTGGTGAATATACTGAACGAAGAAATTTCCTAGTTGTACCTTTGCAGTCTAGTGACATTATCTTAGGAATGCCTTGGCGTCATCAATACAATCCTGACATAGATTATTTTATGCATTCAATGAATATTTATTTTCAAGGAAAACAAATCACATTGCATGGTATGCACGCTTCTAATAATTTTCCACTGCTTACTCATACTCAAGCTAAACGTGCATTACCTAAAAGTAGCAAATCTTATTTAATATGGGTGAATGAATTTAAAGCTAAAAAAAAAAACAAATGCATCCTAGGCATACACAATTTCTTGCCCAATTTCAAGATTGTTTTGTTGCTGATTTACCACTTAGACTACCACCTTCACGACCTGAAGATCACAAAATAGATTTAATTCCTGGAACACAACCACCATGTAAAGCACCATATAGACATAACCAAATTGAACAGAAAGAAATTCAAAATCAAATAGAAGAATTGCTTAACAGAGGATTAATTAGACCTAGTAGTTCTCCATTTGGTGCACCTGTTTTATTAGTAAAGAAGAAGAATAATACTTATCGTATGTGCATTGATTATCGTGTCCTAAATAAAATTACTATTAAGAATAGATATCCAATTCCTAGGGTAGATGATCTTATGGATAAACTACAAGGATTTGCTATATTCACTAAGATAGATCTTAAATCTGGTTATCATCAAGTAAGATTGGATAAATCTGATATATTCAAAACTACATTTAGAACACAATTTGGACACTATGAATTTCTAGTTATGCCTTTTGATCTAACTAATGCACCAACTACATTTAGTCGTATGATGAATCACATATTTTTGAAACATTAGCATTGTGTCATAGTATTCTTTGATGATATATTGGTATTCAGTAAAAATGAGAATGAGCATTATGAACATTTGTCTTTAGTTTTTAAGTTGTTAAAAGACAATCAATTGTATGCTAATCCAGAAAAGAGTGAATTCTTTCAAACAGAAATTGAATATCTAGGACATATGGTTTCATCAGAAGGTATTAAAGTTGACCCTAAAAAGATAGAAGCAATTTTAAATTGGCCCATACCCAAAAATGTGCATGAGTTACGTTCTTTTCTAGGTCTTGCTAGTTTTTACAGAAAGTTTGTAAGGAATTTCTCATTACTTGCATTACCTGACTAAACTTTTAAAGAAGGGTATTGTTTATAACTGGACTGACAATCAACAAAAATCTTTTGATTTATTGAAACATGCTTTAAACCATGCTCCTGTATTACAACTACCTGATTTCAATAGACCATTCTTCTTAGTAGTTACTGATGCTAGTGGATCTGGAATAGGAGCCGTCCTTATGCAAGATAATCATCCCATAGCCTAATCTAGCTATAAACTCAAACCATCTGAGCTTAAATATTCTACCTACGATAAAGAATTGCTAGCTGTAGTACAAGCGTTACGTCAATGGAAACATTACTTAATGGGATCTGAGTTTATGATCAAAATTGACCAACAAAGCATTAGACATCTCCTTAGTCAACCACAAATATCTGACCGACACATTAAATGGGCAGCTTTTATTCAAAGTTTTCATCCCCTTATACAATATCAACCAGGAAAAGAGAATGTTGTAGCTGATGCTTTAAGTAGAAGACCTACAATTCATAATATTTCTGTGATATCATTTGATTCCCTTATCCCTATGAAAGATACTTATCATCAGGATCTTACTTTTCAAGCTGATTGGAATAAATTAGTTGAAAATAATTGGATTCCTATTGATTCATTGTCTTACAATAATGGATTCATGTTTTATGAAAAGAGATTATGTGTGACTGTTCCATTTCGATCATTTGTTTTGCATGAAATTCATTGTCCTCCATATCAAGGTCATAGAGGTATTATATCTACTTCGTGTACATTGACTGAAGATTTTTATTGGCCACATATGGACACTAATGTATCTAACTTTGTATTTGAATGTTTAGTTTGTCAACGAGTTAAAAGACACCATGGTAAACAATATGGTTTACTAATGCCATTATCTATTCCATCACGACCATGGGAACATATTTCAATGGATTTTATCACTGGTTTACCTAACACTAAAGCTAACCATGATATGATTTGGATTGTTGTAGGCATGTTTAGCAAACAAGAATATTTCATTCCATGCAAGAAAACTTTAACTGCATCTCACGCTGCTTAATTGTTTTTGAAAACTGTGTTTACTAACCATGGTTTACTAAAAGTTATTATTTCTGATCGTGATTCTAGATTCTATAATAATTTTTGGATTACTTTGTTTGCTAACTTAGGAACAAAGATTGATTTTTCATCTGCATTTCATCATGAAACAAACGGTCAAACAGAAGCTACTAATAGTACTATTTTAGATCTTTTATGTGCTTACACTATTTCAAAACCACACACATGGGAGACGCATCTACATTTACTTCAGTTTGCATATAACAATACACCACATACAACTACAAAAGAAAGCACCATTTGAAGTTATTTATGGATATAGTTGCCTACACCTATTGCATCATTATCAAACAAAATTCAAACTACTGATGATATTGCTAACATGCATGCCACTATTTTTTATAAAGTTAAAGATATGATTGCCAAAGCCCAGTAATCATATACAAAACAAGAAAATAAGAAAAGACAGGCTATGAATTTTAAAGTTGATGATTATGTTTGGTTACGCATAGAAAAACGTAGATTACAAAGTGCACCCAGTTGTGAAATTAGCACCTAGATTCTATGGACCATTCAAGATCATACACAAAATCAATGACAATGTATTTAAACTAGAACTACCACTATATTGGAAAATCCACAACACCTTTCATATCAGTTTATTATGACCCTTTAGAGGCCAATTACCTGTACACCCTGTCTATGAAAATCCTCCTTTGCTAGATGAGAAAATTGAAATCCTTGAGCCTGAAACTATTCTAGATACTGATTTTATGACCACTAGAACTGGCAGTAGATATTTTAGATATTTGGTCAAGTTTTAAAACCATCCTGTTGAAGAGGCCCAATGGATGCATGCTAGAGACTTAAATGCTTTCCCCACTCTGTTAGCTCCACATTGAGCTAATAGCAATTGAGGACAATTTCTATCCCACCCTGGGGGTGTGATGCCAGGAGGCATTTTCCACGGTGGATTCCGTGCCACAGTGGATTCCGTGAGGTTTTGCGGTGGATTCCGTAAGATTTTATTATCGGGGCTCATACACAAAGTGGATTCTTTGTGCGAGAAGTCGATGGGGATGCCTATCCTTTTCGGGCGTTTTGTTAATTTTATGTGTACATGGGTGATTCCATAGCGGGTGATTCCACAAAATACATATTTAATTAATATGTATTGGACATTGTATTTGGGTATGCCTGACTTCTTGTGTGACCATTAGCTTTAATTCTCTATTGGCACAAAAGCAAACTCAAAAGCTAAAGCGTGCTATTTTGTAATTTGGGCTATTATTTGGGCTTGAAGATGATTAATATATAAAGTACATGCTTTGTGGAGCTCTCACACAAGACATGGGGGGAGATTGCACCCAATTGATCTCTTGTTCATGTCGTGCAAGCTTTCTACATTGATTGGTGTGCAAAAAGTAGAGTTCTTTTGTTCTTGGGGACCTTCTGACGCTCACTACGCACGCATACGGCATCCGATCTATGCACCAGCTACCAAGAGGCACATTCCACGGTGCATTCCGTGCCACGGTGGATTCTGTGAGGTTTTGCGGTGGATTCTATAAGATTTTATTTTTGGGGCTCATACACAAAGTGGATTCTTTGTGCGAGAAGTCGATGGGGACGCCTATCCTTTTTGGGAGTTTTGTTAATTTTATGTGTACATGGGTGATTCCATAGCGGGTGATTTCACAAAATACATATTTAATTAATAAACGTTTATGAGTTTAGAGTGCGTACTCGTGATAAATTAAGGTTACGATTGATTTCTAACCAATTTATTTATGTAGCTAAAGACTGTTAGGTATTCACTTTTCTCGATTTAATTGTATTATTTTACTAACAATTGTGAATGCTTCAGTTGATATGTAGAGATAGCAGTAGTGGCAGTGGAAAGCATTGGAGGATAACGTGTATTCAAATTTATCGTCAATATTTTGATGGGCGCGTATCTTAGGCCTGGCACCTATATTTTGTCGAGCTTATTTATCAAAGCGCTTGATATTTATTTATTATTTTTGTATGCGCATGGGAGTACGATCTAGATATTTGTATTGGACATTGTATTTGGGTACGCTTGACTTCTTGGGCGCCCATTAGCTTTAATTCTCTATTGGCACAAAAGCAAACTCAAAAGCTAAAGCGTGCTATTTTGTAATTTGGGCTATTATTTGAGCTTGAAGATGAATAATATATAAAATACATGCTTTGTGAAGCGCTCACACAAGGCATAGGGGGAGATTGCACCCAATTGGTCTCTTGTTCATGTCGTGCAAGCTTTCTACATTGATTGGTGTGCAAAAAGTAGAGTTCTTTTGTTCTTGGGGACCTTCTGACGCTCACTACGCGCGCATATGGCATCCGATCTGTGCACCAGCTTCTTAAGAAAATTTACATCAATGGCTATTTGCCTATATTGTTTGGTGATCATGTCAGTATAGTACTTTATCACATGCTTAACTTCACCGAGGACATTTGAGGCACTTGACTTATAGCTGTAGTCATCTACCTATCATTCCATTGGCCTGACCACTTGATTGGGAATGGACTATTGATTTGCGGGAACAATGGTAGGATTTATTGTTTGGCATCCAACATTTAGTGGAGCCATATGACTAGCCATAGGCATGGTCACACCAGGAGGAACAGATAACATAGGCACATTTTGAATCATGCTTCCTCTCCCATTAGAGGAGGACTCATGGGTATCCCTTGACCACCATTCACCAATGCCAACATATTTTCATCACCTAGACTCGGATTCCAGTTTTCCCTAGAGGTATAGGCTACTTATAATTGAAATTCTACCTCCTTGTAACGTGTCCCCCTGTCTACTTGTAGGACACGTCTTAGCAGCCCATCGGGAAGGAAGTCTAGAAAGCGCCGCTTGGCACTCCCAAGGAATGTCACGGGGTTTGTGATCTAGGTCTTCCCGATTCTTCCACGAAGCGGAAGCATTCCGACCGTTCTCACTTAGGATCGACCTGAATCAGGGTTTCCCTACTGGTCAAGTTCCTAGAAGGTAGCTAGCGTCAAGCCCCAGATGCGAACTACTTGTGCAGAATCATCAGGGTCGAAGTAGGTTTATACTGCACTTGGTTCAAGGAGAATGGGAAACGAGAGGGATGCGAAGCTCGACCTCTTTGCCCGTAAGGCATAGTCCCATTCCGTTCACTCTAGCTCTAAAGATTCTAGGTTATTGTTCACCTTGCTGTCAATTCCTTTGAGAAAAGTTTCCGGCCAACCGGGACCACCCTTCCATAGGATGGACCCAGAGTCACATCCACTGCACTTTCCTCAGGTTGCTTTAGTTATCTAATTACCTACCATATTTAGTTTGACAAGCAAAAACAACTTCTTTAATAAACCAATTAATCACTGGTTCCTTCACGTAACTTAGGCACTGACATAGAAAAACAATGTCAAGCAAGTTCCTTTTCAACATTTGATCTTTATTTATCAGTCTTTGAAATACATCCAATAATCCACCCAAAGGCTATTCCAGCAATCCTCAGGGATCGCTATTCCAAGTTTTCGCATGTTGACAAGTATGCGGGCCTTGAGATCCAATCTCGAGTCACGTCAACCTCTTGTGCAGGATCCGGAGGCAAGGGATTTGCGGCCAGAGCCTCCCCTGGCATCCAAGCGTCCTCCTGCTCCAAGCAGTACCCACGGAGAGACCTCTCGCGGTGGGTTCAATCCACGTACCTGGCGCGGCTAACAACCCCCTTGGATAGGGTCAGACAGACAGCTAGAGGTAACTAATGCTGCCTCTCCCTCCAGGCTTTCAACCTGAAGCATTAGTTATTTTTTCGGCATTAGTTTCTTGATCAAAGAAGTACAAACAGTGCTCCTAAGTGTACAAACACAAGCACTCCAGTGGTCGTTTATATGGCCAACTGCTAAGATGTGATTCCTTCTCCTCGAATACTTCCAACATTCGATCCCGGATCAATCGTGACTTGGCAAGATCCCAAGGGTTTCATAAGCTGAGTTGCTTGTTTACTCTCTTTCCTTGTGTTAGGGTTTATACCTTGCCTCGTCGCCCTAACTTGGTTGGTTAATTGCTTGCTAAGCAATTCATAACTACCCTAACTTGGCAAATCAACCCCAAGGAAGGGTGATGTAGCAGGATGACTACTCATCCTCTAGAAAAATTAGACTTGTACTTAGAACTCGCCAACCTTGTTCTAAGAAGTGGCAATATTATTTTGTGATTTTGACACAAAATCGTATGGCATTGTAGCTTGTGTCAGTATTTGACTTGTGGGATTATATCTTTCTTTGTACGGTCTTTCTTGATCAAGAATACCTTTGATCAAGATAAGGGCTTGGGAGTCCTCTTGACCCATCCCAACCTTAACCCTACTAGGCCGATAACACTTTGGCCCTAGGGTTCCTAAATTCATATAGAAGTCTAGTGTTTGGTCAATTGATCCTTAGGGTGAGAACCCTAGATCATTCTTGCATGGGCATTTAGCTAACCCTAACATTCTATGAATGTGAGTAGAACCTTTGAGATCAGAAATATTAGGTTGGCATCCTAAGTGTGATACTAGGCAGAATTTTAACATAGCTTAACCCAATCTAGCACATTGAGGCATTTGTCGTACTAACTATTTGCGCTTTTATGAATCCCATGTGAGTTACACAATTACAAGCGACTTACCTAATTGATCTAATTGTCTTATGACAAGAGGTGATCTTTCCTTAGAGATGCAAATACTTTCCCTAAAAGATGTAAATAACTGCAAGATATAACATTCCATGCAAATATGCGATTTCAAGACCATAGACCTTTTTCCTTCTATGCAGCTATAAGATCTACAATGATCGTTACTTTTCCTTGCCCTAAACTATAATGATTGACAATTCAGAGCTAACTCTTATAAACCTTATGTTGATGCAACGAAATCAAAGGTTTAATATTTTTAATGAACATGCATTCAAGCTTTGATAAAAGAACTCCATGCATGAGCGAATGCCATGAGTCCTTCATTGATTTAATCTTTCCTTTTATCACTTAACCCGACCTAAAATGTAACCATCTTCGCATGCAATTTTCCATGCATTGCGACTATTTGGATATCATTCAATGTGCGTCTAAGATTATCTCATACACGAGTCACAACTAGGCAATTATTACCTAAGTGAATTATGTGTTATATGCAATGTTCTTTTTGCAAGGCAACAAGGATGCCTTTAGACAAATCCACCTTTTAACTTATGCAATATGCGTTCAAGAATGCAACTACCATGACCATGCAAGTACTCATCATGCAACTTAACTTGGTAATTCGATGAGTATATAAATTTTCCAATGTATTCAAACTTGCCTGCATGAATTAAAGGCATGCTTAATGCATCCTTTCATGTGGGAATGTTATTAGAACCTAGGCATTTAGAATCGGGGTGTTGTCCACTCGTGTACTCGGGTTGGAAGCTCCCGCGTGTGCTCCTCTCGTCTTTTTCTTGGGAGCCATTGGTGCAGCAGATTTCGATTTAGCGAACTTTCTCTTAGCTCTCTTACACTTTACGAAGTCAGTTTTGTCCGATATCTCCTCCTCCGCGCAGGACACAAGCCTTGCAGGACATGGTTTTTAAAACCCGAGGAAGCACGGGTAAACAAGGCTTATGGAAGCCTTATTAAAAGCTTCCAATAGAAGCTTCTAAGCTTCTGTCTTCACAGGGATGACATGGAGAGAGAGTGTTGATTGGGGAGATGATGATGATGACGATGGGGTAAATGAAGATGATGATGACGATGTTGATGATGGTGGTGGTGAAGGCGAACGATAGTGGACAGGTGGCGTGGCAGCGTGGCGGCGTGATGGCAGTGTGGCGGGGGCAGCAACGGGCAGCACAGCATGATCCTCTCTCCTCCTCAAGCTTAGGAGGGGAGGGTTCTTATAGGTTGTGAAGGGGGGGTAGCCACACACGTGGCAGGGTGCATGCCCTCCTCCCTATGCCCCTCCACCACTTAGCTTATACTCCCTCTCCCCACCATGCAACGACTAAAGGGGAGGGAGTTTATCCATAAAAGAATTTGCAAAAATTATCCCTTTTTTGTCCCTTGAAAGGGTGTTCCCGCGTGGAACTACGGCTTTTGAGCCACGGCTTCCTATACACGACGCGGGCCTGGTGTTTGTTGATGCACGCGGAGGGAGCACTTAGCCCAAAGTCTTTTGTTGCAGGAGATCACTCGAAATTGCTCTTGCATGGGATGTGCGGGTCTAGGATCTTTAATATTTCATGCGGAAATATTACACTCCTCTACTGTTGTAATAGTTGTATCAGCGTCAGCAAGAGCAACACTACTCAACTACACTTGAATGTTAAAGTCTAACCCATTCAAAAAGTATTGCAACTAAGTAGCAATTGGAGTATGAATATAGGTTTGCAACTTACGGAATACTTCCTTTAGTTTCTTAGCATATCCAAGAACATTTCTATGAGGTTCTTGACATGTTATATTGAGGACACATAGCCAATCCTAACCTCCTCTTTCAAGGGCAAACTCTCTTTGAAAGGCCGCAAAGAAAAAGTCAATCATAGTTATGGTTCCAGCTTTCGGCTCTGATACCATATTGCAGCTCATCCTTTCAAAGTCATATTAAAGAACATCATCAAGTGTCCATCTTGAATTCAACAGTAAAACATTAACTTTTGGAATTAATTGATATGAAGTTCTACATCTTCCTTTGCTAACTTATTAAAAATGGGTAGAGGAAACCCTAAGGCTAGCAAGTCCAGTGTCCTTGTTGGGATTGCAATGGGTTGCGCCATGGTGACAATCAAATTTGCTAAAGGAGTTTGAACGATCACAATTATTACTCCACTCAAAGTGGATGAACTAATTGGAAGAGGGGAAGTACTCAAACTTCCTCCTCATAACAGACATTGCGTAAGATTAGGGTTATTAAGACCCCACCCTTGTAGGGATATTGCACCACTCCTTTGCAGGGAATATTTTTTATTAATTTCAGCTCGCCATCTAGCCCTTTCAGCTCTTTCTTACTTCTGAAGCTTGGTTTGATGGTCTTTTGAATCTATCTCACTCCCTTTTGGCATACACTAATAAACTGGTCCCTATTGATCGAGATTCAAAAAATGCTACTTATTAGCAACTCCCGACAAATGCACCACTTGTCGGGACCTAAAACAGGCCCAACACTGGCTCTAAAGCACTAGTCAACTCACCTAAAACCACCCCACATGGCCTCGAGGGTAGGAGCATCTAAGAACTTTGTGTTTGTACAATTTTGTAGTCCAATTAATAGTTCTTTCCCCACTCCTCAAAGGAAGTCCCTAAACATGTTGGTGTTATACACCACATAGGCATACACAAAGGGAGCACCCCTCGGTTGATTACTACAGCTCCACCACACCTCTTCTAGACCTTAAGGATTGGCTCCAAGATGCACCATGAACATAAAAAACATTTTAAAAAAATCCACTCTTTTGATAAATCAATCCTAGATAAGCCTCACCAACAAATAACCCCCAAGAAACTGAATATCTAGCCCTATAGCTTGGGATACCTCACACTCTCAGTGTCGGATCACTCATACAAACATGTGCTATGCATCTAGGATATGATACCATATGGTGCATCAATGCAAGTGTGTATATGACCATTGTTCTTAAACACATTTATCCATTGAAAATCAACAACATGAAAGTGTGAAGACAATTCTTTTCATGATTTTTCTTTACTATGATAGTGGTTCGTTACTTAGGGCTAGTAACGAGCTTTCTCGTGCTACTAGTCCCTATAAGTTTTAAACAACCACGAACTCTATATGATATGCATCATGAAACATCATAATTGAATGTACTTTAACCACTCAATAACCCCTACTCCCTATCGTTTAAAATTTTGCATGCAGTGTTGATAAGTGTAAGGCCATGGTTTTTAATATATTTTTCTTTATTGAAAGTGATAAAAACTCACTCAAACAAAGAGATAGGGTTAAACTAAGGCTAAAATCTCATGATTTAGCTCTATCATATGTTCACAAAACATAAATCTTATTTTTATGATGCGAAAAACATAAATTTTCTTATTTTTTCTATTTATTTATAGAAATTTTTTGATAATTGCTAAATTTTTTATTTATACTGATTTTTATTATGAAAAATGATTTTCTTAGCATGTTTAAGTCCATAGGAACAACAAATACACACCAAAAAACCCAAAAACCCAAAACCACATAATTTTCCATAAATTGTATAATGTCGGGTTTTGCGTGTTTAGCATAAAATTAGTATATAACTGATTTTTTAATGATTCCTTCAACATGACTGATCAATCAGAGTATGGGCAATAAAATACAATCATTGCTAACCATTTCAAACAACAATTGATCATAAAACAATAAAATCGATGACTTACTCATAAAATCGCTCATTATGACACACGTATTTCAAACTTGGAGACCCGTTGATGGTCTTCCATGGCTGTTGACAATCCATCCACCCTAAATTCATGTCTATTTTAACTCTCACATCATCGCATGATTGAAAACCTCCATCTGAGCCCATCCCCCTCTCTTTTACATTGATCCATGAGAACAAACCACAAGAGGAGAGATGAGAGAGAAAGACTAAAGTTAGATCTTTTTATAGAATGCATCAATTTTGATAATCTCTGCAACAATGAAGGGTAAGGAATTGATGAAATTTGATGCTAAGAGCTTGCCTCTCATGGTGTTGATCCAAAAAATGATTAAAAATTTGGAGATTGGGGGGCATCGAATAAAACACCACCCCCCTCCACGTTTCCAAAAACCATGATGTTTCATATCTAAGGCTACTAAATAAGCTTTAAGCTTTGTTTTAAAAGAACTAGTTCAAAAAAAAATTATTCACACTTTGTGGCAAGTGGTTTTTTCAATTTTGGAGGGGTAAACAAGCTCGGATATGAGATCCGCCTGGACGGCTACCTTCATGACGTCGAAATCTATAAATGTGGTCACTGTCATGCACTTTCTAGCTCCTGAATCACATAGTTACTTCATAACGTGAAACCTTGCGAGGATTAAATGGGGGGTCAAACAGAATTCAATCGACAAACCAAGTCTTGTGTTGGGTTCCTGGAATCGAACTCCATCTAGGAAAACTCTAGCTCATCGATCCACAACCGTTTCATTTTGCTTGAAATTTTGGTCTTTGATAGCCTCTCGGGCTCTTTTCCACTTCAAAAATAGCCTTTAAAATCCACTCTCATAGAGGGATATGAGGTATAGCCTAAGTGGCGCAAGAACATCTGGGACTCTATTTTAGAGACCTGGATCACTTTTTTGCATCACCCTACCTTATGAACGGGATGATCCTATCTAACATGCCCTATCCAAGAAGATTTGGAGTTGATTTTAACCGAGAGATGCAGGGTAGATATGACTTTTCTGTGATCTACAATATAAGTGCCTCAATCCCTGAAGAGAGCTTGATTTTCATCAAAAGGGACCTTCGCCCATCTATAGCAAGTTTCCTCAATGACGTCTCCTCATTCCTTGACCTTGCTTTCATCACCCCATGTAACTACCTCTACCTAGTGTGAATACTACTAAAACAAAGACCTACTATAGAGGAAGAGCAATTGCCACCCCTCTTTTTTAATCTCAATGTTGGGATATATACCTATGTAGTGGTGCACCTCATGATGAGAGCCACTCTCTTGCCAACCTTTTGCATGAACCTCTTCGAAGACATGAGTGATAGTAGATTCACTGGGTGTAACAACCCATTTTTTTTATTATCTGCTCCACTCAATGTAAGAAGTAACTTAAAGGGGTATCTGTAGAGAAGCCCATTCCTCAGTAAAGCCCTTAAGCCGCCATGTAACTTGGCCCCTGCTCATCGATGGGATGCCTCATAGCATGCTCATATATATATATATATGTAAATAATTTTTTTTAAAAAAAAGAAAAATAAGAGAGAAATAAAAATATGAGAAAAATGAAAACGACAAGAATAAAATAAGTAGCATGAGAGGAAAAACAATCTATATGTATTCTATGAGCGTCACAAGCATTGCACCTCGGGACAACCCTAGCCCTTCCCCCACTTCACATACTTAGGACACATTAAGGGCAAGACACCCCTAGGGAGCTCCTGCTCACCTATGGTTAGATATGTCTCCCTAAGTCACACCCATAGTACCTCCCATTGTACATAAACTCGATCCTCAAGTGTGGGACAACACCACGGGCTTAACGTTCAACCCAACTCCCACTTCCACTGGCATAGACACCATGCACTGCACATTGAGGTAGGCACATCCCCATGTAGTGCACTTCCTTTTCTTTTCACGTATATTTGGCAACCCATGATCAACCACCGACATCGAAGGCCCCCATCATCTACTCAATCCATCCTTCGCCTCGACAATTCCCCATCCATTTGGGTGTGTCTCTTCTCCATAGCCAACCTCCCCAAAACCCCATCATTGACCCACATGGCAAACCTTCAACCACATGATCCCTTATCAATAAGTGCCATGGGACTAGCACTCAGTAGGAGGGGGTAATGTTACAACCCAAAAGGAAGTCCAAGATGGAAAAGCCCCAAAATTTTTGAAAATGGAAGACAACCCAAGGCAAGAAAAATGGAAGAGAAAGGCAAGCTTAGAAAAATGCAAGAAAAGCCTCAATGTAAAAGGAATCACACAATAATGTGTGCACCAAATATTCTAGCAAGGAAAGCAATGGGTGCATTGTAATTCATTTTGTAAAAGAGTGCCAAGCTTCCTCCTATGAAATTTGAAAATGTAGACATGCACGGACGAAGGAACCATGAAAATAGGAAGGAATAAGAAAAGAGGACCTAGGCTGAAATGATTGGTTATGTAAAAAGAGATGGATGCCCAAAGAGGAGGGCATGTATAAAAAGGAAAAAATTGAACAAATAAGATCATTCTTGTGTGTGGCAAAAACTAGCTCTCTTTTTCTCTTCTTCTTCTTGTTCTTGCTTGCTTGAGTTTGTGCTTGAGAGAGGGAGTGTGAGGGAGAGTGTGTGTGTGAGGGTGACGGACCATGGTGGAGAAGCTCTCCATAGTCTCCTCTCTTCTTCTTCTCTTCTCTTCTCTTCTCTTCTCTTGTCTTCTCTTGTCTTGTGTGTGGTGGCAATGGAGCATGGATCTTGGAGCTTGAGGATCGAGTTTGCTTGAGCTTGCACTTGGATCGTGGAGCTACTAACATGCTTGAGAGAGGAGGAAACTCGATCAAACATGGAGATAAGCTCACTACACTCGTAGGTGAGAGAGAGAGCCATTGCACTTGGTTTGAAATACTTGAAGTAATAAGCAATTTGTGGGTCTTGGAAGTCGAGTGAGAAGCTCCCATAGTGAGATACACTAAATCCTATTGGTTGTTCCATATACACCTCTTCTTGCAATCTACCATATGCAAGAAGGTATTCTTTATGTCCATTTGCTGCAAACTCCAACCTTTGGCTACCGTCAAAGTGATCACACATCTAACAATTTCCATCCTAGCAACTAGGCTAAATGTCTCTTCATAATCTATGCCATATGTTTAAGTATAGCCTTTTGCAATGAGCCTAGCCTTATACCTACTAATAGAACAATTTACATTATGCTTATTTTTGTAGACCCACTTATAGCCAATATCTTTTTGCCCTTAGGCAATGATGCTGGATCCCAAGTCTTGTTGTTCTGTAATGCAACCATCTCCTCATCCATTACTGCATCCCCAAAATGACCATGACCAACAACATCCTCAAAAAAGTAGGCTCAACATCCTTCAATAATCTTTCTCCTATAAGCATAATCATAAGCTCCATAAGCTTCAAAACTAAATCTTTTAGCAAGATATCTAACCTCACTAGACCTACGTAACACTGAATCACTTACTCGAGCCTTTACATTACCATGTGTTCTTTATACAAAGGAATACCAAGCTCATCATCTAAACTCTCTAAACCATTAGAATCTCCATCAAACCCCAAATGACTGGCAGATGTATAATTACCATCTCACACTGTCTTCTTCCCTTTGTCTTTACCTATAATACTAGTAGATACAACTGAAGATGTGGGACTACTCCTTAGTCTCCCACCTAGACCAAGTTCCACTCCTTTACTTCTTCTGTACTCATAGGATTACTTAGCTCTAGCTCCTTTTCTTCACCTAAAACAAACTCATAGAGACCTTTTCCAATAAGGAAGTTTGTCACAAAAAACTTTCATGATGGATACTTATTCTTGTCCAACTCCTCAATGATAGAGTTTCCATTATTCTGTGTCATTATCACAAAATTGATACAAAATAGCAAGCAAGTCTTCTTTAATCTTTTATAACAAGTGCACAACAACACACCAAGTAGCCTCTTTCATAAACTGCTCAATAGTTAATATAATCTAAAAGCTATTTGCAGATAAAACTTGTATTTTCCTTCTAGCAAATACCTTAGAACTTACAAATTTGAATCTATAACTTGTGCACTCACTTTTGGTTGATATAACTAAAATCACAATATACCCTAAAACTATTGTCTATAACCTTGTGGGTCTAAAATGGGGCCCGAAATGGCCTCGAAGTGGCCTCAAATTTGTAGAGTATATAGCACTCTACTCTTACACTAAATCTCATAGTAATTTGAGATTTTTGCTCCACCTTGTTTTTGGTACCTCCATAGGCACTATCCAAGAGAAAGAGTGGAAGAATGGGAGAGCTTCTTACCCATCGCTTGCTTTCTTGAGTCCTTACTGAAAGGGAAGTGGAATCCAGGAGAAAGAATCTTGGCGGTGAGAGCTATGGTGGATGGAGAGCAAGAGCCAAGAGAGAGAGAGAATCAAAAGTGGGAACTCCAACAACCACAATGTGTGGTCGGGCCTTCCTTTATTCAAACTGTCACTAAAAGAATAAACAATAAGTGAATGTGACAGGTGCCCACCACATGCAGTGTGCAGTGGCGGGTACTGTTAGTTTAGTAATACATGGGCGGCTAGGCGGAGGTGCCTTTACTCTCAACAAACTCCCACTTAAAGGTGAATCTGCCCCAATGAGAGAGAAAAAAGAAAAGACATTACAATATGTACAACAGGATGACAAAAAAGACATCATCTCATCCAATACCCATCAATCGCCTGAGGGAGGCAAAGCGCTCGATAGTGAGGCTTTTCGTGAGCAAGTCTGCAGGATTCTGCTCAGTCGGAATCTTGATAAGGTCAACAGATGTGTCCTCAATGACCTCGCGAATGAAGTGATACCGCACCTCAATATCTTTCGTCTTCGCATGGAAGACCGGATTCTTGGCCAACTGAATGGCACTCATAGAATCCTAATGTAGTGTAGGCCTAGCATTTGTCATACCAAGGTCTGCAATCAAATGGGCTAACCAGATAGCCTCCTTGCAAGCCTCTATGGCTGCAATATACTTGGCCTTTGTAGTAGAAAGAGCCGTATACTTCTGCACCTTGAACATCCAAGAGATAACCCCTCCAGCATAAGTGAACACATAGCCAGAGGTGGACTTCCTACTATCTGCATGTCCTGCATAATCAGAGTTAGTGTACCCCACGACTCCTGTATCCTGGCTGCCATAACAAAGGCACATATCTATTGTGCCCTTTAGGTACCTCATGATACCCTTCACAACATCCCAATGTTTCTTGCCAGGTGTAGCCATATATAACATGCCACAACCCCAACTGCAAAAGCAATGTCTAGACGAGTGGCTATCATGGCATACATAAGACTGCCCACGACTGATGCATAGGGAATCTTGGCCATCTCGGCCCTCTGCTCATCTGTCTACAGACAATCATCCTGTGAAATCTTCACATGAGAAGGTAATGGACAACCAATAGGCTTAACATCCTGCATGCGGAAGCACTCAAGGACTTTATGAATATACTCCCTCTATGATAGATAGAGTAGTCCCTGAGATCAATCACGCGTAATGCACATACCAAGTATATGAGAGGCTTGTCCCAGATCTTTCATCTCAAAGCTCTTCTTGAGCTGAGCCTTAAGAGCATCTAGCTCCTCATGAGTTGTCCTTGCTAATAGCATGTCATCCACATAAAGTACCAAAATGAGTAAAGAACCGTCACGGGCTTTCATTATGTCAAGCATGGATCCATAGCACTGCGGTTGTAGCCCTGTGATTGCATGAATACATCAAACTTATGGTATCATTCCCTAGGTGCCCACTTCAAGCCATATAGACTCTTCTTTAGCTTGCACACTAGGTGTTCCCTGCCAGGGTCTGTAAAGCCCTTAGGCTACTCCATATAAATCTCGTCATGCAAGTCCCCATGTAAAAAAGCTATCTTGACATTCATCTGGTACAAGTCCAGGTCAAGCTGTGCAACCAAGGCCAAGACATAATCTATAGAGGGTGCAAAACGGTCAGGAGGTCATCTATCTCTAGTAGAATGCCTCAATCCATGCTCTGCTACCTGATCAACATCCTATCTAATATCAGCATGTCTAGCCTAAACCCATTCAGACCACTCTGCGTACCTCAACCACTTTCTCAGGCTTCATATGCATTTTATCCTCATAAAAGATGACATCATGGCTGCGGATCACTTTCCGCGCCTACGGATCCCATAGTTATTAACCCAGCTCTCTTGCATCTCCATAGCAAATGAAAATGCATTTAACACTTTTAGGATCCAGCTTACTACATTTGTCCTTGGACACATGGCAAAATGCCTCACATCCAAAGACACGCAAATGATCATAAGAGGGGGGCTTGCCTACCCATACCTCCTTTGCAACCTGAAAGTCAATGCCACTGCTAGGTGACCTGTTAATGAGATGCACTGCAGTAGTAACTGCCTTAGCCCAAAAGTAATGCAGTAAGCTAGCCTGGCTAAGCATGCTACGGACCCTTTCTTGAATGGTCCTATTCATGCATTTAGCCATACCATTTTGGGGTGGGGTGTAAGGGGTGGTCAACTGACACTTAATACCGTGCTCATCACAAAACTACTCAAATTCACGTGATACATACTCACCCCCATTATCTGACCTTAGGCATTTGAGCCTTTTCCCATACTGGTTCTTTGCCAATGCAAGCCAACAATGAAATGTGTCTAAGACATCAGATTTCCTCTTTATGGGATAAGCCCAAACCTTATGTGAGTAATCATCTATGAAAGTAACAAAGTAATTTTCGCCACCAACAACTAACTGACACGGCATGGACCCACATACATCTGAGTGCACAAGAGCCAATGGCTCACCCATGCGTTTCTTACCAGACTTTTTATGCGTATTTCTAGTCTGCCAGCCATACAAACAATAATCACAAGAATCAAAATGCAAAGAGTCAAAAGGCGGAAGATACTGCAAAGCACAGAGCATTTTCATTCCTTTAAGAGACATATGCCCCAAATGAGCATGCCAAAGGGATACATGGGGAATAGACAAAAGATGATCCAATGTAGCTCCAAATACAAGTAAGGAATAGAGGCTGCCAAACTTGGAACCTCTTGCAAGTACAAGTATGCCACGAGTAATCTTCCATGTAGAGTCTCCAAAAGACACAAAATACCCTGCATCATCAAGCTTTCCAGCTGACATAAGGCTGGGAGTCAATGCGGGTACATGGCATACATCATGCAATACAAAATAACTGCCCAAAAGGAAACTATAGCCTAACATCTCGAATGCCCACAATGTCAAGAGACTTGTCATCACCAAGTCACATAAAACTAGACATGGTACGATAGGTATGAAACCAATCTCTACAGGGTGTCACATGAAAGGACGCGCTCAAATCTAAGAGCCAGCATTGCGCATACATAGAATGTATCTCACAAGTTTGTAAGGCATCACATGAAGAAGCGGTAAGTATGTAATCATCAGAATCAATGGCCTGCATGACATTAACCTCTTCTATCTTCACATTGGACTTTGCAGGTACAATGCTGCGCTCAAAAGACTTTTCCTACACTTTTCTTTTCCCTTTTCCTTGCACTTATCATCACACATTTTATGGCACTGTGGCCTAATATGTCATGCTTTCCCACAATAATTATAGGTAAAAGATCAAACTTCCGTCCGAGACTTACTGTGACCACGTGATTTGGACTTGGACTTCTGAGAGTCCTTGCCCTTATGATCATTATCATGCCTGCCATTTCTGCCACCTCTAATGGTCAATGCATGTGAAGAGCGGGAAGCATCATTGTTTCTCCTGTTGATTTCCTCAGTCAATAAAGCACTCTCAACATCTTTAATTTTCAGCCCATCAAGCTTGTTCGTGCATATGTCAATACAGAAGACATCCCATTATTCAGGAAAGGTACCAAGCAGAAACAACGGGTGTAAGTTGTCTTTGACTCAATACCCTATGACAACAAACTCTTCATGATAGCATGAAACTGATTGAAATGAGATGAAAGGGAGGTCCCCTCCTTCATACAAAGGTCTATTAATTGCTTCAGCCAATACATTTGTGATGCAAGACTCTGCTGGAGCATAAATCTCTTGAATCTTCTCCCATAAATCCCATGTACTCTGATTTTCATCTTCAACAACATTATGATGGACCTCTTGTGAGAGTGACAAAATAATGGTAGACTTGCATAGCTCATCAACTTCCATCCAGACATAATCATCCATATCCTCAGGTTAACACCCTTGAAATGTAAGGGTTTAATCTGCAACTTTTGCACCAAAACCTGTCATGTTTGGGACCTCCAATACCTATAAACACCATATTAGAGAATTTGGGAATCTCCCAAGTCCCACTTTCAAATAAGGGGTAAAGATTTGACCATGTGGCTAAATCTTAACCCATGCTTCAAAGTGGGACTTGGAAAGGCAACCTATATAGTAATTAGGGTAGACTCCACTTTCAAAGGGACAAGATTTGATCATGTGGCCAAATATTAACTATATTGGGAACTCCCAAACTATATGAGGATTCCCAAATTCCCTAATATAATGTTCATAGTTGGGACCATCCAACTTGGCAATGTTAAAGAGAGCTATATCTTTCAAATGACCAGCCATACTGTCCCAAATCAAAGCAAAAAAGTAAAATTGTAGGTTGCTATAATTAGCAAAAAATGCACTAAAACCACTGCTAAAACTGCCTGAAAGGGTGGATTTCACCAAGAGAAGCACTTGTCCACCAAATATGACCAAGATAACATCAAATAGTAAGCATTACCCTCATAGAAGTGCTCAAAATTTCCAAATTTCAACTTGCTGTAATGAATAACATTAGTATGTAAAACTGTCCCAAAATGAAGCAATCACTGATACATATGTCACTGCAACTGTCTGGTAGCAAGATACATCCAACAGTGAGTTCCCAAGGGCAAGTAGGTACCAAGAACTGTCAAACCAATCACCTGTTAGGCAAGAGACATCTCATAAGACTAGAAGTCATGCATGTAATGGGACTTGGGGTAAGAGAAGAGACCAAGCACAAGCACAATTGATAGAGCAAGTAGCTCAATACATAACCATCCAAGATGCATACAAAACTGACAAACCTGTGACAGAGATAGGTGCTTGCCCCAATAGGTGTATCAAATCAGCCCACTGTAGACATAAAGCTCTCAAGAGAGCAAATGCATGTAACTATCCCACAAGCTCAAGCTCATCTGTAAATAAGACTTTGTATACATCCAAATATACCAAGAGGCTCCCACTAGAAGTGAAGTTAGATGCAAAGAGAGCAAGCAACACTCTAATACATCAAATATGCATCTAGAGAGCAAGCAACACTCTAATACATCAAATACATAGCATCAGACATGCAAAATCCTAGTAGGGTACGTCCAGAGCATAAATCCCAAGCTATCTCAAACCCATAAAGCATAATCGTGAAAGCATTCAAAGAGCATGTAACTGACAACCAAATGTAATGTCCAGTAGATCCAAAATGCTCAAATATATCTAAAGATGAAGCTCCAAGTAACTATCAAGCATGGGAAAACCAAGTGGCATCCATATCTGACCAAAGCATAGATGCAAGAAGCCTAAATATCAAGCAGTGACAATAGACATAAACTGGTCCAAAATATGCAAATTGAAGCCAAATTCGAGTGAAGAACAACCAAGTCGGAGCTTAATCCAAGCTCAAAAGCATTCCGAAACCAAGAAGAAGCATTTGAAAACCTCCAAATACATCGGTATGATCATTCAAACCTCCAGGAAGTGCCCCGTATTCATGAACCAATGCATACACCAAGTAAATGAGCTTTATCCCATTGTATTAAAGCAAGCAATTTACTGTTATATGAAGCTCAAACAGTGCTCAAATCTACTCCAAATCAGTCCCAAAGCATAGACATAGCATCCCATAACATCCAGGCATCACCCATCATCAATAGGCATCAAACGGGCAATGCCAAGAAGTATAAAACAATAAATGTCAAGTATTGCCCTGTTTTGATAGTCCTGGGACTATGTATACATCAAAGGGTTGAAGGGAGAAGCACTCGAATAGATCACCGGGAGTCAAGCACCAATGTTGTGGAGTCAAGCAATGCTCGGGAAGGTTGCCAAGAGTGCCGGGAAGCCGAGAAGGAGTAGGAAAATGCCGAGGAGTATATCAGCCCAACCCCCTAAAAATGCATTAAAAGTTGCGCAGGATAATCCTTGGGGCTGGGAGATCTTCTTCAGCCCTCGGGGGCACTTGGCAATGTCAAGGGAGCTCCAATGTAGCTTGGGAAGAAATCAATGAAGGTTCGGAAGCTCGAGGAGGAGGCGAGAGATCAAAACATACCTGCAAATGAGGGTGCCATGGCTGCCATTGAAGCTTGAGTTGAAGCTCCTCAAATCCGGGCTAAAGAGAATGTCGAGCAAGCTCCAATACCTTTGCTTTGATACCAGTTGAAAGGGAAGTGGAACCCAGGAGGAAGAAGCTTGGTAGTGAGAACTATGGCGGATGGAGAGCAAGAGAAAAGAGAGAGAGAGACTCAAAAGTGGGAACTCCAACAACCACAATGTGTGGTCGGGCCTTCCTTTATTCAAACTGTCACTAAAAGAATAAAGAATAAGTGACTGTGACAGACGTCCGCCACCTACAGTGTGTAGTGGCAGTTATTGTCAGTGTAGTAATACACGAGCAGCTAGGCGGAGGCGCCTTTACCCCCAACACTTACTTATTTTTCTTCACTTTAGCCTTAAAAATGAGCCTCTTGTAGTGGCATTGCTCTACTACTATGTCACAAATTGCATGTGGGGGAACTTTCTTGAGTTGTTGCACCAAACACATACCATATACACAAGAGGAAGCTCACTCAAGAACACAAGAAGAGAGATGGAGAACAAAACATTTTCTTGCTAGTTGCTTCTTCTTCTTTCATACACAATACAATGTACACCAAGTATAGATAAGATACAACATAAAGGAAAATGACCTATTAAGTTAACTAGTGCATAACCAACTATACTAATTAATTGGTGCTATAACTATGCAAGTTGTAGGTAGGTGCAACAAACCAAATATAATAAGTAATAAGTAAGTGGCTATGTAAGAGTCAAAAATGATCACCAAACTACTAAACGTAGACATGTGGACCCATCTAACCAAGCGATTCATCATCAATGTCCGCAAGTGTTGAGCTTGCCATCTCAATGTAGTACATATATATATTCCTTAATTTTCAAGCTTGTAGAAGATCATGATTTGGAGGAATCATTGCACTCAAATTTGATGGGTCCAAGAAGGTAGGTTTTAGTTTTGGGTGAATCCTTCTCACTATCTTTAAGAGCTCGTAAGAAAGGTAATTTTAAACTTGTAGAAGATATAGTTTGTAATATGTAACTTGTCTTTGTTGAATGTTGGTTGATGAACCCTGAATGTTGGGATTTTCAGTGGAACATCTTGATATGCCTAAACCACTTCTAAATGCCTAAACTCTTCAATGTCTAGAGCCCTTGGGCTCTAATACTATGTAATTTACAAATTCTCAAAAAGAGTACACAACACTTAAGAGAAGAATAAAATTTCTTCAATTCCAAACATACTGATATATAGATGACTTTTGGTCCACTCATGCACTTCCACTATGAATCTTAGATGGTACTCTAGATAGATGATACATGAAGAACATGAGGCTAGATATAAGAATTTTGACTAAGGTAAAGATAGATGATGATGGTTTTGAGGAGTTTTTGTAGATATTGTATCAAATTTATTTTGTAGGTATCCTATCTATCCCATCAAAATTATGAAATGAAATGATATTGTGTCCATATTTTAAGAGTGAGTCCGATTTGACAACTACATGTATAGTGTGTTTTACCATAGTTGTCATGCTTGAAGGAACATCCCTCAATGGAAGACTCAAATCTCCTAGACATCTCTTTGGTGCCATGATATTTCTTCATGTATTGCTCCAATCAAGTTAAGTTCAATTCCCTAGTACTTTGGAAACCTCAAGTACTACAATATCCCCACTAACAATAGGGCTAGTGATAACAATATGCATGATGTGAAAAGAGGATAGTAATATTGACTATGATAGAGACTTTACTCCTATTTTTCATCATCCTCTCCTACAATATTATAATCCTTTACTAGTGACCAAAGAATATTCCAAGGAGTATTTCCTTTCTCATTGGGCCAAGGACATTGCCCTCTTAACACGTGTTGTCAAGAGGCCACTAGCCCCCCCAACCAAGGGTTGTGAAAGTAGCCCCCAACCCCAAAATAGGGACCCCTATTTTGATAGCTCCCACACCCAAAAACTTAGTATTGTATACCTCGAGTTGCTGCTAGCTTAAGTAATTTATCTAACCCAAAGGCTAGATCCACAAAGGTTACCTTTTTTCCATCTTGTCACATAGACCTCATCTAATATACAAGTCAAGACTCAAGTAACATCTAGGCTGAATGTAGTCAAAACTATTATGTTTGTCTATAAGTCATTGAAAACTTCTGATGCTTCTATTTATGTATACACTTCATATTTATGTTTTGCTAGACTCTTGCCAATATATTTTTAAATTGCACATCTTGCTTCTTTGTTTTTTCTCTGCAGTAGTATGTGTTAAATACACATGAGGCCTCTTTAAAGGTTAGATATATAGTATGGTTGTTGTTTGCAATAGTATCCTTATGTCTATAATGGCTCTATTCAAAGGTCATCTCACTATGTGGGAAATCTTGAATTTATCATCACAATCAAGTAGAAAAGATGGCTTGGACATAGTTGATAAGGTTAAATCCCCAATATTATCTATTTTTTTTGCTAGAAGGTATTTATTAGCCTATGTAAGGAAACTCATGTGAGGCACTTATTAGCTAGAGGGTTATTGTCTGTGCACTGAGGCATGTTCTCCCTTGAGCAAGAAGTTGGCATAGACATCTATCCATTTCAATCATGAGACTACTTGTTTGTACATGAGTGATTTTCACTAGTGGCAAGTAATTCCATAAAATACACTTTGACTACTATTAGCATTTACATATATAAAGAGTACGCCCTTTTCCAAGTCAACATTCTCTCATCTTCACCTTTCAATGCTTAGAACTATTTATATCAATTTAAGGAGTAAAAGAGGTGGAGATTAATATTTTCTAATAATCAATCTACTTCCATCCTTCATTCTTAGACTACAATAGGATAGGAAGGGAGGGGTATTCTTTCATGAAAGCACAAAGCCTTAAAGCATATACCTTTTATATTTATGCTTTAAAAAATAGTTGCCATGTAACTTGCTAGTCCCAATGTCAACTGCTTCCTTTGCCTATAGTACAGTGTCGTCTCATTAGTGGTTGGCATTTTTGTAATTTGTAGGGAATATGGGGCACTACTATTCTAACAATCACTAGTGCATCCCATAAGCTTATTCATAGTAGTGAAGTACATTGCTACCTATTAAAGAAAGCCTTATTGATTTTGTTTAAAAAAATTGGAGGTCAATGGGTTTATGCAATCAAAGGGAGGTTTTTGCTATTAAAGATTCCCCCTAAAGTTCATAACTAAAGCCTATTCTAAAGCTTTAGATACTGTTCACATGGGGATAGAACTCAAAGGGACTATGGCTAGAGAATCACATCAAGATCCATATTTGGATTGCCAATACTACTTTCTAGGCTAGTAAACATTACTATAGTGGGAGATCCTGCACCATCTTCATCTATACCCAAAGATTTTGATTCTCCATTGCCACCATCTGCCATGGAGCAATGCTTAGATTTTTTTTAGTAATGTAACTTGAAGAAGAATACAGAGAGTGAATTCGGCTTTGAAAATGACTCTCTATATCCAAAGGACCATGTGAAGGTGATCTTAATCATATCTCTTGCCATAGCTACTACTCAAAACCCATATTTAAAATTTGGTTATTGTATTAATTTAAATAATTTTTAGTTAAAATAATCTTACCATCAAAATATTACCAACAAAATGAGTCTCTTTGGATTTTATTTAAGACTTTACTAGAATTGAATCCCTTTTGGAAAAACAAAGAAATATACCTCTCTCTCTCTCTCTCTTTCTCTCTCTCTCTCTCTCTCTCTCTCTCTCTCTCTCTCTCTCTCTCTCTCTCTCTCTCTCTCGTGTGTGATATTATTTTCAATGCATTGAATTTACTTTAGCTTGGTCTAGCAAAATATTTTATGAAATATTAATATTACTTAGGTCCTTTCTTTAAACCTTAAATATACTAATTCATGATTTAAAAAAATTTAGTAAATCTATATTGGTTGATGGATCCTATTAAGATAGCTCCCAAATCCTTAAAAAATTAATTCAAACTTAAAATTTAATAATTCTTACAATATTATACTAAGTTTATATATTTCAATTATATTATCTAGGCATTATTTATTTCATACCTTCAAATTCTATCTTAGGATTATCTCATTGTGTATAACCATTCATGTATTGTAGCTCAAGCTGATCAAAACATGATTACTAAAGCTCAAAAATTTTATACTACTCAAGTTAGTAAGTAAAGCTATGGAATCTATAGGAAAATCATTGACAATGCTTTTAAACTTGACCTATCTTCACATAGGAATGTTCAAAAAATCTTTCATATTAGTCTTCTTTGACCCCTTAAGTAACTCTTTTGATTCACCCTATTTATGACCAATCACCTTTGCTAGAAGAAGACACTAAAATTTTAGAGCTCAAAGCTATCATTAACATTGACTAAATGAGCATTAGAGCTAGAAACACTTATTTTAGATATTTAGTTAATTTCAAGAAGCGCCTTCATGAGGAATCCCAATGGATAACATATCGCGGATGCATCATGTGCAACTTAGGAAAATGGTCATATCCACCTCAATAGATATGTTGCCAAGGGCATTTATTAGCCCATGTATTGAGGTGGCCTATGTGAGGCATTTATTAGCTAGAAGATTATTCTCTTTGCACCATAGCATATTCTCAAGGGGATGATGGTTCTCCCTTGAGCAAAAAGTTGACAGAGACATCTACTCTTTCTAAACATAAGACTAACCCTATACACATGGGTGATTTCCATTAGTAGGTAATTTCATAGAAGACATATCAACTAATGTTAGTGTTTGCACATACAAAGAGTATTGTCGCAACACTTTTTTCATTAGTCAAGTATCTTTGGGGTATCCTTTGACTATTTGTTTTTAGTAACAACATATATTCAATCATCTACACTTTTAGTCTAATTAAAAATTATTTATTTTCAATTATTTTGACACTAACTTTATTTGATATTAGACTTAGTAGATGCATAGAGACATGTGAGGATACGCCCAGAGTTTTGGGCTAAGAATCCAATCGATTCTTAATTATTCACATTTATTTCTTACAAACATTAGTACTATTAGAGGTAATGGATGTATTTAATTTTATGATGTCGCCTACTCTATTATAGACTATTATTTGTGAGGTGTATCATCATTAGCATTGGATAACTATTTTGTCTTAGAGTTAGATTTTTTATTCGATATAAAAACAAGATAAAAAACCTTCATGCAACTAAGCAACAAAAATATTCCTCTCTTTTTATTAAACTGGTTAATTTTTAGATAAATGATCAATCAAGTTACAAAATACATGCATTGAAATGAACCCTCTTGATGTATGGAGGGAGTTTGTACCCAATCTTGTATCCTATATGAAAGGGTAAGCATGAATGAGAGAGTGAAGATACATAAGTAAAAGAAAGAGCAAGAGCCAGAGAGGTTTGAACTCAAGAGAGAAAGACTAGTGTGTGGAAACTTGAATAATCACAATGTGTGGCCTACCTTCCCTTTATTATTCTATCATAGTAAAGAATAAGGAATAAATATGACAGTGATTGGCAACCACCACCTATAGTGTACAAGAGTGTGTGGGCACAATGTACAAGGTAAATACACGTAGCCAGGCATATGTTGAGAATCTGCCAATCACACCCTATGTATGCCCCTTTGTATGGAACAACTAGGCTAGGAAGATGCAGTTCATTCTAGGAAGAGAGACAGATCCCATAGGCATAGTGATGTAGTGTGCTACCAAGCAATCCTATATAATGATGTACTTGACTATCACTTTCATATGATGATAATGCAATAGTACTTGTCTCTTTCTGTCAAGTCCCTATGTCATTGTCAATCCTACACAAGATTGTGTTTATGAGTTCAAGTCTCAATCTTGAAACCTAATTCACTTGTGTAACAGCTGTCTTCTTTGTCAATGTCAACATGAGTAGTATCTTCATCTTCCATCCTCCATAGCTTCCGTATCTGCCATGCTCTAGATCCCGCATCTTTAACATGGTATCAGAGCTCAGCTGAGCATGGCTTAGCTCTTTTTTGCTCTCTCTCAGTTCCTCTTCAACTCTGGTCACCACAGTTCCAGTCCATGACTTCATCTCTCAACTCTACCTTCACTTGAGCTTCCATGGCAGCCATAGCCAGCATCACCCTGTCAGCTTGAAGCTCTTGGATCTCTCTCCACAAGTCATATCTCACTACAATTCCTTCTAGGAAAACGTTCCTCTACTTCCACAGCTCCTCCCTGGCACCTCAGACCTAAGCATTGCACACCTTGGAGCTCAGCATTGACACCCTGTGTCTGCCATAGCCAAACTGGACCTGCAGTACTTGGAGCCTCCATATCTTCCTCTACAGTCCTTATCTCCTCACGCTTTCTTCTGAGAACATCCTCTACATTTCTAGGTGCAACTTCCCAGCATGAAAAACGTCAACATTGTGTGCCGTACGGCTTGCCATTGCTGATCTCCCCAAACTGGTGCAGTTTTTTGCAGCTGCCTAAACGACCTACTGTAGCTCAGCATAGGGGCAGCCATTGAAGGGGCTTTTATGGGGCTTTAGTAGGCCATATAGTGGGCCAACTCCAGCTAAGAGGGCTCTCAAAAATTTTACTCCTACGTGCTGCTACAATGAAAAGAACAGTCGGATCTAGGAACCCTAAACTCAGGCAGCCATAGCTTTGAGCTTCAAGCTCAAAAATTCATCAGTTTCTCTCTCCTCAGGACTCAAACAAAGCTCTTGCCACTCAGATCTGACTAAACACTGAAGATTCTAACAAGGATTACTCATCAAATCACATCAAGGAGGGGAGATTTGTGCTTGGAAGATTTGAAAGAGTTGAAGAAATCAAGGAGCTCAAGCAACAACCACACCAAGCTCCTCTTCCAACTCATACTTCTCACTCTTCTCACTCAACTGAAGGTTTTGCTACTGGTGCGCAGATCGGACGCAGGTAGCTCACGTAGTGAATTCCCAAAGGTCCCCAAGAACAAAGCACTCTACTTTTTAGCACAAAAACCAATGTAAAAACAAGCACGACATGAGACAAGAGACAAATTGGGTTGAATCTCCCCCATGCCTTGTGTGAGCGCTTCACAAAGCATGTATTTAATATATATTTCCAATCTTTTTGCTCAAAAATAGCCCAATTACAAAAATATGACAAGCTTTTAGCTTTTGAGTTTGCTTTCTACCAAAAATAGGAAAATAAAGCTAATGGACGGTGCCCATAGTATCTGGCACGCCCAATCTCAATGTCCAAATAAAAATAACATATCCAGGCGCATAAGCGCATACAAAATAATAATAAATAATCGATGTCTCTATAGACATAACAAAATATAGGCGTGGCGCCTATCAAAATATAGTCCAAAGGTCGAAAACCCGCTAGACTCCAATGCTTTCCTCCGCCACTGCTGCTATCTCTACACATCAACTGAAGCATTCACAATCGTTAGTAAAATAACACAATTAAATCAACAAAAGTGAATACCTAGCAGTCTTCAGCTACATAAATAAATCAACTGGTTAGAAATAAATCCTAACCTTAATTTATTACGAGTGCGCACTCTAAACTCATAAACGTTTATTAATTTAATATGCATTTTGCGGAATCACCCGCTATGGAATCACCCATGTACACACTAAATTAATGAAACGCCCGAAAAGGACAGGCGTCCCCATCAACTTCTCGAACAAAGAATCCTCTTTGCGTATGAGCCCCGGTCATCTAAGTTTACGGAATCCACCGTAAAACCTCACGGAATCCACCGTGGAATATGCCTCCTGGCATCATACCCCCGGGGTGGGATAGCAATTGTCCTCAATTGCTATTAGCTCAATGTGGAGCTAACAGAGTGGGGAAAGCATTTAGGTCTCTAGCGTGCATCCATTGTGCTTTTTCTACAGGATGGTTCTTAAATTTCACGAGATATCTAGAATACCTTCGGCCAGTTCTAGTGGTCATGTAGTCAGTGTCTATAACGGCTTCTGGTTCAAGTATTTCAGTCTCTTCTTCTAGTAAAGGTGGGTTTTCATAGACAGGGTGGATAGGTAATTGTCCTCTAAATGGTCTCAATAAACTAATATGAAAGGTATTATGAATTTTCCAATGAGATGGCAATTCTAACTTGAATGCATTGTCATTAATCTTATGAATGATTCTAAATGGTCCGTAGAATCTAGGGGCTAATTTGACAACTGGATGTCTATCTACACTTTGCAGTCTACGCTTTTCTATTCTAAGCCAGACATAATCATCAACTTTGAAATTCATGGCTTGTCTTTTCTTGTTGGCTTGTTTAGTATATGATTGTTGGGCTTTAGCAATCATATCCTTTACCTCATCAAAAATAGTGTTATGCATAACAGCAATATCATCGGCACTTTGTATTCTATTAGACAAAGATGCAACAGGTGTAGATAATCTATGTCCATAAATAACTTCAAAAGGTGCTTTCTTTGTAGATGTGTGCGGTGTATTATTGTAAGCAAACTGTAATAAATGTAAATGAGTATCCCATGTCTGAGGTTTAGAGATAGTGTATGCACGTAAAAGATCTAGAATAGTGCTATTTGTGGCTTCTGTTTGTCCATTTGTTTCTGGATGAAATGCAGATGAAAAATCAATCTTTGTGCCTAGATTTGCAAACAGTGTAATCCAGAAATTATTACAAAATCTAGAATCTCTATCTGAAATAATCACTTTCGGCAATCCATGGTTAGTAAAAACAGTTTTCAAAAATAACTGTGCTGCTTGTGATGCTGTTAAAGTTTTCTTACATGCAATGAAATATGCTTGCTTACTAAATCTATCTACAATTGTCCAAATCATGTCATGGTTAGATTTAGTATTTGGTAAGCCAGTAATGAAATCCATAGATATATGTTCCCAAGCTTTAGATGGAATAGATAAAGGCATTAATAACCCATACTGTTTACCATGATGTCTTTTTATTCTTTGACAAATCAAACATTCAGAAACAAAATTAGACACATCTGCATCCATATGCAGCCAATAAAAATCTTCAGTTAACATGCGTAATGTAGAAATGATACCTCTATGACCTTGATATGGGGGACAATGAATTTCATTCAAAACAAAAGATCGGAATGGAATAGTAACACACAGTCTCTTTTCAAAGAACATGAATCCATCATTATATGACAATGAATCAACAGGAATGAAATTATTTTGAACTAATTTTTGCCAATCAGAATGAAAAGTAATATCCTGGTGATATGTGTCTTTCATAGCAATCAAAGAATCAAAAGATATGATAGAAATGTTATGAATTGCAGGTCTTCTACTCAATGCATCAGCAACTACATTTTCTTTTCCAGGTTGGTATTGAATGATAGGATGGAAACTTTGAATGAATGAAGCCCATTTGATATGGCGGTCAGAAATTTGGGGTTGGCTAAGTAGATGTCTAATGCTTTGCTGGTCAGTCTTTATCATGAATTCTGAACCCATTAAATAATGCTTCCATTGTTTCAATGCTTGGACAACTGCTAAGAGTTCCTTGTCATAAGTGGAATATTTAAGCTCAGAGGGTTTCAGCTTAGAACTAGAATATGCTATTGGATGGTTGTCTTGCATTAGCACGGCTCCTATTCCTGATCCGCTAGCATCAGTCACAACTAAAAAGAATGGTCTGTTAAAGTCAGGCAATTGTAGGACAGGGGCATTGGTCAATGCACGTTTGAGTAAATCAAAGGATTTCTGCTGGTTTTCAGTCCATTGATAAACAATGCCTTTCTTAAGAAGTTTGGTCAGTGGTAAAGCAAGTAATGAGAAATTACGTACAAACTTCCTATAGAAACTAGCAAGACCAAGGAATGAGCGTAATTCATGTACATTTTTAGGAATAGGCCAATGCAATATTGCGTCAATTTTCTTAGGATCAACTTTTATTCCTTCTTTTGATACAATATGACCTAGATATTCTATTTCTGTCTTAAAGAATTCACTCTTATCAGGATTTGCAAACAATTGATTTTCTTTCAGTAATTGAAAAACTAATGATAAATGCTCATAATGCTCTTTTTCACTTTGACTGAATACTAAAATATCATCAAAGAAAACAATCACACAATACTGATATTTTAGAAAAATACGATTCATCATTCTACTGAAAGTGGCAGGTGCATTAGTTAATCCGAATGGCATAACTAAGAATTCGTAATGGCCAAACTGTGTCCTGAATGCAGTCTTAAATATGTCGGATCTATCTAACCTCACCTGATGATATCCAGATTTAAGATCAATTTTACTAAATATAGAAGATCCTTGCAGTTTATCCATAAGGTCATCAACTCTAGGTATAGGATACCTATTCTTTACAGTGATCTTGTTTAATGCTCGGTAGTCAATACACATCCGATAAGTATTATTCTTTTTCTTGACTAAGAGCACAGGTGCACCGAATGGAGAACTGCTAGGTCGAATTAAACCTCTATTTAGTAATTCTTCTACTTGAGTCTGGATTTCTTTTTGCTCTATTTGATTGTGCCTATATGGGGCTTTGCAAGGTGGTTGTGTGCCAGGTATTAGGTCAATCTTATGGTCTTCTGGACGTGATGGAGGTAAACCTGGTGGTAGGTCTTCTGCAAAACAATCCTTAAAATATGCAAGAAATTCCTTATGTCTAGGGTGCATATGAGTTTCTTTTGCGTGTAATTCATTCACCCAAATGAGATATGATTTAGTGTTCTTGCGTAGTGTACGTTTTGCTTGAGTATACGAAAGCAGTGGAAACATATGAGATGCATGCATACCAAATAATGTAATAGATTTTCCTTGAAAATTTATATTCATTGTGTGTGTGGAATAATCTATATTGGGATTATGTTGGTGTCTCCATGGCATTCCTAAAATAATGTCGCTAGACTGTAATGGGACAACTAAGAAATTTCTTCTTTCAATGTATGGACCAATTTGAATTTCTAAATTTTGAACTTCTTGTGTGCCATTGTACCTAGTGCCTAAAAATGCAGCTTTTATGCGATAGTGCGTAGGTACTGTATGCAATTTCAATTCCTTTACCATTTTTGCTGAAATAAAGTCATGCGTACTACTGTCATCATGTAGTATAGTTCTTTCTTTTCCATGCACCATACATTTCATAGTCAATAATGAATGTGAAGTAGGCATACCTGGTAAAGTGTCAGAAGTAGTAGTAGGATCATCTTCTTCTTCAGTGAAATCCGGCATATCCTCATGCTCGTCCTCGTCCATAGCTCCAAGGTAGTTGATATATGCTGATGGCTTCTTTGAATGACAATTTGCTGCGAGATGGCCTGGCTGGTGACACTTGTAGCATACGATGGGCTTGGCTTTGGTCACATTATTTGCAATGGCTGGGAGTCTGGATATATTTGGATTTGCTTGTTGGATAGGCTTAGGGTTTGGATTGACAGTGGATGGTAATGCAGGTGGTTTAGGCCAATTCTTGCGAAAAGATGGTGATGAAAAACGACCTGGATTAAACCTTCTGAAATTGGAATTGAATTGTTTAGATCCATAATTACCGTTTGCTTGGAATGGTTGTGGTCGTCGATCTCTTCCACGTAACTTATCTTCAGTGTCGTGAGCTAAGGAGATGGCATCTTCAAGGGTAGCAGGCTTGAACATATTCACCTCAGCGTAGTAATGTCCAAGAAGTCCAGACATGTACTTCCGCTTATGGGTCGTCTCTGGTACGTCTTCAAGCATGCGTAGCTGTAGGAGTGCATTCCAAAAACGCTCGGTATACTGTGGAATAGGCTCACGATCGCGTTGTTGAAGTAAATCCCATTGCTTGATTGCCTTCTCATGAAATTGCGGTGGAAGGAAATTTTGCATGAACTTCTTCTTGAAATCTTCCCATGTAGCAGGACATTCTATACTCTTGCGGACTACAGTCCACCAAAGTGATGCTCTATCTATCAGATGATTAGTAACACACTTGATTTTATCTTTCTCAGGATAAGTTTCCTCATGGAAATAGTCATCAAACTGGCTAATGAATGATAAAACAGTCTTTCCTTCTCTTATGCCATTGAAAGTGCGAAACTTGAAACTTCGTTTACTTATCTTGGATTCCTTGCGAATGGTTTGTGCTTCAAGAGTGGCGTCGATGGTACGGCGAATCAGATCTTCAGCTTGAGGTTCTTCTTTGTCAGTGGACGCTCCTTGTAGCTTTGTCAATTGCGCTTGCAAGGCTTGCCTAGCTCTTCGCTCTTCGTCCAATTGTAACATGATAAGATCCAGCTTTTGCTCCATGGTAGGCTCGGGTAGATCGTCTTCAGCCATAGGATCATCCATATGTGGGGTAGTCATCCTGTAAAACTCAACAAACCTTTCTCACTCAAAAATCAGTTAGCGGGATGAGCGTAACTCAAATTTGGGGTTACAAGGCTATGTATTTTTGGGTATTTTCTTCTTCAATTTTCAGAAATTCTGAAATATTTCTGTCTCCGTTTGCTGAAAGTACTTCAACGAACTTGCAGACAGGTAAAACAGCTTGCTGCGAACAACTTTCCAGTTCTGAGTTTTTGCAAACGAACAAGTCTTCTATGAGTTTCGAGCGTTAGTCAGTTCTGATTTAGTCTGACTTGCAGAGTTGCAGACTTAACAGACTTGCAGGGTTGTTGACTTGCTGGACTTAGCCGACTTGCAGAACTTGCAGGACTTGATTAGTGTCGACTTGCGAAACTTGACTTCTGATGCGCAGGACCCGGAGTTTACAGACTTGTTTGCCTTCACTAACTTGCAGAGTTTGAAGTAACTTAAGCTTAATTAGTTAAGCTTAAGCTTAATAAGCTTAAGTAAGAAGCTACAGTCCGCCGTTTTTTTCGTGAAGAGGGGGGGGGGGCGTTTTTCTTCACGCGGATTTTTCGGACTGATCCTCCTCTTGCCACGACTTGACGATTTGTTGATTAGAAGCTTTTTAAGCTTCTTAAGCTTTGTCTTAAGCCTTTACACTAAGCTTTTTGAAGATAGAGTTATGGCTTTCTTACTGTTTATCACGACTTGTTCATGGAGATGAGGGAGTGGTCCTCCGCCGACAGAGAGTGGTCCTTCGCGATCTGACAGCGGAAATAGGGGTTCTTGATCGCCAGAAGTCTGCCTGTATCGACGGTTCGCGACGAGATTGACTGTAGAGGCCGTTTGTTCCTGGAGCTCCGCCTTCGCCCGAGATTGGTAGCGATTGGAAGCCCTTGATCTCTGCTCCGCTCTGATACCACTGGTGCGCAGATCGGACGCAGGTAGCTCACGTAGTGAATTCCCAAAGGTCCCCAAGAACAAAGCACTCTACTTTTTAGCACAAAAACCAATGTAAAAACAAGCACGACATGAGACAAGAGACAAATTGGGTTGAATCTCCCCCATGCCTTGTGTGAGCGCTTCACAAAGCATGTATTTAATATATATTTCCAATCTTTTTGCTCAAAAATAGCCCAATTACAAAAATATGACAAGCTTTTAGCTTTTGAGTTTGCTTTCTACCAAAAATAGGAAAATAAAGCTAATGGACGGTGCCCATAGTATCTGGCACGCCCAATCTCAATGTCCAAATAAAAATAACATATCCAGGCGCATAAGCGCATACAAAATAATAATAAATAATCGATGTCTCTATAGACATAACAAAATATAGGCGTGGCGCCTATCAAAATATAGTCCAAAGGTCGAAAACCCGCTAGACTCCAATGCTTTCCTCCGCCACTGCTGCTATCTCTACACATCAACTGAAGCATTCACAATCGTTAGTAAAATAACACAATTAAACCGACAAAAGTGAATACCTAGCAGTCTTCAGCTACATAAATAAATCAACTGGTTAGAAATAAATCCTAACCTTAATTTATTACGAGTGCGCACTCTAAACTCATAAACGTTTATTAATTTAATATGCATTTTGCGGAATCACCCGCTATGGAATCACCCATGTACACACTAAATTAATGAAATGCCCGAAAAGGACAGGTGTCCCCATCAACTTCTTGCACAAAGAATCCTCTTTGCGTATGAGCCCCGGTCATCTAAGTTTACGGGATCCACCGTAAAACCTCACGGAATCCACCGTGGAATATGCCTCCTGGCATCAGCTACTCTGATCTACTCCAAAACTCATTCTTCAGCAAGAAATCAAAATATCAAAATCAACAAGAAGAAGGTTCAAGAAGATCCAACATCAACATCAGGCTCATCAAGAACAGTATCTATTGATACTTATCAAGTGTTATTTGACACTATTCTTCTTGTATCCTTTGATACACTTAAATACAACACTCTTACTGATTTATCTCAGATTTGAAGCTGATTCTTGGTCATATCAATGACAATCAGGAAGATCTCTATGTGGATACACTTCATGAAGAGTAACATGACTTGTGTTGCTTATTTACATGACATAGAAGATGTTCTTATCCTACATGTAGAAGGAAATGAGCTACCTACACCAAAGAGAAATCAATGAATCCATTTGAAAATTCTGAAGACATGTCTACCACTTTGCTTGAGGGGGACAACTGGAAGAGCAAACTCAAAAATGCTGCAAGCAAAGTCAATAAAGGAGCAGACCAAGAAGATCATGAAGAAGAGAAGAAAGATAAGAAGATTTTCCATGATGCTGACAAAGAAATAGCATATGCTGAAAAAGACCACAAGGGCCTATTGGTCCTTGTCTCTCATTTTTTGTTTTAAAAGCATTGTACCTGCCTTAATGTTCCTTTCATAAGCTTGTAAAAACTCCTCATGTAGCCTTGTACTACAGCCTCTGTACACTTTGTGAGGCCCCTGTTACAGCCTCTGGATGTTCACCATGTTTATGGTACCCACACTTAGCCTTTTCTGCGACAGCCTCTGGTGTTTTGCCATGTTTGTGGTATGCCCACACTTTGCAGGTGCTGCTCTCACTAAAGCCTCTACACACTTTGTACTTTCAGGTTGTGATTGAGGAGGGGTGTTGAGAATCTGCCAATCACACCCTATGTATGCCCCTTTGTATGGAACAACTAGGCTAGGAAGATGCAGTTCATTCTAGGAAGAGAGACAGATCCCATAGGCATAGTGATGTAGTGTGCTACCAAGCAATCCTATATAATGATGTACTTGACTATCACTTTCATATGATGATAATGCAATAGTACTTGTCTCTTTCTGTCAAGTCCCTGTGTCATTGTTAGTCCTACACAAGATTGTGTTTATGAGTTCAAGTCTCAATCTTGAAACCTAATTCACTTGTGTAACAGTTGTCTTCTTTGTCAATGTCAACATGAGTAGTATCTTCATCTTCCATCCTCCATAGCTTCCATATCTGCCATGCTCTAGATCCCGCATCTTTAACAGCATAGGTGGCCTTCAACCCCCAAGAACCTCCCACTTAAAGGAAAAAGCACCATATGTACATATGAGTGCAACTAGATGAGAAAAGACATAATCTCATCCTATGCCCATCATCTTCCTAAGAAAGGCAGAACATTCCACTTGGAGACTTTTACTTAGTAGATCATCATGATTGTCTTCTATAAATCTCTTAACAAGCTCTATGTTCTTGTACTCAATTACCTTTTTGATGAAGTGATAATGCACCTCAATGTGCTTGGTCTGTGCATGAAAGATCGGATTGTGTGCCAACTTGATAGTACTTGTAGAATTAGAACATAGGATAGGAGTCATAGAAGTAATATCAAGGTTTGCAACTAGGCAACCTAACCATAGGGCCTCCTTGCAAGCCTCCGTGGCTATAATGTGCTCTACCTTTATATTAGACGAAGTAGTGCATTTCTACACCCTAAATATCTAAGAAACAACACCTCTAGTAAAGCCAAAGACATAGCCAGAGGTGGACATCCTACTATTTGTACATCCTCCATAATTTCTGTAGCGTGCCCATTGTGCAGGCACATTTTTAAAGTCTAAGAGATGCCACCCCACACTCCCATGGAATGTCACGGGGTTTGTCACCTAGGGTTTCTCTAGTCTACCTCGCAATGAAACGTTCTCAGCCGAACCCGCTATAGGATTGACTTGAAACTTGGGTCCCTAGTGGTCAAGGTCTCTTGACAACATTCTAGCGTCAGTTCAGTTCCTGGACATCCTACTTTATGCAGAGATACCCAAGTTGAAGCAAACCCATGCCACACTTGGTTCAAAGAGAATGGGAAACTAGAGGGAAAATGTCATGGAATCGCGGTCTAACCTAACAATTTCTAAGATCGGATATCAGTAAAACCTTGTGAGAAGCCTCCCAATTATCTGGGACCAACCTACCATAGGATAGACCCATTGGGGGTTCTGTCCACCCCCTTTCCTTAGTAGTTATTTTTTAGTTTTCTAATTAGGTCCTATCACATTTATGTGTGACATTTAAAATCAGCTTCCTTAATTAAGCCTTCTAAGGAATAGAGTTCGTTTGCGTAATTTGCGGCACTATCAGAGAGAGAACTAGAGAGAGAAAGAGGAGAGAGAAGATTGCAGAAGAGAGAGAAAGACTACAAGAAGAGAGAGAAAGAGAGTGATCAGGAGAGAGAAAGACTAGAATTGGAGAGAGAAAGATAGGAAAGAGAAAGAAGCCATGGAAGCTTGAAGAAGATGGGAGAGAAGGACAATTATTGTATTAATGTGTCAAAAGATATGAAAAATTACATGTCCTCTCTTTTTATACTAATGTCAGTGTGACATGGCATAACATCAATATTATTTTTATACTAAATCCTTATTCTTCCCAGCTTCTCACAATCCATTCATTCCCAAAGGTTTTTTCCCTCAAAAATGAACTTGAAAGACTAGAAAAGGATGGATAGAACAGAGTACTACTCTGTTTTTACAGCTTTACAAATGGAAAAATGAATGAAAAATGATCAATATATGGACTAAAATTGAAGAACAATAGTAGGCCTCAGCTATATACATGATCTGGAATATTTGAAGAGTATATGGAGCTTCTTCTGGAATACTAGCTCCATAATCAATAAGCTTCAGCCACCACTAATGTATGCCTTAAGAAAGGAAACTCATCTAATATAGAATCGGGCCTCCAAGAAGCTTTCTCAGGTGGTAAACCTCTCCATTTGATCAAACATTCCATAATAGAACGAGATCAAAGCTTCTTCTCACACTGATCTATAACAACCTCTAGGATGTACTGAATAAGACCTTCTTTATCAATAGGTGGCAGCTCATCAATTATAACAATTGGATCACCATAGAAAGGCTTGAGCTAACTAACATGAAAGACATTGTGAATCTTTGTGGAAGAAGGGAGCTCTAATCTGTATGCCAAGTCTCCAATGCGCTTTAGGATCCGATAGGAGCCATAAAATCTGTGAGAAAGCTTATTACTAGATCCATCTTTTAATGTAGAGTACCTATACTTGGGCACCTTCAGTAAGACCAACTCTCCTTAGAACTCTAAAGGCCGCCTCTTCTCATTAGCATACATCTTCATTTGGTCTTGAGCTTTCCTAAGATTCATCTTACATTGCTGAAGAAGGGTTTGCATTCTTTCCAACTCTTCCTTCCCATGAGGGTTGATCCTTTCATTAAAGATGACTATGGGTAAGGGTACCTTGTAGCCATACATAGCCTCAAAGGATGAAACTCCAATACTAGCATGGGTAGAGTTGTTGTAAGCAAACTCAGCCAAGTGTAACCAAGAATCCCATGAGTTTTGGACATCATAGCAGAAATGGCAAAGATAAGTCTCCAACCATTTATTAACTCTTTCTGTTTGTCCATCAGTTTGTGGATGATAGGCTGTAGATGGAGCCAATTTAGTGCCCATAAATGTAAATACCGCCTGCCAAAAGTTACTCATAAACTTTGAGTTTCTATCATGAACAATCACATGCGGTAATCCATGTAGTCTAAAAATCTGCTCCATAAATTGACTGGCCACTTGAGATGCAATAAACTGGATCTTGGTTGGAATGAAATGGGCTACCTTGGTGAGTCCATCTACCACCACATATATACTATTCCATCCTTTCTTGGTACTAGGGAAGCCAGTAATGAAATCCATAGTAATGTGAGTCCATTTAACTATAGGAATAGGTAATGGCAGTAACAAACCTCCTGGCTTATGGGTGTTGTCCTTATTCTGCTGACAAGGCATACAGTTTATGACAAAGTCCTTGACATCTTTCCACAGTCCTTTCCAATAGAAGCTTTTGTTGATCCTGTCATAGATCTTGAAAACTCCTAGATGTCCAGCTAAAGGCAAAGATTGTAGTTCCTCCATAATTTTCCATGCAAAAGAAGAGGTAGAAGGAATGACAATCTTGCCTTTCAACCAAATAAGGCCATTTTTATAACTGATAATGCGAGTTTTCTTCCATAAGACCTTGCTATAATCTCTGAAAAATATAGCTGAATTCTTCATCCAAAAGATAAGCCTCCTGTAGTTCTTCAATCCAATCATTATGCACCAATCATTATGCAGTTCAGTCATGGCGGAAACTTTGCAAGCCCACATACAAGAAAGAGAATCAGCCACTTTATTGCCTTTGCCCCTCGTATGAGTGATGTCGCAATCATAATTCTGTAGTGTAGCTACCCACCGACGCTGCTTAGGAGTAAGATTGGACTGAGTAAGAAAATACTTAAGAACCCTGTGATCACTGTGGACTCTGAATCGACTGCCATACAAGTAATGGTGCCATTTCTTAATTGCATGCAAGATAGTCAACATCTCCTCGTCATAAACATTCATGGCCATTTTTTTATCTGTAAGCTTACAGCTCTCAAAGGCAATCACTCCATGCTCCTATAACAAAAGAGCCCCAATGCCATGGCCACTAGCATCACATTGTATGGTAAGTTCTTTGGAGAAGTTCGGGCATACTAAGATAGGAGCAGAGGTAAGGAGTCCCTTTAACTAGTTGAAGCTACTATCCACAAGAGCATCCCAAAAGAAAGCCTTCTTCTTCAACCTGTTAGTCAAAGGACCTGCAATAGCCGCATAATGCTTGATGAATTAGTGATAGAATGAAGATAGACCAAGGAATCCTCTAAGAGAGGTAGTAGTAGTGGGTGTTGGCCAATCTTTTATACATTGCACCTTCTTAGGATTAGCCTGTATCCCTTTTTCACTAACAATGTGTCCCAAGTATTCCACTTCAGTCTTCATGAAAGAACATTACTTCTCCTTAGCAAAAAGCCTGTGATGTCTCAATACATAAAAAACCCTCCTCATATGTGCTAAGTGATCTTGTAAATTCTTATTGTAGATCAGAATGTCATCAAAGAACACCAAGACAAACTGAAAGAGGAAAGGCTACAAAATCTTATTCATCAGGCCCGCTCTAAAAGGTAGCTGGAGTATTTGTAAGCCCAAATGGCATCACTAAGAAATGATAGAGCCCTGGATTAGTCTTGAAAGTAGTCTTGACTTCATCACCCTCCCGCATGCGAATCTGATGATACCCTGACCTATCTTTGTAAAGAATTGAGCCCCCTTGAGCTCATCAAGCAAATCATCAATCCTAGGTACTGGATACATGTTCTTCACTGTGATCTTATTAAGATCCCTATAGTCAATGCACATTCTGAAAGATCCATCTTTCTTTTTTACTAACAAAACTAGAGATGCATACGGTGAAGAACTTGGTTCAATGAATCCCATCTCAAGAAGTTTCTTGATTTTCTTGGCTACTTCCTCTCGTTCACACTTAGATAATCTGTAAGGTGGCTTATTGATTGTCTTTGAGTTGGGCTCCAACTCAATAGGGTGATCTATTGCTCTCTTGGGAGGCAATGAAGTAGGCACCTCAAACAAATCCCTATACTCCTCAAGAAGAGCTATCAAGGATGGATGGCTTGCTGAATTATTGGGCTGATCTTGCATCTCTTTATTCAAATGAAAAACAAATATTTGTGAATGCCTCTTGTACTCCCTTTTGAGTTGTTGAATGGTGATAAGCTGAAAATCTGATCTACTAGAAATTTCATGTAAATGGATGAGCTATTCATTGAAGATAAACTCCATATACAACTGTGAGAAGTCCATAGTGATGTTATCTAATGTCATCAACCAATCACAACCGAGTACAATGTCTATAGACCCCATTTCCAAAGTAATCAGGTTTACTTTTGCTTCAAAATGTTTAGCCAGCTATAAAAAAACCTATGGGCATATCTATGTGTTAATTTCTTCTTCACCATTTGCCACTTGAACTCTAATGGGTTGTTGTAAATCTGTGGGAATACAATTCAGCTTGTCCACAATGAACTTATTCACAAAACTATGTATACTGCCACTATCTATCAGAATGAACATAGCCTTTCCATGAATGTTACCCTTCATACGAAGTGTATTAGGGCTCTTAGAACCTGTCCAAGCATCCATAGAAATAGAACAACTAGTGGCAGCAAGTGGCTCATGACAAGTCCCACCTGGATCAAAAGAAACAGTTCCACCTAGATCAAAAGGAAAAGAGTCGACTAGATCATAGAAATACTCTTGCCCAACTTCTTCCTCAAGATCTTCATTTTCAGCATTAAGTGCAATTGCATTAGCTTCATCCATCTCATCTTCAAGATCCTCAAAGACTAACATACTCTGAAGCTTGGGTTTGACATTTTTATATATACACTTTGAGGCAAGATCATGTGTATACTTTTCCCCACACTTGAAACATAAGCCATTCTCCTTTCTTTCTTTGTAAAGATCCATAGGAATAGACTTAGGATTCATGCACGATGAAATGGATTTAGGCTTGTTGTCCCCTTGTTTAAAGTCAACTCAAGGACTATTTTCTGTCTTGAAATTAATTTGAGGTCTAGAAGCATCGAATGATGGATAAGTTGGTACTCTTAAGCTCCCATTTGGCACATGATTGCTACCATAAATGTTACCAACTTTCCCTTGTTTAAAAACAATCATTAGTTATTTAAAATCAAGCTGAAATGAAGATTCTCTTCTATATTTCCTTCCATAGCACTTTACAAGCTCAATAGCCTTAAAGGGAGAAGTAGGGTTTTGTGCCATGACATCAGCTGATAAAGATGGCTCTAAACTTTACGTGTACTTGTGAGCTTAGCCTCATCATTGATGCTTTCCACATACATGGTTAGGTTGAGGAATTGGTTAGTGTACTCTCTTACACTTAGGCCTCTTTGTTCCAAACCATACCATCTCCATGCCAATTTCTCTTTTTCAAGAGGGGAGACAAATACTTCAGCCATAAGTGCCTTGAAAGCTTCCCCATTCTCTATAAGTATGTTTTCTCTTTTTATATACCTCCACCAAGTATAGGAAAATCCCTCCAAATGCAAAGAAGCAAAATGAATCTTCATGTCATCAGTTTTGGGGATATATGTCAAAGTAAGATTCCATCTTAGAGGTCCACTCCTCTAAATCAGATGGTGAAGATGACTGACCATTAAACTTGGCTAAAATGATATTGTCCTTCAGCTCTCTTTCATGGAATGGTTACTATCCCAAAATAGAGTGATCATGAGAACCATGCATTGAATCCCCAAATTGAGATGGAAATCTCCAAATAGGTGGCTGAGAACCACTATGCAATCTTCCCGTTGGTAGAGGACCCCTAGGAAGTTGAGTATTCAGCTCAAAAGCTTGACAGTTGGCTCCATTTAAATTGCCCAAATAGTCATCATGCCTTTGTGAAGTCTCACCTACTTCATATTGGCTATTTTGGATGCCTCTTCTGTTGAGATATCGAGCTCCACTCGTGATATGTCAGGGTAACCGTTGTGCATTTATGTCACCGACTTGTTAGCTGCAGATGCGGTTGGTACACCGCCCATGAATAATAGCTAGATGACAGCTATCCTTATCTACTCTAGTTCGTGGCTCAGTTAGTATGCCACCTTAGTTAGTTGTTTTTGGTTTGAGACCCATATATAGGGTTCTTCTATTTCTTTGTATGTGAGTTCTTTTGGCTTACACAACTAAGAAGAGGAAAACTGTTTTCAGCCTCCACCTGTGTGTGTATTCCCCCATTGTGCAAGCAAGAAAGCTATAAGTGAGACTCCTTCCTTCTCTCCCACAATCTTGACATGGTATCAGAGCCTTATTCGTGGTAAGGAGCTTAAGAAAGCAAGCCAAGTTCGCGATGTTCTGGTAAGAGGACCAGTGTTGCTTTCATTCTTCTGTTTTGGGAGCAAATCTCTGCAGGTCGCACAGCTGGAAAGTGCAAGAGTGCATTGTCTCAGGTTGAGACGCCCTTCGCGGTGAAGCAAGTGACCCTGTTTTTTTTATTTGAGGCCATTTCGGGGCCTATTTTGGAGGCGAAAGTTTTCTGCACGCACTCAGGAAAAGGCCCAGTTTTATGCTGTGCGACCACTGTTCTACAGGTCGATGAAAAGTTACTGTAGAAATTGCATCGTATGCCTGTGCGCAGAGACATTGGGAGTTACAGAATCATCCTTGTTGCCTGTTGATGCAAAATCGTCACTAGGAAGTGACTGTGTGGTCAAATACCACTTTCGTCAGTTTTGTAGATTTTTCCTTGTGAGGCTGAAGCTGTGTTCTTTGCAGTGATAGAATTTTTTGCAGTGTTCTGTAATGGCGTCTGATTCTCTTTCACAGATTGTCACTGAAAAGCTTGACAAGAACAATTTCCAAGCATGGAAGTTTAGAATGACGAATTTCCTTATGGGAAAAGGATATTGGGAATTTGTTGCAGGAAATGAAGAAGAACCAGTTCTTCCTGATGTTCCCAATCAACAGCAAATGCAGGCATTTAAAGCATGGCATGAGAGAGCCAAGAAAGTTATGTACTGGTTGTCTATCAGCATTTCAGACTCTATGATTGTGCATATTCAAGATGCAAGTATGCCAAAGGAGGCTTGGGATACTTTGTCAAAAATGTATAGCACAAATACGCAAGCCAGAAAAATGCAGCTCAAGCAAGAGTTGCATAATGTGCAAAGAGAAAATATGAGCATCAATGACTACCACATGAAGGTAAAGAAGATTGCAGATGCACTTGCTTCCATTGGGTCACCAGTGGAAGATGATGATTTAGTTTCTGTGACCTTGAATGGTCTAGGAAAGGATTATGCACAGTTCCAAACATCCATTTCCGTCCATGAAAGATTTCCTGATTTTGAGGAGTTGATTACTCTTCTAATTTTTGAGGAGCAGAGAAATGGTGGTGCATCTTCTTCAGGAGGAACTTCAAAAGAAGCTGTCTTCTACTCAAATGCTGGAAGAAGTAGAGGCAGAGGTAGAGGAGGCTGATCTGGAGGCCGTGGTAGAAATCGGAATATGCAGCAAACTCAAGAAAACCAGTCCTATGGAGGAGGACGTGGTGACTCTAGAGGCAGGGGGAGCCAAAGAGGTCGTGGTGGATGGCAAAGAGGCCAAAATGCAAATAGCAATGTTGAATGCTACTACTGTGGTAAAATGGGTCATATGGCTAAGGACTGCTATAAAAAGCAGAATGACATCATGAATGGAAAATTGCAACAAGGGAATTATGCATCTTCTAGTAGACAGGGTGATGACAGAAATGAGCATTTGTTTATGGTGCAGCACATGACCAATTCTGTGACAAGTGCAGAAGAAAGAAACATGTGTGGTATGTTGACTCAGGTGCATCAAACCACATGATAGGTCATGCAGAATGGGTGCAAGATGCAAGGAAAATGGAAAAACCAGGATTTGTGGAGACTAGTGATGATACTGCACATCCTATTGTGCAGATTGGAAAAATTCCTTTGTCTATGCAGGATGGGAAAAAGAAATACCTATCGGATGTATTTCATATCCCGAATATCACCAAGAACCTAGTTTCTGTTGGTCAAATGGTTGAGTAGGGCTTGCAGGTCAGATTTAACTCTCATAGATGCTTTGTTGAGGATATGAAAAATAAAGGTCGCTTGATAGCAAAAGGAAATAAGAAGGGCAGAATGTTTACGCTGGATGTAGACATGTTTGAATTGAGTGCAGCAATGTTTGCACATGGGACCGGTGTAGTTGCAGATATTGATATCTGGCATAAACGCATTGGTCATGTTAATGTACAACGACTTAAATCAATGTAGGCCCAAAACATTGTTGTAGGGTTGCCTAAATTCAAGGTTGCAGAAATGCATAAGGTATGTGAAGCCTGTCAGTTTGGAAAACAGGCAAGGAAACCATTTCCTAGACATGTTCAAGAGAGTAAGAAGACATTGGAATTAATCCACTCTGATGTGTGGACTACTAAAGCTGCATCTTTTGGAGGCTGCCATTATTTTGTCACTTTTATTGATGACTATAGAAGAAAAGTTTGGGTGTATTTTATGAAAAAGAAAAGTGAAGTTTTTGGGCATTTCAAAACTCTTAAAGCTAGGGTTGAAAAAGAAACAGGCCTGCAAATAAAATGCCTAAGGTCAGATGGAGGGGGAGAGTACATCTCAAATGATTTTGCAAGGTTCCTGAAGGAGCATGGTATAAAGTAGCAATATTCATGTAGTCATACCCCACAACAAAATGCAATTGCAAAAAGAAAAAACAGGCATATTGGAGAGGTATCTCGTGCCATGCTCAATGAAAAAGACCTGCCAGATTTTTATTGGGCTGAGGCAGTTGCTACAACAGTCTACATAATGAACAGGACTCCCACTGCAGCAATACATGGGATGACTCCAGAGGAGAGGTATACTGGTAGGAAACCAGATATTTCTCATTTGAAAATTTTTGGTTGCATTGCCTATGTTCATGTGCCAGATGAGTTGAGATCCAAGTTGGATCCAAAAGCTGAGAAGTGCATCTTTATTGGTTATTCTCTGCAGCAAAAAGGGTATAGATGCTATAACCCTTCTACTCGTAAGTTTACAGTGAGCAGAGATGTTGTTTTTGATGAGATGAGTAGCTGGTATAAACTAGTAAATGTGATTGATGATGTAGATGCACAAAATGGTAATGCTGCACAGAATTCACAGTAGCAGTCACAAAATATTAGTGGACCTGGAGCGTCCTCTAGTAGTGGTTCACATTCTTCGCCATGGACAGGCATATTGAGATCAGGAGAATCTTCTCAAAGCAATGCAGATAGTGGTATTCAGGTATCACAAAAAGGAAAAGAAAAGGTAGATCAGCCCATGTTTGATATGAATGCAGGTCACTCTTATGTGGATGGTGAATCCAGTGGCTCAGAACAGAGCATTGATGATGAGTTGGGTATTCCTTCTATTGTTACACCTGGAGTAAGGAAGACCACGGATGTTTTGAGAGCACCTGGGAGTGAACCTACTTTGCACAGGTCTACCAGAGCTAGGTATCCTGTGGATAGGCTAAAATATGATGGATTTACAACCATTCACTATGCCTATATGGTCAAAGTGATATAGGAACCAGAACCCACTTCTTTTGAGCAAGCCATGGGAAAAGAAAAATGGAAGAAAGCCATGGATGAAGAAATGGATGGGCCTTGGAAGCAAATGCTACATGGGAATTGGTACCTTTGCCTAAAGGTAAGAATGCAATTGGTTGTAAGTGGGTTTATAAGGTGAAGCACAATGCAGATGGTTCTGTGAACAGATACAAGGCAAGATTAGTAGTCAAGGGGTATGCACAAACATATGGCATTGATTATGAAGAAAGAATCAGTCCGGTTGCAAGGATGGCAACCGTAAGAGCAGTCATTGCTATGGCTGCATCAAAGGAATGGTCTTTACATCAGATGGATGTAAAGAATGCCTTCTTGCATGGTGATTTGCAAGAAGAGGTATATATGGAGCAGCCACCAGGTTATGTGCATGCTGTTCATCCTGAGTTTGTTTGCAGGTTGAAAAAAGCATTGTATGGCTTGAAGCAAGCACCTAGAGCATGGTCTGACAAGATAGGACAGTATCTTGTCACTATTGGCTTTCAGATTTCCAAGGCAGATTTCTCACTTTATGCGAGAAAAACAGAGAAAGGTATTATGCTGCTTGTCATTTATGTTGATGATTTGATTATCACAGGTGATAGTGATGAAGATATCCTTCATGTGAAAATGCTATTGAAGCAGAAGTTTGAGATGAAGGATTTGGGAGAGCTGCGTTATCTCTTGGGCATTGAGGTGATTAGATCACCAAGTGGGATATGGCTCTTATAGAGGTAGTATGGATTGGACATGCTGTCCAAATATGGGATGAAAGGCTGTAAGCCTATTTCAGTTCCTTTAGAGCAGAATGTGAAGCTGAGCGCAGATACAGGTGAGCTTCTGGAAGACCCTACTATGTACAGACGCATACTAGAAAGTTTGATTTATATGACTATTACCAGGCCAGATTTGAGTTATGCTGTTGGATTGGTAAGTCAGTTTATGTAGGCTCCAAAGAAATCACATTTAGATGCGGCTAGACGCATACTCAAGTATGTGAAGTACACATTGCAGTATGGACTACTTTATGAGACTGGGGTTTAGATACAGTTGTATGGATACACTGATGCTGATTGGGCTGGTAGTATTTTTTATAGACGATCTACCAGTGGATATGTGTTCTCTTTTGGGAGTGCTGCAGTCACTTGGAACAGCAAGAAATAGCCTACAGTTGCCTTGTCGAGCACAGAGGCTAAGTACAGGGGTGCAGCAATGGCTGCATGTGAGGTAGCTTGGTTGCATAATCTACTTTATGATATGCATCAGTCTACAGATGGGCCAGTTGTCATTTATTGTGACAACATGAGCAGTATACACTTGGCAAATAACCCAATCTATCTTGCTAGAACAAAGCACATTGAGGTGCATTATCACTATGTGTGGGAGAGGGTTTTACTAGGTCTTATTGATCTAGTTTATGTCAGCACAGAGGATCAGGTAGCTGACATATTTACGAAAGCATTGGGCACAGAGAAGCTGCGTAAGTTCAGAGACCTGCTTGGTGTGCAGGAATTGGGATTGAGCTCGAGGGGGAGTGTTGAGATATCGAGCTCCACTCGTGATATGCCAGGGTGACCGTTGTGCATTTATGTCACCGACTTGTTAGGTTGGTACACCGCCCATGAATAATAGCTAGATGACAACTATCCTTATCTACTCTAGTTTGTGGCTCAGTTAGTATGCCACCTTAGTTAGTTATTTTTGGTTTGAGACCCATATATAGGGTTCTTCTATTTCTTTGTATGTGAGTTCTTTTGGCTTACACAACTAAGAAGAGGAAAACTGTTTTTAGCCTCCACCTGTGTGTGTATTCCCCCATTGTGCAAGCAAGAAAGCTACAAGTGAGACTCCTTCCTTCTCTCCCACAATCTTGACATCTTCATCCAATAATTCCATGACCATGACCATTTTGGTTAGATGGCTGAAGTGGGACTGAAGGCTCACTGTTTGAATAGGCTTTCTCCTTGGCTTCTTTAGATCCCATTTGCATCTACATTCTTTGAGAGAATTGAGCCATAATTTGAGCATTGGATTCCACCAAATTGTCAATAGAAGCCTTTTTTTAAGTCGTTGAATCTAGTAACTTCTCAATGGAAGACTTTGTTTGATCAGTAGACAAAACCATTTGCTCCATTCTTGATAGTAGGGCCTCATGACGTTCTCTATGCCTTTGTTCATGTACACATAAGGTATCATTGAGTATACTGATTTCCCCTTGTTGTTGAGGCTCTTTAGGGCTCTCTTGAGGTACGCTAAGGAGAGAGAAATATTAGAATTGGAGAGAGAAATATAGGAAAGAGAAAGAAGCCATGGAAGCTTGAACAAGATGGGAGAGAAAGACAGTTATTGTATTAATGTGTCAAAAGATATGAAAAATTACATGTTCTCTCCTTTTATACCAATGTTAGTGTGACATGGCATAACATCAATATTATTTCTACACTAAATCCTTATTCTTCCCAGCTTCTTACAGGCACAAACACGAATACATAGCAAGCAATCCTTTGACAAACAAGTTCAAAAAAATTCCTTAACTTATCTTCATGTTAATCTTTGTCTCTTGCCCATACAAGAGAAATTACATTTTCCTTCTGCCTTGCAGAAGTAACTGGTCCAAATCACATGGCACTACAAATTCCATCCTTTATCTAGAATAGGATCTTCCAACACCACAAAATTTGGGCTCACAATAGTCTTCAACTCCATTCCAGACTAAGAAAGGGGTGTCTAGAGCTCTACCTCTGCTGACCCCAAGCAGCCTAGGAGTGAGATACAATTTTCATGGTTGGCCTTTTCACCACTCGATCTTCAGCTTGTGAATCAAGCAATGCCCTTCTCAGGTTGGGCACGCTGTGACCTTGGAGATGATCCACTCGCACAAAGTATCCTTTCCTTAATTAATCCAATCAAGAATCAAGCACAATCAAGGCAATCAGCCTAATATCATCTTCCAAGAAAACATTCATTTATCCCCATGGCAACTTGTCATCACACACCCCTACCATGAATTTACCATTAATCACAAGCACTTGGAATAATCATCCAAACCACAATTTCAACAATCAACTGAATGTAAAAGCATGTTTGAACAACCAACGAAAACAATGGTATTCTTTTCCAACATTGCAAGACCATCGCATATTTTCTCTCCCCCTTGGGATCAAAGAGCGATACCATGCAAAATTTTTAACTTGAATTTATCTTCCTTTCTCCTAAGGCAAAGAATGCGAGACAAATTTGTAATGATGTAAGACTATCTTCCAATGTAAAATAATCCTTGAGTTATTGTGCAAGTTGTAATCAACTCATGGTCTAGTAGCACAAGATAACTCCTTAACTATTATTTTATGTGAAACCTTCATAGGATGGATGCAAGACTTTAATGCAAGATCAATTTGTGTACCATCAATGTAAGTTTCATATCATCTTTCCCATACATGTACCATCTATGTGCACAACCTTAGGATAACCTTGCGAACCCTAAACAATATTGTTCTAGGCGAAGACTTATCGAAGCTTAATACTTTAGAGTCTTATATGTTACTTATGCTATGCATGGATTCGTCGCATAACAACTAGGTGCAATTAACTTCCCTTGATACAAGCACTTAGCAAACTTCATCTTCGGATTTTTGAGTTGAGATTTATCCTTTTTCAATGACCTATTCTAGCACGGTATAGTACAGAGCCTAATGTATCTCATGTTGGAATCAAAGCAAGCATCTTATTAATTTGGAAATTCATTACTTACTACCGGTATCATAGTTGGTTTGGCAGTGATGCCCTCACCTGAGGCTTCATTGCTTGTTGTGGGATTGCCATCTGCATGTGACATTCTCCGCTTGGGGCCATTCTTGATCTTCGTCTCCTTTAGATGCAATTTTGCACAAGACTTTAGTGCATTTTACTTGATTAATAGGGGCCAATTTGGGGAGAGAATTAAGCTGTGGAGGAGGATAATTTTGCAGGAAAGATAAGTATGTGCGGCCACCCTCTAAGAAGGGGAAGAGAAGGAGATTCTTCAAAGAGTCTCTCTCTCTCCCTACCTCTCTCTCTCTCTCTCTCTCTCTCTCTCTCTCTCTCTCTCTCTCTCTCTCTCTCTCTCTCTCTCTCTCTCTCTCTCTCTCTCTCTCTCTCTCTCTCTCTCTCACAAAAACAAGGGGGGAAGAAGTGGTATCTCTTCTTTCTTTACGATTGGGGGGGGAGTGGAGTAGTTGTTGTGGTGGGGTTCACCCCACCTACCAACTGTTCATTGGCATGGCGGGTTGGTCGAAAGGGAGGGGGTAGTAGGCCCATGGCCTCCCTCCCCCATCATTGTCATCATCACCTTTGTTATCATCTTCATCATCAATTCCATCCTCAGCTCTGCTGTCATCGAGTGCTCCTCTCTCGACTTCCTCTTCTTTCCCCCTTGCCACCTGTTGATCCCCCAATGTCATCTCTTCTTTTCCCCTTGCCACTTGTTAATGATGATGCAAGGGAGAAGATTAAAAAAGAATTTTTAATTAATTTGATTATTTAGGATTGGGTTCCTACGCATAGAGGCGGGGGGATATTACAATTTCAGTCAATGTATCCCATGACTCTAGTGTATTGGCTAACATAACAGAGGCATAAATTTGCACTTCCCTTAAGGTATGTCATGATACCCTTCATGATATTCCTATATCATGGCTAGGTGTCACCATATAATGAGCCTTACGTCCCACTCAAATGATATCTTAGGTCTAGTTGGCTATCATGGCATACATCAAGCTAGCCACTACAGATGCATACAGAATCTTGGCCATGATATACATCATGCAAAACAAAGGAAGTGCATGTAGGAAACTCATCAATAATATCACATACATGATCATCTCCTAGTTGTACAAGACTTGAAATGGTACAATAGCTAGAAAACCAATTGTGATGTGGGTTTTCCAAGTGTCAATACTAATATCTTTTGGCTTTATACCTTGCATTTCTATGGCTTAACCTACTTCTTTTGGACCAAATCTTGCCAACTATGTGTCTTCTAGTAGTTAAAAATATTTCCATCCAACTTTTCAATGTTAAAGATAGCACTATTACCAAGAATACTAGAAGGACCTACCATAATGATTGCAAAATAAAGAGAATGTGGGTGGACCTTATATATACAATAAAACAACCCCAAAACTGAGCCAAAAGTGTATGCAAAAGGAGGAGTACAAAAAATTTTACTGACATCTACAAAATATAAACAACAAAGTGCCTCAAACAAGTATCTTCCCTCAGTAATGAAGTACAACAATGTTGTCCATAAGACTATAACAAATGAGAACTTAAGTGCATGCAAATGTCCAAAATAAAATGCTCCCATTTCTAAGGAAGTCCAAATAGCAATTGGACTTACAATGCAATTAGAAATGACTAATGAAGAGCATACAATTCCAAGTACCAAATATTATTAGAGAAAGAAAAGTGCCAAATACATAGATGCATCCCAAACCTATGGGTTATAAGCTAAATGTGCATAAGAGATCTCTAAGCAATAGAGAGATCTACCAATTTGCAACCAATGCACTACTCAACTCATGAAGAGAAAAGCTCAGTATATAACAAAGCATGTATCCATAACTAACAACTTTTTTTACAAAAGGAAGTATCGGATAACCAAAAAATCAAATAGAAAGCCCATAATGATCATTAACTACAAAGACAATGTCTGTATAAATCAGTGAGAATAAAATAGAGACTTCCACAATCTCTTAAAGCCAAGCTTTGTAATAAAATCTAAAACTGCTCCCATTAAAAGTAAACTAGAGTATCTAAGAGCAAAGTAAGCTTAGTACATGTATGTCATAGCTTCTCTACAAATTGGATATAAAAAAGCTTAAAATAAAAGCTCAAGGCTCAAAGTAAAGCATATCAATACATGTCCAATAGTGTTAAGTATAGATATGATCAAAGAGCATTCATGAATGACATGAAAGCATCGATTGCATTAACAGTCAAAGTATATGCTTAATCTCCACTATTTATAATAGCAAAGATCCTTCCAATGGAAGAGCAAATTGAGATCTAATCAATTGTAGAGCACCCCCAAGCATCAATACATCATCCTAACATTAAAACCTTAGTGAATAAGCATTAGTGAAGCATAAACATTCAAATGCTTACTATTCCAAACTATGAATAGTTGGTCTATTCACAAATGATAGCCAATGGCTGATAATCTCTTCATTGAATGATACTTGAGTTAGAGTCCAAAGTGTTGAGAGAAGTTGCCAAACTCTAAGCAAGAAGCAAAAGAAGTTCTTGAGCTCAAATGACTAACAGGAACTAAGTAGGGTAGCCCCTAAAAATGTGTTGCAATTTGTGGGTTGTTGTCCTAGCATGTCTCCTACTATCCTTGACACCCTCTGAGGTCACTTGGAAACAATTTAAGATTTTCCTAGAGCTCAGGAAGATGGGGAGCTAATACTTGCCTCAAATGGTTGAAGACATGGCTTCCATGGAAGTTGGGCTAAGGCTCTCTTTCTCACACCAAAGTGAAATGGCTAAAGCTCCTTGAATGCCCGCTCTAATAATAGTTGAAAGGATGTACTAGAATGATAGAGAGAAGAGCATAAGAAGAAGCAAGAGCAAGAGGTATGGAGGTTTGAACTCAAGAGAGCAAGACCAGTGTGTGAGAACTCCGAAAATCACAATGTGTGACTTGCCTTCCCTTTATTATACTATCATAGTGAAAGGTACCAAATAAGGATGATAGTGATGAGTGGCTACCAATTGTAGTGTACATGTGTATAGGCACCGAGTACAAGGTAAATACATGTATCTAGGCATAAGCAGCCTTTAATCCTCAACACTACACTCTCTCCTAAATTTTTCATGCTTCATACTCTCTTGTGAATTCTCCTAAATTTTGTGTATAGAAGACTAAGCTACGGTGAGAGATTTCAATAATTTATCATTCCTTTTTCCCATGTAGGCCATGTCATTCATTTTGTATGACCTTCCTAGACAAGCATCAACTTGACTTTGACCCTACTATGATGGTTAGGATAAGACAACAACCCAATAGTAAGCTAGTAGGTGCTCACTTGGAACATGATTTTATGAAAGCTAGGCAATGGTGCAACACACATAACCAATGAGAATGTCTCTTGTTCTTGGCCAATGTGCCATCATTCAAAAATGGGCCCCAAAACATGATAACATTGATGCCAATTTTGAAGTTTGTATGTGAAGCCATAATAGTTATCCATTTGAAGGAGTGCTACGTAATCAAAAGTGCACTTGTTAAGATAAGGGGTGTGTGTGTGTGTGTGTGTGTAGAGAGAGAGAGAGAGAGAGAGAGAGAGAGAGAGAGAGAGAGAGAGAGAGAGAGAGAGAGAGAGAGAGAGAGAGAGAGAGAGAGAGAGAGAGAGAGAGAGAGAGAGAGAGAGAGAGAGAGAGATGGATGATTGCCTTCATAAGCCAAGCATCCATTTCTATAATACATCTTGTTGTATTTTATATATTATGCAAGTGAACTCCTTGATAGGCACACACACACACACACACACACACACACACACTATATATATATATATATATGTATGTATGTATGTATGTATGTATGTATGTATGTATGTATGTATGTATGTATGTATGTATGTATGTATGTATGTATGTATGTATGTATGTATGTATGTATGTATGTATGTATATATATGTATATGTATATATTTGAACTTCAACTTCCCTTGAGTTCAAATAAATTGAGATAGAGATTTGGATATATGTACAAGAAAGGGAGCATTTGTTTGTGGAAGTGTACTACAAGTGTTCTTCAAGGCATATGTGGAAGTGCACAATTCATCTTGCATGTGTCTATAGGGTTTCTAAAGTAAGTTAACAATAATAAGGATGTGCAAAAATAGACTATTTTAAATTTAATTTATGCTTATATGGCTACATGTATAGGTCAAAGCTTATTAGAGTTCATTTGTTTTTAACTAGTAGGTATGTTTACATTTACATTTCCCACTTTCATAACTTTGTGAAAGATGCAAAACTATTTTGCAACTTTAATGAGGGTTGACATTTGTGTGCAAAAATACAAGTGAGGGAGTCTAATATATAGTTTGACTATAGGTTCCTTTTGATCTATGCGAGCCTACCATTGCCTCTAAAAGGATTTTTCACGAATTTGCAACCCTTGTGATAGAGGGTAGCATGTGATAGACTAACAATTACATTGACTTTGTAGATAAATCTTACAATGCAAGTCTCAAGAGAATGGTAATGCTTTGGTTCTAGGGAACATTTCAAGTGATAGTGATGATGACATACGTTAATGATAATGCTATTAGAAAGTAGTCAAATCATGATAATATCAAGAAATACTCTATCAAAGCAAATCTATCTTACATGGCAATTTTATGTCAAAGTTCAAGCAACATTTAATGCTAGATAAGAGGTTGGAAACCCATTTTAATGCCTAGATAATCCATGTACATGAGGTATGAATTTCTAAACATGACCATCCTACTAGGATGAATCCTAATCATAAAAGGCACACCTTGGAGAAAATATTTTGACAATTAGCATTGGTCAATAATAAAATCACTTAATGACAAACATGTAGTAAAGCTAGAGGAGTTGTATTATGCAACAATTAGAGCATATGAGATTAATTATATGAATACAAGATTAATAATTTTCTTGCCAAAGCATGAACTATCACATGTGTTGGCTTGGAATGACACATCCTATTAAAAGAGCCTTCATAAATCCCCAAAAAAGAAAGAGTACTATCTTAGGTTGAAAGCCCAATTGGTTCAACCTCAAGAAAGAGTATACAATATGCTAGCTTTCAAATGAAATAGCATTGATTTAGAGAAGTATAGGGTAGAGAAAGCCATGCCTACAACCCAATATATGTAGCTGCTATGGCCTACTCAACTTGTATTTAGAGCTCATCACCATGAAGAAACACCACAAAAAATGTAAGAATATCACCCACTATTGGATAAGTCATGTTCAAAGTAGTTGTATATGAATGTAGTACCTCTCAATATTCTTGTAGAATTTTAATACAAAATGAACTTTTACCAACCATTCTTATCAAAATGTGGGTAGATCTTAGTTAGATATAATTGAGGACCAAATGCATCCTTATAAATAAATTAAAAAACACCTTGAAATTCAAAAAATCATGCATATAGAATGATTAAAATCACAAATCACATTAATGAAAGTAGCAATTCTAAGAGTATTGTTGTTCTATGATTGATCTCACCAACACTTCCATGAATGTAGAAAGTCAATGGTCAAAGAAAGTCAAGTTCATTTATCAAATATATTGGAGAAAAGTCAAAGTACACACCATCAAAGTTGGAGCTAGAAAGAAATTAAATTTTGTGTTCCTTTGGGATATAATCTACATTTGTACATTTTGTGTTTGTGCTTTTTGGAGTTTACCTCCCGTCTTCATTCCCTCCAGCACTGTGCTGACATAGAAAAAGAGAAACAATAGAATATCCATCAAACAATTTATTCATCCTACACTTATTAATAAAAAGCATTAGAGTCCAATAGATAGCATCATGATGACTAGACCAATGTCACCGCATACCCATCCTACTTCACCTCAATTTGAAGACGCTCACATGAATGCTAAAGTCATACGAGATCAACACCAACCGAGGAAATGTTCCATGTGATCTCCTCACCCTAATGCTACAAATCAATGACACTAATCAAACATTAGCCACCTTTTGAGCACATATCCAATCACAGATACACTATAGAACAGATCCAAAGGTGTAGTCTAACAGATAGCATCATGAGCAGACCAAGGTGCAATCTAGCAGATAGCATCACTATAGAATAGATCCAAAGGTGCAGTCTAACAGATAGCATCATGAGCAGACCAAGGTGCTCAAAGATACCCGTCTTGCTTCACTTCAATTTGAAGATGCTCACATGAATCTTGAATCCACACAGGATCAAGACGACCAACAAAGGACTAAAGCCAATAGCCACATTGGCACAACCATTCTATCCAATCAAGTGACAATAAGGCGTACAAATAGACCAGCCCACTCCAATGGACATAGATGTGTAAAATGCCCAAATCACACAAAGAAGGCAAAAATACAATGCAGTTAGTCAACAACAACTAATCAATAGGCAAATACTCTCCCCACAAATGATAGTCAAGGTAGACCAAAATGTGTGTTTTTCTTTTTTGGGTAACAATTATAGTCACATCAAAGAAATATTGCTACAAACTCCAAAAAGCACAAACACAAAATGTACAAATTTAAATTAAATTTTGAGTTCCTTTGGGATCTTGTGTTGTTAAAAGTAGACCATTGATATTAAATCTCAAAGTCCAAATATGGATTTAAAAATCTTGTAGTGTGTGAATTCCATGCAAATTGTAAGAACTAGTGGAAAAAAATCACACAAGTAATTATAAATTCCCAAAAAATTTCTCACAAATTAGGGGGTGAATACTTGAGACCCATTACAATAGTGCACAAACATAGAAAGTCTCATGGACAAGCCATGAAGGCCTATGGGTGTTGTAAATATAGAATTGACAGAAACCAAGTATGGGTATCCATTTGCAAGCCTCTATGCATTTAAGTTCAAATTGATGAAAGAAGAATCCTTTTGTGTGTGTGGAAACCAAGTGAGAGATGTTTTTTAATATTATTTTCCTCCTCCTTTGTCCACCATAGCTAGAAAATGTGTGTGTGTGTGTGTGTGTGTGTGTGTGTGTGTGTGTGTGTGTGTGTGTGTGTGTGTGTGATATTGAGTCTCCCCTTTTGTTAGTTTCTTCTTCTTGGGGGGTCACTTGTAAGTATATAAGTATATTACCTAGGTTCAAAAAAGGGACTTTAAAATTACATCTTTTAACATTCTCTACATACATAAGGGGGCCATACAAAGGGTTCATTCATAGATTGAATATAAAAGGGGCATCTTTTATCTAGGAAAAAAATATAGATAAGGGTTTTTTAAATAAGCATTGAATGCATGTGATATAACAGGATTACACGTTTTCAAGGCTTATTTAAAAATTTACAAACAATGAGCAAAGAAAGAGGGAACAATGAGCATATACAGCTTGTATTGCCTTGTTCTTTGCTTTCTTACTTTCATGGATGTCGAGAGAATAGGCATAGATAGGGAGTGAAAAGTGAAAGAAAATATATTTATGTGAGAGGCAAATCATACGCTTAGCAAGTGTGAAAGCTCTTGAATTTACTTCCCTTCTCGTAAGCATTTAAGGTGTCCTTTCGAAAACATTCTTTGGATATCCATACCAACTCCCAAAGTCCTCCCTTTGCAAACACATTTTTAACATTTACTTCATACCAAACAAGATGACAAAGAGGAAGCCCTATGTGCCAAAAAATTATCAATGCCTCACTACTGGCATTTAAAACCACCCATGGTAATGGATCATCTATAAGTAGGGATGTCCCTTTTCTTTGTCCTTGTGCTGCTCCACGAGATTCACATTTTGCAAAGCGTTCTATATCCCTAGGAATCTATGCAAGAACATTGGAATGTCTTGATCTTATCATTCCTAGAAAAACTTAGATCCTTCCCTCTTCCCTTAACTTGCCTTGCAACTTATCATCTCCACAGAGGTTGGTGATGACCCTTTTTTCCCAACTACAAATCCTATAGCACTATGCTTAATGTAATATACTTCTTTTTTCTCTTGTTGGACTGTGGAGACCATTTTCTAAAGATACCAACTACAAACAATGAATCTATATTCAATTAATGTAAAAATATTGTAATAATGTGTCAAATGTATACAAAGTTGTAAAAAATGTTGTAATATTTAGCAAATTTCTAGGTGTTGTCATTTCTCTCACACTTAATTGCAAAGTATCCTTGCGAGCACAATGATATCACGAACATTTAGGACCAGGAACATGGCTATCAGGAGCACTACTACTACACAACTTCAAAAAGAGAAATATATTCTCCCCTACTTGATTGCAAAGTGTCCTTGTGAGCACAATGATAAAATTTGCAAAACAACACATAGAAGACTAGTAGACACTGAAAATGTATAAAATACTAACTTGTATCTTATTATAAATTAACAAGACAAATGTTTCAATTAAGTTGGATAAAAACTTATGCAAGCTAGCATTCCCCTTACTCACTCCCCCCACTTAGAGTGCATAGCATAGCAACATCCAATACATGTAGCATACCAACAAGGAAACATGCTAGAGCTGTTAAGAAACAAGAATCTCTCAAGGCAACAAAATGCCACACTACTTTCTTACTAGAAATATTGCTTTTGAAATAGTGTCACTAATAAGTATAATGCCTATCAAAACCGATACAAAGCAATGGTGGAACCACTAACCCTCCATGTTCTACTAGAACAATGGTTCCTAATTCCAATCTGTCATTTTTGTTTTTTTTTTTCACTTTGAGAAGCCCTTTAGAATCAAAAGAGTATATATATGTTATTCTACCCAAACGATTCCAACCCAAAGATGGCATCAGACTATGCAGGGCACTTGTTAAGGAAATCCCTATGACCTATCAGGACCCTAGAGGCGATGGCTATCTTCTTTTTGGTTTTTTTTTTAAAATTTCCCTTTAGTCTTTAAGGTTTTTTTTTTTCAAGAAAAAATAAATATACTCTCCCAAATTGTTTATTTCGTTTTTTTCCCCTTTCTTTCGAGTTATTTTGGACTCTTTCTTTATAGGAATTGGCGAGAAATCTAAGAATTCACTCACAAAGTTGATATTTCAAACATCTTAGCTCAACAACTGCACTTAAGGAATCTAATCTAGCACATAATATCAATCACCTTCCTTAGGTAAATGAAAGGCAAAAACACCCACGAGATCAACGTCTTGCATCCACTCTAATCTTGATCAAAATTTTGTGGAGAGAACCTTGTTACTCAACTACCCTATATCACTAAGAACATGACTATTAGGAGCACTACTACACAGCTTCAAAAAGAAAAATATATTCTCCCCCGCTTGATTCTGAAGCATCCTTGTGAGCACGATGATAAAATCTGCAAAACAACACGTAAAAGTCTAGTAGACACTGAAAATGTATAAAAAGACTAACTTGTATCTTATTATAAATTAACAAGACAAATGTTTCAATTAAGTTGAATAAAACTTATGCAAGCTAGCATTCCCCCTCCCCACTTAGAGTGCATAGCATAGCAGCATCCAATACATGGAGCATATCAATGAGGAAACATGCTAGAGCCATTAAGCAACAAGAATCTCTCAAGGCAACAAGATGCAACACCACTTTCCTACTGGATTTATTGCTTTTGAAATGTTGTCACTGATAAGTACAATGCCTATCAAAACCTATACAAAGCAAGCTAATACTATAATACTAGAGAGGACTCCTATGGTGGAACCGCTAACCCTCCATGTTCTACTAGAACAACCAGTCAATGGTTCCTAATTCCAATATGTCCTTTTTTTACTTTTTTTTCCACTTTGAGAAGTTCTTTAAAATCAAAAGAGTATATATATTTATTACTCTACCCAAAAGGTTGCACCCCAAAGAGGTACAAGGCATCGGACACAAGGCACTCATTAAGGAAATCCCTACGGCCTACCAAGACCCCAAAGGCGATGGCTATTTTCTTTTGGGTTTTTTTTAATTTTTCATTTTATATTTAGGGTTTTTTCCTAAGAAATAATACATAGATATACTCTCCCAAATTGTTTCTTTCATTTTTTTTCCATTTTTTCGAGTTATTTTGGACTCTTTCTTTATAGGAATTGACCAGAAATTTAAGAACTCACTCACAAAGTTGATCTTTCAAACATCTTAGCTCAACAACTGCACTCATCGAGGAATCTGATCTAGCACATAATATTAGTCACCTTGCTTAGGTAAATGAAAGGCAAAAACACCCACCAGATCAACGTCTCACATCCACTCTAATCCTAGTCAAAATTTCGTGTGGAAAGAACCTTGTTACTCAACTACCCTATATTGCTAAGAAGCAACGAGGTTACGGGACTAAGCTCTAGTGGATTCCTAGTCAATCACCACATGCAGTGAAATTCACCAGTCATGCACACACATATCATCCCATAAGATCACTTTCGAGTGCTAATATCCCATCCCATGTGGGTGGACTCTCATATATATTGAATCATTTATGTTTCGTGTATTTGTTTTCTTCATTTCAAATGAAGGTGTATATATAGATGAGGTACGAAACAACCTATACATGTATGGGAATATTGCAACTTCAAGAATTATCAATATAAACATGCGGTAGTGTTCAAATCAAAACGATAACCAAATCTGCACATAAATCATACACTAACAACTACATCATTAACAGGTTAGATAAATAAATAATGAAACTCCCCCTAAATAAGAGTAATTTTCATATGCCCATGTCATAATCGCGATCAACTGATCTATCCTAAGCCATCCACCATGGATTATTTGTTTATAGCATTACATATCTCCACATTATAACTATTCTCCCATGTGTAACCCTACACCTAGCTAAGCCGAACTGATATCACTGAAAGGAATACCCTAATTGTGCATGCAACTAACTACCTAACTATGTGAAATTAAGCTACCTAAGCTACAACATGTGAGAAACTAAAAAGTGAAAGAACATAAACAAATCTTGATGGATGTGTGTGAGTTTTTTTTTAATTTTATTATTTTGAGTTGTGCTTTAAAAAAATTCCACAAGGAAATTAGAAGGAACATGAAAGAAAATAAGAAAAAAAAAATCTAAACAAAAATCCTCATGCTCTCTAAAATCATATAATATAAACAATAAGCTTAGCCCAAAATCATCTACACTATCTAAGTCAAACCTATCAACTAACCTATCAGATATAGGATGCTCCTGAATAGCCACTAATGTAGACATGCAAGAGGTCATAGAGCTGCTATCAAGTGCATCACTAAAAACTTCCATCACATCATGGAGCGAGCTACGGTTGTGTCATCATAATAGGGCATATGTGCCATAGGAAGAGTAGCCCTCAATCACATCCATATTCAAATAGATATAATCCCAACAAGGACAACTAACATTTACTTGATCATCATAGGATATGATGGAGTAAGACAATAAGCAACAAATTAATATTGGGAAAACTCATGCTGCTCATTACCCACTCTATACTGGGAAACACCATGCTTAGGTGAGAATACACTATCATAATCATGGCATTGATAAGTATAACCAATAGCATCCTACAACACAAGAGCCACACATGCACATAAAGATGTCGATGACAAGGTCTACAACCAAATGGTGGATGATATTGCAAACAAAAAATAATCACAAAAGAAGAACCACAATAGGCCTCTCCCCTTGATGCATATAAGAACTTGTTATGTGTCTGAAAATGCAGAATACTATAAGGCTCAGCATGAATAGGATTAGAACTATCCACATCAAGACAAGGGTAAAGCACATCCATCTACAGAAAAGCAATACTTGCATCCCAATAAAACCCCCCCAAAAGAAAAGAAACCCAAATTCAGATTAGTTAGGTGTTATTTTAACCACTAATCTAACTGTACCTAGCGATCATAAGTGACAAAATGTTAAAGGCAGAGGCCATTAACCCTAAATATCTCATTTTTAGCTTGAATATCTTGTATATCTAGAGAACCATCATCATAAACTTTAATAACCTTAAAAGGTCCTAACCAACAAATGTTAATCCTTCTCAAAAATTTGTAATAATGGCTATCATAAAATTTACTATTGGACTTCTCATCCGTTTCACTAACCACTTCATCTCTTGACTCTCTCAAAAATCCCTTTGAGACAACTTGTATTTTAACACTATCATTTGAAGGGCCAATCACAATTGAACCTTTATACCAGTCTTGCATGCATCTCGCTTGGTATAACCAAGGTCAACCCAATAACACAGAATATGAAGAAATGTTTACCGATGAACGAACTACTAAATAATTCACATGAAATTCTAATCCATCTATTACAAATTTCACATTGCAAAGTAACCCCAAAGGAATCACTTTCCTCTTATCAACCACACGTAGAACTATATGGGTGGGTTCTAGATGTTTCAACCCTAATTCTTGCATCATTTGTTCTATCATTAAATTAACTAGTACTGTTGAACCACCATCCCATTGTACTTCATTCAATAAGTATCCATTGATAGTAGTGTCTATAATTGGTGCTACTAGATCCACAAATAAATCTACAATTTTTACTTCCTTAGTTGTTCTCCATTTGGATGCATTTGTGCTTACCTTTGAAGCATCAGTCTCGATCATTTTCCTTCTACATCGAACTAGCTTATGAAGCTACCTCAAGTTAATTGTTAAGTTTATTTCCTCTAGTGCTGCCCAAAGGTCATAGGCCTTGTTCACTACTTTTGCTTGCTCTTTACTCCCTTCTTTTGGAGGTACGAGTCTATTGGAGTTACCCCTACTTGAATGTTAGGATTTGTCAGGGGCACGTGCAATAATGGATGATCAGAAGAGTGTTGAGGAGAGTCTGGTGACTTGGGTAACTCTATGTTAGGATCTACATCCTTAGGTTTAACCTTCACAACTCCTTTTGATTGCAGAGTATCTTTCTCTAGACCTTGCTCCTCTTGTTGCTGCCTTTGTGCTCTAGTAACGACACCAATCATGGGGTCAGTCTTAAAGGTCTCCCTATGAGGTATGAATTTAGACTTAACCCCAATATCTTGCCTTGTGGTTTCTACTTCAACTAAATTTGCAGCGGATGTGGAAGGTTCATTGGGGACTTGTTTACCTTTGTCATTAGTTTTGTTATCCTCCTACTTAGGACAATTTTCTTTGTAATGCCCTTCGCCACTATAGCTCCTACAAAGAGGGGTATAGTCTTGATTTTTATGGGTGTTTGGACAATATGTAGCTATATGACCTTCTTGTTCGGCATCATTGATAACAACTTACCAGTCCTTTAGGCTTTTGTTTTCCACTTTGCCCCATTGGATTACAAAAATTACCATTGTTTCTCCTAAAAGGAGAATTTCTTCGTCGATTTCCATCACTATTGTAATTGTTTCCTAGCACTAGAGGTTTTCCTTGGGTAGGAAATCCACAGGGCCTAAAATTTTGATTGGGTAGTTCAATCTCATAAGTAATATTATTGCAATCCATATAATTATAGTTGGTTTGCATTGCACAAGGCTGTTGCTCTTCTTGTCCTATTTTATGCCAACAATTTGTGTCCACATGCCATGCTTTAAGACAATAGGTACAAAATAGAGGATGGTCAAGCATTAATCTCAAAGGTATTGGACATTCAGTAGCCACATAACCATACCCATGACACTTACCACACAAAATATTTGATCTAAGTGGGTTTGAAGTCAAACTGGTCGAAGGCGGTTGTGCATTAGCATCTTGTGTTGTTATCGAATAAACTTCTTTTAAGGGTGCTTGGATTGTACCCATTATTTCATCTTTTAGTTTGCTCAAGGACTTTGAAATAATGCATGCTACCTTAGTTTCATCTAGAGTAGATTGAGTTTGAGGGATAAATGGCATGCCTATCTGCATCATATAAGCTGGAATTGAAGTGTATGGATTTAAAGGTACACTTGATACATTGCAATTGTAGATGGATTTAGGGGAACGGTCACATATGACACATTCTTAGGTAACCCGCTTGAAGTACTAGTGGGATATTCCACTCAAGGTTCCTTGAATAGATCCTTTGATCATTGTTGACTGAGTTGCACCTCTTCCCACCATCTAGCATGTGTTTTAGCATCTACCAGTGTAGTAGGTCTTTGTAGGCTAGCATACTGATGGCATTATTGAATTAGCTCCTTAGGTGATTAAAATAATGTAGATGTTACCTAGCTAGTTAGCACTATAGTATTCAAATCAAAGATTAAAAGTTTGCTTTATGAGAGTTTTTCCACTACCTAAAGTTATCAAAGATTAAGCTAGTTAATATATTTAGTGACATTAACATTAGGGGAGATTTGAACTAAAAAATGGGCTTTCTAAGAAATGCGATGTCACAATATTCCATATAAAAGGGGGGCACAATAAAATTTTTGCAAATGAGCTAAAAATTTGTCAAAGTTTGAGGATTTAGATTCTATTTATCAAGCTCTTTCTTGTGATACATAGCTTCATTGTCCCAATCCCAAACTCCATCAACCCATATATCACTACAAAAAGCTTGACGAGTGAAATCTAAGTCCTCAAACTTCAGCAAATTTGGAGCTCATTTGCAAAATTTTTATCAAGCCCCCCTTTTTTAGGGAATATTGTCACATGGCATTCCTTAGAAGGCCCATTTTTTAGTTCAAATCTCCCCTAATGTCAAAATAGGTTGGTTTGTTGACATGGGTATTAATAATCATTATAATATTTTAGTTAGCTAAGGTAGGTAGTTAATTAATATTGATAGATTAGTACTACTTAAGGTCAATTGTAGTATGGTAGGTTTAATAATATAAGGTTTTATAAATATAGCTAATTAAATCCCTTACTATCCCATTTAAAGGTGTTGGCTCATCTCCCTTGTCACAATTACATCACTTGCTTTAGCATGGCAATCTTAGCTAGAGTTGGATACATCAAACATAGTATCAAAGAAAAACCTAATGATGAATTGGTCGATATTGTTAACCCGTAGTCAAGAAACTCATATTGCAATATGCGTGGATCAAATCAAGACTCAAAAGCAATACCCTAGTTCTTGTTAAAATAAGGATACCTCAATTTTCCGTTACGTTGTCCCTCTAGTATCCAGTTTGAAAGACCATTTCTTGCTCATAATCTTGTAGTTCTCACATCACACAATAATAGAAAGATATGCAAGAGCCAAGATATAAAGGTTAATACTAAGTAACATTATTGAGTGAGTCACATGAGCTAATTAGATAATTAAAATAATATGGAGACTGCCTAGATTAGTGTAGAATTCATATCAAATATTTAAATTTTAATAAATAAGAGTTGGATCAAATCCCAAAGTTATTAAATATTAAGTTAATGAATAGGGTTAGTAATATCAACCACAATAGATTAGTTACTTTAGTTAGTTAATTAATATGAATAAAATTAGAAATAGTTAAGGTGAGTTAGTAAGGAAATTTGAATAATGTAAGGTTTTGTAAACCTTAGTGAATTGAATCCCTTTCTATCCCATTGTAAGGAACAGATTCATATAATCTTTGTCCCCCTTATAATAATTACATCACTTCGTGTGGCATAGCTATCTTAGCTAGGAGTAGGTACATCACAATTGATTTCAACATCTAAAACATGTGGAAGGTTTGCAAAACTTATTACACACTTTGCTCTTGTTGCAATTGTAGAGCTTAGATGGTTTAACATTTCCAATGATTAGTTTGCAATCATAAATCCTTAATCATTAGCCCATGCATAATTTTGGGTAGAATATATTTAGAAATACCTAACCATATGGAAATGTGAAAAAACTTTCCGCGTGCACTTGTGAATGGCCAATAGCGCACATGTTTTTTTTCATGGAAAAAATATAATGAGAAGCGCTTATGTCAAATTCTAGCATTTGGAGCCATTTTTCTAGTAGGCCAAGAGACCAAATTTTGGACCAAACCATTTTTTGACATAGCCATTTTCATGTGACAGCCATTTTCATGTGATTATAAAGCACTCGTCCTTTATTGAAATGTGACGATACTTTGTGCATGTGTTTGTGAAGTGGGTTAGTAGCTCACATGCTTGATTTCATAAAAGAGCAATGATGGGAAGGGCTATGACATTTGGAGTCATTTTCCTAGTAGACTTAGGACCCAAGCCCTTCTTGTTGGACTTACATGCATCAAGCCCTTTTTGGAATCATTATTTAATGAAAATAAGCATGTGAGGTACTAGCCACCTCATGGACAAATGTCTAAAGTCATATGAAGAACAAGGGATTTACAATCACATGAAAATGGCTCGCCTCAAGAACCTCATGACATTTTGTTCATGAAACAAAACACAAGAGCCATTGACCACCTCTTAGGTGCACATATAAAATTTCATTGCATTCCAATAAAGAATAAGGGCTTTACAATCATATGATCAATCTTAGATATGAAATTGCATTTAATTGTTCTAAGGTGTAAAAGAGTTAATAGGTATGTGTTATATCAAAATCATAATTTTGTCATGTTGCTGCCCATTTGCTTTTCTTTGGAGTAAGATTTGATTGAGAGAGCAAATATTTAACTTTAAATAGCTCTTTAATATGTTTGGCCACTTCTTCCCTTTCACACTTGGAAATCATGTAGGGTGGTTTGTTAACTAGCTTTGAATGAGGCTCTAGATTAATTGGATGATCAACCTATTTTTTACGAGGCAATCCTAAAGTATCTAGAACAAATCTTTGTACTCTTCCAAAGAACTTTTATGGCTCAATTCTTGGTTGATTCTTTGGATTGATCTAGCACTTCTTCATTAAGATGCAAGACAAAATTTGAGATCTTTCTTGAACTCCTTTTTGGTTTGTTTTGCTAAAATAATCTCAAATTCAATTTTGTTATGGATTGTGTGTTGGCATTCTAGAGCCCCCACTTGATGCAATGATTTCTCCCATAAACATTGCCAACCTGACCCAATTTTAAAACAATCATTGGCTGTCCAAAAGTAAGTTAAAATTGCATGATTTCTCCCATAAACATTGCCAACCTACCCCAATTTTAAAACAATCATTGGCTGTCCAAAAGTAAGTTAAAATGTAGATTCTTTTCTATAATTACTTCCATACCTTTCCACAAGCTCAACGGTCTTAAAGAGAATAGTGGGGTTTTGCACCATAACATCAACCAATAATAAAGGTTCTAGACCATACATACACTTGTGGAGTTTGGCTTCATCACTAATACTCTCTACATACATAGTGATGCTAAGGAATTTCTTTGTATACTCCCGCACAATTAGGCCTCCACTCTAGAAGCATTAAATGATGGGTGAGTTGGCACTCTAGAGCCCCCACTTGATGCACGATTTCTCCCATAAACATTGCCAACCTGCCCCAATTTTAAAACAATCGTTGGGGCTGTCCAAAAGTAAGTTAAAATGTAGATTCTTTTCTATAATTCCTTCCATACCTTTCCACAAGCTCAATGGTCTTAAAGAGAATAGTGGGGTTTTGCACCATAACATCAACCAATAATAAAGGTTCTAGACCCATACATACACTTGTGGAGTTTGGATTCATCACTAATACTCTCTACATACATAGTGGTGCTAAGGAATTTCTTTGTATACTCCCACACAATTAGGCCTCCACTCTAGAAGCATTAAATGATGGGTGAGTTGGCACTCTAGAGCCCCCACTTGATGCATGATTTCTCCCACAAACATTGCCAACCTGTCCCAATTTTAAAACAATCCTTGGATGTCCAAAAGTAAGTTGAAATGTAGATTCTCTTCTATACTTCCTTCCATACCTTTCCACAAGCTCAATGGCCTTAAAGGGAATAGTGGGGTTTTGCATCATAACATCAATCAATAAAAAAGGTTCTACACCATACATATGCTTGTGGAGTTTGGCTTCATCGCTTATACTTTCTACATACATAGTGATGTTAAGGAATTACTTTGTATATTCCCACACAATTAGGCCTCTTTGCTACAATCTGTATCATCTTCATGCCGATTTCTCTTTTTCAAGAGGGAAAACAAAGACCTCAATCGTAAGTGTCTTAAATGCATCCCAAATTTCCACTAGTATGTTCTCTTTCTTAATGTACCTCCACCAAGTATATGCAAACCCTTCCAAATTTAATGAAGCAAAGTGGATCTTCATATCATCAGTCCTAAGGAATATGTCAAAATAGGACTCCAACTTTGAAATCCATTCCTTATTGAGAGAGAGGGAGAGAAAATGGCACAGTGATGATAAGCCATCAAGTGAGAGAGCAGAGAACCCTCATTGTCTCCCATATTCCATATCACTTTATGTAGCATACTCTAACCTAGTCATGCACAACAGATAGGAGAGATAGGCTACTAACTAATCATGATTGAGTCATTGACTTGCTTATTGTATCACACATGATGGTAATGGATGACAATACTACAGATAAGCTATAGATGTACTGAAGAGTCGGTAGAGCTTGATTCTCAACACTCCTGCTAAAGCTCAAGCAAGACACTGTACTCCAAGGAGCTCTCTAAAGCAACTGAACTTATCTTCACCTAATGACTTGGTAAAGATATCAACTACTCGGTCTTTGGTTTCAATATGTAGGATATCTATCTTTTGTGCAAGTACCATCTATCATATGAAATGATAACGTACCTCGATGTGTTTTGCCATATGAAATGATAGTGTACCTTGATGTGTTTTGTTCTAGCATGATACACTGGATTCATAGCTAGAAGTACACTATTCATATTGTCACAATGCAATGTGACTAGAGCATCTATTTGCATACCCAAATTTGTTAATAACTTCAACAACCAAGCAATCTCACAAGTTGCTAATATGGCACCTCTATACTTTTCCTCAATATTAGAGAGTGCAACTATTGGTTGCTTCTTTCTACTCCAGATGATCATACCACTGTCAAGGCTGAAAGAATATCCACTAGTAGACCTTCTGTCATATGGACAACCTACCCAATTTGCATTAGGATACCCCATGAGCTTTAAGTGCTTATCACTCTCATAGAAGAGTCCATAGTCTATTGTAGCTTTGACATAGCAAATAGTACTTCTCACTACATTTATGTGAGGTTTTCTAGGCTTCTATATGAACTAACTAATAAGTCCAACTAAGTAACTAAGATCAGGCCTAATAATGGTAAGGTAGATGAAACTTCCTACCATCTGTCTATACATAGTAATATCTAAAATTTCAGCTCTAGTGCTAACATCCAATTTAATATTCTAATCCAGTGGAGTATCCAAAGGTTTGTAGCCTAACATGCCATATTTCTTCAACATCTCAAGTGCATACCATCTTTACATCAACCAAAGTCCATGAGCTGAATTCACAACCTCAATGCCTAAAAAGAGCATTAGCTCTCCCAAATCCTTCATATCAAACTCACTTTTCAACATGGCCTTAACATTCTATACCTCAATATTATCATTGCGTGTAATGATTAGATCATCTATATTTATGGCTAGTACCACAAGACTTGCATCTATTTTCTTAGTTAATCGACTATGATCCACCTTTCCAATTGCAAATCCAAGGCTATGCAAGTAAGTACTAATCTGTGTAGGCTAGATAATAGACAAGGGAACTGCAAGAATAAAAATGCTTTAACTTTTAGTAGCCAAAAATCCATTCCTATGGACTTGTATGAGGAAAGAAAAGAGACAGGGCTTTGCTTTAAACTTGGGAAAATAATACATCTAAACATGCCACAAAATGTGCCTATTGAATACAAAAGAAAAGGTTCAAAGTATGTTGGTATTTGAGGATTCAGAGGATGATCATGAGAATGCAAATGCCTTAATGATTGGCTGCTAAAACTGATGATATTGATGAAGATTTTAGTGAAGAAGTGTTCTTTGACCCTACAAACACCTTTCCCTTTGACCTAGGTTGTCATATGTCTTTGGATATGGGTGGAAAGAGTGATTTACATGCTTCCATTGTTTTTTCTATCTCATTGGATGCTTGGATAGGATCAAGAAGTCCTACTACACTATGCATTCAAGGAAAAATTCATGGCAATGATGTGTTTGTATTAATAGATAGTGGTAGTGCACATATCTTCATCAATAGAGTAGTCATGGATAAGCTGAAGTGTTTTTCCACAAAATTATAGCAACCTTTAAGGTGCAATTTGTCAATGAAGATGAGAAAATAAGCACTCAAATGTGCCTTGCTGTGCATATACAGCTGGCTGAAAATTTTGGACATCAAATGGATTTAATTACATTAGAGAGAAGGTCTATAGATGTAGTCTTGGGTTATGACTAGTTGAAAACTTTGGGCACAATTACCATGGATTTCTCATTGCTATACATGGAGTTTGTTAGTGTTGGACAACTCATTCATTTGCAAGGAATCCAAAAAAAAAAGAAATTTCAACTCATTACCAACAAACAACTCAAGAAAGTATTTAAGAGACGTTCCCAAATCTTTGTACTATAGTTAAAAAAGGATATTTTACATCAATCCAACAAAACAATTAATAATTCAACATTGAAAGCCCCCCCTTGAAGAGTATAAGACTTGTTTCAATTACCCATAGCACTACCCCCCAAAAGAGCAGTTGACCCCATCCCATTGATATAGAGCCACATTCAAAGTTGGTGAATAAACCACCCTACAGATTGTCTAAATGTGAAAGAGAAGAGATTGCTAAGTAGATTAAAGAATTGTTGAGCCTAGCTCTTCCTCGTATGCTTCACATGTTTTATTGGTCAAGAGAAAGATGGCTCATTTAGGATGTGTATCGATTATCAAGATTTAAAAAAGATTACTATGAAGAATAGGTATCCTATACCTAAGGTGGATGATCTTCTTGATGAATTGAAGGGGGCTAGGTACTTGACAAAGATTGTGCGGCTATCATCAAATCCATATGCGTGAAGGGGATGAGGTCAAAACAACATTCAAGACTCATTGGGGGCTTTATCATTTCTTAGTCATGCCATTTGGATTGACCAATGCACCTGCAACTTTTCAAAGCTTAATGAACAAGATACTTCATCCATTTTTATTCAGATTTGTGTTGGTTTTCTTTGATGATATTCTTATCTACATCCATTCATTGGAAGCTCATGTCTCACATATAGGGCATGTATTTGATGTACTGAAACAACATAGACTTTTTGCCAAGGAGTCAAAATGCTCATTTATGCAAACTGAGGTAGAGTACTTGGGCCATATTGTTAGTGAGGTAGACATTAAGGCTAAAAGAAAGTGCAATGTGTTAGAGACTGGCCTACCCCTGCAAACACTACTTCATTGAGAGGATTTCTAGGTCTTTCCTCCTTTTACCGTAGGTTTATCAGGCATTATGCAACTATTGCAGCTCCTCTTACTTGGCAGACTTAAGAAGGAAGCCTTTTTCAGATATACTATTGTAGATATGATTTTTAACTAGTTAAAGGACTTTCTCACTTTAACCCTAATTCTAGTTTGCCACACATTGACCTTTCCAAGGAGTTCACTATTATACAGCATTAATGGAGTTTTGAGGTCTCAAAAATGCCTTTTAGGAGATAGAGAGAGAGCGCTCTAGACCAATAGGAGCAAAGCCTCCGTAATGGAACTTCTATTTTAAAAAAGGTAAAAAATAATTTTACAAAAATATATATACATAATAATATTATGAATTTGTATTATCAATATCTATTTTTAGCCTCCTATATTCGTGATTATGACATTCTTTGCATTAATTGCATACAATCTCAACCACTTTTATTTAATGATATATTTGGATTAATGATAATGATTGGTTTAATCTAAATTCAAATTAGTAAAAAGCTTGGCACTCATTTTTTCCCCTCCTTTATTTTAACCCTCTTGTGTTTTTGCATCCTTTGTGGTAGCCTAGTCCTGTGTGTGTGTGTGTGTGTGTGTGTGTGTGTGTGTGTGTGTGTGTGTGTGCCATGGATACAAAAATTTGACATTCAACAAGTTATCCAAGCTCGGAAATCACATCCATATCAGTGTTTAACTCATTCCAGAAAGATGGAAGATGGATTCCTACTATCATTAGCAAAGGCAATTGGATCACCATGCAATAGGCAAAATGTGGGAAAAGACGAAGATATGAGAGCTCGTTTATCTCTACTTAGAAGGGTAGAATCTGAAATTTCAAGCTTGGAGTAAATAATAATAATATAAAAGATGTATTGGTGCAACGTGTGTTTATGCATATAGAGCTATATTTGGAGCCTGGAACTTCAAATCTTCCAATGCATAGACCAATTTGTAAGAATTTGATTCTTAGAGTCTTTCTTTTCTTGAACTTGGTTTAAGGTTTTCCATTATACATTTGTTTTTCTTGTATATTTCTATCCCTCTAATCTTAAGGAATGGCAAATGATCGAGTCTATTGTTGATGTAATTGATGTTATGCATGGTTTGGTTGGAGAAGAAATGCACAAAGGTAGAAAGAAGACAAAGTTTGCGGAGAATGGAATATTCTTTTATTACCATTCTTATATTCTCCCCATGAAGTGCAGCTGATGGGGATCAATATCCCCCCTTCCTTTGCCAACATTTTCAAGCTTCGAGTGGCCTTTGCCAAGTCCAGCTAACTAGTGAGGGCTATGGATATAACATATTTTCTGAGATACAGATAGCATTAAAATCTAATATCTCAAGTAGGCTAAGAAAAGTTACTTTGTTTCTAATTATTAATATATTTTTTGATTTCTTTTCTAATGCTAAGATAAGAAGTTCAAAGGCCATGCTTTCAGTGAAGAGACTAATATTCTCCCCATGAAGTGTAGTTGATGGGGATCAATATCCCCCCTTCCTTTGCCAACATTTTCAAGCTTTGAGTGGCTTTTGCCAAGTCCAGCTACTAGTGAGGGCTATGGATATAAAATATTTTTTGAGATACATATAGCACTAAAATCTAATATCTCAAGTAGACTAAGAAAAGTTACTTTGTTTCTAATTATTAATATATTTGTTGATTTATTTTCCAATGCTAAGATAAGAAGTTCAAAGGCCATGCTTTCAGTGAAGAGACTAACATTCTCCCCATGAAGTGCAATCGATGGGGATCAATATCCCCCCTTCCTTTGCCAACATTTTCAAGCTTTGAGTGGCCTTTGCCAAGTCCAGCTACTAGTGAGGGCTATGGATATAAAATATTTTCTGAGATACAGATAGCATTAAAATCTAATATCTCAAGTAGGCTAAGAAAAGTTACTTTGTTTCTAATTATTAATATATTTTTTTATTTCTTTTCTAATGCTAAGATAGGAAGTTCAAAGGCCATGCTTTCAGTGAAGAGACTAACATATGATCATGTCAAACAATTTGTTGATGAGGGATGGGGCACTAGGACAAAAGGAAAAACTATATGTAAAATAAATAAATACTCTATAGCTTGTAAATGTATGGTTGCTACTCAAAATTTCATCCTTAGCTTTTATTATAGTAGATGGTATTATATTGGTGGTAGTTTGGTCGCTTTAGACCAAAATTCTGATAATTTTAGTGAAGATCCTATAGTGGATCTTGATGTTTGGTTCAATGAGGACATTATTGCAATCCTAAATGTTAGATAATCATGTATGCTACATAAAGTGAAGATGGATTTATAGAATGAAGATATTGAACTACCATGCTTGCCAACTTAATAAAAAATGAGTAAGTTTTTATACCATATTATATCCACTTAGGTGTATTTTTTATTCCACTTCCTATTATACCTCATCCTCCCGGTAAGAAGAATAGAGTCATTTACTTCTCTCATTTTATTCTTGAGGATTTGAACACAATCAGAGTTAAAAAATATCATATCAAATCTTCTGTTAATATCACTAGGTAAAAATCAATAGACATTGAAGCCCTCAGGATCAACCCTTTCAAGAAGGATCGATAGCTCTTTTTCAAAAGATGGTTGATGCTCTGCTTCCTTTTCTTCTACCTTCTTCCTTTTGTACTCCCTCCATTTATTTGCCTACTCTTCTGTGGCCTTTTTCTCTTTCTCTTGTAGTCTTTTGTCTTTTTCACGGTTGATATCTTGAACCTTAGGACCTTGATCACCTTTCTTTTTTCTATATGGAGGTACATTTAAAATATTAAAAGCCTTCTCATCTCAGTGAGGGGGATTGGGCCAAGGACCTTTGAAAATTTGTATGTCAACCTCCTAATAATTATCATATCTTTGTCCATAAGTATAAGACTATGTGCATGAGTAGCACAAATATAGGAATCTTGAAAAAACTCAATCAAAAAATCTTATGCAGCCTCTTGGATTCAATTGAGAGTTGTCCTTGTCCATATAAAACCATCAAGACTATGCTTGTCACAAATTTCTCTAACAAGCCTTTGCAAGGGCAATTTTGGAATTGCATTATCTAGAGGCTTCAGTGCACCTACAACAAGTTGTCAAGATCTCCAAACATACCAATGATGGCTTTGAAAGCTATCTCCAAGGTGATTGGATCCAAAGTTTTCAATAGAGGATTAGATAAGATAATTTTGGTGGAGAAGGAAAAAACTGTAAGAGTTTTTGGCTTCATGCTTGGATATAATGGATCTAGGGGCATGATACTTTGGAGTTCTTGGCTCTTATTTTCTCTCCCATTTAGGAGATGCCAAGAATTTGAAGCTCCTTCTAGGCTATAGGAAACAAGAGTTATTGAAATGTAGAGGTCTTATTGAGTGGGATAAGACAAAAGATCCCTCTAGAGGCGCCAGTGAGTTGCTTGAAACTAGAGACTTTTTTACAATAGAGTCAATAGACTAAAAGATGTCAAGGGTTTCTTGAAACCCATATTTTTCTATCTCTTTGTCTAGTTTGTAACCATTTTGAAAATCTTTGCTTTGCACAAGAGTCTAAATATCCCTCTTTTCTTCTTTGGGTGGTTGTTTTGTTTTTGTTCTTGCTTGATAATGTGATTTTTCCATACCTTCGGTTGACTAGATAGATAGAGATCCATATTTCTTGATAAAATATGGAACATGGTTATATAAAATATGTTGCATGGTTAACAAATAAAAAATTTAATTAAAAAACCTTATATGAGCTAGACAATGAAGAGACATATATATGCAAACTTCTTACCATATAGTGAATGAAGTGTTGATTATCCCAAGCTTTTGTCATTGCCTTTTTAAACAGGTTCAATTGGTTTTTGAAGTCTTTGAGATCATAATCATTCCATTCTATTTTATCACAATAAAAGAATACTTTGTCTAGTGTTTCCCAAACATTGGCTTTTTTATTCCGAGCTTGTCCATTATTAGCATGATCCTTAACTACACAAGTCTCCTATGAAAGCTTGGGAACCTTCTAGCCTTCACTTCACCAATAGACGACTTTTTGGGGACCATCCTTAGACTTTCGAAGATTTGGTTCAATAACAACATTACCACCATGCAAACTAATTTTACAAATAAGACTTTTTCAATCTTTGTTATAGCATTTGTTCTACCTGATAATGGCTTCAACTTTGATGCAAACCCTATATAAAGATGAACAAGCTTTTCAATTATCTTGCAAAGTGCATGATGTGTACATATATGGGCATTCCCTAAAGGAATATCTATGATTGGCTTCAACTCTAGATCCTTGTTGTGCCTACAGGGAGCTTTATTCCAATTGCTTGAGTTCAAGTCTATGGCTAGGAACATGCAATATAGCCAAGGAGAACTAGAGTTTTCTCCCTTTGATACATGTATATACATTTGAGTGTCTTTAAGTCACTAGCTATGTGGCACTTGAGAGCTGGATTTTAGGACTGATTTGGACCCATTCTTGAAGCACTAGAGCCCGTTTTGGAGCCGGAAAGTACTCGAGAGGCGTTAAAGAGCCAATTTTCATGAAAAATCAAAGGGTTGCTGATGGCTGAGCTAGAGTTTTCATAGATGCATTTCGACGTCAGGAACCTAAATCAAGTCTTCGTTAGTCAATCGGAGGTCCTTTGACCCCCCATTTGATCCCCACAAGGTTCAACGTTTTAAAGCAGCTACCCGGATCGCGAAGCTGCAAAGTGTGTGGGAGAGACCCGATCTATAGATTTCGATGTCACAAAGCCAGCCGTCCAATTGGATCATGAATCGGAGTCCATTTGCATCCCTAAATATGCCAAAAACCCTTTCGCAATAGTGTGAAAGTGATTTTTGTTAAGTGGACATTTTATAAATGAAATGAAATGAAACTCTAAATGAAGAAAACATGCAAAAACATGTCGAGATGCAGGGAGGGGCATTTTTTTGTTGGCGCCCCATTTTTTGGGGGTTTTTGTGGCTCTTGGATGCTCAATCATGTAGAGAGAGAGGGGGAGATCCCTAATCTATGCAGAGAGAGCAAGATTTTGATGGTAACCATGTGTAATATGATGAAGGGAATAAAATTTTGATTTTTAGTCTTTCTCTCTCCTCTCCTCTCTCTCTCCTAAGAAGCAATTCATGTGGAAGACGCCCGATTGATGAATGCTTGTCCGGCGTGTGGTACTGGATTGCTTCCACATTGAGTGAGGTTGAAGATGGATGATTGGAGAAGGGCTAAGCATCATTGGGGGACTATTTTGTTGTCCCAAATTAGACTTTAAAAAACCTTCAACAAAGAAAAAAACATGCAACTCTCTTTTATGAAGGAAAATGGCTCTTTTTTTATATTTTATTGGTCAAATGGTGTTCATATTGGATTAAAATTGGTAGAAATATTGTTTGTTGTTTTTTTAAGGCTTGTGTGAAAAAAAACAGAATACATAATGCCATAATACTAAAAATAATTTTTTGAAACTCAAAAAACATTCATTTTACAAAGAAAATGGGAATTTGGTCATTTTTAGTTTTATAAAAAAGATGTATGAGGGATGAAATGTGAAAAATGAGTGATTCTCAGTTGTCATAATCAAAAAAACTAGAAAAACCAGTAAATGCTCTATTTTATCGATTCATAAATAGTGAAAAATAGTAAAAAATTAAAAATAGATTTTTTATAAAAAATAAATAAGAAAAAATATAATGAGTGTTTATGAATGTATGATGGTGGCGAAGCATGAGGTTTAGCCTCAGTTTGCCCTATCTCTTTGTCAGAGTTTGTGATTTATCACTTTTCATACATCAAAACATGACAAAATGAACCCTTACACATATGCAACGGAAGCAATACCTAAAAGTAGGGGTGGGATGTTTGAATGATGCGATTTGGATGATGTTTATTGCTAATTTTACTGATGCATATCATGATATAGGGTTTGTTGTATTTTAATTAAGAGGATATTAGCATGAGCATTGTCTTGGTGCTATCCTTACATTGCCACAACGAGTTAGTAAATTAGCATATTTCGAGTTTTATAAAAAAAGATGTATGAGAGATGAAATGTGAAAAATGAGTGATTCTCAGTTGTCATAATTAGAAAAACAAAAAAAAAACAGTAAATGCTCTAATTTCTCGATAAATAAATAGTAAAAACTAGCAAAAACTAGGAAAAAATAGGTTTTTAATGAAAAAAATAAAAAATATATAATTAGTGTTTATGAATGTATAGTGGTGGTGAAGCATGAGGTTTAGCCTCAGTTTACCCTATCTCTTTGTCAAAGTTTGTGATTTATTACTTTTCATACATCAAAACATGACAAATAAACCCCTACACCTATGCAACGGAAGGAATACCTAAAAGTAGAGGGTGGGGTGTTTTGAGCACTTTAGGATCATCCACATTTGCATGTGCATATCAACCATGGTATCAGAATACAAAGAAATGGATGCATAGCACTTGTTTTCCATTATGATGACCTACACTTGAGTGTGTGAGATGACCTAAGCTGTAGGTTTGTCGATCATTTTCTTGGGGAATTATTTGGTAAGGAAATATGGTATCTCCTGGAATACGTTCAAAATGAAAGAGTAGATCTTGTATCGTGTGTTTTATATGTTAGGCAGTGCATCTTGGGGCCAATCCTTGAGATGTAAGAGAGATGCAATGGAGCCGTGGTAGTCAGTTGAGAGGTGCTTCCCTATGTTTATGCCACGAGGTATTATACCTATATGTTATGGGATCTCCCTCTCAGGAGAGGGGAAGGTAAACGTTGGACTGTGTCCTATTACAAAGGCAAAATCACTATTAGAGTTTATTGTAGTGTGAGCCTTAGATGCTCCTGGTCACGAGGCCATGTGGGGTGTCTTGTGTGTCTTCGAGGTTGGCTAGTGCTAGAGAGCTAATGTCAGGCTCATTTTAGGTATCGATAGGTGGTGTGTTTGCCGGGAGCTACCTAGAAGTGGTTGTTTTCAAATTTGGGTCATATGCGGGACTTGTTAGCCTTATGCTTTAATTAAGAGCCACCTTGAAGCGGTGGATGTCAAGTTAGACTGGTTAAAACTTTGGTCATCATTATGACGATTAATCCAAGAAATCCCTAGAACCCAAAAGATACTTTGTCTCTCTTGAATGGTCTAGTGGGATCTTGGACGCATCATGTGATTGACTATTTTAGCCTTTGCTCCAAAAGTGACACCATGCTTGAGTTTGGGTCACTATTGGAAAATATCAGAGTTACCTCTAAGATTAACAACCCATGGGGATTAGAGAAACGAGAAAGTGAAAGTAATGCTAAGATGGCACAGTCATCTATGATCATTCATGATGATAATGTCATAGAAGAAAAGACTGTGACAACGATGGTCAATATGCACATAGGAGGACAGGCTGACTATGATCTCAAGAAACATCCGATACTAGTGCCCGATGCAGTTGGGTATCATAGTGTGATTGCTAAGATCCATAAAGCATTTGATGATGTTTATGTGTGTGGAACATCATTGTTAGCATGGAAGACTTTATTAGGATCTATCCTAAGTTTGAGCAGAGTGGGGGCAGATGAGAATAGGCTCACTAAAACACCACTAGTAGATGATGGGATAGATTCCATATTGCATAGTGTTGGCCTCCCTAAACCACTTTATGAGTTAGCAGAAATGGATGTTCATGGAGCTAATGACTTTTCAATACCAATAAAGGTGGAAGTGGAAGAAATTAAAGACCCTAACATGCTGGTACTAGGTCAAGACGAATACGAGGATTTTAATACCCTAGTGCTAATCCCGAAGGAAAGGACTAAATGCCCTCCTCCTTATAGGTATCTCCTAGGGTTTTATGGGCTAGTTAATGAGGATCCGATGGTGCATTTATGAGAATATGGCCTAAATTGCCTTGCAAGTGGATATGATGATACTCATCAGATGCTCGTATTCTAAGTACCCTAAAGGGAGAGGCTAGAAAATGGTACACCGGAGCCTCCCAAGGGGGACTATTAAATCCTTTGAGGAGTTGAGTGATCGATTTTTAGATGAATATAAGAAGAATGTGCATATGATCCAAGTTTTAGGGCAGATGATGGTGCACAGATCGGATGCTGTACGCTTGCGTAGTGAATGCTGGAAGGTCCCCAAGAACAATAGATTTCTACTTTTTGCACAAAATTCAAGGTAAAAAGCATGAACAACATGAACAAGAGACCAATTGGGTGCAATCTCCCCCCATGCCTTGTGCGAGTGCTCCACAAAGCATGTATTTTATGTATTAATCATCTTCAAGCTCAAATAATAGCCCAAATTACAAAATAGCAAGCTTTTAGCTTTTGAGTTTGCTTTAGCACAAAATAGGAATAAAGCTAACGGGCAGTGTCCAAAGAGTCTGGCATGCCCAATACAATGTCCAAGTACAAATAACATAATTGTGCGCCCATGCACATACAAAATAATAAATAAATATCCAACACCTCAATAAATAGGCACGACGCCTAAGGTATGCACCCATCAAAATATAATTGATAAATCGAATACTCGCTATCCTCCAATGCTTTCCTCTGCCACTGCTGCTATCTCTACACATCAATTGAAGCATTCACAATCGTTAGTAAAATAATACAATTAAACCGACAAAAGTGAATACGTAGCAGTCTTCAGCTACATAAATAAATCAACTGGTTAGAAATCAATCCTAACCTTAATTTATTACGAGTGCGCACTCTAAACTCATAAACGTTTATTAATTTAATATGCATTTTGCGGAATCACCCGCTATGGAATCACCCATGTACACACTAAATTAATGAAATGCCCGAAAAGGACAGGCATCCCCATCAACTTCTCGCACAAAGAATCCACTTTGTGTATGAGCCCCAGTCATCAAAGTTTACAGAATCCACCGTAAAACCTCACGGAATCCACCGTGAAATATGCCTCCTGGCATCATACCCCCGGGGTGGGATAGCAATTGACCTCAATTGCTATTAGCTCAATGTGGAGCTAATAGAGTGGGGAAAGCATTTAAGTCTCTAGCGTGCATCCATTGAGCTTCCTCTACAGGATGGTTCTTAAATTTGACTAAATATCTAGAATATCTTCGGCTAGCTCTAGTGGTCATAAAATCAGTATCTATGATAGCTTCTAGTTGAAGTATTTCAGTGTCTTCCTCTAACAAAGGTGGATTTTCATAAACAGGGTGTACAGGTAATTGGCCTCTAAAGGGTCTTAATAAACTAATATGAAATGTGTTGTGAATTTTCCAGTGAGGTAGTAATTCTAACTTGAATGCATTGTCATTAATTTTATGAATGATCCTAAATGGTCCATAAAATCTAGGTGCTAATTTGACAGCTGGGTGTCTATCTACACTTTGTAATCTATGTTTTTCTATTCTCAACCAAACATAGTCATCAACTTTGAAATTGATTGCTTGTCTTTTCTTATTGGCTTGTTTGGTATATGATTGCTGGGCTTTGGCAATCATGGCTTTAACCTCATCAAAAATAGTATTGTGCATACTAGCAATATCATTAGCACTCTGAATTCTATTTGATAAAGATGCAACAGGTGTAGATAATCTATAACCATAAATCACTTCAAACGGTGCTTTCTTTGTAGATGTGTGTGATGTATTGTTATATGGAAACTGTAATAAATACAAATGTGTATCCCATGTCTGTGGTTTAGAAATAGTATAAGCACGTAAAAGATCTAGAATAGTGCTATTAGTGGCTTCTGTTTGTCCATTAGTTTCAGGATGAAATGCAGATGAGAAATCAATTTTTGTGCCTAGGTTAGCAAACAAAGTAATCCAAAAGTTGTTACAAAATCTAGAATCACGATCAGAAATAATAACTTTTGGTAATCCATGGTTAGTGAAAACAGTTTTCAAAAACAATTGTGCTGCCTGTGATGTTGTTAAAGTTTTCTTACATGGAATGAAATATGCTTGTTTACTAAACCTATCTACTACTGTCCAAATCATATCATTGTTAGCTTTAGTATTAGGTAAACCAGTAATAAAATCCATAGAGATTTGTTCCCATGGTCTTAACGGAATAGATAAAGGCATAAGTAATCCATACTGTTTACCATGATGCCTCTTAACTCTTTGACAAATCAAACATTCAGAAACAAAGTTAGATACATCAATGTCCATATGCGGCCAATAAAAATCTTCAGTTAATGTACGTAAAGTAGATATGATACCTCTATGACCTTGATATGGAGGACAATGAATCTCATTCAAAATAAAAGATCTGAATGGAACTGTAACACATAATCTCTTTTCATAAAACATAAATCCATCATTATAAGATAGTGAATCAATAGGAATCAAGTTATTTTGAACTAATTTATTCCAATCAGCATGAAAAGTAATATCCTGATGATAAGTACCTTTCATAGCAATCAAAGAATCAAAAGATATAACAGAAATATTATGAATGGCAGGTCTTCTACTTAATGCATCGGCCACTACATTTTCTTTACCGGGTTGATATTGAATGATAGGATGAAAACTTTGAATAAAGGATGCCCATTTGATATGTCGGTCAGATATTTGGGGTTGGCTAAGTAAATGTCTAATACTTTGCTGATCGGTCTTAATCATAAATTCAGAACCCATTAAATAATGTTTCCACTGTCTTAAGGCTTGTACCACAACTAATAATTCTTTGTCATATATGGAATATTTGAGTTCAGAGGGTTTCAGCTTACAACTAGAATAGGCTATGGGATGATTGTCCTGCATAAGTACGGCTCCTATTCCTGATCCGCTAGCATCGGTTACTACTAGAAAGAATGGTCTATTAAAATCATGCAATTGTAAGACAGGAGCATGGGTTAATGCATGTTTCAATAAGTCAAAGGATTTCTGTTGATTATCGGACCAATGATAAACAATACCTTTCTTTAGAAGTTTAGTCAATGGTAAAGCAAGTAATGAAAAATTACGCACAAACTTCCTATAGAAACTAGCAAGACCTAGGAATGATCACAACTCATGCACATTTTTAGGTACAGGCCAATTCAATATTGCATCTATTTTCTTAGGGTCAACTTTAATACCATCAGATGATACAATATGACCTAAATACTCAATTTCTGTTTTAAAGAACTCACTCTTTTCGGGATTTGCATACAATTGATTATCTTTTAATAACTGGAAAACCAAGGACAAATGCTCATAATGTTCTTTCTCATTTTGACTAAACACCAAAATATCATCAAAGAAGACAATAACACAACACTAATATTTTACAAATATACGGTTCATCATTCTACTAAATGTAGCAGGTGCATTAGTCAATCCGAAAGGCATCACTAAAAATTCATAATGACCAAACTGTGTCCTAAATGCAGTCTTGAATATGTCAGACTTATCTAGTCTCACCTGATGATAACCAGATTTAAGGTCTATTTTACTAAATATAGCAGATCCTTGGAGTTTATCCATAAGGTCATCGACTCTAGGAATTGGATACCTATTCTTTACAGTGATCTTATTTTAAGCTCGATAGTCAATGCACATACAATAGGTATTATTTTTCTTCTTTACTAACAGAACAGGTGCACCAAATGGAGAACTACTAGGTCTAATCAATCCTCTATTTAGTAATTCCTCAACTTGACTTTGAATTTCTTTTTTCTCTATCTGGTTATGCCTATATGGTGCTTTACAAGGTGGTTGTGTACCAGGAATCAAATCTATTTTATGGTCTTCTGGATGTGAAGGAGGTAAACCAAGTGGTAGATCTTCAGCAAAACAGTCTTTAAAATGTGCAAGAAATTATTTATGCCTAGGGTGCATATGATTTTCTTTAACTTGCAGTTCATTCACCCAAATGAGATAAGATTTACTACTTTTGCGTAATGCACGTTTAGCTTGAGTATGCGAAAGCAGTGGAAAAGCATTGGATGCATGCATACCATACAATGTAATATGTTTTCCTTGAAAATTAATATTAATTGAATGTGTGGAATAATCTATATCAGGGTTATGCTGACGACGCTAAGGCATACCTAAAATAATGTCACTCGACTGTAATGGGACAAATAGAAATTTTTTTCTTTCAGTGTATTGACCAATTTGAATTTCTAAGTCATGCACTTCTTGTGTACCATTATACCTAGTGTCTAAGAATGCTGCTTTAATGCGATAATGCGTAGGTACAGTCTGTAATTTCAATTCCTTTACTAGCTTTGCAGAAATAAAATCATGAGTACTACCATCATCATGCAAAATAATCTTTTCCTTTCCATGCAGTAAACATTTCATTGTTAATAAAGAATGTGGAGTTGGCATACCTGGTAAAGTATCCGAAGGAGTAGTAATGTCGTCCTCATCTTCCGTGAAATCAGGCATTTCTTCATGTTCGTCATCTTCCATTGCTCCAAGGTAGTTGATATGGATAGGTGGCTTCTTTGAATGGCAATTTGCTACTAGATGTCCAAGCTGGTGGCATTTATAACATACTATAGGCTTGGCTTTGGTTACATTGTTTGCAATGGCAAGAAGTCTAGGGACATTAGGATTTGGCTGTGGAATAGGCTTAGGGTTTTGGTTGATATTGGATGGTAAAGCACGTGGTTTTGCCCAATTCTTACAGAAAGATGATGAAGGAAAACAACCTTGATTAAATCTTCTAAAATTTGAGTTGAATTGCATAGATCCACAATTACCATTGGCTTGGAATTGCTATGGACGCTTGTCTCTTCCTCGTAGCTTGTCTTCAGTGTCGTGAGCTAATGAAATTGCGTCTTCAAAAGTTGCAGGCTTGAACATATTAACTTCAGCGTAGTAATGCCCAAGGAGTCTAGACATATACTTGCGCTTGTGTGTCACTTCAGGTACGTCTTCAAGCATGCGTAACTAGAGTAATGCATTCCAAAAGCATTTGGTGTACTGAGGAATAGGCTCACGATCCCGTTGCTGAAGAAGATCCCATTGCTTTATGGCTTTTTCATGAAATTGTGGAGGAAGAAAATTTTGCATAAACTTCTTCTTGAAATTCTCCCAGGTAGCGGGACAATCTATACTCTTACGAACCACGGTCCACCAAAGAGATGCTCTATCCACTAAATGATTAGTGACACACTTGATTTTATCTTTTTCTGCATAGGTTTCCTCATGAAAGTAGTCGTCAAACTGACTAATGAATGCAAGAATAGTTTTTCCCTCTCGAGTGCCATTGAAAGTACGGAATTTGAAATTTCTTTTACTTATCTTTGCTTCCTTGTGGATAGATTGAGCTTCGAGAGTCGCGTCGATGGTACATCGAATAAGATCTTCAGATTGAGGTTCTTCTTTGTCGGTAGTCGATCTTTGTAAATTTTCCAATTGAACTTGCAATGCTTGCCTAGCTCGTCGTTCTTCATCCAACTGCATCATAATTAAGTCCAGCTTTTGCTCCATCGTAGGTTCAAGTAGGTCGCCTTCAGCCATTAAATCATCCATATGTGGTTCCATCATCCTGTAAAACTCAAAAGACCTCTCACTCTCAAAATCAAGTTAGCGGGATGAGCGTAGCTCAAGATCGGGAATACAAAGCTTATATGTTTTTGGGTGTGGCTTTCACAATCTTCATCTTCGACTATTGCGGGATTTGTATTTTTTGAGAAATCTGTGTTTTATCCTTCTGCGTGTGCTGAAAATGCTTCAGCAAACCTGCGTATGCGAAGAGTATCTTCCAATGAACAACTTTGCAGTTCGGAGTTTCTACGCAGGAATAGCCTTTCTATGAGTTTTGAACAGAAGTCAGTTTTGACTCCAGGTGACTTGTCTGACTTGCAGAGTTGCAGACTTATGTGACTTGCAGAGTTTGAAGACTTGCAGAACTTAGTTGATTTATCTGACTTGTAGGATTTAGACTTAGAATACTTGCAGAACTTGAACTTTGCAGACTTGCAGTACTTGAGAGCTTTTGTGTGACCTGTGGCTTAAGTGACTTAGCTTAGTAATAAGCTTAGTAAAAGGGCAGCAAGACGTTGTCAATTTTTAGGGGAGGGCTGTTTTTTTCCACGCGGCGAAAATCACGGACCTCCTCTGATACCTCGCGATGGAATTTTGAAGCTTTAAGCTTCTTTGAGCTTATAAAGCTTTACTATTAAGCTTAATAATAATAAAAGCTTTTAAGCTTTTAGGCTATGGAGTCTTATCTCTGTGTATGAAGATGACTTGATGTAGGAGATATCCACATGGTCCTCCGCCTCTGCAAGCTGGTCCTTCGCAGTCTAATGATGGAAACAGAGGTTCTTGATCACCAGGAATCCACCCGTATCGACCGTTCGCGACGAGATTGACCGTAGAGCTCGATCGTTCCAGGAGCTCCGCCTTCGCACAAGATGGGTAGCAATTGGAAGCTCTTGATCTCAGCTTTGCTCTGATACCACTGGTGCGCAGATCGGATGCTGTACACTTGCGTAGTGAATGCCGGAAGGTCCCCAAGAACAATAGAACTCTACTTTTTGCACAAAATTTAAGGTAAAAAGCATGAACCACATGAACAAGAGACCAATTGGGTGCAATCTCCCCCCATGCCTTGTGTGAGCGCTCCACAAAGATGTATTTTATGTATTAATCATCTTCAAGCTCAAATAATAGCCCAAATTACAAAATAGCAAGCTTTTAGCTTTTGAGTTTGCTTTAGCACAAAATAGGAATAAAGCTAACGGGCGGTGCCCAAAGAGTCTGGCATGCCCAATACAATGTCCAAGTACAAATAACATAATCGTGCGCCCATGCGCATACAAAATAATAAATAAATATCCAACGCCTCAATAAATAGGCGTGACGCCTAAGGTATGCGCCCATCAAAATATAATTGATAAATCGAATACTCGCTATCCTCCAATGCTTTCCTCTGCCACTGCTGCTATCTCTACACATCAACTGAAGCATTCACAATCGTTAGTAAAATAATACAATTAAACCAACAAAAGTGAATACCTAGCAGTCTTCAGCTACATAAATAAATCAACTGGTTAGAAATCAATCCTAACCTTAATTTATTACGAGTGCGCACTCTAAACTCATAAAAATTTATTAATTTAATATGCATTTTGCGGAATCACCCATGTACACACTAAATTAATGAAACGCCCGAAAAGGACAGGCATCCCCATCAACTTCTCGCACAAAGAATCCACTTTTTGTATGAGCCCCGGTCATCAGAGTTTACGGAATCCACCGTAAAACCTCACGGAATCCACCGTGGCACGAAATCCACCGTGAAATATGCCTCCTGGCATCAGATGATGCAAATTAGGCACAAGTCCTATTCTTCTGTTAAAGAATACGCTAGAGCCTTTGATGATATTCTAAGGCTTTGGCCAAGAAGAGCTACTACATTACCAGTTGATGTGCTATGTGAGCTCTTTTTGAGTGGCTTAGAGATTAACATGCAAATCCAAGTGGGAATGCGGAATCCTAAGTCGTTAAGGGAAGAAAAGGTACATGCCATTGATTATGAGATACATATTCAAAGATGTTGGGAAAACTTTTGGAGTTTTTCCCACTCAGTACAAGTGCATCCTAGCTTCCAACCATTTCTACAAGGATACAACTCACTTGTTGATACCAAGGTAGCCTATGAGGGGAACCTTGGTAGCCAAAATCTCCAAGTTGAAAATGGAAATAGTAGGGATAATATACCCCCTGGGGATAAAAAGATTCCAAGCCCAGTAAGTCTCATCAAGGCTTGCAATGCTCCCATGAGAGGTGGTTGTGACTGTAACATTCATAGAAGCGTTGGGCCTGTGAGTGTGGATAAGTATCCTACGGGTGGTTCTAGTTTTGCCAGTGGAAAGGCTCTAAAGAGACCTTTGCCATCTTTACATGAGTCATGCTTTTGAGTCGATATTGTTTCTATCAGTAAGAGCATGGTTTCTATAAATAGGCAATTGCATAGTGGACAAAGGCAAGTAAAGACATCTCGCCTAGAGAAGATGCGGCATGCTAAAGGGCCACCTGTACTAAATAGAAACCATAAGAATGTGAGGCCATATGGTAATAGTGATAAATCCACAGTGAGTCCATTGGACCAATATGGGCAGTCGAGGCAGCCTAAGAATGTAAGAAGGGATGTGAGATGGGTTTGGAAACCCAAGATCTCTCAAAATGTGGCTGGTGCATTAGATATAAGGTCAATAACACCATGTCGATATATTGTGATAAATTCCCACGTAGGTGTGATAAAAGGCCATAATGATACATTTGACAATATGCACCGCTCTAGGATACAATCATGTGATGGGTCTCGGATTGAAACCCTACCTAGTTTGGGTTGCAACACTGACTTATGTCAAAACCCAAATAGGATGAAAATAAATGTGGGACATGTGAGCCCAAAGATGTCATTCACCTAGCCAATGGTGCCCAAGGAAGGATAGGCCATATCGAGATTATATCGATAGAAAGGCTTCGGCTAGTGGATTTACAAAGAGCCCAAGATCAAGCCTTGAGCTGCATGGCATGGGTAGCATGGGACTAGCCGTCCTATTGTATGCTATCCTTGGTATCCTAGTTAGTTTGATAGGATGTGATGTATATGCCAAGGAGACCATGTATTGCATGGATTACAATGACCTATCTATTTTAGGCTAGGAAGGCTGGTTGCTTTGGATATTATGATTAGAATACGTTAATGGTTTTCTGTTTTAGTGATTGCATCATATAGGTTGACCAAGTCAGTAGAGGGAGCCTTTGCTGAGAAGGAGCTTCTTGTGGTCATTCCAAGTGGTTTCGACCCCTTCCCGAGTTTTTCCCTTAAGCAAATAATGATATATGTGTATGGAAGGATTACTTTATTTTTGTTTGTTGGGGACCGGCGATCAAGGCATGAAGTCTAGGTTTAGGTTATGTATATCTATGGGAGATCTGAGTAGTCATTGCCTCTTGCAAAGGCATTGTTAAGCACTGAAAGACCTGTTTTAGAAGGCAATGACCCTGTTCTACTGACCTACTAGGTGGCTGTTCTATGACTTTCTATTAGTTGTGAGGCAGTTAGAAAAGTCTGCTAGACAAAATGATGATACAAAGGAAAAAACCCTAAATATCTGAAAGGAAATATATGAATATGTAGAGGTGTGTAAAAGGGGGTTCTAAACCCTATAAAAATAGAAAAGTAAAGAAAGAAAAAATCCTTGAGCAATTGTTCATTGCCTTGCGAAGGCCTAGTAGGTTCCTGGGAATGAGACAAGACCCAGGGCCGATGCCTTGTCTTCCTAGGAGTGACATCTAGCTGAAAGAATAAGAATAAGTGATGGTTGGAGAAAAAATAAAAGTGAGCATTAAAAAAGGATTAAGTGTCGCCTTGCAAGGGCTTGGTAGGTTCTTGGGTACCAAGACAGGACCTGAGGCCAATGCCCTATTCTCCTTGGGTCGCTACACTCAGCTCCCTCCTTTTTACACACCCAAGTATGGAAAAATAAAAGCTCAAAAGGACAATGTGCTAAAAGAAAATATTTCTTGATCAGGCTATAGAAGTCCTCCCCTAGAAGGAACTCCTGGTTGAGTTGTCCTCAGTTAGGAAGGTAGTTCAGGCCACCACTTAGGATCACCTATTTGATAGTTCTTTTTAGCTTGGCCGTGTTCGAGCACTTGGTTAGTGACTAGCTTTGGGCTTTCTATCTGATTATGCTAGGCTTACTCCTCCTAGATTTCATGTCTTGGTTTTGATAGGGGGTAGGGTGAGAGTTGTGATGTGTTTTGTTGTGTATGTATTTTGTATCGGCTTGATGCTATTTATGATTGTGCATGCGTAGGTTTGTTTGTGGGATTCGACGGACTGAGTTGCCCTATCCCATGGTCACCAATGAGAGCTGGATTTTAGGACCCGACTTGGACCCATTATTGAAGCGCTAGAGCCTGTTTTGGAGCCGAAAAGTGCCAGAGAGGTGTTAAAGAGCCAATTTGCATGAAAATTTAAATAGTGGTGGATGGTCAAGCTAGAGTTCTCGTGCATTCATTTCGACATCAGGAACCCAACACAAGTCTCGATTTGTCAATCGGAGGTCGTTTGACCCTCCATTTAATCCCCTCAAGGTTCAGTGCTATAAAGTAGCTATCGGATTGGAAAGCCATAAAGTGTGTGGGAGAGGCTAGCACGGGTTGCATGCCAACAACGTGTGAACTAGCTAGCGCATCACCCCATGGAAAAACGGCATGCACTTTCTCGCACATGAACAACCGCAATCATGAACACGTGTCACGAGATTTACAAAGCCCGCGCACACCAATAAGGCCTAAGAAGGCACACACACACACGACATGGAGGAACCGAGTGGCCACGTGCGGAAGAGGGAGTAAAACATAGGGCCAACAATCGTGGGGTGAGGGAAAAGTGGTGGGATGGATTATGAGTAGGGTTGTTTTTTTTTTGTGGTATATATATATATTAGGGTGATGTGTGTAGGTCATGTTTGTTATTTGTTTGTTAATTTGAAATTTAAAGTGAATTGAATTTTAATGGTTTCTTGTTGTTGTTGTTGTTATATTATTATTATTATTATAGTGGGTTTTGGAGGGGGGGGGGGGGGGGTTACCTAGGGGGTGGGCAGTATTGGGGGTGGTGGGTAGGGTGTAGTTAGGGGGGTAGGGGGGGGGGGGGGGGGGTGAGCAGCACTAGGGGTGGCGGGTGGAGGGGATAGGGGAGGCAAGGTGGCAGACACCCATGTAGGCGGCGTAGGCAAGGCGCCCAAGTGGGTAGCGGCGGTAGTGGATAGGGAGTTCCGGTGGCCAACAGGCGACAATGTCGTTAGGCAGCGGGGGGGGCCACTACGGTGGTGGCGATGGGTGCTTCCACGGCGAGGCGGCTACGATTCGGCGGCAATTGCAAAGCCGACGACAGGCGGTAGTTCTACGGGCCAGGGCCAGAGGGTTTGATGAGCATTGCTGGCAGTGGCAGCAAAGGTAGCCGAGGAGGAGGGAGGGAGGGAGAGTGGGGGAGGAGGAGGAGGAGGGAGGGGAAAGAGGAGGGGAGGGGGAGAGAGGACGGGGGTGGGGGAAAGGGGAGGTGGGGGAAAGGGGAGGGGGGGGAGGGGGAAAGGGGGGAGATGGGAGGTGGGAGGTGGGAAGGGGTCGTTGGGGGAAGGGGGAAGGGGGAGGGGGGGGGGGGGGGGAAGGTGGGAAGGGGCACGGGGGAGCGGAAGGGGGTCACAAAGGGGGGGGGCATTAGGGGAGGTGAAAATGGGGTAGGGGGGTTAGGAAATTAGGGGGGGGTAGGAAATAGGAGGAGGGGGTGGCATGGGATTTGGGGGCTGATGGGTGAGGGTGGTGGGGCGTTTGTGTTTGTGTGGTGGGCGTGTTTTTGTATTTTTTATTTTTTTCTTTAAAAAATGAGGGTGGTGGGGCGCTTGTGTTTGTGTGGTGGGTGTGCTTTTGTGTTTTTTGTTTTTTTCTTTAAAAAATAAAATTATGTGTTTTTCGTGTTGTTTGGTTTGTGGGGTCGGGTGGCATTAAGGACCGATTTCCCACTCGTCTGGCGTGTGTGCGCGGGGCGAGGGTAAAAAAGTTGTAGTCCAAGGATTGAGAGGGTGTGTGGGAACACGCACACATGGAGGATGGCGTAACGGATGCGTCAACATGTAGTAGAAGCCATAATCGGGAATGTTCACATGCAAACACATGGCATTTCAAAACATAAATTCATAGAAAAATTAATTCTAACAAATCCGGCCATCAAAATAAAACACAAAAAGAAGAAAAAGTGTACAGAATAACATGCCAGACACGCTTGTTAGATGAGAATGCAAGTTTGACAGGGATAGAACCCATTCACATGGGAAAGATCATAAAAACACACCTGAAACGGGAAATCAAACTTATTAAGCATACAATAAAAATGTGGGAAATGAAGCCTAAACCGATCAATCATGCACAACCTAAACGGGTGAGGGGGTAGAGTGTATAAAAGGTGTTTAAATGCTGAATGAAATGATGAAAAGCTTGCTGGTTTTTATGCATACCACTTAGGTTGGTCGATAATTAAAAATTAAGAACCTAGTAGCATGAGGGTTTCTCGGTGCTAGGTTCATGCAACGCAGCATACGAGCAATAGTCAAATTCATTGAAAGAAATGTTTTCCACATGTGCACCAATGCTGATTTAACTTTGTTTGAGCACATGGACATCCACAATTTGCATGAAGCATGAAATTTAAAGAGTATCAGACAATACCTCCTGGATGCATGGCAATTGATTTCTTGAGGAACGTGACCAACGTTGAGTGAGTAAGATTGTCCTAAGCTGTAGGTTAAGTGTTGGGTCTAAGGGAAAGAAAGTGAGGAAGCATGGTATATCTCCTGGAAATATGCGAATTATAAAAGAGAGAAGTTTGTGTGCGTATGTTATATATATGTTTAGCGACGCATCGAGGGGCCAATCCCCAAGGTGTAGGAGAGTCGCAGTGAGGTAGTGGCATTCAACCGTTGGAGGACCTCCTATGTTTGTGCTTCATGCTATTTGGCAATGTGTTGGGACTCCCTCTGAGGAGTGTTAATTGGGTTAGAGTTGGACTATAAAATGGAATACAAATGCAATATGTTTAGGAAGATGATGTATGTGTCATCCACGCTCCTGGCCGCGAGGCCGTGGGGTTGTTGAGCGCATGATAGAGGTCTGGCTAGTGCATGAGCCAGTGCCGGCCCGTTTTAGGTCCCACCACTGATCCACTGTGTTATTGAAGTTCCCAAGAAGAAAAAGATTCAAGAATATAAGCATCAACAAAATCAAAGCATCAAGAATCAGCATCAAGCTCAGCCATAGTATCTTTTGATACTACATAGTGTGTTTTCACACTGCCATTGGTTGTGCCTTTTGACACATTAGATTTCAACTTTGTGCTGGAAAGTTTCAGAGATTTTAAGATGATTCCATCATGGAAATTCCAAGCATGAAGTCTCTTGGGTGGTTACCTGTCATAAAGAGTAACATTACTCTTGTTTCCCATTTACATTGCATGCAAGACTTGGCTATCTTCTTGCAGAAAGACATGGAGCTGTCTACATCAAAGTTCAATCAATGAATCCATCAGAAGATTTTGAAGACATTTCCACTGCCTCAAAGATGATACCTTTGCTTCAGAGGGACATGGACATGAAGACTGAAGCTGCAAGCAAAGTCAAAGAAGAAGCAGACCAAAAAGACCATGAAGAAGAGAAGAAGGACAAGAAGAAGATCTACCATGAAGACCAAAAAGACCATGAAGAAGAGAAGAAGGACAATAAGAAGATCTACCATGAAGACCAAAAGACCACATCATTCAAAGCTGAAGAACCAAAGATAAAAGACAAGAAGATTTTCCATGCTGACAAAGAGAAAGCATATGTTGAAAAAGACCACAAGGGCCTATCGGTCCTTGTCTCTCATTTTCTGTTTTAAAAGCACTGTACCTTTCATAAGCTTGTAAAAACTCCTCATGTAGCCTTGTATTACAACCTCTGTACACTTTGTGAGGCCCCTGTTACAGCCTCTGGATGTCCACCATGTTTATGGTACCCACACTTAGCCTTTTCTACGACAGCCTCTGGTGTTTTGCCATGTTTGTGGTATGCCCACACTTTGCAGGTGTTGCTCTCACTAAAGCCTCTACACACTTTGTACTTTCAGGTTGTGATTGATGAGGGGCGTTGAGAATCTACCAATCACACCCTATGTGTGCCCCTTTGTATGGAATAGCTAGGCTAGGGAGATGCAGTTCATTCTAGGAAGAGAGACAGATCCCATAGGCACAGTGGATGTAGTGTGCTACCAAGCAATCCTATATAATGATGTACTTGACTATCACTTTCATATGATGATAATGCAATAGTACTTGTCTCTTTCTGTCAAGTGTCTGTGTCATTGTCAATCCTATACAAGTTTTGGTTTATGAGTTCAAGTCTCAATCTTGAAACCTAATTCACTTGTGTAACAGTTGTCTTCTTTGTCAATGTCAACATGAGTAGTATCTTCATCTTCTATCCTCCATAGCTTCTGCCTCTGCCATGCTCTATATCCCGCATCTTTCACAGTGGCATGGCAGTGGATTTGGTAGGCTTTCCCATTTGTTGACAGGCACATCACACCATTTGCAGTAGTCATAGGCATCCTTGTGGATGGTCAGCCACCAATATCTTGCAAGAAAGGCATGCTTGGCTATTGCTTTTCTTGCAAAGTGTCTGCCACAAGGCTCATCATGGCATGCTTTCAACACTATTCCAATCTCTTCTCCTACAACACATCTTTGCAATACCTCATCTTTACCTTTCTTGTGCAGAGCACCACCTAACAGGGTGTAAGGGGATGATTCCAATAGAAGATTCTTCTTTTCATGGCTTGAGATACTAGGGGGATACTGTTGGTTTACCAAGAGGTTAGCTATGTCTACGTACCAAGGGGTAACTTTTTTTATTAGAAACACGAAAGCATCAGGAAGGTCTGTATCATCCTATTCTTCATCATCGCTTTGAGGGATTTGCAACATATGATTAGCCAGGACATCGTAGTGACTAGGTTTGGTGGCCACAAACCCCTGGAAGAGAAGGAGCCATCTCATCATTCTTCCTTTCACATCATCCTTGTTCATCAAGAAGGACAGGCCTCATGATCCACATAGAATTTGAAGTGCGTCGATAGCAGGTAGTGTCAGAACTTCTCCAAGGCAAACACCATTGCTAGGCACTCAAGCTCTGCCATTGTGTAGTTTTGTTCTCTGTCGATTACTTTTCGGCTTGCATAATAGATAGGTTGATCTAAATTTGAGGGGCCCTTTTGACATTAAACTACACCTAGGCCTTTGATTGATGCATGAGTGTGCACATGGAACTCTTTCGTCCAATCAAGAGGCTGCAAGATGGGTGCTTCAATCAAGCATTGCTTTAGGGTTTTGAATGCCTCGCCACAATCAGTGGTCCATGTAAACTCTGCATCTTTTCTAAGGAGTTTATTTAAAGGGGCGGAGTTTGTCGCAAAGTGTGCAACGAACCTTCTGCGATAGCCCACATGGCCAAGGAATCCTCTCAAATGTTTAAGGTTGGTTGGCACTGTTAAGGGTGCAATCTTCTCAATCTTTGCTGGCTTTGTTGCTATCCTGTGTGCAGAGACAAAATGACCCAAAAGAAATCCTAATGAAACTCTAAAGATGCATTTGTGAGGGTTGAGAGAAATCCCATACTCTCGACATCTGTCAAAGCATTGCTCTAGGTATTTCCAATGCTCACAGATTATAGGCTATGAATAGAGAAGTCATCTAGGCATACCTCAATGAAGTCATGCAAATAGTTTTGGAATGCGACCATCATCACTCATTGTTGGAAGGTAGCAAAGGTGTTACAGAGCCCAAATGGCATCACTCTGTAAGCATAGGTTGCCCATTCTATTGTGAAGGTTATTTTGGATTGATCTTTTTCTACCATCTGGACTTGATTATATCCATTCAATCCATCCAAGAGAGAATAAAGTCCATGGCCTATCATTGTGTCCAATAGTTTGGTCTATGAAAGAGATAGGGAAATGATCCTTCTTTGTCTTTGAATTTAGCTTCCAAAAGTCCACACATATTCGTAGCTTTCAATTCTTCTTGGGTACTACCACAATGGGCGAAACCCATTCACTATTAGCCATGGGATAGATAAACTCAACTTCTTGTAATTTGGCCTTCACTAAGGTAGAGTAATTTGGATTCATGTGCCTCTGTCTTTGCCTCACTGGATTGGCATCAGGCTCTAGGTCGATATGGTGTTGGCACACTGTGGGATCAATCCCCTTCAGATCTTTGTATGACCATGAGAACATGTCCAAGTTCTCCTTCAGTAGGTCATGTAGGACCGATAGTTCTTCTTCTGGAAGAGTGGCACCCACCTTCATGTGACGTTCAGTACCATCTGTATCCACGAACGTTAATTGCTTTTCACCTTCCACTCTGCGGATGAATGTCTCATGGACGGCTTCTGTTGACTCCTTCAAGGGAGTAGTCTCCTCATTTAATGATCCACTGGAACCAACTTCCTCTTTCAATGGAGACTTAGCTCGCTCCTTGGGAAATTGAAAGGGTATTAGAGCGGTTTTAGGTTTGGTTTTGGGATGAGTTACTTCTTGGCTCGAGAACTGGTCTTCCAAGGATGCATCCAAGAACATCACATAATAGGAACCTTCTAAGTTTTGTTTGAGTTTCCGAACTGGTGGTTGTCGGGAAGGTGCATCATCACCATCTTCTCGTGAGAGGGTCAGATTAGGGTAGCAAGAACCACTACTGAAGGAAGGCTTATTCTTCTTAATCCATTTCTTATAGAGGTTTTTCTAATGATGTGACTCATTAATTAGTCCAAAGGGTACCATAGTCATTCTATCAAACAACAAGGGGTCTTCTTCTTTTGAGGCTTCAAGAACTTTTGGAACTTCTTCCTCATCTATGCCTTCTGCGCGAGTAGGATAGACTCTTCTAGCTTGCTTTCATATTCTTCTTCTGCATTATCATCTTCGTCCTCTTCAGATTCTGTTTCTACCTCTATGGGGGCTATGTAAGAGAAGAACAACCTCTTTGTTATGACCTTTGCTTCTTCTTCTATGTCTGTCTCTGTCTCTGTCTTTGTCTCTATCTCTGCCTCTGTCTTTGCTTTTATCTCTGTCTCTACCTCCATCTCAGTCTCTGGCTCTACTACCACCATGTAACAGGGAGAATAGTACATCCATGCTTCTGTCTCACTGTCAGAGGTGATTTGAGAAGTCAATTCGAGTTAAATGAGGAGGTATTCCCTCATTGAAAAAGACTTTTCTTCCTTCGGCAGTTGGCTTACAGTGTCCATTATTAGGGACTGTGTCTCTATTTTCTTCAGAAAGATTTGTTTGACAGCTTTTTCTTCTCTTGATGAACCATTTGTTACTTCATTGGAAGATTCTGTTATGACTTTGATGGAAGTGGATCCATTGTCCTTTTGCAATCCATACAACTTAAATACCACCTTATTCGGTCCTTTGCCTAGGGTTAGGGTTCCTTTGAACCAATCTGTCCTTGCTCTTGCTTCAAAGAGCCTTCCTAGCAGCAGAGGGTATGAGGTCCCATAGAAATTTGGTTTGACCAACAAATATGCCAGCCAATAATCTCTTCCTAGGCAAGGGTTGTTTTCACGTACAGGAGAATGCCCAAAGGCTTGATTCTACTTTGGTCTGCTAGTCTAATAAGCCACTGCGTAGGCTGCATTCCTTGCAAGCCTAGATCCTTCATTGTCACATCCGTCATTATGTTTACTAATGAGCCTCCACCAATCAATGCATGTGCTATAAAGCATCCTTCAATCTATACACCAATCTCTAGAGTTCCAAGATCTAGGAGGGCGTTAGCTACATCCACTTATTTTATGGGCTTTAGGGCTCTATTGGACTTGGTTGCTATGGGGGGGAAAATTTGTAATCCTCATCTTCTTATCAGTATGCTTTTGAATTTCTTTCAACAGCTAGGAGATAACATGAGTGAAAGGTAAGAAGGATCAAAGCTTCCTTGGAAGAGCTATGCGGGAGAGCAAGAGCAAGAAAGAGAGAGAGAGCAAATGGAAACTCCAACAATCACAATGTGTGATCAAGCCTTCCTTTATTCAAACTGTCACTGAAAGAATAAAGAATAAAATGACAGTGATGCACGCTCATCACTTGCAGTGTGTTGTGGCAGGTACTATCAGTATAGTAATACACGAGTGGCTAGGTGGAGGCGCATTTACCCCCAACAACCTCCCACTTAAAGGTAAATTTTCCCCATTGAGAAGTGAAAAGAAAAAAAGAAAAGATAGTACAATGTACATATGTACAATAAGATGAGGAAAAATGTCATCTCATCCAATGCCCATCAATCTCTTGAGGAAGGAAAAGTGCTCCATAGTGAGGCCTTTCGTCAGCAGATCTGCACGATTTTTGTTAGTGGGGATCTTGACAAGGTCAACATACTTGTCCTCCACAACCCCATGTATGAAGTGATACCTTACCTCAATGTGTTTCATTTTTGCATGGAAAATCGGATTCTTGGCTAGCTGAAAAGCACCCATAGAATCCGAATGCAGCATACATATAGAATCAATCCCAAGGTTATGAACCAAATGGCCTAACCATATGGCCTCCTTGCAAGCCTTAGTGGCTACAACATACTTGGCCTTAGTGGTAGAGAGAGCGGTACACCTGGAAACCCTAGACATCCAAGAGACATCACCTCTAGCATAGGTGAATACATAGCAAGAAGTGGACTTCCTACTATTTGCATGTCCTGCATAATTAGATTCTGTGTACCCCATAACTCTTGCATCCTAGCTGCCATAGCAAATACACATATTTGTTGTGCTGTTTAGGTATCTCATGATACCCTTCATAATATCCCAATTCTTCTTTCCAGGTGTAGCTATATAGCGTGCCATAACACCAACTGCAAAGGCAAAGTGGCTATCATGGCATACATCAAACTGCCCAAGGTTGATGCATAAGAGACCTTGGCCATCTCATCCTTTTCCATGTTCTGTAAAGCCCTTAGGTTAATCCATGTAAATCTCATCATGCAAATCCCCATGCAAGAATGTAGACTTGACATCCATTTGAAGTCAAGCTGCATGACTAAGGCCAAAACCAAGTGTAGGTGGTCATCTTAACCACAAGAGTCATCAAAGTCAACTCCATGCTCTTGGTTAAAACCTTTAGCAACAATCTTGCCTTATAAGCTAGCTTGGGGTGCCCAGGGGTATTTTTCAGCTTGTGCACCCATTTGTATGGCAAAGCCATCTTTCTAGCAGGCAAGGAAACCAAATCCCAAGTCATATTCTTATGCAAGGAGTCTATCTCAGACTGCATAGCCCTCTCCCAGGAGTGATTGTCACCGTTGCGCATAGCCTCATCATAGGTGAGAGGCTCTCCTGCATCTGTAACCAAGACATAATGCATCGAGGGCTCAAGTCTATTAGGTGGACATCTCTCTCTAGTAGACCGCAGGCTTTGTTGCCTGTCCAACACCCTGGCCATGTGTACCAACTGCTGCTCTGCAAGCTGACCATCTAGCTATGCAAGTTGTACTAGAGCACATGGCTCCACCAAGAATATAACCTTGTATATCTCTACCACCTTCTCAAGTTTCCTATGCATCTTGTCTTCATGGAATACTACATCATGGCTGCAGATGACTTTTCACACCTGTGGATCCCAGAGGTGGTAACCCAGCTCGCCTGCATCTCCATAGCCAAGGAAAATGCATTTTACACTCTTAGGGTCTAGCTTACTATGCTTGTCCTTGGGCACATGGCAAAGACACGTAGATGCAGATAAGACGGAGGTTTCCCAATCTATACTTCCTCTATAACTTGGAAATCCAAACCATTGGAAGGTGATCTATTTATGATATGCAGAACTGTACTAACTACCTCAGCCCAAAAGCTTTGTGGTAGGATTGCATGGCTAAGCATATTGCGTACACGCTCCTGAATGGTTCTATTCATCTATTCAGTCAAACCATTTTGGAGTGGGGTATAGGGGGTGGTCAACTAACGCTTAATACCCCTTTGGTCACATAGTTGCTCAAAGGCACATGACACATATTCTCCCCCATTGTCAGTCCGAAGGCATTTTAGCCTATGCCCAGTCTAGCTCCCAACCAATGCAAGCCATCTCTAAAACACAGCCAAGACATCTGACTTAAGCTTAATAGGATAAGCCCAAAATTTACATGAAAAATCATTAATAAAAATCACAAAATACTTTGCACCACCCACAGACTAACAGGGCATATGTCCATAGACATCCAAATATACCAATGCCAAGGGCTCACCCATGCGTGTCCTACCAAACTTTTTATGCATATTCCTATTATGTTTGCCATAAAGACAATGCTCACATGAATCAAAACATGAATAGTCAAGGGGCGGTAAGTACTACAAACCAGAAAACATTTTCATTCTCTTCAAAGACATATGGCCCAAATGGGCATGCCAAAGAGATACATGTGGGATGGAACCCACTGACAAAGCATGGTCAATAGAGGACCCATCAACTACAAGAGGATAGAGGCTGCTAGCCTTGGCACCTCTAGCAAGCACAAGTTTGCCACGGGTGATCTTCCAAGCAGAATCCCCAAAAGAGACATGAAACCCAACATCATCAAGCTACCCTGCAGACATAAGACTACATGTGAGCACAGGTACATGACGTACATCCTGTAACAAAAAAGTACTACTAGTAGAGAATTGCAAATGTGCATCCCCAATGCCAACAATAGCAAGTGACCTGTCATCACCCAAGTGAACTAAACCAGAGACAATGCGGTAGGAGTGGAACCGCTCACGGCATGGTGTAACATGAAATGAAGCACCAAAATCCAAAAGCTAGCAGTGCACATACATAGTGTGAACCTCGGTCAACGGCGTAGCAGCACAAGAACTAGTTGCAAGTACATTTGCAAGTATGTACTCCCCATTAGATTCATCAGTCTGCATGACATTTATCTCCTCAATTTTTACACTAGATTTCACAGGCATAATGTTGTGATTAGAGGACTTTTCATGTACTTTGTCTTTCTCCTTCTCTTTGCACTTCTCATTGCACAATTCATGACATTATGGGCGTATATGACCCTTCTTACCACAATGATGATATGTCACATTAGTATTTCTTCCATGAGACTTGATACGTGACTTAGGCCTAGACTTTTGTGAGTCTCTGCCACGGCCATTCAACACGGTCATTCTTTCCATTACCATCTCCGCCTCTAACAGTCAAAGCATGTGACATATGAGAGGCATCCAAGTTCTTAGGTTGATCTCTTCTTGCACAAGAACACTCTCTATATCAGGCAAGTTCAGAATAGTGGCAGGAGCGCATAAGGTAGTGTGGAATACATCCCATGGCTCACTTAGAGTCCCAAGCAAAAACAATAGAGTAGCCTTATCATTGAATGTAATGCCTTGCAAAGTCAAGTTCTTGAGGATAGCATGGAATTGGCTCAAATGAGCAGGCACTGTCATATTCTCCTTCATGCACAAATCCATAAGTTGCTTCAACCAAAACATCTGACTTATTGGACTTTTCTTGTCATAGAGGTTCTTGATCTCATCCCAAAGCTGCCAAGCACTCTGTGCTTCCTCAACCACATTGTAATGAACCTGTTCAGTGAGAGATGAGGGTGGACTTGCATAACTCATCAAGCTCATCCCATTTTTCATCAGCCATAATTTTAGGCTACTCACCATGCATCCTTCATGGCTTTATTTGTGATTTTTGCACCAATACCTGCCAAACTTGGCTCTTCCAATAGGCATAATTCATACCATCAAGCTTAGTGATGTTGAAGATAGCACTGTCAATGGAAGAAGATGCCACATTACAGTCCAAAACGGTGCAAATAATTTAAAATTGCTTGTTGTTTTTTGATGTACAAAGCCAAAATATCACCAAAACCAAGGCAAAATGACCATGAAACTGATAGCTAATGATGTTTCCCACCAAGTACCATCAAAAGTACATAAAATCAGGATGATTTAGCATGAAAATTTCACGTCAATCCATGCATAATTGCTTTCTATAATAAATTATAGCCAAGTATAATGAGAGCAAACTATAAGCAAAATGAATGCACCAAGTGCACCGCTAACTGTCAAAGCATAACGAGCATCAAAGCGGGCACAAATGAGCATGTGATAGTCATAAAAACATCAAGAAAACACCCACGCATGTCAAATGAATCTGTCAATAAGCTCGCACACCCCTTGTGTAATAGGGAAAAGTGTACACAACAATGGCAAAGACCTGACACAAATAGGTATATGCTCAAGGAGTGCAAAGCCCAAATCAGCCCAAGTACATCTGTGAGGAGCACATCATATCAACCATGCAACATCCAAGTAAAGATCTGAGTCTCAAGTTTTGGAATGCTCAAGTAGCATAAACCTCCTAGTCAAGCATCCAAAGATGCTCCCACTAGCAAAATATTCATAAATGTCATGCAAAGAAGCTCAACAAGGGCATATGATAGCACCCGTGCCAAAAGATCAAAGATCAAGTATCAATGAGACCTCATGAGTATATAGGCTGTATAGCATCCGTACATAGTATCCATAGACATCAAGTACATTCAAAATATAACTCTGGCAAGCCAAGAAATAGCCAAAGTAAGATCCGGGGAATCAAATGTCAAGCCAAAGCAAGGCTTAGTAGCATCCAACTCTAGACAATGTAATGGGCATGTAATGGTGGCATAGGCCAAGCATGTCAAGACCGATCAAACATAAGTGAAGTTTTCTCTTACTTCCTAAGTTTTAAATGTGCTTAGTCAGTTCTGACTTATAGATCAAGACTACCATTCGTATGGTGGTTTTCGTGAAGAACTTTGTACTACATTGTTCTGTGCTACACTATTCTATTTCTCCTTGGGAAGGTTAAACTTAACAGATTTAGTAGAGAGAATGTTCTCTTTTGGAACAGCAGGTTCTCCTTTCTTTGCACCCGTTATTACAACATCTTTCAATTCCACCAAATTGGAAATAGGTTATTGGGTCTTTTGTTGGGTATCAAGAGTAGCTTTCACAAGAGTGGGACTTGGACAAACTTTTGCAATGTGGCCTTCTCCTTTCCATCAACTACATAAGGGCTTGTACTCCATAGACCTTCTAGGGTTTGGATATTTCGGTGAGATATGACCCTTTTCTCCACATCTGTAACATTCCACCTCTGATCTCTGGTCACCGCTAGCCTATCATCCTTTGTAACTTTGAGAGGAAAACCTCCTTAGACCGATTTTAGGACCAAACTCCCTAGGCTTTGGTCCAATATCCTCGATGGTCATCTTGGGTTACAACAAGTTGAGTCCTACTTCTTCATCTTTGTTTCTTCTTTCGTGCATCTTCTTTTAGAGAGAATATATATTTTGTATGGTTCTTCCTTAAATAGTACAAACAGAAGGCTCCAAGAATGGTTGGTTTTTGGGTGCATTCAACGACTAAATGTCCCACTTGATGGCACTTTTCACACCATATATTAGAATGCATCACATCTCTTCCACCTCCCACAGGAGTGGATATATTAGCAATATTCACCTTTAATGCCTGTAGTTATCTTGTTATCACATCCATAAGCTCCTTATTGATGCTTGCGATTGAATTGGATAGGTAGTCCTTCAGATTTTCACCTCTCCTAGAGTACTTGTAGTAGGATTTTGGGAAGCTTTTGTAATCAATACATACACTAGTTGGGTTGATCTAGAGGGTCCTCTATTCTGGTTCTAATTCAAAGCTCTTATTGAGACTTAGGGTTGTTGGTTCTAGTTGGCAAGGATTCCACTGTTGTTGAGTCGCCATTGGGGGAACTATTTGAGGCCACTACTATTGTGGTTGAACTAGCATTTGAGGCACTGTTGTCTGTGGCCATTGTGGATTTAGTGCACTATAGTGCAGCACTGTTTGCATCTGAGGATAGGGTTAGGTAACTATGCTTGGGATTGCATTCGGTAGGTATGCCATTCTTGGCATGGGAAGAGGTAGGATTCCTCTTCTTGAGGTCATTGACAACCTTGCTTCAACTTCATCATACAGTCTTGCATCTTCCACTGCAGCTTGCAAGTTGACTGGTCTTCTCAATTCCACAAACTTGCAAACTTCTAGTTATAGGCCTCTAAGGAAAAATCCCTTATGGATGCCTTCATCCAAATGATAGTTGGTCCATCGCTTTAGTATGGATTCCATTCGTGAGACATAGGATTCTATTCATTCGCTAGAGGACTGACTTAGGTTCATGAAATCCTCTCGCATCCACTCTTTGAAACCTTCACGCCTAAATTTACTGAGGAAGTCCAACTTCAAGTTGTCCCATGTGCCAAAATTTCATGCTGCTTATCTCTCATACCACTAAAATGTTGTGCCTTTGAAAGTGGCGAGGAATATTAAAAATAAAAATAAAAAACTAAAAAAACTAAAAACTAAAAGAAAAGAAAGGAAAAAAAAAGCACTCACAATCACAGCACGACATCTAGGGGTCCTCAAATTAGGTACGCCGCAATGACCTTGGTCGGTTGGATCCGTCCCTAGTTCCCTAGCCCTCTACACATCCCCCACAATTGTTTAGGGCACATCAAAGGCAAGACATACCTAGGGAGCTTGTCTCGCCTATGGTTAGACCTGTCACCCTGAACCATATTTGCACAATTCTTTTTTACATTTCACCTCAGTGTCATTGCAATCAACAGTGGTAAGAAAGGCATGGAAGACCATGGAAAGTACATTGTACTCTTCAACCACTACAAGTAGCCACCAGCTACCAAAGCTAAGGCATTAATGAGCTCAATTATACTCCATTGTGTTGTCAAAATCACAAATGATGTCTCAAGAATCCTTCAAGTGTACTTCTCCTCAACATCAAAAATTTTTCCCACCTCATCGAACCCTTGCTTCATCCACCCATTGCTACAAGGAACCAGACCAACGGTCTTCTAACTATGTAATATCTAAGTATGCATGTGTGCTCACATAATATCTGCACCACAATATATACACAGTTTGGGTCCTCAAGTGTCGGACAATACTCTTAGCCTACTTAGAGTTCGACCTGTCTCCCAAACTAATCAAACTACGTCTTGTGCATGATAAGAAGACTAGCACTACCCCCAGGGAGAGACCACATATGAGAGGTTTTTAATTGTAGACATTGAAAAATCCAACGAAAGTATAGTCAGCTCTTCATCAACACTCAACTTTGAATTCTTATCCTTTATCATCATGCACGCCCACCAAAGAATTGTCACATGTAGAATCCCCAAAAATCAACACATGTGCTAGCCATCAATGCAATTCCCAACAAAGAACAACCATATCACCAACTTCGACAACCCTACCACTAGCCAACCAGGCCAATAGCATGACCCCAACAACCTTCATCCGGACCACCACCAAAATTCCTTCAAGGCAAACCACAGATGTCCCTTTCGCCCACATCTTCGGTGCATGCCAAAGCCTGCTACCTACAACAATGAGTACCATGGGATTGGCACTCGTCTAGGAGGGGGATAATGTTAACCCTCAAACCAACAAGGTAGAAAAGCCAGAAAATCTAAAGTAGGAGACAAGGCCAAGAAAGAAGTGAAACAAAAGACGAAGGCGTGCCAAGAAGAATTTGGAAACATAAGAAGTGCAAAAAAGTCCTAAATCAAGGAGAAAGGCGCACGAGAAAAAGTGCAAGTCAATACTTTTGTAAAAAAGGTGCAAGGTACACCAAGAATTATTTTAAGAGTGCCAGGCTCTCACTCGTGCAATTTGTAAAGGTAGATGGGCGGTAGGAAGGAAGCTAGGAAGATAGGATGACAATGGGAAAAATGGCCTGGCCGGCCATATAGAAAAGGGGATAAGGGGATGAACACCCAAAAGGGATTTAGGGTTTTGTATATAAAGTTGAAAAGTGAATGAGAAGCTCATTCTTGTGTGTGGCCAAAAGTGGCTCTCCTCTTCTTCGTCTTCTTCTTCTTCTTCTTGCTTGCTTGAGCTTGTGCTTGAGAGAGGGAGTGTGAGAGTGTGAGAGAGTGAGCGTGTGAGGGTGAGGGACCAGGGAGGAGAAGCTCTCCGTCTTCTCCTCTTCTCTTCTCTTCTCTTCTCTTCTCTTCTCTTCTCTTCTCTTCTCTTCTCTTCTCTTTCTTATGGCAATGGAGCTTGGAGTGTGGAGCTTGAGGATGGAGCTTGCTTGAAGCTTGCACTTGGATCGTGGAGCTACCGGAGTGCTTGGGAGAGGAGGTAACTCGATCGGGCATGGAGGTAAGCTCACTACACCCATAGAGATGGATGGCATGTCAGCTATGTGAGAGGTAGCCATTAGTGCTCGGCTTGGAATGCTTGAAGCAATAAGCGGTCCGTGGGTCTCGACAGTTGATCACCCCTACATAGACACATACACATATGCACACACAAACACATGTGAAAGAAAAAAACAAAAAACACTTGTCCTTGAGTTAGCTATTGAAAGAAAATTATATAACAAGAATGAGAGGAGAAAGAGAATGATGAAGAGAAGTAAAATAAGAGAAAGAAGATGGAGACATGAAAAATTTAGAAAAACTCATACTAATGTCCTTTGAAAATTTAAATAATGTAATACATTTTGTGGGTATATTGGGGCAACATTCAGAACTTACCATTGGTACTTCTACATCTCTAGTCATGAGGTGCAATTGTTTGTGTTAAAGGAATTCATTTCATCCATCAATCAAAACAAACATGAGAGAGAGAGAGAGAGAGAGAGATGGGAAATGCTTGAGATGCTATGGAAGTTAAAGCATAGGACATATAAAAAAATTTCTATGAAAAGGTCATCCTTTGAAGGTCACTTTGAGAGGGTGATGGGAAGAAGGGCACATGAGGTACACTGTGGCAATAGTAGAGGGAGGAAAGGTCAATAAAATAACACAAATGATGTAGTGGAAGAAGAGTGGAATTAATATTATATTCTTATAATCTAGTCGAAAAATAGGAAAAATATATAGATCTTATAGATAGAGGAGAGGTAGAGGGCAATGAATCCATGTAAGTATACTTAAGTTTCATCAACTTCTCCCAATTACATTGTTGGACTTTATCATATTCTTGTGAGAGTGTACAATGGAAGAGATACAATGAAGATGGATTGATCAGCCCTTGTACATAGCCCAAAGCATTAGTGAAGGCATCAGATGACGGATGACAATGGCAACACCAAGCATAGAGAGTTGGAGTGTCAGAGTGCGCACCTACAAAGGGAAGACTGAAGACTAAATAGTATGTTTGTCTACCAAATGCAAGGGGATTGGCTATACTTCAAGAAGTGAATTGGAGAGAGAGAGAAAGAGGAGAGAGAAGGCTGTAGAAGAGAGAGAATAAGATGTGCAAAAGAGAGAGAAAGAAAGTGATGAGGAGAGAGAAATACTAGAATAGGTGAGAGAAAGACATAAAAGAGAAAGAAGTCATTGAAGCTGAGAGCAAGGTGAAGAGAAGAAGGATAATAATGTATTAATATGTCAAAAGATGATAAAATTACATGTCCCCTCCTTTTATACCAATGCCAGTGTGACATGGCATCAATATTATTTACACACTAAATCCTTATTCTGTAATAAAGCATAAATGCCTTAGTTTAGGGTATAGGCTAGGGTTAAGTATAAAAGGTGGAGATGTAACATGTGAAGGATATTTTTTCCATTTTACAAACATTACATATTTAAGGTCTCAACCTCCCACCATCTAAGAAGGTGAATACTCTTGGCCACCATACCATGCTGCAGCCACTCATCATTTGATTCTTTGTCAACATTGGTAATATCATTTCATGTCTAGCCACCTTGGCTATGGTTTCTTGGCATTTTATGTCTATTTCTTGTATTTTTCAATTTAATGGCTTGATGTGGGAATTAACTTCTTTACATTGGTATTAGAGCACAATTTTTGATCCAATGGGAAGGTAATTTTCATGATGAATCTGGTTACAGTTTAGGCACAGAGTAACTGGAGGACAAGAATTAGTCATAGGATTTGATTCAGTTAAAACCGTGACTAGTTAAGGTCTTTGCAGTAAACTGTGACTAAATTTGATGGTCTTGAAGAATGTCTGAAGAAACAATAGTAGATTCATGGTCATTTTGGTGGTACGTGGTCAATTTTGGGCCATTTTGAAGGATCATGGACTTAACTGAAGCCTAAAGAGGGTTTATAGAGGTTAAACCGTGGTTACATTTTGGAACAAGCTTCTCTTTCCTCTTTCCAAGCTTCTTGCTAAAAACTGCCATGGAGATCTTTGCTTATTTCTCTTTGCCATGATCATCTCTCTTCAAGCCACCTAGTAGAGATGATTCTTGATACCATGGGCAACAAATGGACTACCTATTTGATGGATCTTCAGCACGATATTCACCACGTGATGCAGGAGAAGCTCTAAGATAGTTTGTGCCAATTTTCAGACTCTTGTTGATCATCTTGATCAGCTCACTTCCTCATTCTGAAGCTATGCCCTCTCTTCCATTGCCAAACGCAACCCTAATCTAAAGCATTAGGCATCTCTTACTTGATATTTCAACTTCCTTCAACCCTAAAGCTTCCTTCACAACCCTAGCTATGGTTGAAATTGGATAGCATGAAGAATCCTTCAATTTCTTGAAGATTTGGCCTCTTCTTGACTTCTTATAGCTTCCTAATAGCAAGGGCAAGCATTTACATCAAGCATTGGACCGAGATTGAGCAAAGATTAGAGCTTCCAAGCAAGATTGAAGCATTTTCTTCATCTTCAATTGGGGAAAAACATGGCAGCCATCATTCTTCATCAAATCTTGCTTCATTGAGGCTTCAATTCATGGGGCTTTTGTTATCTATAACCTCGGGAAGGTTCAATTGAAGGTATTTCTTAAAGATCAGGCTTACATTGAATAATTTCTTCAAGATTGAAGAGATTGAAGGCATTTTCAGCCTCTTGAACATGGCAATGTCTAAAAATTCATGGAATCCTTGATTCTAACAAGAATTTACACTCTTCAAAGTTCAAATAATCTTCTCCAACAAGCTATTGTAGACTTCTATCAATTCATTGGCTTCTTTTGATTGCATTGGAGCAATCTTATTGATCGGAAGCAAAAGATTACATGGGAGCAATCATATTGGACAAAGCTTTCTTTAAGTTCGTCATATGATCTGCAATCTTGGTCTATTGATAGTGGTTTATACTGAATGTTAATTGGTTGGATTCATCTACTACTCTTCATCAACATTAAAGAGGTAATTCTATTGCTTTCAACTTAATCTCTCTTTTCATCCAATTGTTAAACCAGTCCCATTGTTCATAAGAGAGATTGAGTGTAATAGAACCTCTTAATTCCCATTGAAGGGCATGTAGAATTCAGCCTAGGACTAATTATGATCACTTGATGAATTTCTTTCCTACCCATTCAAATGTTGATGCTCAATTGATAGCATAAATGCTACTCACTACCTATTTAACTTGGATTTTTGTTGGATGATTGAACATTGATGCTATAGGACTAAAATAATGATGAAAATGGTAAGTGGGAATATTTTAAAAGTAGTGAGTCACTGAAAAAGGGTAATGCCCTATCCATAGTCCTTTCAATTCAACCATTTCCCAATACCCACTTGCATTTCATTAAAGAATGTAAAGGCTTTTTCAGTCAATGCATTGCAACCTTGTTTGATTACCATTAGAATATACTTTCCATGTTAGTTCCCGTGAGGAAAAAGCGGATGCCAGGTGAGTCAGGAAGACAAAAGAGAGGTGACCCTCCCTTTGTAATTAAGACTCTAAAGGGGTGCACAACCCGGCTTGAGGTGGAGCTTTGCACACCCCTCTTGTCTCGGAGCCCATGAAATTTTCAAATTTAGGTGCACATACATTCCCCATTTTCAGAGTTTGGCACTATTACAGCATTGATCAGCTATATTCAAGGTTTCATAAGTGTTTGAATGTCCATTGGAAGAGGTGCAAGGCATCTCCTATTTTCTGGATACCTATAGGTGTTGGATAGAGTTAAGTTTTTTTTACAGATAAAAAAATAAGTATATACCAATCTACAAGTTATCCTTGAGCCCTACAGGTGCCCCACAACCCTCTTCTAGTTGCTACATGGTTTACAGGGGTTTCTTCCACTCAGGATATTCCTACAGGGTCAAACAAGGTACTTACAGGTGGTGGATAGGGTGTAAGAAATTCCTGTTTCGACCTGAAGATTCAATCATCAAAAATTTTGGCGATTCGATATCAAGAGCTCAAGTTATTGCTAATTTTTTGACACTAGGTATGTTGAGACAGCACCCAGATAGCATACAGGGGACACTGTTTGACATTCTTCCGCTCAAAGTATCCAACCCAAGTCCATATCTTCTGAAATCCGATATATCACCATATAATAATCTTCCATAGAGTTATTAATCATTGGGATTGGTGTCATATTTTGAGAGAAGCAAGGGATTAAGTGACAAACTGTCTACTACTACATCACTATCTCCTAATGGCCATGAATAAGAAGAAAGATCCCATTACTGAGGCATTGAATGATGGTGTCAGGGACTTTCAAGAGGGTCAAAATTACACAAATGAAGCCCATAATGTTGATCAAATAAATGAAGAATCAAGCATTGGGATTGCTTACAACACACATCAAGGATAGCATGACATACATGAAGAGCATGCAGGGAATAATTATATTTTACGATCAAAAGAGTTGGGACATGCCAATGAAGGCCTTTTTGAGGATTTGAAGGCTTTGAATGAAGGCTTAACACATATAAATCAAGGTTTTTTGCAAGGGATGGCATAAGTAAACCAAGGAATCTTTAATCTGTAGCAAAGCAACAAATCTTTATTTCAAGAACTCATCTTAGCCATAAAGGAAATTGGAAGCAAGCCACAAAGGGAACCTCAAATTGAAGACTCCCATGCAAATTCCTTTGTTGCTAATCCTTACCATCCAAGCAAAGAGAAGTCTCAGCCAGTTATGCACACTTTTGAAAAGGGAGAACCATCTAGAGTGAGGGGGGAAACCATCATCCTTCACAAGTTCATGGCATTCATACCCCAAGACCTCAGTTTAGCAGCCCAAAAGATAATCATAAACATGAAGGGGAACAAGAAAACACTCAATAGGATAATGATTATCATGGATGTGACCCCTTTTACAAGACTTTTTAACTTCAGGCCTCAAATGCACAAAAATGAAATCCACTTTGCCACACACCAAAGAATAAGCTCTTCATTCACTTTTCAACATTATATACAAAACCCTAAATCCCTTTTGGGGGGTTATCCCCTTATCCCTTTTTTTACATGGCTGACCGTGGCCTAGGCCCTCTTTCCCATTGTCCTCCTATCTTCCTAGCTTTCTTTCTACCGCCCATCTACCTATAAAATTTGCATAGGAGGAATCCTGGCACTCTTTTACAAAAGGTTTTAGGGGTGCCTTGCGTTCAAGAATGCACTCCTACCTTTGACTTAGCTTTTGGGGCCACCCCCTCACACTTTCGACAGTTTCCCTTCTAGCTTCTTCCATTGTGTCCGATTTCCTCATGAGCCACCTCTTGTAGGTCTTGCACTTTTCCATTTTTTTTGCTTTTTTCTTGTGTTAAGGTTAACATTACCCCCCTCTAGCCTAGTGTGAGTCCCATGACATTGATGGGTAGTAGTTGGAAGGTGGGATGGATGTAGCCATATGGCTTTTTTGAGTTTGTATATAAGCCCTTGCGGGTTATAGTGTTGGATGGGTACCAGCCCTTGAAATTAAAGATAAAGTTGGGGTGGGTCCCTCCTTGATGCTGACCTTGAGGGGATCACTTGCACAGGAGGAAACGTGGCACTCTTATAAAATGAATTACATTGTGCCTCGTGGTTTCCTTATGAGAGCCTCTGAAATTTCTCTCTCATCCTTGAGAGAGGCTTGCTAAATTATTTGATACTTTTCATTGTTTCTTCTGAACTTACATTTTCTTTCACTTTTCCTACCTGAATATAATGAGCTTCTTCATTCACTTTTTGATGGGAACTTCCTTGTTTTTCCTCTACATTATGTGGGCTGCATGCTGATATATCGTGGAACATTACCCCCCTCCTAGACAATTGCAAGTTCCATGACACTGCGAGTTTTGAGTTGATGAAGATTCGGTGATTGCAAAGGGTGGTTTTGTGAGTCGATGATGAGGGGGTCTTGTGGGGATTGGTTTTGGGAGAAAGTTGATTACCTAGTTAAGATGCTGGGGGTCAAGAATGTCTTGCATGGATGATGGGGTCTCCAAAGAAGTTGATGGGTTGCAACTTTTGTTTGTGCTTGAAAAGAAAAGAGGGTGCACTGCTAGGAGGTGTGTCTACCTCACCGTATGATGCATTGTGCTCGTGTTGGTGGAACTCGGAGTTGGGTCAAAAGCCTGGGTGTTGTCCCACACTTGAGGACCGAGTTTGTATAGGGGGAGGTGCGGTGGGTGCAGCTTAGGGAGACAAGTCTAACCGTAGGCGAGTGTGACCTCCCTAGGTGTGTTCTGCCATTGATGTGTCCTAAGCGAATATGTGGGGAATCAAAAAAGGGTAGAGGATTGGGGACGGAGCTGGCCAACTGAAGCCACCAAATGTGTCTAACTTGAGGACCCCTAGATGCAGTGCTCGTGGTCTATGTGAAGTGAGGTGGTGGTGCAGCTACTTGCTCATGAGGTGCTTCTCTTTTCCACTTCTTCTTCTTCTTCTTCTTTTGTCTTTGACCTTCAAGGGGTAGTACAAAATAGAGGATCTATTCCTCAAGCTCTTGAGTGTGAGATGGGGAGGTAGGGGGCTTCAATGATCTACTAAGGAAGACTTAGCATGTACCCTTTTTAGCCTATCCTAACATGGAGAGGAATGGTGGACAAAAATGGATGGCTACAGCTGGTAAAATGGATGTCATTCTTCATGTCCTCAAGGAGGGCCATGCAAAATGACAGGAGCAGAGTAGCACACAGTATCAGTTGAGTCATGGAGCAACCATCTATTCCCACATTAATGTCAAAAAAGAGCGGTGGAAGATGATACTCTATTGGTGTGCGGGGTTGCCTGAGGAGTGTCCTCAGTAATCTAATATAGTTACATGTTGTTACAAAGGCGGGGTCTGGGTAGGAGAAAAATTCCATCAAGAAGTGGGCCATGGAGTCCCATAGATCCTGTTTTGAGAAAGCAAGTGCTTCCTCAGGCTTTTTGTGATGTTGATGTTATAGATCTTCGGGAAGTTGCATCAACCATGGATGTTCGGGTCAAAACCTACTCCTACCCTTCAAGGAAATGGTAGATAGATTAGATCATTTCGCTTCAAGGGTAGGGAGCTGCAAAACAACATCCATGCATCCACATTGCTATTCCAGACTCTTCTCCTCCATTTAGGCTAGGATTCATAACCTTTCACCATGTGGGGTACCTCCTCAACCTTGTTTTCCCAATAATCTGGAGATTCCATCCCCTATGCCATTGGATTTTTCTCTCTTTTGCCCAGCCATTGGTCACCAAGCCTTCTTTCCATGGGAATTACTTTCATTACGCTTCAGTGGATAGCACTTTGCTCAAGGCCATTGGGTATTGAAAGATGAAATCAAAGGGTTGGTGGCAATTTTCCCACTGCTCCCATACTAATAGTTTCGTATTCTAGTTCATGGGTGAGCAGTCCTTCTTTTGTGGGATGGGAGGCTCTGGGATTGTAGGAAGCAATTGCGCTTTTTCCCTTTTACATGCTTGGTCAATCATTCTAGCCCTCTTCTTTTATCTTTTGCTTTCCTTTCTGTTGTGGCATCTTGCTCTTAAAGGGGTTTTGGTTGTGGTGAGGGAGGTGGTGGAACCCACTCCTCATTTCCTTGTGCCCCATCATGGCTTGACCGTGCTATTGCTTCCTATGGTTGTTCTTCTTGGAGTCCCAATGCGTCAACCTCCTGCGGCATCAAGCCTGATCTCAACAGATTTTCTCGCTAATCTTGCCAAGTCAGGTTGAGGCTTGTGTCCTCGATTTGGGAGCACATCCCTTGTTTAATTGCCTTGCGAGCTATTTCCAGTTTTCTCATGTTGTTGAGCCTCTAGACTGGCATGCCTTACTTTCTGCTAGTATTCTTCTTCCTTCCGCAAGGGCCAAACGAATCACTAGGTCCTTCACTTTCTTCTTGATTTTTTCCTCCCATTCCTTTTCCTTCTTTTTCATCTCTTCCAAGCCCTCACTTTGCCTCTGTGACAAGGCCACTATCGTCCTCCTACCCCTTCCATTTCTGCGCAATTTCTTATTTTTCCTTTGTTAGGCACTCAATCTCTCTTTCCAATCTTGCTTGTTCCTCTCTTTCCCTTTGCACTCTATACTCCGCTTCTTACCTCTCTCTTTGTTGTTCCTCTTGTTCTTGCGCTCTCTCTATCTCTAGTGCGGGGAGCTCTTCCATGTCCTCCTAGATTTTTCTCATCTGCATTTCTAGCTCTGCTTATTGTAGAACCAGGATCTTGTACTCCCTTTGCATTCCACTAGTTCTCTTCTTCTAGTCTTTTCCATTCCATTGGTTCTCTTCTTCTAGTCTTTTTTTCCAATGTTCAGCCTCATCTTCCTTGGCCCTTAGTTTTGATTTTAGCGCCTTGATTTCTTTTTGTTGCATGGCCACTTGACATGTTTTTTCTAGTTGGAAGGCAGATGTCATTTCTCTTTCAGTTTCTAACTTTGTCATTGCGGCACTCTTCTCCTCTTTTACTCTTTCCAATTGATCATAAATCTCCTTGACATGCTTGTCCTGATCAATGGGCTGCATCCCCATGGTGATGGTAACCTCAATTCTTTATCGCTTGGGTCTCTGTTGAGATTCGACATCCATAGAGCTACCGGTCTTTCAATCCTATCATTGGAGTCCCTGCACTAGAGTCGAGCATTGGGGTATGTTCTTTATCAACCAAAAATTGCACCCACCCCATGAGGTTGTTGGTGTCAACCATGGTTGGGGTGCCTGGTGTTGGTGCAATGGTTGGGGTGGCCGGCAAGATGGTTGTCAAGAATTGCATGATGGGGGGATGTGCTTGAGCTGCTACACCAACACACACTGTATACACAAGAGGAAGCTCACTCAAGAACACAAGAAGAGAGATGGAGGCCAAAACGTTTTCTTGCTGGTTTCTTCTTCTTCTTCCACACACTATACAATGTACACAAAGTATAGATAAGATACAACATAAAGGAAAGTGGCCTTCTAAGTCAAACAGTGCATAACCGACTACACTAATCGGCTAGCGCTATATCTTTGCCAGTTGTAGGTAGGTGTAACAAACTAAATATAGTAACTGATAATTCAGTGGCCATCTGAGTATCATAATGACCACCAACATGCTAAGTGTAGACGTGTGGACTCATCTAGCCAGGCGGTCCATCATCAATGTCCGCACGTGTTGAGCTTGCTATCTGAATACTCCCCCTTAAGCTCAACTCTATATCTGCAACTCCAAGTAAGCTTCAGAAATTTTGAAGATTCTCTACACCCAATGCCTTTGTGAAAATGTCAGCTATCTGATCCTATGTGCTAACATATACCAAGTCAATCTCTCATGCAAGTATCTTCTCTCACACAAAGTGGTAGTGTACCCAATGTGTTTTGTCCTAGCATGGAACATTGGATTCCTAGCTAACTATATGCTGCTCATTTTGTCACAATGAATGACAACTGGACCATCTCCTTGCACATCCAAATCACCTAACAACTTTTGCAACCATACCACCTCACATGCTGCCATAGCAGCACCTCTGTACTCAGCCTCTGTACTCCTATGTACTTGATAAAGCAACTACAAGTTGCTTTTTTGCTGCTCCATGTAATTGATGCACTACCAAGGGAAAACATGAATCCACTTGTAGATCTTCTATCTAACATGCTATTAGCCCAATCTGCAATTGTGTATCCAAAGACCTGTATATCCTTACTTGCCTCATAAAAAAGTCCATAATGTAAAGTGGACTTCACGTACCTCAATATACGTCTAACTACATCCAAATGAGTCTTTCTAGGCATCAACATAAACTGATTGACAAGGCCAACAGCATAGCTCAATTCTGGCCTTGTGATAGTCATGTAAATCAAACTCCCTATTATCCTCATAAACATAGTAGGGTCTTCTATCTCGTCCCCAACATCAGCACTCAGCTTTACATTTTGCTCCAATGGTACTGAAAGGGGTTTACATGCTATCATACCATACTTGGATAACATATCCAAGACATACTACCTTTGGGATAGCCATATTCCATCATCACATCTGATCACCTCAATACCAAGAAAGTATCTCAGCTCACCCAAATCTTTCATCTCAAACTTCTTCAAGAAGTCCTTAACTTTAGCAATCCCATTGTCACTGTCACCTGTAATAATCAAGTCATCCACATAGATGACTATGATGACCAACCATGCATCTCCCTTTCTCACATAAAGTGAGTGATCAGTATCAAAAATACAAAATCCAATATTGACAAGATACTCTCCAATCTTGTCAGACCATGCTCTAGGTGCTTGCTTCAGCCCATAGAGCACCTTCTTTAACCTGCACACATATGTGGGATGCTCTAAATCCTCATAATCTGCTGGCTGCTCCATATACACTTCTTCTTGCAATTCACCATGCAAGAAGGCATTCTTAACATCCATTTTCTACAAACTCCAACCTTTGGTTGCTGCCAAGGAAATCACACACCTAATAGTTGCCATCCTAGCAACTCGACTTAATGTCTCTTCATAATCTATGCCATATATTTGAGCATAGCCTTTTGCAACCAACCTAGCCTTATACCTACTAACTGAACCGTTTGCATTATGCTTGACTTTGTAAAACCACTTACAGCCAATAACTTTCTTACCCTTAGGTAAGGTTACCAAATCCCAAGTCTTATTGGCTTCTAATGGAGCCATCTCCTCATCCATTGCTGCATCCCAAATTTGCATGACCAACAGCATCCTCAAAACAGGTGGGCTCAACATCCTCAATTAGTTTCACCATATAATCATAATGGTGAGCTGCATAACCTTCAAAACCAAATCTTTTAATAGGGTATCTGACCCTGCTAGATCTGCGTACCACTGGATCACTCAATGGAGCCTTTACATTACTATAAGCTCTCTGTACACCTGGTGTCTTGACTGAAGGAATGCCAAGCTCATCATCCAAACTCTCCAAACCACTAGAATCTCCATCAAATCCCAAATGACTGGTAGATGCATCATTACCATTGAGGGCTGAAATGATGAACGGGTTGCCTCTTACCCATCCAACCTCCAATCCTCACTAAGAGAACTAAAGAGGGGCACCACCTAGCCAAAGGGAGGATGGGCTAGGACATCCCTATTCTCAAAGAGAATCAAGAGAGCCAAGACACAAATTTACAAGAGAGAATATATGTGCTAGACACCACATTGGAATATAAGAGAGAGAGATGAGAGGAGAGGGAGACAAGAGGAGAAGAGGTAGAAGAAGCTTGCCATTATGCTACATGGAATGAGAAGATGAGAAGAGAGGGAGATACTAGGAGAAGAGGTAGAGGAAGCTTGCCATTATACTACATAATAAAATAACTTACTCATAGCTTACCTCAAAGAGATGAGGATATTGTAGAGTGCTCTCATGGACTTGTCATTGTCCTCCCTTCCCCCCCTTCATTCTCCATGGGCTCTTTATATAGCCTCCATGAGGGATTAGATTAAGCTAATCTTCTTGATTAACATAATCCTAGATGATGTATGGCATCTTTGAAAATATGGAGCATAGTGAATGGGACAAGTCCCCACCTTGGTCATCATACAAGAAGCCAAGGGTGGTGGTAGAAAACATAGAAAAATGGAGCTAGATTACAAGAGGTGGGTGCCCAAAGCACATTATTATAATATATTTACAAGAAGGATAGAGTGGAAAGTTGGTGTGGTGAAAGAGAGAAGAAAATTGCATGTAGCCAGCAGTCTGCGCCTTTGTAACTTCAAATCCGTGAGGAATTTGAAAAAAGTTTCTTCTGCAACTTTGTAGATTAGGTCGAAACCGATCGGGCCTCGCGAGAAATTTCTTGAAATTCACTTTTTCTTGGGAGTTATTGAGATTATAAAAAATGGATTTCAAAAGCTGCTTTGACTTTAGTCCCCCATATGTATATAAATACATATAAGCATGTGACAAAAGGGGTCCATGCTTGTAAGCTTTTGTGTAAGATCCAAATGACACCATGATGTGGATATTGACTTGTGTGCTAGGGTGAGGTGTCCTCTAATGATGGTGATAGATTCCAAATCTTAGTGATGTAGACGGGGCCCATGTGTAGTTGGAGGCTAGTCCTTTGAAAAATCTATGCATTCACTCAACTCCTAGGTGTAATCCATTTTCATATTCACTAAGATAACCATCCCTTTTACCCTTTACATTGACATGCCTCCTAAGAACTTGTTCCCCCCATTTGCTAGAGTTATCGTAATCGAGAAGCAATGTATCATACCTAGTGCTTGAAGAGTAAACCCAGAGTGATATGGTAGGCTCTTGATAGGGGCTTTGGCTAAAATTTTGTGGTAGTAATCCGGGTTGTAAAAAACCCGGATCATTAGCCCTCCCCTTAGGCTAGAGGTATTCATGCCTCTAGCTTGAGAATGATGGTCCAATAGAGCAAGGAGGACTGCACCCCCTCATTGGCGGCTCTTCATTGAATGACTGCTCCAAAGTGTTCATATTTCTTTGAAAATAAGGCTTCAGTCGCCATCCATTTACCCTTGTCTTGTGAACCTTCCCATCCATGTCACCTAACTTATAGCTGCCATTTGGATATCTCCTTATGACCATGAATGGCCCTTCCCACTTGAACACAAGTTTAGCATCCTTTCTGTTATCGAAGCGGTTATTATAGCGTAGCACAAGTGATCCTTCCCTTATGTGTTTGCTAGCCAACTTCTTATTAAAGATCTTCCTCCTCTCTTCAGCCTGCATGGAATAGTGTTGAACTGCTGCTTCTCTATCTAACTCCAGCCTCTCTAGATCCAAGATCCTTTCCTCTAACTTCTTATCTTGATTCTTCTCTTGACTGGCTACTAAAACACGCAAACTGGCCAGTTCCACCTCTATTGGAAGCAAAGCTTCTTGGCCATAGACGAGGTGAAATGGAGTATAGCCAAGTGAGGTTCTAAATGAAGTCCTGTAGGCCCAAAGAGCTCCATTCAATTTTTTATCCCAGTGCTTGGGGTGCATGTGTACCTGCTTGGTAATTATCTTACAAATCAGCCCATTCACTTTTTCGACCAAACCATTACACTGTGGATAGTAGGGAGTAGAATGCCTGTGCTTGATTTTTAGCCTTTCCATTAGCTCCCCTACTAGGTTTGCCCTAAAACCAGGACCCCGATCAGAGATAATTTCCAAAGGTGTGCCAAACCTGCAACAAATATTTTCAAACACAAATTTTCCCACTTCTTGGGCTGTGATCCTACTAGTTGCTGAAGCCTCTGCCCACCTCGTCATGTAGTCCACTCCCATTATGATGTATTCCTTGCCAGATTGAGTTCGTGGGAGTGGCCCTATTGCATCAATCCCCCATTTCTCAAATGGGCCATATGTAGTTATGGGATTTTGTTCCTCATGCACTAGCTTCCTTGGTCCGGCCTTTTGGCAATCGTCACAAGTGCGGCACCAATGTTGCACATCTCGATGTAGACTAGGCCACACAAAACCGGCTTGGAGAATCTTTCTGCTAGTTATTTCTTGAGCAAAATGTCCGCCACAAACCCCTTCATGGCAGCTCTTAATCACATCTATAATCTCCTTTGCTGTTGGCACCCTTCTAAGCACTGCATCCTTTCCTTTGCAATACAACACATCATTTATCAAGCGGTATTTAGTGGCCTTAGTAGCTAGCCACCTTTTCTCACTTTTACTCATATGTGTAGGTGCCTCACCTTGCTCAAGAAAATAAAGTACATCTTGTAGTTGAAACTTACCCTGAAACAAGGGAAGCTTTACTGTAATGATGCCCACCATTACCTCTTTCAATTTTTCAGCTGCTAGAGCATCTGCGTCGCCATTTGTGCGCCTTGGCACAAAATAGATTTGGGCTTTCTGTAGCTTTCTCATGAGAGTTTTAGCTTCCCTCATTTTCACTGCTAAGTTATCATTTTTACAAGCCCAGATTCCTTTCATTTGCTTAACAATGAGCATAGAATCCCCAAAAACATTAAGCCGAGTGATACCATGTGAGAGACACCACCTCAAACCTAAAAGCAAGGCTTGATATTCTGCCTCATTGTTAGAATGGACATCCTCCAAGCTGATACCTTCTCCATAAAGTTTGTCACCTTCGGGACTGAACACCACTATTCCTGCTGCCGCTCTGTCTTTAATACGCTTGTAGGCCCCATCGAAGTAGAGGGCATGGGCATTCTCCACCCGTGGCGGCTCCTCAAGAGGAGGTGTCTCCTCTTTTACCTTTCCCTTCTCCTTTTCCTTCTTTTGATGGCATCTATGGGTCAACAAATCAGCTAGGCAAGCTCGAGTAGAATCCTCCACCTTGAAGGTGTAGTCAAACTCTTGGAGTTGTATCACCCACTTAGCGATTCTAGCTGAAATATCCATGTGCTGTAAGGCATAGGGAAAATGCTCTTCTGTCGTGATCACTATGAATGGCCTAGGGAGAAGATAAGGACGAAACTTTCTTACAGCAAACATTAGAGACAAAACCATCACCTCGACCATCTTGTACCCTCGTTCTGATGCTGTCATTACTCTACTAGAAAAGTAAACTGGTCTCATTAGGCCAGTTTTAGCATCCTTTTGTATTAGTGCTGCCCCTAGAGCATCTTCCCCAAAACTCGGATTGACAAAAAACTCCTGATCCCAACAAGGCTGTAAAATTATAGGAAGGGTGCTAAGAGCCTTCTTCACCTCGTGAAAGCACCTTTCGTTGTCGTCACTCCATAGGAGCTCCTCGGAGTGGGTTAATTGTTGCAGTGGAAATATTAATTGGGAGAGGAGATGAATGAACCGGCCCATATATCGCACCTTCTGAATGAAAGAGGTTAGTTGCTTCACAGAAGATGGTGATGGCACTGCCAATAGGGCCTTAACTTGTTTGGATCTGCTTCAATGCCCCGCTCACTTACGACATGCCCTAACAAAGTTACATTGCTTTCGCCAATTCGACACTTCTCATGGTTTAATTGCCCCCCCATTTGTGCGAGTCGGTTGAAAGCTTCATCCACCCTCCCTAGATGTAGAGCCTTAGAACTATAAATACAAAAATCATCAATAAAGACCCTGATGGATTTCCCAAAATATGGCTGGAAGACATAATTCATGAATCTTTGGAAGGTAGCTGGGGCATTTGTTAATCCAAATGGCATTACTTTGTAAGCAAAACAACCCCAAGGTGTAATGAAGGTGGTCTTCTATTGATCCTCCTCAGCTATTCGGATCTGGAAATAACCTGAATATCCATCACAAACAATGTATCTCTCATGCCCGGCCACCTCGTTGAGTATTTCATCCTGAAAGGGAAGAGGAAAGTGATCTCTCTTTGTTGCAGCATTTAGCGGCTTGTAATCCACACAAATCCTCCATTTTCCATTCTTCTTGGGTATCACCACCACAGGTGAAACCCACTCTGAATCCCCTATTGGATAGATGAAGCCTGCCTTTAAAAGTCGTTGCACCTCAGTGAGTAGAGCGTTTTGTTGAACTACTCCCAATCGTCGTAGTCGCTGCACTACTGGCTGTGCTCCCTCTTTTAGATTAATGTGATGTTGTACTGCTGTCATACCTGTGATGTGCTCATAATCAGAAATAAAAAGTGCAGAGTGTTTTATCACCACTTCCATGTATGCTGCCTTCTCCTCAACTGATAGATCCTTAGCCAACATTTTTTCTAACCCCTCCTTCTCGACCTTTGGAAGCTGCTGCGGAATTTCACTACTAGAAGGCCCTTTTAATGTAATCCCCATCACTTCTAGAGAGCTTTCTTCCTCCTCATTAGAAGACTCTCCCTCTGTCATAGATGACCAACCCTCGCTGGAACTCCATTCATCAGCGGTGGTTTCTAACACAAGATCCTCCTGTCGGCCCTCCTTCATGTTGTAGATAGTGCTCTTCCATTTTTTATGCAACCCCTTTTGTGGCCTTAGCTTTAAAGCCCCTGTCTCCCAATCTTGTCTGGCTTTCATTCCCATTAGCCATGGTCGCCCAAGGATGAGCGGATAGCCGTCCCCCTTCACTGGCATCACATACATGTCAAGCTCCAATTGCACTCCACACACCTTTATCTTGACTTTCTTTATAACTCCCAAACAATTTACTACTACATTGTTTGCCATTTTAGCCCCAAATTTAGTAGTTTCATTTACCTCTAATCCCAAACAATGCATCAACTTTTCCGTCATGACACAAATCTCTGCACCTCCATCCACATATGTCTTTGACACTCTCTGCCCATTGATTTCAGCTTCCACTAGAGGCACAATATCTTTCATCTTTCTAGCCTGGATTGCATTCACATGTCTATTCTTCATGGGTCTAATGCTTACCATCTTTGACCATTGTCGCCGCACTGTTGGAGATAGATGTAGTAATTGTGGCCATGAAATTTTTGGCCCTTGATTCCTCACATCAGCAAGCAAATCATAAGCTCTAGTACCTTTACCCAAGGGAAAATCATCTGGCTCAATGTGTCGGCGTGAGCGAGCCCTCCTCTTTTTACTGTTGCGTGTCTTTGCAGCCACTGATGACTCTGCCTCCTCTTCCATATTTTCAACCTCCTTTGGTGGTATAGGCTCCAACTTCTCAATTCTCCGGGCTTTCTTCACCGGCATTGCTTCAACCTCTACTAATTTGGCCTTCCCTTTGACATCACTCTCATCTAAACTAATTATCCTAACATCATGATTCTCTGGCGGTTGGACAGGCAAGGGCGGCACCTCTGCAAGTGGTCGAGGATGCTGGAGAACTTGAACCGGTGGTGGAGGCCTTGGATTCGGTGGAACAAACCTTTCCCTAGGTGGTGTCACTTGTTGTCCCCTCCTTCTTGGTTGGAACCCATTTCCTGGAAAACGCCTAGGATGAGGGAAAAAGTACATACCATGGCCAGTCTCCCCACAATTATAGCAAACATACTCTCTTTCTTGTCTTCTTAAACCTCGATTGCCTTCATTTATGAGGGGAGGGGGTCGTACTCCTTGCACCAAATTTAACGAAATGCTTTCAAGTTGATTAGTAATGCGTTGTAGGAGCTCTTGTGTCGTATCTCCGGTTCAGGTGGGGCCTCTGCTATTTCTCTAGGCCTTGGCATGGTTGGTAAAACCTGCATGGGCTCAACTCCCCCCTTCAACTGGGCTTGATACTTCAATTTTCTATCTTTCTCCCTCGCATAAGTGACTGATTCTTCATAGGATGTGGGAAACTTTCCTTTGACCTTCTCCCTTAGTAGAGGATGGAGTCCGGCTAGAAAACAATCTTTCTTAAGGCAATCAGGTACTCTTTCTCCCTCGGCTAAAGAGGCTATCCATTTATCCCACAATTTTATAAACATGCCTTCATAGGCTTGGTACTCCCCTGCTATAGTTTGACGAAGATCTAAGAGCTGTCTCCAAATATCTTCAGGTGGCTCTATATCTTGGTACTTGTGCATGAATGCGGTCTTGAGATCCTCCCAATTACCCTTTGTAGGGATACACTTAGAGTAGAATGAATATGTGTACATTAAAGGAGATGTTATAATCCAAAATAGGTAGTATTATGGGATCAGGAGACAACAAGATCTCTCTCAACCTCTCAGCTCCAAAATAGAAGACCAACCTTTGCTGAAAATGTATCTTTCTACTAATGCACACATCCACTCGAATGTTTTGAACCGATTGAAAGTTGTAGAAAGTAGGAGTAGTCATTTATGCATTAACTACAAATTTACACTACAGATTTTCATGAAGCGTGTCGTTGAAGCTATGGCCTCTTAGATCCCACCATTCGAGAGATGCGAAGGATTTGCTCACCACTGATTAGCGTAGCTTTTGTGTGACCATCATCAGCCTTGTAAAGTTCATAGGCTTCGATAGCTATCTTTTCAATTACTTTGAGTCTTCTTGCTAGTAGTAGTTGAAGCGCATCACCATATGTAGCCTCTCGCCAATACCGCACACCATTGATATGTAACTCACCCTCCAAAAACTTGTTAATCCCCGAATTTGAAAGTGCCTTCACCACTTGAAGACGAACCTCCATAGGAAAAGTCTTTACACTAGACACCAAGCACTCAACACAATGCCTTGACCTAGAGACTTGATGAGAGCAAGATTTCTCATGAATCAAAGAAGGGTGTGTGTAATTAACTTGCTTTACCCGCATACGTGCCGTTTGTCGATAAAGATCCTTCTTCTCTTGAGCTTCTTTTGGAGACCATAGCGGTACTCTTGAGTGGTGAATCCCTTGAATAGGGTTTGATGAAGATTCCTCCTTAGTGATTCCTTGACAAACACTCATTGAAGAAGAGGACAACTCCTTAGATGTTTCTTTCTTCATGGAAGTTGTAGAGCATAGCTTGAGAACTCCTCAGCGGGGGCACCAAAAAATGAGGGCTGAAATGATGAACGGGTTGCCTCTTACCCATCCAACCTCCAATCCTCACTAAGAGAACTAAAGAGGGGCACCACCTAGCCAAAGGGAGGATGGGCTAGGACATCCCTATTCTCAAAGAGAATCAAGAGAGCCAAGACACAAATTTACAAGAGAGAATATATGTGCTAGACACCACATTGGAATATAAGAGAGAGAGATGAGAGGAGAGGGAGACAAGAGGAGAAGAGGTAGAAGAAGCTTGTCATTATGCTATATGGAATGAGAAGATGAGAAGAGAGGGAGATAATAGGAGAAGAGGTAGAGGAAGCTTGCCATTATACTACATAATAAAATAACTTACTCATAGCTTACCTCAAAGAGATGAGGATATTGTAGAGTGCTCTCATGGACTTGTCATTGTCCTCCCTTCCCCCCCCTTCATTCTCCATGGGCTCTTTATATAGCCTCCATGAGAGATTAGATTAAGTTAATCTTCTTGATTAACATAATCCTAGATAATGTATGGCATCTTTGAAAATATGGAGCATAGTGAATGGGACAAGTCCCCACCTTGGTCATCATACAAGAAGCCAAGGGTGGTGGTAGACAACATAGAAAAATGGAGCTAGATTACAAGAGGTGGGTGCCCAAAGCACATTATTATAATATATTTACAAGAAGGATAGAGTGGAAAGTTGGTGTGGTGAAAGAGAGAAGAAAATTGCATGTAGCCAGCAGTCTGCGCCTTCGTAACTTCAAATCCGTGAGGAATTTGAAAAAAGTTTCTTCTGCAACTTTGTAGACTAGGTCGAAACCGATCGGGCCTCGCGAGAAATTTCTTGAAATTCGCTTTTTCTTGGGAGTTATTGAGATTATAAAAAATGGATTTCAAAAGCTGCTTTGACTTTAGTCTCCCATATGTATATAAATACATATAAGCATGTGACAAAAGGGGTCCATGCTTGTAAGCTTTTGTGTAAGATCCAAATGACACCATAATGTGGATATTGACTTGTGTGCTAGGGTGAGGTGTCCTCTAATGATGGTGATAGATTCCAAATCTTAGTGATGCAGACGGGGCCCATGTGTAGTTGGAGGCTAGTCCTTTGAAAAATCTATGCATTCACTCAACTCTTAGGTGTAATCCATTTTCATCTTCACTAAGATAACCATCCCTTTTACCCTTTACATTGACATGCCTCCTAAGAACTTGTTCCCCCCATTTGCTAGAGTTATCGTAATCGAGAAGCAATGTAGCGTACCTAGAGCTTGAAGAGTAAACCCAGAGTGATATGGTAGGCTCTTGATAGGGGCTTTGGCTAAAATTTTGTGGTAGTAATCCGGGTTGTAAAAAACCCGGATCACCATCTAACACTTTCTTCTTTTCTTTGTCCTTCCTTGCAACACTTATAGATCCACTTGAAGATTTGGGACTACTCCTTAGTCTCCCGGACTAAGGACTCACTGTAGGTATAGTACCAGATGATGTTTTTGGTCCACTAAGACTCTGTGATTCTTGTTTTTATTTTTGCACATAGTTGTCCTGATCATTATCATCATCTAATACATCACCAGTAGGTGCATACTAGCTGCCCATCTCATCAAAGATAACATCCCTGCTCACTATGAACTCACATGTGACAGGGTTATAACAACGATATCCTTTCTACTCTAAAGAGTACCCAATAAAAAGACATTTTTCAGCCTTTGGATCAAGATTCTTTTGTAGCTCATCTAGAACATGAACATATGCAACACATCCAAATACCTTCAAGTGCGATACATCGAGCTTCTTGCCAGTAAAGCACTCTTCAGGAGTCATCCCATGAACTGCAGCTGTGGGAGTTCTGTTCATAATGTAGACAGCAGTATGGACAACCTCAGACCAAAAATGTTTGGGCATATTCTTTTCAGCCATTAATGCCCGTGTAACTTTTGCAATATGCCTGCTTTTTCTTTCTGCAACACCATTTTGATGTGGGGTATACCTGCAAGTAAATTGCCTCTTTATCCCATGATTCCTGAAGAAGCCACTGAACTCATTAGAGAGGTACTCTCCCCCTCCATCTAATCTCAAGCACTTCACTTTTAAGCATATTTCTATTCCAACAGCTGCATTAAAAGATTTGAAGTACTCAAACACATCACTCTTTTCCTTCATGAAGTATACCCATAGCTTCCTTGAATAGTCATCAATAAATGTGACAAAGTATTTGCTGCCACCAAGAGATACATTCTGTGTAGGCCCCCAACATTTGTATGTACTACATCAAGTATATTTCTGCTCACTTCTCTATCATGCGAGAAGGGTTGTCTCGCTTGCTTACCAAACTGGCATGCTTCACAGACTTTATGTAATTCTGCAACTCTAAAAGAAGGCAACCCTGTAACCAATCCTCTAGACTGTATTAATTTCAACCTTTGCACATTTGCATATCCAATACATTTATGCGATATTTCAATATCTGCAACTACTCCTTTTCCTTTAGCATACATAGTAGCATCCATTGCAGGAATTCTAGCATCTAAAGTGAACATTCGACCAACTCTACTTCCTTTTGCGACCAACCTGCACTTATCATTAAAGTCTTCTACAAAATAACCTTTTGCATTGAATCGGACCTACAACCCTTGCTCTACCATTTGGCCAACAGATACTAGATTCTTTGTAATTGATGGCATATGTAATACATATGTCAGACTCTTTTTCTAGCCATCATACAAGGACAAGGGAACCTTTCCTGTTGCAAGCAACGGATGCGTGGTTTGTGCGTAGTAAATGGAAGAAGCTCCCTCTTTCTCTCTTTTACTCAAAAAATTGCATACGGCTCATGAGAAATTAAAAATAGACTAAAAGAGAAGGTAAAGTAAGATGAAACGACTCAAGATTGGGTTCAATCTCCCCCCGACATGAAGTGGGCAACTCCCTTCATGCCGTATTTATAATAATATTATGAAATCTTCTTTGCCCAAGATTTAGGCCCTTTACAATCACTCTTTGCATAAAGAGTTTGAGTGAACTGAAAAAGAGATAGAGTAATCTGAATTAATGGATGCTAGCAGTTGTGCATCCCACAACTCTCTAGAACCATTAATATTTTATTTGGACATATCTTTTAAAAATCTATTTTGCTAAAAAATATTTACATAGAGGCTATGTGCACGCTTTATAAGAAAAAGTGGTGCGTCTAATACAATAATCCAATAATTGCCAAATAAATTCTTGAGGAAATAATGTTTAGAATGCTTGCGCGCATGGCGCCCCTTTCCAATTCTCCTTGCTCTACACATCAGCTGCCAAAAATTCAGAAAATCATGTTAGAATAATAACCAACTGAATAATTGTAGCTAGCCACATAAATCAATTAATTTGGAATTTCATACAATAATTAGTTCACGAAGACGTTAATACTCATGTGGATAAAATGGTACCACCCATGTTCACACTTGCATCGATGCCCGGAAAGGATAGGCATCCCCATCGACCTTCCACCTAAGATAATTCTTAGGAACATGCCCTGCATTGATGGAGAACCATTTAAGACGCTCATCCCGCTAACGTACACACAAAGGAGAACCATTTAAGGCACTCATCCCTTTGCGTAGGTGCCATCTGACAACATACCCCGGGGGTGGGATAGCAATTGTCCTCAATTGCTATTGGCTGGATGTGGAGATAATAAATTGGAAAAATGTCGCAAATCACGAGCATGCATCCATTGAGCTTCCTCAATAGGGTGATTGTGGAATTTAACACAATAATTGTTTCAGGGATTAGGATTTCATGGTCATTGGCAATCAATGGTGGTGATTCATAAACAGGGTGAACAGGAAGAGAACCTTTGAAGGGATGTAAAAGACTAATGTGAAAAGTGTTGTGGATTTTCCAATGAGGAGGTAACTCTAATTTGTAAGCATTAGGATTAATAAAATGGAGAATTTTAAAAGGTCCATAGAAACGAGGAGCTAATTTTACATTTGGTTTCTTTTCTACACTATGGAGTCTACGTTTTTCAACATGTAACCAAACATAATCTCCTTCTTTATAAATCATAGCTTGCCTCTTTTTATTTGCTTGTTTCACATATGATTGTTGGGCCTTTGCTAGTATTTGTTTAATTTGCTCATAAATACTTGAATGATTTTGAATCCAATCGTCAACAGAAGGTATTTTCTGAGTTAGACGAAATGTGGGAGTTGGCAATTTGTGACCATAAACAATTTCAAAAGGTGCCTTTTGTGTAGCAATGTGAGTGGTATTATTGTAAGCAAACTGTAGAAGGTGCAAATGATTATCCCATGTGGCTAGAGAAGAAATTGTGTAAGGACAAATTAAATCCAAAATTGTGTTGTTTGTGGCCTCTGTTTCACCGTTAGTCTCTGGATGAAATGCAGAGCTAAAATCAATCTTAATTCCTAAGTTAGTAAACAAGGTAATCCAAAAATTATTACAGAATCAAGAATCTTAGTCGGACACAATAATTTTTGGCAATCCATGGTGCACAAAAATATGCTTGAGAATTTAGTTAGCAGCTTGTGCAGCACTTAAGGTCTTTTTACAAGCAATGAAGTAAGCATGTTTACTAAATCTATCAACTATGATCCATATCATATCATTCTGTGAAGAAGTTTGTGGTAAACCTGTAATGAAGTCCATAGAAATATGTTCCCAATGTGAATTAGGGATAGGTAATGGAAGTAATAAACCATATGATTTACCATGATGTCTTTTTATGTATTGACATACAATGCAGTCAGAAACAAAAATAAAGACATCACGTTGCATATTTGGCCAGAAAAAATCTTCATGTAAATTTCTAAGTGTGGAGATAATACCACAATGTCCCATACAAGGAGGCTTGTGTACTTCTTGCATAATGAAATGACGAAAAGGATTAGTAACACATAACTGTTTTTCATAAAACAAAAAACCATCGAAAATAAAAAAGTTGTTAGTAGGGATCCAGTGATTGTTAGATAAATTTACCCAAACATCATGAAAATCAAGATATTGAAGATAAGTATTTTTCATTGTGTCTAATGAAGAAGTAGAAATGACAGAAATATTGTTTAATGATGGCCTACGGCTAAGTGCATCGGCTACTACATTTTCCTTGCCTGGTTGATATTGAATGAGTGGATGAAAGGATTGAATAAATGATGCCCACTGTATGTGTCTATCAAATATTTGTGGTTGTGACAATAAATGTTTAATACTTTACTGGTCGGTTTTAATCATAAACTCCGAATTAACCAAAGAAAGAATGGTCTATTATTGAAATCAAAAACTGGTGCGTGTGTGAGTGCATGCTTAAGTTTTTCAAACAATCGCTGTTGGCTATCGCCCCAACAATAAACAAGACCTTTCTTTAACAAAAGAGTTAATGGTAAAGTAAGCAATGAAAAGTTTCTAACAAATTTTTTATAAAAGCTAGCTAGTCCTAGAAATGAACGAACTTCATGTACATTTTTAGGTGTTGGCCAAGACTTAATTACTTCAATTTTACATGGATCTACGTGTATGCCTTTGGCAGATACGATATGACCTAAATATTATATTTCAGATTGAAAGAAAGAACTTTTGTCAGGGTTAGCATATAGATGGTTTTGTTTTAATAAACTAAACACTAAAGATAAATGTTCTTTGTATTCTTTTTCACTTTTGCTGAAAACAAGATGACTACCAGGAAGTAAATCAATTTGGTGGTCTTCGGGTTGTGATGGAGGAAGTTGTAAAGGTAAATCATTAGAAAAGCAATCGGAAAATTTAGCAATAAAATGCTATTGCTTTGGAGTTAGTTCATTTTTTGTAACATCAACTTCATTAATCCATACCAAGAAAGCTTTTGATTGTTTACACAAAGCTCACTTTGCCTGTGTATGACTAATAATTGAAAATAATTCAGTTTTTATTAACCCTTCGAGTAAAATTTGTTTACCTTTGTGCTCAATGTGCATTGAGTGTGTGCTGTAATCTATATTGGGGTTGAATTGGTGACGCCATGGCATTCCTAGAATTACGTTAGTAGATTGCAAAGGTACTACTAAAAATTTTCACTTTTCCTTATAAGATCCAATACAAATTTCTAAATTATGAACTTCTTTAGTACCATTATATTGTTGTCCTAGAAATGCAGCCTTAATTTTATACGCAGATGGAATAGTTTTAAGTTGTAAGTTTCTAACTACTTTTTCTGAAACAAAATCATGAGTACTACCATCATCATGCAAAACAGTCATATCATTATTATTGATTTTACATCGCATCTTTAATAAGGCATGTATAGAAAATTTACCAGCAAGGTCTTCAGGTTCATTAGAATTTTCACCGATAAGTGTAGCCTCATCAAAGTCGGGCATTGCTTCAAGGTCTTCATTGGATTCTTCAGATCCAAGAAAATTTAAATGCATCGTGGGTTTCTTCCAATCACGGGTATTGCCCCTAGAACAACAACTCGCAATATGACCACGACGCTTACAATTATAACAAATTACATTTTTGGAAATGGCATTGGAGACACTTGGGTTAAAATTTTTAGGTTCACCAGATTTAGGCAAATTTGAAGGTAGATTCAGAGGTTTAGAATTGGAAACTGATTGGCCATGATTATTAATAACATTTCGCATTCATGGCCGTCGGTTAAAACGGTTCTTTCCATATTGAGAATTGAAGTTACAAAAAGAATTAAAACGAAAGTTATTACCCATGTTGTTACCATTGGATGCCGGAAATTGGCTTCAGTCTTTAGACTGCTTCTTTTCAACGTCGTGAGCTAGGGATATGGCTTCGTCCAGGTTATTGGGCTTGAACATGTTGGCTTCGGCTTGGATGGATGGAATTAAGCCGGACATATACTTTCTCTTGAAGGTAGATTCGGCCACTGGCTCCACCATTTGGAGCTGCAAGAGAGTGCTCCAAAATCTTTCTGTGTATTGAGGGATAGACTCACGTTCCCGTTGCATGAATAGATCCCATTGCTGTTGCATGCAGAGCTCGAATTATGCATGGAGAAAATTTGCAAGAACCTTCTTGCGAAAATCATTCCATGTGAGAGGACGATCAATGCTTTTACGCGTGACATCCCACCATAATACATCTTTCTCAATAAAATAATGAGATGCACATTTAATTTTATCACTTTCTGAGTATTTCTCATTGTCAAAATAAGCTTTGAACTGACTTAACCATGACAGAATTTTGCCACCATCTGTAAGACCATCAAAAGAATTAAATTTGAATGTACGCTTACTTATCTTGGGCTCCTTTCGACTGGCGTGGACATCCAAAGTAGCATTGATGGTGCGGACTAGGTTGTCGTCATTGGTAGAAATGTCAGTGGCAGGACGCTTGAGGGACTTTAGTTCTTACTCCAGTTGTACGCGGTGTTGATGCTCTTCTTCAAGTTGCATGGATATAAAATCCATACGCTACTCCAAGATTGGCTCAGGAAGCGGTGATGCAGAGTCGAAGTTGGCCATGATTACTTGATGGAGAAATCCGGAGATTTATGATGCCTTGTAAATGAAAAGATGCCTTGCTTGTTGTTGAAGAATTTTGGCGTGTAAGACCAAAATTTTAAACGGTCTTTGGACAAGAAATTATGGATGGAAGTAGGCAAGAAAGGTGGGAAATTTTTATGGAAATTTTGTGAAATTTATGAAGTTGGAAAGAACTACGCGAGAACTGCCTCTATGGGAGAGACAGTCAGCTATGACTTGTGAAGATTTGCAGAGTCTATGTATGATACGGAGTAAGAGAGGTTGAAGTTGATCAAGTAAGTTAGTAATGTAACTTGCTTGATAAGGCTTTTAAGCCAAAAAAAACTTGACATTTTTGGACAAGGACATGTCATGGATGTTGTTGTGGCGTCAAAAAACGCCCCCCTCCCCCCACGAATTCAAAATAGAGCTTAAGCTCTTGCTTAAGCTTAAACTAGGATTTTACTTAAACTTTAACTAAGCTTACTAATCACATGTAAGCTCCAATTCATCACAAAATATGGCGCCATGATGTAGGAGTGGGTCTTCTTCAATGTCTAGGAAAACAGCAGAATTTCTCGACTATGATAGAGGGTTTTGGGGTTTTGAAGGCCTCGGAATCTAGCCGTGTAGTCAATTCGCAATGAGATGGACCGTAGAGCCCGTTTGCAATAGAGGGCTTACCTTCGCGCCAGAGGGTAGGCGATTGGAAGCCCCAAAAGGTAGGCTGGGCTCTGATACCACTGTTGCGAGCAACGGATGCATGGTTTGTGCATAGCGAATGGAAGAAGCTCCCTCTTTCTCTCTTTTACTCATAAAATTGCATACGACTCATGAGAAATTAAAAATAGATTAAAAGAGAAGGTAAAGTAAGATGAAAGGACTCAAGATTGGGTTCAATCTCCCCCTAACATGAATTGGGCATCTCCCTTCATGCCATATTTATAATAATATTATGAAATCTTCTTTGCCCAAGATTTAGGCCCTTTACAATCACTCTTTGCATAAAGAGTTTGAGTGAACTGAAAAAGAGATAGAGTAATCTGAATTAGTGGATGCTAGCAATTGTACATCCCACAACTCTCTAGAACCATTAATATTTTATTTGAACATATCTTCTAAAAATCTATTTTGCTAATAAATATTTACATAGATGCTATACGCACACTTTATAAGAAATAGCGGTGCATCTAATACAATAATCCAATAATTGCCAAATAAATTCTTGAGGAAATAATGTTTAGAATACTTGCACGTGGCGTACCTTTCCAATTCTCCTTGCTTTACACATCAGCTGCCAAAAATTCAAAAGATCATGTTAGAATAATAACCAACTGAATAATTGCAGCTAGCCACATAAATCAATTAATTTGGAATTCCATACAATAATTAGTTCACGAAGACGTTAACACATTCACACTTGCATCGATGCTCGAAAAGGATAGGCGTCCCCATTGACCTTCCGCCTAAGACAATTCTTAGGAACGTGCCTCGCATTGACGGAGAAACATTTAAGGTGCTCATCCCTTTGCGTAGGTGCCACCTAGCAACATTTCCAATGTGTGAAATTGGGTGGCATGAATCATCACCCGTCTACACATAACCTGGGTTTTGTAAGTCCTGCATCTCTCCAAACCATTCACCATGACTAATCATATGATTAGATGCACCTGAATCAACATACCATACATCGTCATGTGTCCCCTTTCATGTAACTACATTCATCATATGCTACATAACAAACAGATGCTCATTTTTGTCTTCATTCTATCATGAAGATGATGCATAGTTTCCTTGCTGCAATTTACCACTACAAATATCACCCTTCTTTGTATAGCAATGGACTGCAATATGGCATGTTTTTCCACAATAATGACAAACAATAGTAGAATTTCCAGAACCTCTATTCTGCTATCCACCTCTTCCTCTAGAGCTCCCCCTGCCTCTAAAGTTTCATTTGCCTCCAGAAACTTGCATTTCACCAAACTATTGATTGAATCTGTTTTGCTAGTTATCGCCAGCACGTCCCATACCACGGCCTCTCAAAGAGGATCTACCACGTCCCCTTCCTAAACTCGAGTAAAATGCTTGGCCCTGTTCACCATTTCTTTCAAACGAATCACCCTGCATATTGATCTCTTCAATAATCATGAGAGAGATCAGCTCATCAAAATCTAGAAATGGCTTCCATACATATACTGAAGTAACAAATAATTTCCATGCCTTCTCATTGTTAAGGCTACTCAGAGTGGATGAAACCAAATCATCATCATCCGGCATTGCATCAATCGCTGTTAAAGCATCTGCAATGCTCCTCACCTTCAACACATACTCATTGACATGCATTTTCCCTTTCTTCAAGGCATTCAACTCTTGCTTGAGTTGAATCTTTCATGCCTTTCTATTGACTAAAAACATGCTCTCAAAAATTATCCAAGCTGCATGTGAAGTTTCTGCATTCCTGATATGTCACAACATAGTATTATCAATGACTGCAGATAGCCAGTACATCACCTTTTTGTCTTTCACATTCCACTCTTTCCATGCTTTTAACTCATCTGCAGTCAGAGGGATACCCAGCTCTGGCTCCTTTTCTTCACCTGAGACAAACTCATAAAGGCCCTTTCCAATGAGGAAGTTCGTCACACAGAACTTCCATGAAGGCTAGTTGTTCTTGTCAAGCTTCTCAATAATGGGATTCCCACTGTTCTCTGCCATTATCACAAACAAGGATACAACACAACAAGCTAGTCTTCTGCAATCTTTCACAACACATGCACAACAATACATCAAGCAACCTTTTTCACTGATTGCTCAATAGTACATGTAATCTGCAACCTATTTGCAGATAAACCTTATGTTTGCTTCCTGCAAACACCTCAAAAATTATAGATTCGCAATCTGTAACCTGCGCACCCACTTTCGGTCAATATAGCCGAAATCACAATGTACCCTCCTGAAACTGCTGTTCGCAACCTTGCAGCTCTAAAGCGGGGCCTAAAATGGCCTCAGACGCCCAAAATAACTACAAGAAAGCCCTGAAGGGCTAATCTACAAAATATACAGTGATCTACTCGCACACCAAATCTCACAGCAATCTGAGATTTTTGCTCGACCCTGCTTCCGGTGCCTCCACAGGCACTATCCAAGAGAGAGAGTGGAAGAATGGGAGAGCTTCTTACCCGTTGCTTGCTTACTCAAACCTTGCTTCTTCTCCTTCACTTCAGCCTTCGAAATCAGCATCTCTCAGTGACATGGCTATGATACCATGTCAAGAATCACGTGATGGGGGGATGTGCTTGAGCTGCTACGCTAAACACACACTGCATACACAAGAGGAAGCTCACTCAAGAACACAAGAAGAGAGATGGAGACCAAAACGTTTTCTTACTAGTTTCTTCTTCTTCTTCCACACACTATACAATGTACACAAAGTATAGATAAGATACAACATAAAGGAAAGTGGCCTTCTAACTCAAACAGTGCATAACCGACTACACTAGCGCTATATCTTTGCCAGCTGTAGGTAGGTGTAATAAACTAAATATAATAAGTGAGAAGTCAGTGGCCATGTGAGTATCATAATGACCACCAACGTGCTAAGTGTAGATGTGCGGACTCATCTAGCCAAGCAGTCCATCATCAATGTCCACACGTGTTGAGCTTGCCATCTCAACAATGGTGGGTGGGATCAAGTGGAGTGCGGCCTTTCTTTTTCCCTCTGGAATGGGTGGAGGCATGTCTTCTGGTGCTTGGCCACCACTAGTTCCCATCTTGTCCTATTTTGATGGTGGGCTCATTGCTGCCAACTCTTCGTACTTGCATTGCTACTCAATGGACATGTGCACAGCTTGTGCCAAGTCCTCTTTTTCAGAGAGAGAACTAGGGAGAGAGAAAGAGGAGAGAGAAAGACTGCAAGGAGAGAGAGAAATAGAGTGACGATGAGAGAGAAAGACTAGAATTGGAGAGAGAAAGACTAAAAAGATGAAGAAGCCATGGAAGCTTGGAACAAGAAGGGAGAGAAAGATTGTAAAATGTATTGATTTGCCAAAAGATGTGAAAAATTACAACTTCTCTCCTTATATACCAGTGTCTATGTGACATGGCATATTATTAGCATTCTAACTATTCCGAGCTTCTTACAATCCATCCCTTCCCAAAAGTTTTTGTCCTCAAAAACAAATCTAGAAAGAACTAAAGAAGAGATGGATAGAACAGAGTACTACTCTGTTTTACAGCTTTACAAATGGGAAATGAATGAAAGATTATCATTACAAGGGCTGAATTTGAAGAACAGAAAGAGGACCCCGTTATATACATGATTTGAAGAACTTCAGAAGCAATTGGAGCCATAGAATCTTCAACAAATAGTTCCAGAAGAAAGTAGACAGCTTGCTGAAATAACAGTCCCTGCTGGACCAAATCTGCCATAACTTTTGATAGAAGTGTCCAAATGAATTGTACCACATATCAAAACGAAGCTCTTGAAGAGTACTTTAAGCTCATATAGATAGCTCAATTCTGAAAATGAAGTACGATAAAAATTGTTCTAAAACAGCGTGCTGTCCTGAACCAGTCTGCATCAATACTAGCTCCATAAGCAATAGGCTTCAGCCACCAATGTATCCCTCAAGTATGGATACTCATCCAATATTAAATCAGGTCTCCAAGAAGCCTCTTCAGAGGGTAAACCTCTCCATTTAATCAAATATTCCACAATAGAACGTGATCGAAGCTTCTTTTCGCGCTGACCTATAACAGCCTCTGGGATGTACTGAACAAGATCATCTTCATCAATAGGTGGCAGCTCATCAACTAAATCCACTGGATCACCATAATAGGGCTTGAGCTGACTAACATGGAAGACGTTATGAATCTTTGTAGAAGAGGGAAGCTCTAGTCTGTATGCCAAATCTCCAATCCGCTTAAGGATCGTGTAAGGGCCATAGAATCTGTGGGCAAGCTTATTACTGGATCCATCTTTCAATGTAGAGTACTTGGATTTGGGCACCTTCAACAAAACCAGCTCTCCTTCCTGGAACTCTAAAGGCCTCCTCTTCTCATCAGCATACATCTTCATTTGATCTTGAGCCTTCCTTAGATTCACCTTGCATTGCTGAAGAAGGGTCTGCATTCTTTCCAACTCTTCCTTCCCATGAGGGTTGATCTTGTCATTAAAAATGACTGTGGGCAAGGGCACCTTATAACCATACAAAGCCTCAAAGGGTGAAATTCCTATGCTCGCATGAGTGGAATTATTATAAGCAAACTCAGCCAAGTGTAACCAAGAATCCCATGAGGTTTGGACATCATAGCAAAAATGGCAAAGATAAGTCTCCAACCATTTATTAACTCTCTCTGTCTGTCCATCAGTTTGGGGATGATAAGCCGTAGATGGAGCCAACTTAGTACCCATAGATGTAAATATCGCTTGCCAAAAGTTACTCATAAACTTTGAGTCCCTATCATGGACAATCACCTACGGTAATCCATGTAATCTGAAAATATGCTCCATAAACTGGTTGGCCACTTGAGAACCAGTAAACTGAATTTTCGTTGGAATAAAATGAGCTGCTTTGGTGAGTCTGTCAACCACCACATAAATACTATTCCACCCCTTCTTGGTAGTAGGTAAGCCAGTGATAAAGTCCATAGTAATATGAGTCCATTTACCCATAGGAATAGGCAATGGCTGCAACAAACCTCCTGGCTTATGGGTGCTATCCTTATTTTGCTGACAAGGCATACACTTCATAACGAAGTCCTTGACATGTTTCCACAGTCCTTTCTAATAAAAGCTCTTGCTAATCCTGTCATAAGTCTTGAAAACTCCCAAATGTCCAGCTAAAGGCGAAGAATGCAACTCCTCCATAATTTTTCGCTTGAAAGAAGAAGTAGAGGGAATAACTATCTTGCCCTTTCACCAAATAAGACCATTTTTAAGTTGGTAATGTGAGTTTTCTTCCATAAGACCTTGCTGTAATTTCTGAAAGATTTGGCTGAATTCCTCATCTAAGAGATATGCCTCTTGTAACTCTTCAATCCAATCACTATATAATTCTGTCATGGCTGATACTTTGTAGGCCCACATACGAGAGAGAGAATCAGCCACTATGTTATCTTTGCCCCTTGTATGAGTGATGTCAAAGTCATAATTTTGTAATGTTGCTACCCATCGTCTTTGCTTTGGAGTGAGATTTGACTGAGTAAGGAAATACTTGAGTACCCGATGATCACTATGTACTCTGAACCGGCTGCCATATAAGTAATGGTGCCATTTCTTGATTGCATGCAGAATAGCCAACATTTACTGGTCATAAACATTCATGGCCATCTCCTTATCAGTAAGCTTATGGCTTTCAAATGCAATTACTCCATGCTCCTGAAGCAAAACAGCCCCAATGCCACGGCCACTAGCATCACACTGTATAGTAAACTCTTTAGAGAAATCCGGGCATACAAAAATAGGAGCAGAGGTAAGTAATTCCTTTAACTGGTTGAAGCTGCTATCTGCAAGAGCATCCCAAAAGAGGCTGCAATTGCCGCATAATTCTTTATAAATCTGCGATAGAATGAAGACAGACCAAGAAATCCTCTAAGAGAGGTAGTAGTAGTAGGCATTGGCCAATCTTTTATGCATTGCACCTTCTTGGGATCAGCCTGTATTCCTTTTTCACTGACTATATGTCCCAAGTATTCCACTTCAGTCTGCATGAAAGAACTCTTCTTCTCCTTAGCAAAAAGCCTATGATATCTCAACACATCAAAAACCTTCCTCATATGCGACAAATGATCCTGTAAAGTCTTGCTATAGATCAAAATGTCGTCAAAGAACACCAGGACAAACTGAAAGAGGAAAGGTTGCAGAATCTTATTCATCAGGCTTTGAAAGGTAGCTAGGGCGTTTGTAAGGCCGAATGGCATCACCAAGAAATGGTAGAGCCCACGATCAGTCCTAAAAGCAGTCTTGACCTCATCACCCTCTCTCATACGAATCTGATGATACCCTAATCTCAAATCAATCTTCGTGAAGAACCGAGCCCCCTTAAGCTCATCAAGCAAATCATTTATCCTGGGTATAGGATACCTGTTCTTCACTGTTATCTTATTGAGATCCCTGTAGTCAATGCACATTCTGAAAGATCCATCTTTCTTTTTTACTAACAGGACTGGGGATGCGTAAGGTGAAGAACTTGGTTCAATGAATCCCATTTCAAGAAGCTCTTTGATTTTCTTGGCTACTTCCTCTCGTTCACATTTTGATAGTCTGTAAGGTGGCTTATTGATTGTCTTTGAGTTGGGTTCCAAATCAATGGGGTGATCCACCGCTCTCTTAGGAGGCAATGAAGTAGGTACTTCAAATAAATCTCTATACTCCTCAAGAAGAGCTGTCAAGGCTGGATGGTTTGCTGAATTATTAGGCTGATCCTGTGTTTCTTTGTTCAAATGCAATACAAATATCTGTGAGCGCTTCTTATACTCTTTCTTGAGTTGTTGAATGGTGATAAGCTGAAAATCAGATCTACTAGGGATTCCCTGTAAACGGATGAGCTGTCCATTGGAGAAAAACTCCATATATAACTGTGAGAAATCCATAGTAATCCTGCCTAAGGTCATCAACCAATCACAACCAAGTACAATATCTATGGGCCCCATTTCCAAAGTGATCAGGTTTACTTTGACTTCAAAATTTTCAGCCATTTGCAAAGAAACCTGTGGGCAAATCTGTGTGCTGATTTCCTCTTCACCATTAGCCACTTGTACTCTAATGGGCTGCTGTAAGTCGGTGGGAACACAATTCAACTTGTACATAATGGATTTATTGACAAAACTGTGGGTACTGCCACTATCTATCAGGATGAACACTAGCTTTCCACATATGCTTCCCTTCATACGAAGTGTATTAGGGCTCTTAGATCCCGTCCAAGCATCCATAGAGATAGAACAATTAGTGGCAGCAGGCAGCTCATTACAAAATCCACCAGGATCAAATGGAACATTTCCGCCTGGATCAAAAGGAAAAGAATCAGATGGATCATAAAAGTACTCATGTCCACCATCATCCTCAAAATCTTCATTTTTAGCATTGTCTATCACTGCATTAGCATCATTTATGTCATCTTCAAAGTCCTCAAAGACTAGCATACTCTGAAGCTTTGGCTTGACATTCTTGTATACACACTTTGAAGCATGGTCAGGAGTATACTTTTCTCCACATTTGAAGCATAAGCCCTTGTCCTTTCTTTCCTTGTAAAGATCCATGGGAATAGATTTGGAATTTGTAATGGCTGAAGTGGACTTAGGCTTGTTATCACCCTGCTTAAGTTCAACCTTTGGACTATTTGTTGTCCTGAAATTGCTTTGAAGCCTAGAAGCATTAAATGGAGGATAAGTTGGTACCCTTAAGTTCCCACTAGGCACATGATTGCTGCCATAAATGTTACCAACTTGCCCTTGCTTTAAAACAGTCATTGGCTGTCCATAACTTGGCTGAAATGAAGACTCTTTCCTATACTTCCTTCCATAGCGCTCTGCAAGCTCAATAGCCTTAAAAAGTGAAGTAGGATTTTGTGCCATAACATCAGCTGACAAGGATGGTTCTAAACCATACATAAACTTATGTAACTTGGCCTCATCATTGATGCTTTCCACATACATGGTCAAGTTGAGGAATTGGTTTGTATATTCTCTTACACTTAGGCCCCTTTGTTCCAAACCATACCATCTTTGTGCTAGCTTCTCTTTTTCAAGAGGCGAAACAAAGACCTCAACCATAAGTGCCTTGAAAGCTTCCCAATTCTCAATAAGTACATTCTCTTTCTTGATATACCTCCACCAAGTATGGGCAAATCCTTCTAAATGCAGGGAAGCAAAGTGTATCTTCATGTCATCAGTTTTAGGAAATATGTCAAAGTAGGACTCCATCTTAGAGGTCCATTCCTCTAATTCTGATGGTGAAGATGACTAGCCATTGAATTTGGCTAAAGCAATTTTGTCTTTGCATTCTCTATCATGGAAGGGTTGCTGTCCCAAAACTGGCTGATCAGGATTTCCAAGTACAGAACCTCCATATTGGGACTGAAATCTTCCAACAGGTGGCTGAGAATTACTATGTAATCTTCCTGTTGGTAAAGCACCCCTACAATTCTGAGTATGCAGTCCAAAAGCTTGAGTATTAGCTCCATTCAAACTGCCCAAATAGTTATCATGCCTTTGTGAAGCTTCTACTTCATACTCACTATTTGGAATGCCTCTTCTTCGAATGATCCCATTTCCATGACCATTCTGGTTAGATGGCTGAAGTGGGACTGAAGGGCCACTATTTGAACAAGCTTTCTCATTAACTTCCTTTGATGCCATTTGCAACTGCATAAATTTTGCAATTTGTGCCATGAGTTGTTCGTTGGATTCTACCAACTTATCAATAGAAGCCTTGGTCTGATCAGTAGATTGAACCATTTGCTCCATTCTTGACAAGATGGCCTCATGTCGTTCCCTATGTCTCAATTCATGGGCACACAAGGTATCAGTGAGTATACTGATTTCTCCTTGTTGTTGAGGCTCTTCAGGGTTCTCTTGAAGCGCTATCCATCATAGAATCCCTGATTTGCTGTGCATAGTCCTCCTGGACCTTATTTTTGCCTTTATGTCCTGCCATACTAGTGCAGTCCTGCAGTACCCCCTGTCAGTAAAACGGCTATAACTTTGGCTAGAAAACTCCGATTGCAAAACTTTTTTGTGCGAATCGAAGCTTACAATGCCCTCTTCAAGATGAGCTATAGCACGCTATAACAGGTTTAGGTCAGAAAATTCTGTACTGAATTTCAGAGTCTGAACTGTCCAGTCCTGCACCCTGTTTAGACCTGTAAGTGCCCTGTTTTGACCCTGTAATGCAAGAGAGGGCTACCAAACCCTGCAAAGGGGTATATAGGACCTGTGGGTACCTTGTAGTACTTGCACCTGTGCTTCAGTATCAAAGGGTGTACCTGTATCCACCTGTAAATACCCTGTGGGTAACCTGTAAATTCCCTGTTTTAACCCAGTAGGTACTTGAGTCGTTGGAAAGACTTCAATATTCAATTCTCCACTCGTTGTACCTGTGTGAGGGATAAAATAGCAAGACAGGCTCCCTACACGGGCTCTGAATCACCGGGAGGTGGGCAAAGTCCCCCCCGGGTTGGTTGGTTGCACCCCTTCGGGATCTTCGATAGTGAGGGAGGGTCACCTCTCTTTTGTCCCACTATCTCCCTCGGCATCCACCTTTTTCCTCGATGGGAATATCAACATGACAGAGGCTAGTGTGCTAAGCAATCAGCATGATATGCAATTCAAAAATATCCATTCAGCCTTTCATGAGATGCAATTGATTGAGATAAGAAAACTTGAGATGGGAGAAAGGTTTTACCTATACAATTCAGTGACTCACTGATTGCTAGTACTTAACCTTTTACAATTTTTCAATTTAGGCAAAAGAGAATCAACCAATCAATTGGATTAGAGTAAACAAAGGCATCAATCAATGTATTCAGTCAATAAGATGCAAATGTTATGCTGAAATCTCAGATTGAGGCTTTTAATTCACTGATTGAAGCTAATATGCATTAGGCAAGCATTGCATTCATGAGTAGGTGAATTCAAGTAAAGGTTGGCTGAGAATTTGATGAAAATGTTCAATTATTTAATCTCTTAGTCAAATGGCTTAAGCTCAGCAATTGGATTAATGAGAGAGATTAAAAATTGAAGAGAAATACCTTGACATGGCTGAAAATAACTTGCCAAATGCTTGATAGGGCTCCCGGTTGTCCAATGTTAGCAAAATAATCCATAAGGCTTGCTTATCTGATGGTTGAGACCAATCTTGAAGCTTCAAATGCTTGAAATTGAAGCATTAAACCCGTTTCCCGCAAATTTTTGCTCCATAGAAGCTCTTGATCCTCAATCTTTAGCCATCCCGTGCTTAATCCTTGCAATTTGTTGAAGAATCCTTGCTGAAATGATTCCACGGGCCAAAAGGATGAAGAATCTTCAAGAAATTGTTAAGAAATGGAAGCTTGGGCTGAAGCTTTCATGGCTGCCCATGGACTGTTCACCTAGGGTTCAAGAGAGCTGAGGAATCCTTGAATGTGGCTGAGAATCTCACTATTGCTGAGCATTTAAGTTTGAAATGAATCAAGAGGAGTGCCAGAGCTGAGGAGAAGCAAGCTGGAAGTAGGGCAAGGCTAGAATCAGCCCAAAAATTGCGCCGCAATTTTCGGGGCTGCTTCTGGCTCCATGGTAGTGGAAAGCTTGAGCAACCATATGCTCATTCTAAAGGTCTTGAACTGAGGAATCATTTCCATGTGGTATTTGACCAAGAAACTCAGGGATAAGAGAGATATGAACTGATCTTCAGGGCTGAACCTCCATGAAACCTGCAGGAAACTCCAGGAAAGGGGAAAGAGAAACCCCTCTTTTCAAAGTAACCACAGTTTGTTCCCAAACTAGGCCCGGTTAACCATCCTTTACCGTAGTTACCTTCAATTTTGCATAAAATTTGGTGACGTCCAACCATTTAAGCCCTTATCCGCCATATTTGACCTTGGATATCTCCAAATGTAGTCATTTGCTAACTGTAGTTGTCCTGCACCACTCCACTAGTCACTGTCTTGTACCATTTTTTGTCTGAAATTGGTTTTGAAATAGGAAAATAGGAGTGAAAATGGAAGAAAATAATGGATCAAAGACTAAAGCTCTGATACCACTTGTCAAAGAGAGAACTAGGGAGAGAGAAAGAGGAGAGAGGAAGACTGCAGAGGAGAGAGAAAGACTGCAGGGAGAGAGAGAAATAGAGTGACGAGGAGAGAGAAAGACTAGAAAGATGAAGAAGCCATGGAAGCTTGGAACAAGAAGGGAGAGAAAGATTGTAAAATGTATTGATTTGCCAAAAGATGTGAAAAATTACAACTTCTCTCCTTATATACCAGTGTCTATGTGACATGGCATATTATTAGCATTCTAACTATTCCCAGCTTCTTACACTCTTCTTCTTTTCTTCTCAACTCTTCATCTTCTTCTTCCGCCTTCTTTTGTCGTTCCTCCTCTACCCTTTTTGATTCTTCTATTATTTTCTAAAATTCAACATTCTCTTTGTTTCTTCTCTCTTCTTCAGCTTTCTTGACTTTCTTTGCGCTTTTATTAGCTCTTCCTTCTTCTTTTTTGTCATTCTCTCTTCCTACCTCTCCTATGTCATCTTTTTCTTGGGCATTTTTGGTTTTCTTTTGATGGATTGGTTTTCTAGTGCTCCCTCCTCTTCACTAACTTTTCTTTCACTTAACTATTCTCATTCTCGTTCGGGGAGGTGACATTCCAGGTATTTCATCAGCTCCTTCTTCTACATTCTGCATCTCCTTTACTACTTCCTGGTGGATGAGGGTGGTCAAGATTCCCCCATACCCGATGAATGAGGATTTGGATGATGGTTTCTTCCTCTCAGCTCCCTTTGATGCTAGGGATTCCCCACCCGCCGGCTTGCTACCTAGGGCTAGTGCTTTAGCAAATTGATCAATGGTTTTCTGCACATAGCCGTTCCAGTCTATCTCATCTAGCTCACGAGCTGCCAAGCTCTCCAACATGGGCACACTGATTGTATGCATAAGGGATTTGTACCGTTGGCTAGAAAAGAGGGAATGGATGACTTTTTCCTGCATTCTTATCTCTGGGTTAGGGATGTCCTAAATGCTTATGCTGTAGGACTTTCTCCTTCCTCATGTTCAACATGGCATATATATGTTGAGATGACAAGCTCAACACATGCGGACATTGATGATGGACCGCCTGGTTAGATGGGTCCACACGTCTACACTTAGCACGTCGGTGGTCATTATGCATCTCACATGGCCACTGACTCATTACTTATTATATTCAAGTCGTTACACCTATTTACAGCTGGCATAGTTATAGCGCCAGTCGACTAGTGTGGTTGGTTATGCATTGTTTGTCTTAGTAGGTCACTTTCCTTTTATGTTGTATCTTATCTATACTTTGTGTACATTGTAAAGTGTGTGGAAGAAGAAGAAGAAATCAGCAAGAAAACGTTTTGGCCTCCATCTCTCTTCTTGTCTCTTGAGTGAGCTTCTCCTTGTGTTTTCTGTGTGTGTTCGGCGTAGCATCTTGAGCAACCCTCTCCACCACACGATTCTTGCCATGGTATCAGAGCCGTGCCATTGAGAGAGGCTGATTTCGAAGGTTGAAGTGAAGGAGAAGAAGCAAGGTTCGAGCAAGCAAGCTACGGGTAAGAATCTCTCCCATTCTTCCATTTCTTCTCTTGGATAGTGCCTGTGGAGGCACCGAAAGCAGGGCAGAGCAAAAATCTCAGATTTCAGTGAGATTTGGTGTGCGCGAAGAGCGTTGTATATTCTGCAGATAAGCCCTTTAGGGTTTTCCCGCAGTTATTTTGGGCATTTGAGGCCGTTTCAGGGCCCGTTTTAGAGCCGCAAGGTTGCGGACAGCAGTTTCAGGGTACGCTGTGACTTCGACTGTATTGACCGAAAGTGGGTGCGCAGGTTACAGATTTTAGATTTGTAAGTTCAAAGGTGTTTAGCAGTGAGTAAACACAAGGTTTATCTGCAAACTGGTTGCAGATTGCATGTATTGTTGAGCAGACAGTGAAAAAGGCTGTCTGGTGTATTGCTGTGCACTACAGGTCCAGGGTTGCAGAAGATTTACTTGCTATTGGTATTAATTTTGTGATAATGGCAGAGAACAGTGGAAGCCCTATCATTGAGAAGCTTGACAAGAACAACTACCCTTCATAGAAGTTCCGTGTCACGAACTTCCTTATTGGAAAAGGCCTCTACGAGTTTGTTTTAGGTGAAGAAAAGGAACCGGAGATGAGTGATCCTCCAACTGCAGAAGAGACAAAGGCATGGAAGGAATGGAATGCAAAGGGTAAAAAGGTCATGTATTGGTTGTCTGCAGTAATTGACAATAATATGCTGGGACACATTAGAAATGCAGAGAATTCATATGCAGCTTGGACTATACTTGAAAGTATGTTTTCTGTAAATACAAAGGCACGAAAGATTCAACTCAAGCAAGAGTTGAATACATTAAAGAAAGGGAAGATGTCTATCAATGAGTATGCACTGAAGGTAAGAAGCATTGCAGATGCATTAGCAGCGATTGATGCAATGCCTGATGATGATGATTTGGTGTCGTCTACCTTGGGTGGACTTAACAATGAAAAGGCTTGGAAGTCTTTTGTAACTTCTATATATGTCAGAAAGCCATTTCCAGATTTCGATGAGTTGGTCTCCCTTATGATCACTGAAGAGATCAACATGCAGAGTGAGACATCTGAAAGAAGTGGTGAACAGGTCCAAGCTTTCTACTCCAGTTCTGGAAGGGGACGTGGCAGGTTCTCTTCAAGAGGCCGTGGTAGTGACAACCAGCAAAACAGATTGAATCAGCAATTTGGCGATATGCAGGTTTCAGGAGGTCGTGGTAACTTTAGAGATAGGGGGAGCTTTAGAGGAAGAGGTGGATGGCAAAACAGAGGTTCTAACAACTCTGGTATTGTGTGCCACTACTGTGGCAAAACAGGTCATATTGCAGCCCAATGTTATGCTAAGAGAGATGATATCCGCAGTGGTAAGTTGCAGCAAGGAAACTATGCATCGTCTTCATGACAGAATGAAGACAAAAATGAACGTTTGTTCGTTATGCAGCATATGTTGAATGCTGTTACAGGAAAGGGAACACATGAAGATGTTTGGTATGTTGATTCAGGTGCATCCAATCATATGACCAGCCATGCAGAATGGTTTGGAGAGATGTCGAATTTGCAAAATGCAGGTTATGTGCAGACGGGTGATGACTCATGCCACCCAATTTCACACATTGGAAAAGTTCCCTTGTCCTTGCATGATGGTAAGACAAAGAGTCTTTCAGATGTATTACATGTGCCATCTATTACAAAGAACTTGGTGTCAGTCGGTCAAATGGTAGAGCAAGGGCTGCAAGTCAGATTTAATGCAAAGGGCTGCTTTGTAGAAGACTTCAATGACAAGTGCAGATTGGTAGCAAAGGGAAGTAGAGTTGGACGTATGTTCACTCTAGATGCTGGAATTCCTACTATGAATGCTGCCATTTATGCCAAAGGAAAAGGTGTTGTTGGAGACATTGAAATTTGGCACAAACGCATTGGACATGCAAATGTACAAAGGCTGAAATTAATGCAGTCCAAAGGGTTGGTTACAGGTTTGTCTACATTTAAAGTTGCAGAATTTCAAAAGGTATGTGAAGCATGTCAGTTTGGTAAGCAGGCAAGACAACCCTTTTCACATGACAGAGATGTAAGCAGAAATATCCTTGATGTTGTGCATATAGACATTTGGGGGTCTACACAAAATGTATCTCTTGGAGGTAGTTCATACTTCGTCACATTCATTGATGATTGTTCTAGAAAGCTGTGGGTATATTTTATGAAGGAAAAGAGTGAAGCATTTGAGCACTTTAGAACTTTTAAGGCTGCAGTTGAAAGAGAAACAGGCTTGAAAGTAAAGTGCCTGAGGTCAGATGGAGGGGGAGAGTACCTCTCAAATGAGTTCAGTGATTTTCTGAGGTCTCATGGGATAAAGAGACAGTTCACATGCAGGTATACCCCACAACAAAATGGGGTTGCAGAAAGGAAAAACAGGCATATTGCAGAAGTTGCATGCGCCTTGATGGCTGAAAAGAATATGCCTAAGCATTTTTGGTCTGAGGATGTTCATACTGCTGTTTATATTATGAATAGAACTCCCACAGCTGCAGTTCATGGTATGACCCCCGAAGAATGTTTTACAGGTAAGAAGCCTGATGTTTCACACTTGAAAGTATTTGGCTGCATTGCGTATGTTCATGTGCCAGATGAGTTGCGGAAGAAACTGGATCCAAAGGCTGAAAAGTGTGTCTTTATTGGATACTCTTTAGAGCAGAAAGGGTATCGTTGTTACAACCCTGTCACATGTAAGTTCAGAGTGAGCAGGGATGTAATCTTTGATGAAATGAGCAATTGGTATGCATCTAGTGGTGATGCATTGGATGATGATGATGATCATGACACTCATGTGCAGGCTGAAAAGAAAGAATCATGAACTCTTAGTGGACCAGAGACATCATCTGGTAGTCCTTGGTCTGGGAGACTAAGGAGTACCTCTACATCTTCGGGTGCATCTAGTAGCACTACAGGTAAAGACAAAGGAAAGAATAAAGTGTCAGAAGGCATTGATGCAGTTCTTGATGGAGACTCCAGTGGCTCAGAGACTTGGATGATGAGCTTGGCATTCCTTTAGTGAGGACTCCAGGTGTGCAGAGAGCACGTGTTAATGCAAAGACTCCATTGAGTGATCAAGTGGTACGCAGATCTAGCAGGGTGAGATACCCTGTTAAAAGATTTGGTTTTGAGGGTTATGCAGCTCACCATTATGCTTATATGGTGAAACTAGTTGAGGATGTTGAGCCCACATGTTTTGAGGAGGCTGTTGGTCATGCTCATTGGGATGCAGCAATGGATGAGGAGATGGCTGCATTAGAGGCCAATAAGACTTGGGATCTAGTATCATTGCCGAAGGAAAAGAAAGCTATTGGATGTAAGTGGGTTTATAAGATTAAGCACAATGCAGATGGTTCTATTAGCAGGTACAAAGCTAGGCTGGTTGCAAAAGGCTATACCCAGACATATGGCATAGATTATGATGAAACCTTCAGTCCAGTTGCTAGGATGGCAACTGTCAGATGTGTGATTGCTTTGGCAGCAGCCAAAGGTTGGAGGTTGCAGCAAATGGATGTAAAGAATGCCTTCTTGCATGGTGATTTGCAGGAAGAAGTGTATATGGATTAGCCAGCAGGTTATGAAGATTTAGAGCATCCCACGTATGTGTGCAGGTTGAAGAAGGCACTCTATGGGCTCAAGCAAGCACCTAGAGCATGGTCTGACAAGATTAGAGAGTATCTTGTCAATATTGGCTTTTGTGTTTCTGATGCTGATCACTCACTTTATGTGAGAAAGGGAGATGCAGGTTTGTTCATCATAGTCATCTATGTGGATGACTTGATTATTACAGGTGATAGTGATAGTGGAATTGCTGAAGTCAAGGATTGTTTAAAGATGAAGTTTGAGATGAAGGATTTAGGTGAGCTAAGGTACTTCCTTGGCATTGAGGTGATCAGATGTGATGATGGTATATGGCTGTCCCAAAGACAGTATGGCTTGGATATGTTGTCCAAGTATGGTATGACTGCATGCAAACCACTTTCAGTCCCGTTGGAGCAGAATGTAAAGTTGAGTGCTGATGTTGGGGATGAGATAGAAGACCCTACTATGTTTAGGAGGATAGTGGGGAGTTTGATCTACATGACCATTACAAGGCCAGACTTGAGCTACGTTGTTGGTCTTGTGAGTCAGTTTATGCAAGTACCTAGAAAGCCACATTTGGATGCAGTCAGACGCATATTGAGATATGTGAAGTCCACATTAGATTATGGACTTTTCTATGAGGCAGGTACAGATGTACAGGTGTTTGGATACACAGATGCAGATTGGGCTGGTAGTATGTCTGATAGAAGATCTACCAGCGGATACATGTTCTCTCTTGGTAGTGCAGCAGTTGCATGGAGCAGCAAAAAGCAATCTACAGTTGCTTTGTCGAGTACAGAGGCTAAGTATAGAGGTGCTGATGTTGCAGCATGTGAGGTAGTATGGCTGCAAAAGCTATTGGCTGATTTGGATGTGCAGGTGGAAGGTCCAGTTGTCCTTTATTGTGACAACATGAGCAGTATACAGTTGGCTAGGAACCCTGTGTTCCATGCCAGGACAAAACATATTGAGGTACACTACCACTTTGTGAGAGAGAAGGTACTAGCAGGTGAGATTGACTTGGTGTATGTCAGCACATAGGATCAGATAGCTGACATCTTCACGAAGGCATTGGGTACAGAGAAGCTTCAAAAGTTTCGAAGCTTACTTGGAGTTGCAGAGATGCAGTTGAGCTTGAGGGGGAGTGTTGAGATGACAAGCTCAACACATGCGGACATTGATGATGGACCGCCTGGTTAGATGGGTCCACACGTCTACACTTAGCATGTCGGTGGTCATTATGCATCTCACATGGCCACTGACTCATTACTTATTATATTCAGGTCGTTACACCTATTTACAGCTGGCATAGTTATAGCGCCAGTCGACTAGTGTGGTCGGTTATGCATTGTTTGACTTAGTAGGTCACTTTCCTTTTATGTTGTATCTTATCTATACTTTGTGTACATTGTAAAGTGTGTGGAAGAAGAAGAAGAAATCAGCAAGAAAACGTTTTGGCCTCCATCTCTCTTCTTGTCTCTTGAGTGAGCTTCTCCTTGTGTTTTCTATGTGTGTTCGGCGTAGCATCTTGAGCAACCCTCTCCACCACACGATTCTTGACAATATATCCCACTTCTGTCTCCACCTTGGGTTCTAGACCCAGCGCCTTCTCCACCAAGGTCTTACTGAGCTGAATTTGAATTTGCTTTGCTCCTTATACCCTCCCCACAGTCACCGTCCCACATTCCCTATCAAGGTTGTAGGTCCTCAAGAAGTCCACACACTTGGCATGGTCGGGGCTCCTACTTGAACTTCTTGATGTACTTGGCTAGGCTGCATTGCTCCATGACCCTTTTTGTAGCCTCCTCCTTAGCCATCACTTCTGCAATGTTATGGATGCTTTGCAACTTCATTTGGTTGTAAGCGCAGTTTTCGAGGAAAAGGCCATACTTTGCTCTTTCCTCCTCTATGAATGGAAGACAGTGGGCATGATCATGTTGTGCTACCATCTTTAGCTCATGTCATAAGACCATGGGTCACCATTAGCTTTTTGAAAACACTTTCTTGCTAGAATATAAACAGGAGTTGATAATGCTTTTATGGAAAGAAGACATGCTTAAGCATAAAAATAGAATTTTCCTTTGAGTAGTTCTATTCATTTCCCAAAATTTTACGAAACTCTTCCTTAATCCACGAGTTTATTTTCATCTATTTTGGCATTGATTGAGACTTTAATTTTTCCTTGTTTGTTTCATTTCCCCTTACATGTTTGACTTCACCTCTTCATTCCACCTGTTGATTTCGCCTTACTTCACCTTTTCCCCTCCTCCCTTGGGAATGAGAAGAATCCTTCCTAGAATTTAGAGGTCGAGAGGTCAAGGGCCTTTAGTATTTGTGTTTGGGGCTTTTACTTCCACATGAGCCAAGTATAGAAATTTTGATTGTATTCTAATTGAGCATAGTGGTCCATGTCAAATGGACGGATGCCGACTTGAGTGATGTAGATGAGAACATTTGTGAGGGATTACCCAGAGTTTACTCAACTGGTGATGTATAACTCCTCCTTAGATCTAAATACGGGTGGATCAAGAGGTGCTCTTCTAGAGGTCCATTACGGATGGTGATCAACACCCTATAGGAGGTTGGAGCTATGTAAGTGGGGTCATACTCCGAGATTTTGATGGCACACTATTGCTCAGTTTTATTCATGACTTGGTAGCCCTCTAGCTCCCATTGAAGTTGGAGAGCATAGTCGGTGCTAGCAAGCTATTTTAACTCCTCTATTTTTCTATCCTATGGCAAGGACAGTGCTCTTGTGATAAGACAAGATGAGGTGTTGGTTTCTTGCATGTTCTCTTATGATCTCAGTGGTAATTAGCTCCTTTGCTGCTTCAGAAGCCTTAATGAATACAAATTCCAATTCTTCCCAAGAATAGGGGAGTCACGCACTTTTGTCACTATAGGCTCATCCAAAAAACCTAAATCCAGCCTGGTCATAGCTTTTAGCAAGTTTCATAAAGGTAGCATCCATGCATCTAAGGCAAGCAACCAAGTCATCCCTCGTATTCTCCCCCAAGTCGGCAACCAAGGTTAGAATGGATCTCCGCTCATAAGAGAGTCTAAGGCTGATTGGTGGTCGGGGTGAACTAGACAGCTCAGTAGGTGATTGTTGCAGCTTGGGTTGCTCCTAAGATTGTGGCTTGGCCTATTGTTCGAAAGGCTTGGTTGGAGCCGCGGGTGTTGCACTACTAGCTACATCTGAGGCCTTAAGGGTATAAGTGGGATCAAGTTGAGGCGGCTTGTCAACACTGAGCAAACTGTAGTTTTTTGCGATAGCTCAGCTTAGGCTCTGCTAGCCTAGGCTTTTGAGGTGCTATGGGTTTCACAGTCTGAGTCTTGTGTGGCATGTATGCTTCATTTGTTTTGATGCTTTGGGTGGTCAAGTCTAAGGGCAATGTTTGAGTAGTGTCCTTGGCCATCTTGGCCTTAGGTACCCATATCTAGGCATTACCCTCGTAATAGCCTTGAGCTTGCAATAAGATTTTGGGGACCCATCGCGAGTTGACAGTTTTGCAAGGTTGGTAGCATCGTCTCGGCTTTCTAGGTTTCAATTGTGAGTTCTCAGCCTTACGGGGTTGTGGGAGCCTACTCTTGGGTGGAGGGCCTTGATGTTTAGGGATCCATTGAAGCTTTGGTTTGTAGGTCATGAGCCCCTTCCTTAGAATTGACGATGGGTTTCTCTACCGGTTGTGGCTTTGTAGACTTTGAAGGAGTTGCACAGCCCTTGTTGAAAGTGGTGACTATACACACATTGCCTATGGCGATGTGAATGCACTAGGACTCGTAGTCAACATTGCAATGAGTTTGTTTTTTAAATGTGCATCCTAATAGTGATTTTGTACCTACATATTTAGTGTTTGGCAACATGTAAAAGATCATTGGTATGCTCTCAGACTCGATAGAGATTGCTACCTTACACTTTCCCAGGAGTGCATATGATCAGGCCCCAAATGATTAAGTTTGACATTAGTGGGCTATAACTATGGTTTTCCAATTTGGGTCCAATGCTCGTGAGTTAGGACATTAAAATCAGCTCCCTCATCGATCAGTGCATTGAGGGTGGTGTGCTTGGCAATGACATTTATCCTTAGGTAAGTTGGTTCTATTGTTTTCTCATCCTCATCTTTAATCTTTGTAATTGTGGCCACTCGTATGTTGACAGGAGACTCTAACATTGGAGGTTCATGTAATGGGTGCATAGGGAGGTAGTACTTCTTGATGCAACTACCATTGAAGAAGCATATGCCCTCTCCTTCTAGGGTTTTGAGTTCCACATTACCGGTTCTATTGATGGCATGGACTCTGAAAGACCCTAACCCTCTAAACTTCATCTTCTGTTTATGACCCTTTACTGAGTACAAGAGTACTAAGTCTCCTATTTGAAATCTCGGTACTTGACATGCTTGTCAAACCATCTTTTGCATCTTTCCTTCTCACATATCAGTGTGTGGGTGGCTAGAAGTTGAGTTTTCGATAGGTTTTCTAGCTCAATTAGGCACTCTGTCCATGCTTTCTTCCCATCCCATCTCTCTTGAAGAGCAATTCTCAGACTAGGAACGAAGAAATATACAAGAAGAATTGCTTTATTTCCATAGGTCAACTTAAAGGGAGTCTATCCTACAGTTGTTTTATAGGCTGTGTGGTAGGCCCATAAGGCTGCCATCAACTTGTTATCCCAGTCACTGCATGAAGTAGAGACTACTTTGGTCAGGATGTTCACTAAGATTTTATTAGTAGACTCACCCTAGCCATTTTCCTGAGGATAGTAAGGCAAAGACTTGTAATGGATGATTAAGAAGGTAGACATGAGGTGAGTGATCACTTTATTAATGAAGTGCGTGCCTTGGTCACTCCTCACCAGTTCGATGGGGCAGCTAAATTGTGAGATTACTTGCTCCCATAGGAACTTGACAGTAGTCTGTGCATCATTCTTTCAAGTTGCTCATGCTTCAACCCACTTCATGAGATAGTCTGTGGCAATGATAATGTATTTGGCTTGTGAATATTGTGTCATAGGACTAATTGGCCCAATGAAGTCAATTCTCCATTTCTCAAAAGGCTGTCTTGCAATGATAGGAGTTGGCTCCATTTGATCCTTATTGCGAATCAGGACTTTGGTTTGTTGGCACTCGTCGTAGTGTTTTATGAGTTGTGTTGCAAAGCGGAAGAGGGTAGGCCACCACAGTTGAGACTACAGCACCTTACGGGCTATCATGTCTCTACTGAAGTGTCCTCCTACAATCCCATCATGTGCCTCTGCCAATACATCATGCATCTCTTGCTCACATACACATCTTTGTAGCAACCTGTTTCCCCAATCTATAGAGTTGGCCTGCTATCAATTGATAGGGTTTGGACTTTAAGGATGAGTCACCTAAGTCGGGCCTTCTCAATGGGTTGATTAAGGAGTTCGTGCTCGAGTACTTGGACTATATTGTTTGCCTAGTATGGCATCAAATTGGCTCTAAATAAATCCCTCACGCTAGACACGTGAGACAAATGTGCATCTGGCAATTTTTCCTCCGGGATGCCCTGTCCAGTGGCCTCTCCTGTGGGTATGCGGGACATATTGTCAACCATGTAGAGTGGCTTTTCCTTGCATACCACCATGGAGAAGTCAATATCTAAAAGCAGAAGTAACCATTAAGCAATGTGTCCCGTAGCGCAAGGTTTATTAACAAGATAAAGCAATGGTTGACGGTCAACAAAGAAGGTAAAAGGCATGGCCAACAAATAATGCTAAAATTTCTTTACAACAAATACCATGGCTAAGCCCTCTCTTTCCATTGTTGAGTAGTTCATTTTGGTATCTGTGAGTTGTCTACTAGCAAAGCTCACTGGATAGTCTAGATTGTATTCACCAGGCTAGTACAACACAGCTCCCACAATGAATTTCAAAGCATCAATGTGGACATGGAAGGTGATTGTCCAGTCTAGGACTCATAGGATTGGTGTAGTGGTTAGAGCCTTTTTCAATTCCTCATATGCATGTTGGCATTCCTCGTTCCACTTGAATGTAATCAATAATTTGTATAGAGTTCTAGCAATCAATGCATAGCTCAACACAAAGCACCGATTATGTGGCTTGAACTCCCTTGTAATCGGATGGGGGTGAAAGATCAACAATAGCCCTAACTTTTGAGAAGTCTATGGCAATGTTGTTCTTCAACACCACATGCCCTAGGATGCATCCGTGCTTTACCCAAAACTAGCGCTTCAAGGGGTTCAACAAGAGATGATATGACTGACATCATTCAAAGACTGCTCGAAGCTTATCTAAGTGTTCCTGCCATGTAGAGTGAACATAGAAATCATCTACAAAAACCTCTAACTCCTTCCTATAAGAATGTGTTTGAAGATGGTAAACATGAGCCTTTGGAAAGTAGCTGGTGCATTAGTTAACCCAAAGGGCATGACTATGTAGGCAAAGACACCCCATTCCGTGGCGAATGCAGTCTTATCCCTATCGTCAAGATGCATTGTACCTAATTGTATCCCAAGAAGCCATCAAGGAAACTATAGGCTTCTTTACCAACCACTCTTTTGAGCATGTGCTCACTGTATGGCAATAGACATTGATCTCTCTTTGTAGCATCATTTACCTTCTTGTAGTTGACGCACACTCTGATTTTTCCATTCTTTTTCAACACAATCACTATGGGTGTGAGACCCAATCTGTGTGCTCAATCTCATGAATGAATCCTACTCTTAACAACTTGTCAATTTCCTCTTTCACTACATGAGCATGCTCAAGATTCATCGGATATGGTCGATGCTTGATCGGTAGCACTGCATCGGTGTCATGGGTATGTTGTGAGTCACTACACTCGGATCTACCCCTTTTAGCTCATCAAGGAACCGAGTGAATACCTTGATATACTTTGGATCCCCAACATGAACACCAAGGAAAAGGAGATTCTACTGCAATAAAATCTATCTTGTAACATCAACAAGCTTTTATTTCATCCTTTTGATAACCAAAACAAAGAAAATAGCAAATCTTCACGCAGCATCATCGTAGATATCTCCCATAGATTTGATAGAATCAACCATAATCTTCAACATCTTCATAGAATCCATCAATAGAACAAGGAACATAAAATAATGCACCATTTTTGAATGGAAATCAATCACATAATATTCATTTTTAATGTCTTCATAGTTTTCTCTCTCAATCTCTCTTATATAGATACAGTATTTTAATAGAATTGGCTATCTTTGACTCTCTCTCTCTCTCTATATATATCAATAGTACATCATTTCCTCACTACAATACTCAATAATGGCACTTAATAATCCCTCTTAGGTCGTGGATGCACCTCCCAAGAGGTATGGGAGGTATGAAAGGGCACCAGAGCCACTACAGTGTCTCTTCATAGCTCACTACTATCACTGTTACTTCAGTCTTCTCTTCAGTCTTCAGCAGCTGCTTCTTCCAGTTATTTTAGCTCTTTTGAACTTAGATTCATCCTTTCCAAAATTTAGAAAACTTTCCCAAAGTCACACATACATTCTACATAACACTTATAGAAAATCTACAAAATAGAATAGAACAGAAATAGAGCAGAGATAGAGACTCTACAGAAGGCCACAGAAGGTCATCAGAACCTCATAACTCATACTAAAACCATTCCAAACTCTCAAAAACTATTCAATAAACTTGCAAAAGACCTCAACATTCATCAATCATTAATCTATACTTCATACAGAAGAAAATTAGAACAAAACAGAAGGTATCAGAACCAATCAGAACCTCAACAGAACCTACCAGAACATCACAGAGCTTCATATTTCTACTACTGAAAATCATCATGAACTTCCAAAATATAATCAATATAATCCAAAACACTCTTAAACACTTCCATTAACAACCATACATCACTCAAAATCCATCAAAAATCAACCATTCAAACCTTAAAAACAACAAAAATCAGTCAAATTTTTTTTCTTTTTCCAACTCTCAACATATCCCCACACTTAGAAAGGAAGCGTCCTCACGACCTAAGGAAAAGAAGAATGTAAGTTCAATAAAGAGCTCAATTTGATCTTCTATAGTATTTTCAACAATCACTCCACCACAACCCCAACTTATCACCTGTATCTAGGAAAGAATACTACTTAAAGGAAAACTTCGTTATTCATTAACACATCTGATAAATAATAGAAATCATGAAAAATTTGTAAAGGATATAAGAGGTTCTTCACCTTTGCATCGTAGGCTTGTCATCCACCATCACCATCAATAGGTGAAAAGAGAGCTCTCGAACAAATTATTCAACCAACACGAACTCATCACATACAAATTATTATAGCACAAGCACAAACACAACCATCTGAATGGCACCTCCAAAAAAATATCTCATTAAAAAGCATAGAAGATACATTTAGGGGTATCAATGAAGATGATCCCTCTTAAAGGCTTGATGATTACGAAAGCGATCCATGGATAAAGACTCATCTACAAAAGATTTTGGAGGATTCTGAAAGAATTGAAGGCAGCACATCTGTTCTAGCAAAACACGGTATCTGCTAGGTAGACAAAGGGCTTGAAAATATAGGACATCCAACTGTTGGGAATCAATGTTCACATTGACATTCATACAAGGACATGGTGGAGAAGGGGAAAAGACTCGATCTTCAATGAAAGAACAATAGATAAAGATTGGAATTTGAGGAAAACCGTGAGGTTGGAAAAGGAGAGGTAAGATAGCTACTAAGTTGGATTGATAAAGGGAAAAATAAGCATCATAGAGATGGGCCATTTGTTGATAGTACAATAAGCTAGGAACAAAGGGACCTAACACAAATCATCGATGGTAGGCATCAAAGAAGGATGAATCAAATGGATGGTTTTTGGAAAGATAAGCTAGGAGATCCACCCTCTGTTAGTGCTCTGCACATTAGTAGAAGCTGTATTCTGGCATTGGTTCACGACTATAGAATCAATCATTGAATGCCATAAAGTGTCAGGGCAAGTAGCCACTTTAGAAGAATATCACTGGAACATGTCATCTATCCTCAACTCCAAATGGTTGGCATATAAGGCAGCTTGCAAGACCACATCCCCTATATACCAAGCCAGATCTACATCATCTGAAATTAACAGATCACCTCATATATACATATAAGATAGCAACATGGTATCCGTCGTCACACAGAATCTTCAACGGGCAACTTCTGTTAGCAAATTAGAAGACCAAGCCCCACTCCAACCATCCTCTGGAAGAGGGAGATCCATCGTTGAGAGCTTAATATAGAAGGCCAACTTCTGCAACTGATAGTGGACAAAAAAGGAATGGTCGAGAGGAACATACTCTTGAAATTGCTCAAATGTAGACCATAATAAATCCATCCTGGACTGTAATATTTCCACTTTATCTTGAAACAACAGACATAATGTGGCCTGTCTCTAGAGAATTGCCGAGTCTTGTTGAGATATAGAAGGAATCATGGGGTCACTAGGACTTGGAGGAATGGATCGTGACTGCGCCAATTGGTCCTTCAACTGTTTAATCTGGGAAGCTTAGGATTCTACTGCATTGTGAGTAGTCTGCAAAGGTGACAATCTCGTATCCAAAAGAGTCTTAAACTCTTGTGCTTCTTTGGACATTTTCTCTTTCTCTTCCGAAACTCTAGTGACCTGTGAGACTGAGCTTCTGCTAACTGAGTTTTTAAAGAAGATATTTCTTCTCTCTAGGTCTCAATCATTTGTGTTTGCTGCTCCATCTACTTAAACAGATCGGCAAGAGTGTCTTTAGCAGAGGCTAACTCTGTGGTTGCCTTATGCATCTGGTCTTTGGATCACATCAATTCTTCATCGAAGGAAGCATATAACTGTTGAACACAAGCTATCCACTGAGAGTTCAATAGAACTCTGGATGTCGTTACAAAGGAAAGGGATAGCATCCCCTGATACTAAGCTATTTAGCGAAGGAATTGATATTTCCAAAGAACCCTCTCGATGTGCCCTGAATAATTTGTTTCATGTGAGGTAGGTAGGGAGGTCACTTCCAGAGGTGGCAGGAACTGATACTTAAGGAATGACTGGTGGAATTTTCTCTGCTACATGCTTCAAGTGCTTCCGTTGAATGACTAATGGAGGAGGGGAGTCAATATCTTCTATGTCAATGGGTTCTGAATCATCTCAAGGTGGAGGGGGAGAAATTGGATCAGATGGAGGAGGAGGTAGCACACCCTTCTTAAGGCCTGAATATGTCAAGAAAGCATATAAATATGAACCATAGGTTACATTGGTAATATTCCCTCTAGTCACTTTGACAAAATGCTGGTCCATCTTCGTAAGAAGGTAAGTACTCCAGTCAATGGCAACCCCTTTTAAAACCATCCTGGAAGCTGTGAAGAGCTCCTTGGACAAATAGTGAGATGGTGTCTTGGCAGGCATGAACTTGTCTGGAGAAATTGATAGACTAGCTTCCACAGAGGATCAGTGATCATTGAGAAAGATAGTCCTGAAGTATTAATCACCTTCTTGACATCAAGGACCTCTTTAGTTTGCTTTTGTAACAGCTTGAGAATATTTTCATTTGAGAATAATTGTCTGGCTGTGACAAAGGGTTCTCCTTTGTAAGGAAGAGACAAAGCCTTCCCTAACCCTCTAGGTGTCAGGACTAACCATGAACCAAGCCAGATTTCTTACTGTATGACGCAAGAAACTCATCACAAAGGCTTGGGTCGTTTGGAATTAGAGGGAGTGAAGCAGCCACAAAAGATGCAAGGCCAGCTTTCGCAATAGGCTCAAAAGTCAGTAGGGAGGAATAATTCCTACTGATCAATGGGACATACTGAATAGGAGGAGGAGCTTGAGGCGCCATTCAGATGGAATATACACACATACCACAAACACAGACAATCACAATGAATGCCTGCAAAACAACAAAATAGCTATAAAAAAGAAATCGATCAAAATAAGCACACATAGACGTAGCTAACCAACTGACCACCCCAAAAACAACCCACATCCTTTAAAAAAATCGTCATGATCCCTACACATATGCGACCGAAAGCTTCATGCTATGCAACAAACATGCACCCAAGACCCCGTATCAGGCAGAAAAGAAAACTACAAACCGCACTCGTAATCGTATCACACAATCAAATCATAATACCTCAATAACCTAATCAGGACATAACCAGAACTTTGATAAACAATGTCAACTTAAAGGACTACACGTGCCCATCCCATGAAGTGTATTTATTAAAAAGGAAAAAAAGTGCAGTGAGAGGAATGATTTTAGTAAAGGGTTCGTTTTAGTAAATTATTAACAATGGTTGAAATTTTATTAGGTTATAAACCTTAATAAGAAAACAACGATTCATTTTTAAATTGTTAGTTACAATTTATTAATGTGAAACGATGCTTTTAATGAAGCCCAGACTTCGATACCCAGACTTAGGTCTCTAAATGCATATTCATTGATTAAAAATTTAATGAGTTTGAAAGCGCTCTTCTTTTTTAGCACGTGCATTTTTGTGACAACTGGTTCATTTTTATTTAAAATTCAAGTGCCTTTGAAGTGCACATTGCACATGCAAAGTGAACGGTAGATTGATTTTAACTTATTTAAAAATTATGTGTTTGGCACGAGCGTGCATGAAAAAGTAGGTGAATAAAGTTCATTTTAACAATTAACCGTAGTTAAAGGATGACAAAAAATAAATTAAGCACGAAAGATAGATACCTGGTAGGGTGTGTATGCAAGAGATTGAGGGTGCACTGAGTAGTCCCAAATGCAAGGAATCCAACAAAAAAGCAAAAACCACTGTTGAACGGAAAAAATAAAACACCTTATTATTTTAAAAAACAAAATAAATATCAAGACGATGTTAGTGGGATCACATTTGGTTTAGTTAATGTTGATTAGTGTTAGGGTGATATTGTTATTATTTTATTTTATTTTTGAATTGTAATTTATGTATTTTTTTCTTTTTTTTATTTGTTTATATTATTTTTATTATATTTTTTATGTATGATTGATGTATTAGGATATTAATCAAACCTAAGTGAGAATTGAACCATCAAGCTTCAACAATGGATCTTTTTTTTTTTTTTGGAATTTGGCACTCTATTTTTGGAATTTAAAATGTATTTTCTATGAATTTAGGTTAAAATTTTATCATTTGGATCAAAAAATAATAGGGTGATCATGTGTTAAAGCTATTTTAGCCTGTTAAATATTTCAAAAGTAGTCAAATGCATTGATGGAAATTTTTGTGATTTTTTTAAAATTTAGTTCTGATTTTTAAGGATTTTTAATGAATTTTTCTCAATTTTTAATGAATTTTAAAAAGGATTTTAAATCTTGTTAATTTTTTAACAATTAATTCTCTGTATTATAATCAGCAAAATAAACCAAAAATTTACCTTATTTAGTAAGGAATTTTTCAGTAATTTTTTGTTTTTAATTGAATTTTTAAATATTTTTAAGTGTTTTTAGGTATTTTTAGGTTTTTTTCACGGGTTTGTGGAAAATCAAAGGAGATACCTAGGCTCGTGTAAAGAGCTACGTGTGCTCGGGGACGGCATGCACCACCGCACGGATAGGACCAAACGCACATTCTCACGCATAAACATCCGCTGGCAACTCACGTACGCACAGGCACGTCTCGACGCCCGCGCGAACACATGCACACAAGGGACCACCGGCGGGTAGCAAGGGGGCTTGCGTGTGGGGGGGTTTTGGTGTGGTTGGGTGAAGTCAGTTTTGTGGTGATGTTGAGGGGTTTGGGTGTGGAACTGCGGGTGGAGGTGGTGGGAATAGGGGCTAGGAGGGGGGTAATGGGGTAGGGGCGTGAAAGGGGGCTAGGGTGGGGGGGGGGAGGGGGTGTAAAATGGTAGGGAGGGGGTGCAATGGGCGAGGTCCAATGGGCGGGAGGGCACGGTATACCAAGCAGGCGGGGTGGGGGGCCCAAGGCTAGGTGGCAAGCGAGATGGGGGCCCCACGAGCGAGGCGGGGGTGGTGGCCAGTTGCGACGAAGGAGGGAGGGGAGGCACAGGAGGAGGAGGGAGGGAGGGGAGGCGTGAGAAGGAGGAGAGGAGGCACAGGTGTGGCGATGTGGTGGGAGAGGGCGCGCGAGGAGGGAGAGGAGGCACGGCTGCGGCGGGAGGAGGAGCAGGCGGAGGGGGCGAAAGAGGGAGCAAGGGGGAAGAAGGCATGAGGAGGGAAGGGAGGACGGCGATGAGGGAAGGGAGGAGGGAGTGGAGCAGAAGGAGAACCGTGCGGTGCGACAAGTACGTAAGTCAGTTTTTGTTTTTTTTTTTCATCATTTTTCTCTTTTGTTTCATGTTTTGTTGTTTTTTTTCTTCGTGCTCTTTTTTTTTAAATTGGTTCTTTTTTGTTTTTTCTTTTTGTTGGTTTTTTCTTTTTTTCTTTTTTTGGTTTTTTGGTTTTTGATTTTTTGTTTTTTCTCTTTTTTTGTGGGTTTTTCCTTTGTCTATTTTTTCCCTTTTGTTTTTTGTTTGTTCTTTTTGTTGTTTTTCTTCTTTGGTGTGTTGTGGTGGTTTTGTTGTGTGTATGTTTGTGTGTGTGTGTGCTTTTTTTAAAAAAATGTTTGTGGTTGTGGTTTTTTTAAAAAAATGTATGGTGGTTTTGGTTTTTGTTGGTTTTTTGGATTTGTTTTGTATTGTTTTACTGTGTTTTTTGGTTTTTGTTTTTTTTTTTTTGGTTTTTTGTTTGTGGTTTGTTTATTTGTTTGTTTGTTTGGTTTTTCTTTTTTCTTTTGGTGGTTTTTTGTTTTTGGTGATAGGGGTGAATTGGTGGGGTTTTTTTGCTTTTTCGAAATCCATTAAAAAAGGTAAGCGCACTCGCGGGAGTAAAATAATAATAATAATAGTTTGCATTGGGGGGATCAGACAGGGCGGGGATGGCAACACGCGAGGTGCAAAGGCCACGGGGGGGTCTCGAGGCGCTTAAAACCAAAAACATGCGCATTCACGCGTGACACGATAGACGCGGTCACACGTCAAGAGGAAGAAAAATGAATAAAACCCAAACCGTACACCAGATCGAAAGACCGTAATAAGAAAAAATGTGTCGGGAGATGAGGGAAAGATGACAGAAAACTGCGACACGGGTGCCAGGGCAAATCAGGGTGCTCACATGGGAAAAACACGAAAAACGGCTCCAAAAATACATACGAGGATTAATATGGGAAAATCCACCCGCTAGAACGCAAGGCAGAAAGAAGGAAAAATGTGCCAAATAACGTGCCCAACAACCCTAAAACGTCAACACATGGTTACGTCCGAGAGAGAATGCGTTCACATGGAAAAAACCCAAAAAATGGATCGAAAAATGGGCTCAAAGATGAATACAGAAAGAACCAAGCAGCGAAATGAAGGGTGATAAAAAGAAAAAATGTCCACAAGAAGGGATGCACAGGGCTCTCATGTCAAAACTCACTTCCAGTGGAGTTAGAAGGGATTCACACGGGAAAAACACAAAAAACGGAGCTGAAAATATATTGAAAATTTAATAACGAAAAATACAGGGGTCAAAATAGGGTGGAGAAAAAAGGGAAAATGTGGGGAAAGGCTGGCGGACACAGTAGTCAAATGAAACTGGAATTCCTGTGAAAATAGGGCATGTTCACATGGAAAAATGTTAAAAATATGCACGAAAATGGCCCGAAAATACGCAAAATTAATATCGGATGAACCGTGCATCAGAAGGACAAGGAGCAAAAAGAAAAAATATGAGGGGAAATATGGAGGACATAGCTGTCATGTCAGATTGTTGTTCAGAAGCAATAAAGGTGCATTCACATAGAAAACCGTCCAATTTATGAGAAATGCTTCAAAAATTAATAACTCAGGAACCGGTGATCAGAACAAGGGTTGGTAAAAAGGAAAAGTGTACCATGCAAAGGGACAAACATGGCTGTAAGGTTGGATGGGGGTCTCGGTGAATGTAGAATGCATTCTTATGGAAAATTTTCACAATAATAAAGGAAAAAAGAGAAGGAACAGCCCCAAGGGTGGGTTGAACATGGACGAGTGGGTGGGGAATGGGCCTCATCAGGGTAAAATTAGGTCATGGCATACATGCAAGATTAAAGTAAGGCATAGACAAGGGGTATGCATCATACACGCACAGGGACGCGTCCCCACACTTAAAACCTTAACGGACAGGGTTAGATACAACAACATAGCCTAGGACTCGTCAACCAACTGGACACTAGCATCCCCACATTTAAAACATAACGTACACTTGCAATCATAACGATAAGGTTAGAAAGACTTGGCCCGTTTCGCATATGGTCGAAGGAATCGTCATTGCTACAGAAGGGTTGGAGTCGGCTCTGCAGGAGGTACCACGGCTCACTCCAACGTTCAGCCAGCATGGCAGGGACCATGCAACAGCACCCAAGGAGGTAGCTAGTTGATAAAGCCCATCGAGGTAGGTGTCGTTGACGAAGGAGAGTCACTCAACTCACGGGCACTCAAATGGGACGAGAGAACAGTCACTTGCCCCAAAACTTGCATCATGCGAGTGAATATTGATGGAAACCCATATCTCACACCCGGTTTAGGAATCAACAAGGGAATGGTGTAGAGGGAGTATGCTAAGGTGTACAGTTAATGGTACATAAGTGCATCCAACCCGTCTGGCATAGGTGCAAGGAGAAAGACCAGAGAGTCTTGTAGTGTAGTGCCCAGAACAGAGTGGCGTGTCATGTGACGATGGTAGAGACCCATCTCATGGGTGCATAGGGAAATAGAAATGTACTTGACTCCTATGGTCGTAACATCCCTCATTCTAATCTCTTGGAATTGATTAAGGAGAAACACCAGTCACACTCAACCCACCCTCTGTCTCACACTCTATTGATAGATATAGGAGGGCAACCCATTCTTGAAACCCATTGATGTAATCCTCATTGTCACTTGTGTAGAGGTTGTATGCCTTGTGTGCATTTGATGGTGCCACTATGCATCCCGCCCTATGCCAGCATACAATGTAAGAAGGAAGGCCATGGAGCCTTATGGTGCAGTTCACAGGAACAGATTGTGCATTGTGCATTGAGAGGCCCATCCCGTACGTGCAACACTCCAGTCACACATCTCACCTCTCATTTGATTTGAAGGGAAAGACTAGTCACTCAGCCCACCCTCTGTCTCACTCTCTGTTGAAAGATACAGAGGGTAGCCCATACTCACGTCCCCATCCTGTTAGGATGAAAGCTCACATCACTCAAGGGGTTGGTGATGAAGATCGTGTCGGCTATTGTTGTCATTAGGATATTGAAGACAAGGCGTATCCAAGGAGGTAGCCAACAAGTCTAGTACTTCAATGTTTTGTAAGAAAGGTCGTCTGTTAAGAAGGGCAGATGGGCTGATATTGCAAAGATGGTGCACCAAGGGAGGTGGCTTCAAATTTCTGCTAACAGAGCCTTTCTGGCTATCACTTCTCTTGCGAAGTGTCCATCACATAGTTTATCATGGCATGCTTTCAGTATTATGCCGATTTCATCCCCTACGATATAGCTTCTCGACACTTCATCTTTGCCCGTATTGTACAGTGCACCGCCTAGCAAGGTGTAGGGAGCTCATTCTAACAAAAGCTTCTTCTTCTCACGGCTTGAGATGCCACGAGGATATTGTTGAGTTTCCAAGAGGTTGGCTATGTCTTCATACCAAGGAGTAACTATTTCAACTAGAAACAAGGAAGCATCACAAAGGTTTGGATCATCCTGTTCCTCTCTTGCAGTTTGAGAGATCCGTGATAGATGATCGGCTAGGACATGGGAACGGCCAGGCTTAGTGACCACTTCAAAATTGAACTCTTGGAATAGGAACAACCATCTCATCAGTCGTCCTTTGACATCTGCTTTGTTCATCAGGAAGGATAGGGCTTCATGATCCACATAGAACTTGAAATGCGTTGATAGTAGATAATGTCAAAACTTCTCCAGTGCAAACACCATTGCTAAGTACTCAAGCTCTATCATTGTGTAGTTTCACTCACAGTCGGTTACTTTCTGCCTTGCATAATAGATTGGTTGATCTAATTTAGAGAGGCCTCTTTGACATAGGACAGCACCTAGTCCTTCAACTAATGCATCTGTGTGCACATGAAACTCCTTTGTCCAATCAAGGGGCTGTAAGATAGTGCTTGGATAAGGCACTGTTTTAGAGTACTAAAGGCTTCTTCACAATCATTAGTCCAAAGGAAATCTGCATCTTTTCTTAGGAGCTTGTATAGAAGGGTTGCCTTGGTTGCAAAATGTGCAATAAATCTTCTGTAGTAGCCCACATGGCCAACAAATCCTCTCAATTGCTTGAGGTTTGTTGGTGCTGTCAAGGTGGCAATCTTCTCAATCTTTGCTGAGTCTATTGCAATCTCTTGTGAAAAGACAATATGGCCCAAAAGGACTCCTGATGAAATACCAAAGGCACATTTGTCGGGGTTAAGAGAAATCCCATACTCTCGGCAGCTGTCAAAACATTGCTCTAGGTGTCCCCAATGCTCTCGTATTAAGCTATAGACACAGAAGTCATCAAGATACACCTCAATGAATTCATGCAAATGATTCTGGAAGACAGCCATCATTACTCGTTGGAAGGTGGCAAAAGCATTATAGAGCCCAAATGGCATCACTCTATAGGCATAAGTCCCCCCATTTTGTGGTGAAGGTTGTTTTAGATTGGTCCTCTTCTGCGATTTGGACTTGGTTATATCCGCTGAATCCATCCAAGAGGGAATAGAGCTCATGGCCTGCCCCTATGTCCAATACTTGGTCTATAAAAGGGATAGGGAAATGATCCTTCTTCTTCTTTGAGTTCAGCTTACAAAAGTCCACACATATTCAAAGTTTCCCGTTCTTCTTTGGTACTACCACAATGAGGAAACCCATTCACTGTTAGCCTCAGGAGAAATGAACTCTGCTTCAAGGAGCTTCAATAATTCGGCCTTCACCAGAGCAAAATAATTAGGATTCATATACCTTTGTCTTTGCCTTACAGATTTGTCATCAGGGTCTAGGTCAATGTGATGTTGGCATACTGTAGGATCAATCCCCTTTAGGTCTTTGTACGACCAAGCAAACATGTCTAAGTTCTCCTTTAGTAGATCTCTCAGGACCACTAGTTCTTCTTCTAGAAGATTGAGACCCACTTTCAGGTGACGTTCAATATCGTCAGTATCCAATAACATCACTTGCCTTTCACCTTCCACTTCACATATGAATGTCCCATGGATTGCTTCTGGATAGAGGTCTGACTCTTTCAAGGGAGTAGTGTCATCGTCTGATGTTCCACTAGAACCAGTGTCCTCCTTTTGAACAGATGACTCATTTATCTGTTGAGATTGCTAGAAGGGTATCAGAGCTTTATTTGCTTCTGTGTGAGTGGTGATCTCTTCTGGACTTAGGGATTCATCTTCAGAGGATGTATCCAAAAATGTCACATAATATGGACCTTCTAGAAGCCGTGGCTCTAATGGCTTTGGCTTCGGTTGACAAGGGGCATCATCATCCTCTTTTCTCCAAAATGAATGGTCAGGGCGACAAGAGCCACTGGTGAACTTAATTTTTATGCCTTTGATCCATTGCTTATGCAGATTCGGCATACTTTGTGGTCCATTGGTCAACCCAAATGGAACCATGGTCATTCCCTCCAAGACCTCGAGATCTTCGGCCTCTGAAGTCTCTGTAGGGACATCAACGAGATCATCCGCTACCAGAGGATCTTCTTCAACTGCACTTCCATAACCTGATTCGTTTTCTTCCTCATCATTTTCATCCTCATCCTCTGGAGGCTCTGTCTTTGCTTCTGTAGAGGCTCTATAGGAGAAGAAAAAATTCTCCACCTTTGTGTCTGTTTCTGCTTCTGCTTCTGTCTCCGGCTCTGTCTTTGCAACTGCCATGTAATAGGGAGAACAGTACATCCATGCTTTTATTTCGCTGTCAAAGGTGATTTCAGAAGTCAATTCAGGTTGAGGCAAGAGGTATTCTCCCATGGACAAAGACTTTGCTTCCTTTGGCAGTTGGCTTACAATGCCCACTGTTAGGGATTGTGCCACTGTTTTCTTGGGAAAGATCTGTTTAAGAGCCTCTTTGTCTCCTGATGTACCATCTATTACTTCATTGGAGGATTCAGTTATGACTTCGATGGATGTGGATCCATTGCCTTTTTGTGATCCATACAATTTCAACACCACTTTGTTGGGTCCTCTGCCTAGGGTTAGGGTTCCTTTGAACCAATCCATCCTGGCTCTCGCTTCAAAAAGCCAAGGTCTTTCCAACAGTAGAGGGTATGAGATCTCGTAAGAATTTGGTTTGACCATAAAATATGTCAGCTAATAGTCTCTTCTTGCAAGGGTTTTTTTTACGTATGGGAGGATGCCCAATGGTTTAATTCTGCTTTGGTCTACCAATATGATAAGCCACTGCATAGGTTGAATTCCTTGCAACCCTAAGTCCTTCATTGTCACATCCGTCATTATGTTTACTGATAAGCCTCCATCAATCAATGCATCTGAAATAAAGCATCCTTCTATCCATACACTAATCTCTGGGGTTCCAGGATCTAGGAAAGCATTAGCCACATCCACTTCCTTCGCAGGTTCTGCGGCTTTGTTGGACTTTATTGTTGTTGGGGAAACAATCCTTAGTCCACATCTTCTTGTCAAGATGCTTTTGAATTTCTTTCGGCAATGGGAGATAGTGTCAGCAACTGCCAGAATGTTAAGTTTGTTTTGAAAGTGTCTAGGTCTTTTACCAAGTCATATTCTTTGATAGGATCCACGGGCTTCTCTAGCTTGCTGGGGAATGGGGCTACATCCATTTTCATCTTTCATTACTCTTCTAGTAATGGAAGCATCGGCACTTCCTTTGTTTCTAGAGGTGCTTTTGTATCGTCTATCTCCTAGACCTATGGTCCTGTTTCTGGGACTATCTCTGTGACTCTCTATGGCACTGCACAGCTCTGTACTATACTGTTCTGTTGTGTACTACTTTGTCCCTCAGTTGGCAGGTTGAAATTTACAGTCTTGGTAGGGGATTTGTTCTCTTTCTGGACAATTGGTTCCTTCTTCTTGGCGCACGTGATGGCGGCAACTTCCAACTCCACCAAATTGAAGGCAGACTCTTGTGCCTTCTATTGGCTTTCAGTGGCATTGGCCTTGACAGGCATTGGACTTGGATAGTCCTTTGTAGTGTGGCCTTCTCCTTTGCATCTGTTGCATAAGGTCTTGTAATCCACAGATCTTCTAGGGTTTGGACAATTTGGGGAGATATGACCCTTTTATCCATATTTGTAACATTCCACCTCTGATCTCTGACCACCACCAGACTGTTGTCCTTTGTAACTTTGAGAGGGAAACCTCCTTGGACCAAAATTAGGACCAAACTCCCTAGGCTTTGGTCCAATGTCCTGTGTTGTCATTTTGGATTCTAGCAAGTTGAATCGTACATTTTCATCTTTCTATCTTCGTTCGTGCATCTCTTTCAAAGAGCAAATATCATCTGTATGATTCTTCCTCAAACAATAGGAACAAAAGACTTTAGGAATGGTTGGTTTTGGATACACTCAGTGGCTAAATGTCCCGCTTTGATGGCACTTTCCACACCATGTATTAGAACGCATCACATCTCTCCCAGCTCCCGCAGGGGTGGATATATTGATAATATTCACCTTAAAGCATCTGTAGCTGCTCTGTAATCACATCCATAAGCTCTTTCTTGATACTTGCAACTGAGTTGGATAAGTAGTCCTTCATATTTTCACCTCCTGCAGTACTTGTAGTAGGGTTTTGGGAAACTTTTGTAATTACTGCATACACTGGTTGGGTTGATCCAAAGGGTCCTCTATTTTGGTTCTGATTCAGAGCTCCTGTTGAGAGTTGGGATTGTTGATTCCAGTTGATAGGGTTCCAGTGTTGTTGAGACTGTTTGAGGCCACTGTTGTTGTGGTTGAACCATCATTTGAGACATTGTCGTCAGTGGCGACCACAGTGGATTAGGTGCATTATACTGCGGCACTGTTTGCATCTGGGGATAGGAATAGGGAACTGTCCATGGGATTGCATTTAGTGGATATACGATTCCTGGTATGGGAGGAGGTAAGACTCCTCTTCCTGGAGTCATTGACAACCTTGCTTTAACTTCATTATACAATCTTGCACCTTCCACTGCAGTTTGCAGATTGACTGGTCTTCTTAATTCCACAAACTTGTGAACTTCTGGTTGTAGGCCTCTAAGGAACGCTCCTTTTTGGATGCCTTCGTCCAAATGATGGTTAGTCCATCTCTTCAGGATGGATTCCATTTGCAAGACATAAGCTTCTACTCTTTCTCCAGAGGACTGACTTAGGTTCATGAACTCCTCTCACATCCGCTCTTCAAAATCTTCACGCCTGAATTTAGTGAGGAAGGCCAACTTCAGGTCATCCCATGTGCCAAAAGTTCCTGTTACTTGTCTCTCATACCATTGAAATGCCGCACCTTTGAAAGTGGTAGGGAATATCACTAACCAATGCTCAGGGGTTCTGGCATTGTTAGCCACACATGCTACCATAAACTCTACTACATGAAGATTAGGGTCTTCATTGTACTCTCCCTTAAAAATTGGCAATGGGGCTATATTTGCTGGCCTGTTCATCAATATTTCCAAGATGAATTTGACTAGGAAGGGGACCTTGAGTCGCCATGGGGACTTATGTAAAGAGTGCTTTTAGGACGTCAAAGGAGGCTTCTGATGCAAGCTCGTTCTCAACCCTGATTCTTACCTTCTCTCTTCTCACGTACCTCTGGACTTGTTCTAGTGCTTACCTCTTGATTGCATCATTCATCAGGGGGTTGGCTCCAAGCAGTTGGTCTGTACTCAACATAATAGAATCAGAGAGGGGCTTCTGTCTCTGGAGGATTCTCTGGCCAACATCTCTTCTACTTCCTTCTTTTTAACATTTCTGAATTTAGCTTTCAAACCACTACAGAGGGAGAGATATTCTGTTCTGAAAGTATCAAAACTCATTCTTCTTAGGATTGATGTTGTGCTATCATTATAATAATGCCAGCTTATGATGGTTTCGATAGTGTATGTTGTGAAAAACACTTTGTCTACCAACTTCCAGTGGTTTCCAATTGGACAAAGAGAAGATTGTTAGTGCACCAAGCATCCCACGTATCTTGATGTTGGGCATCCACGAACAAATTCCAACTCTTTTCATTCTTGTTTTTGTGAACCTCCACAGACCACGACTTCTGAAGCTTCTTCAAGATCTCCCACTTGATGATGTCTTGAAACTTCTCAATGAATACCAAATCTTCCACGGATAGTCATTCCCTCTACTTCTGCTCTTCAGTTTGTTTCCAAACAATTTGCCACCAAGATGCAAGTTTCTATTGCTTCACAAGAAGAAATAATAGTCCACCATATAGACCTTGCACCATGATGGTAATATGTTTTCGCCATTGTGGGATGAACTTTTTGTGGAAAGTGGCTTTGGCAATAAGAATCTCCAACTCTTCAAAAGAAGAAGGAACTTTGCAAACATCCATTGAGATCTTTCTTCGTGGCAATGCCATACTTTCATTTTTAGCCTCTTCTTATGCTTGTTGATGGCAACTATTCCCCGACTGCGCACCAAAAACATGGAGCCCCAAGAGGAACACCAAGGAAAATGGGATTTTACTGCAAGAAAATCTATATTATAACATCAACAAGCTTTTATTTCATCCTTTTGATAACCAAAATAAAGAAAACAACAAATCTTCACGCAGCATCATAGTAGATATCTCCCACAAATTTGATAGAATCAACCACAATCTTTAACATCTTCATAGAATCCATCAATAGAAAAAGGAACATAAAATAATTCACCATTTTGAATGGAAATCAATCACATAGTATTCATCTTTAATGTCTTCATAGTTTTCTCTCTCAATCTCTCTTATACAAATACACTATTTTGATAGAATTGGCTATCTTTGACTCTCTCTCTCTCTATATATATATCAATAGAACATCATCTCCTCACTACATTACTCAATAATGGCACTTAATAATCCCTCTTAGGTCGTGGATGCACCTCCCAAGAGGTATGGGAGGTATGAAAGGGCACCAGAACCACTACAGTGTCTCTTCATAGCTCACTACTGTCACTATCACTTCAGTCTTCTCTTGAGTCTTCAGCAACTGCTTCTTCCATTTGTTTTAGCTCTTTTGAACTTAGATTTATCATTTCCAAAAGTTAGAAAATTTTTCCAAAGTCACACATACATTCTACAGAATACTTACAAAAGATCTACAAAACAGAACAAAAACAGAGCAGAGACAAAGACTCTACAGAAGGCCACAGAAGGTCATCAGAACCTCATAACTCATACTAAAACCATTTCAAACTCTCAAAAACTATTCAATAAACTTCCAAAAGACCTCAACCTTCATCAATCATCAATCCATGCTTCATACATAAGAAAATCAGAACAAAATAGAAGCTATACAGAAGGTATCAGAACCAATCAGAACCTCAACAGAACCTATCAGAACACCACAGAGCTTTATATTTCTATTGAGAATCATCATGAACTTCCAAAATATAATCAATATCATTCAAAAAAATCTCAAACACTTCCATTAATAACCATACATCACTCAAAATCCGTCAAAAATCAACCATTCAGACCTCAAAAACAACAAAAATCAGTCAAAATTTCAGTCTTTTTCCACTCTCAACATACTCTCACAAGAGAGTACAGAGACTTGCTTCCTCTTTCTTAGTCAAGTCATTGGCTATGAAGATAGTTCAAGGTGTCTCCCCTTCTGTGTGGCCAAATTGACCTCCTTAACCATGGCGATTCCTTCTATTGGTTCATTGGCTTGCCCTTGGCATTTGGCAATATCACCATCATATTGCCTTTTTTGAACTTCGTGAATCACCTTGTCAGGTCTTGCAGCTTCCTTTTCTCATCAGCATCTAGCTCCCAGGCTGCTCCCTCCTTTTCTCCTTCAATCTTCCACGCCTTAGGTGAATGGGTAGGTCCCCTTTGGTGCAGCTAGTCCTAGGAGGTTGAGGCATTTTGAGATCGCTATCTAAGCTTACTTTCAACTCAGAATCAAACTCCCCGTCCTCACTAGAAGAGGGAGTCTCTCCTGGGGATCACAGCACAGAGGTTGAATCCAACCTGAACAATGGTGCGGCATCATGCTTGCTTTCTCGTAATCCATTGCTCCTATGTGTTCTAGCCATGTGCGGTCACAATCCATGTTCATGACTCCTTTCTCAATCCTAAAGATATTGTTTTTTCTTGGTTTGGAGTCTATTTGTATGTGTTTTATCAATCATCCCTCAATGTCATATTCTATAAGTATCCCTCTCTCCTTCACTCTGGTCACCAAGGGAATAACAATCCTCATATTCATTGTTAGAGCTATCTTCATCTAACTACTCATCATCTCCTAAGTCTTGATATGGTTCTCCGTTTTGTCAATGACTAAGGCCCAATTGTATCTAAAGTTTAAGTCAAGCACATTGGTCTATCGCCACTTAAGTTCATTCAAGAGATCTTGGAGAGGTTTAAGGTTAGCAACTAGGTTGCCTACCAACTTATTTGTCACATGCTCTAGGATCTCAGGGAGTTCTCACTTGTTACCGGGTATATAGAATTTAGCAGGGTTTGGTCATTCGTTTGAGCTTTTAGCCATAATGCAGATTGGCACTGAAGGTTTCCATCTCCGAGCTTACCGATTGCCTTAGCAGCTTGCCCGCACTCTTCCTTGTCCAAGAATGGCAGATCGATAGTGGCTAGCACGTGCATCCAATCTCACTCATCTTTTGGACAAGGGATATAATTAATCAACTTCTCGTAAGATTTTCTATCCTGGGCATCACCCTTCAACATGGCTGAGATGGCATCTAGGACAACTAGTGTTGTCTTCCAAGTATCCATCTCTACCCTCACTACCTTTGTTCTATTTCCTAAGAAGATCAGGACCATTACCCCAATCCTCTATCACCCGTGCATTGCACATACAGGGCGGCGCCTAGGATCTTTCCTGGACTCAGCGTCTGCAGCAGCAGGTCTTTTCGCTCTGGTTTTCGGTACAATCTCAGCCACTTTACTGACAAGCATCTGCATCATGCTCATCAGTTGGGCCATGTCCAGAGACGGCGTGGGTTGCGAGGCGGTTGTGGTGTTGGTTGGCACCCCGGCACGAAGGAGGAAGGCAAGGGGTGCAACAGGGACTTGCCCTTACCTACAACCACTGGGATCACTTCCACACTGCCACTTGCTTCGGCCTCATGGTGGGGACTCAAAGGGTTGATCTCTCCTCCCCCATGGGTTTCTTCAACAGATCTGCGAGTGGCCTCTGCCAACTCAGCCAGTTCTTTCATCCTTAGCTCATCGGCTTCCTCCTCCACCCTTCTTTGCCTCTCTTCTTCTGCCCTTTTTGACTCTTCTCTAACTCTTTTGAGTTCTTCCTCTTCCTTTTTCCTTCGTTGGTCCTCCACCCTCCTTGACTCTCTTTGAGTCCTCTTCACCTCGGCCTGCTCCTCTTTGCTCAGTCTTTCCTCCTTCTTCTTTTGGCTCTTGTTAGTCTTCATTTGCTTCTGTGGTTTGGCCGTTTGAGTGGGTGGTATTTCCGGCTCTCCTTTATCACTTACCGTCTTTTCGCTCGAGCCTTCTTCCTCATGGTGAAGCGAGCTTTAGTACATAGCTTGCTCTTCCTCTACACCGGCATCCTTGATAGCCTCATTGATGATTGCCGTTAGGACACCTCTATATCTGATTGTAGAGGCTTTTGTGGAAGGTTTTTTTCTTGTGGATCGTGCAGTAGAGGCCAGAGATTCCCCACCAGCTGGTGCTGCGGCTGGAGCCAGAAGTGTGGTTGAACTCCTCATAGTTTTCTAAACAAAGTTGTTTCAATCCACCTCCTTTGGAACTCCTGCCGTGATGCTTTCCAGCAATGGCACCCTAATTCTATTCATTAGTGCATTGTATCTGTGGCCTGAGAAAAGGGCGTGGACCATTTTAGCTTGCATCCTTATTACAAGATCTGGAATGTCAGCCAAATTGATTCCATCCATTGTGTGCATGTCCTCCTTTCTGACTCCCATCATGGGATACACATCTCTTTTTGGGCACCTCTCTTTCTTGGGCACAAGCCCCAGGGCTTTCTCGACAATGTTTGCATTAAGGGGTACTTTCACCCTTCTTTCCTGGTCACCCGCCCTTATTGTGACCATGCCATAGCTCCTCCCTTCATCAAAGCTCCTTAAGAAATCCGCGCACATGCTGTAGTCTACAGCCCGTCCGACCTTTTCCACGTACTTTTGGAGGTTACATTTGTCCACTAGCTCCCTCACAGCCAGCTCTGATGGCTTCATTTAAATTCATGGTATTCTTGAATGTGAAGTGGCTAAATCCATGCGTCTCAACGCTGATTCCATACTTTGTAAGCTCCGTTTCAATGAATGGGAGTTTACTCTATCCTGCCATGGTAGGTGCCTGTCATCACACCAAGTCAACATTAGCGTTATAACTTGACTCATCACTAATAAAAACCCAAGAAAGAATGCACGTGACAATTTTTCGTGCTGATTCAGAGGAATGAAACTTGGAAATAATTCACAAACAACATCTATTTTCTCCTTGCATTCTTTCCTATTTGAATTCAGTTGATCATTTTCATCCATTATACATCTTGCTACATCACTTGGCTCATCACTTGGCTCTCATCCCCCCCCCCCCCCCCCCTTTCCTCAAGTGTTAAGGGAATCCTTCCTAGGATTAGCAAGGGGAGGAGGAGGGCTCACATGGGCTGTGTGGGGCGAGTTACTTGGCCAACAACCAAGTATAAAGGTTAGGGTTATATTCAAGCTGGGCATGACGATCAAGTTCGCATGGTCGTATGGAAGCTTGAGTGATGTAGGTCAAGTCATCATAAAAGATGTCCTCGGAGTTGAGGCGACTAGCAATGTGCAACTCCTCTTCCATGAGGAACTGGTCAATGTAAGGGTGGGCCAACACCTCGTCATCTAAGTGTAGGTTGCGTGAAATGGCCAAAACCCTAAATGAAAGAAGTGCCACATAAGTAGGGTCATGTTCAATTGTTTTGATTGCCCTCCTTTGCTCAAAATTGGTCATGATATGGTAGCCTTTTTTCTCCCATTGGAGTTGTAAGGCATACCACAGTTTTAAGAACAAAGAAGCAGAGCTCGAAAGCTGCGTGAGCTCCTCTAGTTCTTGTTCAGGTGTAGAGCAAGCAGGCTTGCGGTAAGAGGTGATTAGTCTTCTGAGAACAGCTTGCTCCTTTGAGATTTCTCCATTAGCAATTAATTCGGTGACAATTTTGGGAAATTTGATGGTCATAAACTCGTAGTCTTCCCAAGTGCATGGCAACGCACAAACATCAGAAGCAAGGGGTTCATCAAGAAGTCCTAGGTCAAGCCTCTCATAGCTCCTAGCGAATGTGGTGAAGGTGTCATCCAACCCCTTGATGCATGTCACTACATCATTTCTCGAGGTCTTAGCAAGATTCTTGGCCACTGAAAGGAAAGATTATCTTTTGTATGAAGTCTTAAGGCCTGCTGGTGGTGATGGTGCAATTGGGCTGGACAGTGGTGGCTCCATTGCTAGTGTCACAGATGGGACTTTGCACTCAAGAGCGCTTTGAGATGCTGCAGTGGGCTTCAGTGGCATAGGAGGCGTACTGCATTCTATTCGAGCCAGCATGGGGGTGCGCAACTCCTTTGACTTGGATGATGCTGGGGCATCCATCTTGGGATGATAAATGTGCTAGGATTCATTAATCACCACCGGTGCTGGTTCATCTTTCTTTGTAGTTTGTGCTTTTTATGTGCCAGCATGTCTAGCTGGAGTGGGGTTGCTTAGAGTTGAGCCTCTTGAATGTCCACTCTTAGGCACCCATATCCAGGGGTTGCCCTCATAGTATCCTTGTGCTCACAAGAGATCTTTGGGGATCCATCATGGCATGGTAGTGCACCTATGTTGATAGCATCTGAGCTGCCTCTTAGGCTGCGATTGATAGTTTTTGTGTTTAGAAGCACGTTTCTGCGGTTTACAAGGAGGTGGCCCTCGTCGTTTTGGCACCCATATGAGAGTGGACTCTTTGGCCTTGTGAATGGCATGGGTGGGCTTGATTCTAGTAGTTTGAGCATGGGTTGAGATATCCCTGCCCTTGTCCTTAGGCTTGGTCATGGGCGTGGCCGTAGGGGTCTCTATCAGTGGCTCTGCAATTGTAGGAGGCGCAAGATAACCCTTGTTGAAAGTAGTCACAATGCGCACATTGCCTACAGCAAGATGGATGTGATCTAGGTTGTAGTCCACATTGCAGTTCGTCTGCTTTTAAAGTGTGACCTAGTAGTGACTTATTATCGGCCCCTTTAGTGTTTGGTGACACATAAAAGAAGACTAGGATACTTTCAGACTCAATGGAGACAGCCACTTTGCATTTTCCTAAGAGTGAGTAAGTTTTGCCCCCAAATAGGTTGAGTTTAGCATTTGTGGGTTGTAATTTAGATTGACCGATGCGAGTCCAATGGTCATGCATCAAGATATTACAGTCGGCACCTTCGTTGATCAAGGCATCAAAAGAATACGTCCATTCTGCAGTGACCGTGATTCATAGGTAGGCGGGTGCTACTGCTTCTTCATCTTGAGCTATCAGTTCAATAATTGTGGCCACGCAGACGTTGACAGGGGCTTCAAGCATAGGTGGCTCGTGTAACAGATGGGAAGGAGGATAGTACTTTTTCATGCGACTGCCATTGAAGAAGCCTATTCCTTCCCCTTCGAGCATCTCTAACTCGACATTGCCCGTTCTACTAATTGCACATACCCGGAAAGGTCCCAATCCTCAAAATTTCATTTTCTGTTTGTGACCTTTCATAGAGTATAGTAGAACGAGGTCCCCCTGATCAAAGTTGCACTGTTTGACATGCTTGTCAAACCACATCTTTCGTCGTGCCTTCTCACAAATCAGAGCATGGATGGCTAAGATTCGAGACTCCATGAGAAGCTCTAACTCCACTAAGTGGTCGGTCCAAGCTTCTCTTCCCTCCCAACGCTCCTGAGCTGCTATCCTTAAGCTAGGGACAAAGAACTCTAAGGGTAGAATAGCATCCATTCCATAAGTCAGCCTAAAGGGCGTTTGTTCTACAGTCATCTCATAAGCTGTATGATACACCCACAAGGCTACCATCAATTTATTATCCTAGTCTCTTTGTGATGTGGATACTATTTTAGTAAGCATATTGACTAGGATTTTATTTGTGGATTCTACTTGGCCATTTTGTGCGCGATGCTTCAAGGTCAACTCCTACTCCTTGGAATCATCCCGTGCTTTCCAAATAGGTGCAAGACAATGCAAGGAGCTACCAGGCACACCTGGAAACAATGTGGCGCTCAAATGGATCAACACTTCAACAATCTCCCCGCAGCTCTCTCTCTCTCTCTCCCCTTGGCTCTCAAGCTCACTCTCTTCTCAGAAGGCAGAATGTCAAATGTGGTGTTCCCTAGTTCCTTGGGCCTCTTATTGCCCCATCCCAACCTGCTGTAACCTTTGAAATTAATCCCTTATATTCTTCCGACCAGAAATCTGAATATGTGCCCCTATTTCCTTGTTTCCAACAATAGCAGAACCCTTCTGTTTTCATTCTTTTTCCTATCCTAGTCTTAACCTAATGCAACAAAAATCAAAACCAGAGATGGAGATGGATGGTCCTGCTCTAATATTCAACACCAAATCAAAGTACTTACTTGCTCCAAGGATCAAAACCTCCTAAATCTCCTAACTATCTTGAACACTGGTTTGGGCTGCAAACCCTACTTCTATGCTCGATTCGATGCGTGCGGCGCTCAAGGCTTGATTCCGTCTATCCCGCCAATGGAACCAAAATGAAGGGGAGCTACAGAGCTCTACCCCGAGACCTACAGACTGCTTATTGATTAAGCGTTTCAAGCCGAGCGGCCATGGCTACCTCTCACATAGCCGACGTGCAATGCCTACCTTATGGGTGTAGTGAGCTTACCTTGATGCTCGATCGAGTTCCCTCCTCTCTCTTGCACTCCGGTAGCTCCACAATCCTTGTGGCAAGCTCAAGCAAGCTCAAGCCCTCTCCGTCAAGCTTCATCCTCCATAGCCGCGCACGAGAAGAGAAGAGAAGAGAAGAGAATAAGAGAAGATGGGGAGCTTCTTCTTCACGATCCCTCACTCTCACACACTCACTCCCTCACTCCCTCATACTCCCTCACTCCCTCACTCAAGCACAAGCAAGAAGGCAAGAAAAAAGAGAGGAAGAAGAAGAAGCTTTGGCCACACACAAGAATGAGCTTCTCATTCACTTTTGAACTTTATATACATGCCCTACATTTTGGGCGGTCATCCCCACTTTTTACCTAGCTAGCCATTAGCCTCTAGGCCCTCTTTTCCTATTTCCCACTGTTCTAACTTATCCTATTCCCAACTAATGCATACAATTTGCACATGAGTGAGCCCGACAATCTTTTACAAGGATTCGGAAGTACCTTCACATTTAATGGCGCGCTTTTACTCTTTTCTTTTCTCGAGGCGACACTGAGGCCTTCTAGAGAGGTCGTCATTCAAATTTTCAGGGTCTGACCTCCATCCGGGGCGCCTTTTCCTTCCTTTGTCTTGTTCCCTTTCGGTTATCTCCTTCTTCCATTTGTTTTGCTCCTTTGCTCCATTTTCCGATCCTCTGTGCTACTACAAACAGATCCATTTAAGACTCTTGTGGTCTGTTACTAAGAAAAATTTATTACCTAGCAAGTAATGCCTCCAAAGTTTGAGGGCATGGATGATAGCCAACAACTCCAGATCGTGGGTAGCATAATTCCTTTCATGGCTCTTCAATTTCCTTGAAGAATATGCTACGGGATGATCTTTTTGCATAAGCACACATCTGTTGAGGCAAATGCACCAACCGTCAGGACTTTGGACGGACTTCTATTCTTTCAGAAGCTGCAACTCATGTTGGCGACAATCTCTCACCTTGTCTCTCACGCTCCGCTCTAACTAACCAAGCATTCTCCTCTCCAACCCAAGGAAGCAAGAACACAAGACTAGCTCGAGTTGTAGTGAACTCACCTAACTTACCTTTCAAAGGCTCGAAGATAGTTCCACGACCACGATCAACACGATCCGATGCTGTCGCTCCTTCGCATCCACCACCAAGCACACCAACGAGTCGAAGAGCTAGTAGAGACGGCGAGAAAAGTAAGAAGATGACGAAGAGCTTCACCTTCCCTCAAACCCTCGCTCAACACACCTCTCACTCTCTCCCTCTCAGTCACTCTCAACACAATGGAAGCAAGATGATAGAATAGAAAGATTGAATGGTTGCACTAACAGAGCTTCCGCAGCATGAATGTGCCAAAGGGGGTGAATACAACTGAGACCTCCCACCCTTATATAGACATAGAATTAGGGTTAGGGTTTGTGCCCCTTTTGCATTTAGGGTTAGGGTTAGGGTTTGCGCCCCTTTTGCGTTTAGGGTTTCCACAACTGTGAATTAGGGTTTGCACCCTCTTTGGGCATCCTACCCACATAGTGGGCTTTAGGCCGGTCAATCCTTGAAACATGCTTGAACCTTAGCCTAAATAGACCAAGCCTATACTATTCTAATCACAATTACATGTGCGCAACCCACGCAACACATGCGGGTGCGACAAATACAACTACAGGTGATAAACACAATGTGCATGGGAGTGAGCCCGGCTCTCACAAAATAATACAACCATGATAGTCTGATGATGTCCATGAGTAAAAAGTAATACACAAGTGCCCAAAGTAATACAATGAAGCTCCACAAAATAGTAATCCACCAAAAAATAGTATCTAGCACTTGCGCTTTCTGCAGCCTTCTCAAAATACCGTTAACATTATTTCCCCCCTAGACGAGTGCTAGTCCCATGGCACTCACGTCGTAGGTAGCATGCTGTAGCTTGCACCGAAGACGCGGAATGCTGGAAATAATCTTGATCAAGTAGTAGTCCTGAGGGAGAAGAAATGGATGTGGCTGATGAAGAACGGTGGTTGGTGAAGATGAGGATGTTGCCTGCAGCGGGTGGTACAAATGATGTTGCTCAAATTGTGATAGATGGTTAGACTGATGGTGTTGCTGGTGACAAATCTTGTAAAAGTTGGCTATGCTAAAGATACACTTGACTGTTGATCCTTATGATGAATAGAACTTGAATGGTCATTGGAAAATGGAATAGAGGTCGTAGAAGATGGGAGATGCAATGTTGATGTAGAAGTGATGTGCTTGATTCTCCACAACTCGAATACCTGCAAAGGAAAACCTCACGTGCAGTCACTCCCTAGGGGAAAAGTGCTAGTCTTCTGATCATGCACCAGACATATGATGATGTTGGTTTGAGAGATGGGTTGAACTCCAGGCAAGCCTGAAGTGTTGTCCCACACTTGAGGACCCAAAACCGTGAATAGGTTATGGTGCAAATACTATAGTGTGTGCACGTGCATACATAGTCTAATACAGAGGTAGAAGACTTCTCAATGGGTGCTTCTGTTGATGATGATGCTCGATGATGAGGAAGCAAGGGAGATTGATCTGATGAAGATGGAAAGAATGGTAGGTACTGAGAAAAAAAAAGGGTTGTTGTTGAAGATACAAGGGAGACACCTAAGTGGGATAGATAAAGGAATTCTTGAAGCACATGGTTCTCCACTGGATCAACCACATGTGGTAGGTGACCTGAGGTGATGTGGTGTTACTGAGATAAATGAAGTAGAAATGAAAAGTGCACGTGACTCAGGGAGACAGGTCTAACCTAGGCGAGCCGAGACTCCCTAGGTATGTCCTGACCTTGATGTGCCCTAAGCAAATGTGTGGGGAAATGGAAAAAGGGCTAAGGGGTTAGAGACGGAACCAGCCGACCAAAGCCACTGGATGCATCCAACTTGAGGACCCCTAGGTGCAGTGCAGTGCATGTGAGTGCATATATATATATATATATATATATATATATATATTTGCTTTTTTTTTCCATCATGTGATGCACAAGGGAGTCACTCCTCAGGAAGTGGCTGCAAGGTAAGTGAAAGACACCCTTTGCTCAAAAGATATGGCTTAAGAAAGGTTCAGAGATAAATGGGTGATTCTGGATAAAAAGGATGGGTACACCAAGCAAATCTGCTATCCACCATATCCTCAAGCAAGGCTATGCAGTAAGAGGGGAATAATACAGCTCGAAGAAGAAGTCCTGCCATGGCAATGCGGTCAATCCCTGTGTTGATGTCGAAGAATAAGTGTGGCAGGCCATCCTCATAGGGAGTCGGTGGCTGCTGTAAGAGCTTGACTATGAGGCGGAGATAATTGCAAGTGACTATGAAGGCATGATCGGGGCAATTTGAGTAGAGTTTAAGGAAACTGTCAAAAGAGGGTAGCAGATCACGCAACTGGAAGTGATAGATATCACTCTCATGCGGAGCATTGATATTGGGAATTTTGGGAAAGTTATGCCTGCCATGCTTCTCAGCATCACAGTTTCTGCCATACCTTCTCGGATAGGGGCAATGGAGTACATCTGTCTTCCGATTTGAGTAGCAAAAGGCGGAATGGGCCATTTCATCTACTTCAAGGATAGGATATCGCCATTCTGGTTGAAGCTTCCACACCTCTCATGGCTTCTCGGTGAGATACTCCCTCTTGTTCTTCTCCTTGGGAATCTTACAAGCTCCTTTCAAAGCCGACCTATCCTGTTTCTTCAACCACTTCTTAGCAATCTTCTCTCCCACTTTAATAAGCTTTTGCACTGTATTGACTGGTAAGGGTGTTCTGAATTTGGCATCTCCATAGACATTGAAATAAAAAATGATGGTCTCCTCCCTCGTCTGCTTCTCATGATAGGTCTTAATGGGCTCATCTAGATCCTCTCTCTATGCCTCGATGCCTTGCATGTCAATGGAATACTCAAGCACATCCTGAGGGGTAGCCCTAAGAACTTGAACCATCCTATCAAAGCGCTCTTGGACCTCAAGTTCCTTGTCCGACACTGTTGGGGGTACCTATATTTCCTCAGTAGCTCCATCTTCCTGCTCAGCAAAATCTTGAGGATCCATATAATCCTCAGAAGGAACCATATCTTCAAAAGGCTCTACTGCAATAGGGTCTTCAACAAGTGTCTCATATTGTAAGTCACATGGCTCAATAGATGTTGGCTGCATCATTTCTACATCCCTCAATTCCTGATCATTATAGCCCATGTCATGCAAATGATCAATCATCTGGCTGCTAGTTGGGTCTGAGGTCAACAACATGAGCTCCTTACCCTGGTCAAAAGAGGCTAAGGCATCGGTAGCAATTCCCAAATGAGCTTTGAGTTCCTCCACATCATCGGTGCTTTTGGATGATAAAGTGCAAATGGCCTGATGATAAAGCCCTTGCTGTAATGATAGTGCACGTTGATAGGCAGTTGCATGAAGCTTAAACTGGCGTTCCTTGTGAAGGGAATGAGCCAAGTCTGTGAGTAGCTGTTGTAACATCTCCTCGTAAGCTCTGTTAGCTTTTTCCTCAACTTGATTGACAGCAATAGTCAGACTCATTGCAATTGTATCTTGCAACCCTGTAAAGGCTATCTTCATCTGCGTCTGAGTCCGATGTGCTTCTGACAACTCTCTGGTGAGAGTTGATGTCCTTGCCTTTTCCTCCTTTAACTGAACCACAAGATCTGCAACCTGAGCACAGAGAAACACTGGTAGAGGCTAAGGCAGCTAGCAACCTAGGGCCTACTTCCTGATACTGTAACTTCCTTGGCTGACCTTGGGCAAGTGGTTGTGTACCAAGGTCGGTAGCGGGTCGTCCAAAGGTGTTAGGGCCAATTGTTGAGGCCAAGGTATGTATGATATTGATGCCATGTGGTTGCAAATTATCCTTGGCTTCTTCAGCCCTAATCTCAGCTTGAGCCTCTTCCACCCAATTCTTTACTTTGCTAATCAACTTAAGTTGATGCTCAGGATCGGGGTATTCACCTACTTTGGCTGAAGCAACCATTTCTGTGTGTGGAGCAGACATGGCTTGCTCAGCACTCGAGGCAACTGCGGGAACTGAAGTCACCCCCTCACTCTTGAGTTTGAGAGCAGCACGCTTAGTTTTCTTCTTTGCATTCTTCTTTCCAATGATAGAGCCAGTAGCTAGAGATGGGCCAGGGATACTGACGCCACCCTGCTTAGCTTATGCTCGGGTAATGTCATTAATCAGAATGGGAATCACATCCTCATCTTTCAGCATTTCTACTGCAAAGAGAGTCAAGGGAACAGTGGGAACAATAGCTTTGCTAGAGCTAGCTTTCCGCTTCGGGCAATCGGAATACATGTGAGTGATTCCACACTCAGGACACCTTTCATCAGATTCGTTCTCCTTTGATTGTTCTTGTTTTTGCGGGCAATGTGTGGAGATGTGACCAGGTTGGCCACAAGTCTAGCAGGCAAGAGTCTCGCGGGGTTGTATCAAGCCGCGCCCTCGACCCCGTCCCAACATCATGATTGGGATTGGTCTATAGTCCATGAGCACCACATTTCCTTCTTCGTCATAAGAGACAAATGGGTTGGTATAATCATCGTCCTCAACGGGCTCTTCAACATAGTGGACAGGGGGATCACTAGGTGGGTGAGTTATGATAGGGCCCGGAGGTCGTGGGATGCCGGATGGGTTAATGTTAGCTCGAGGAGCTACAGGTCTATGGTCAGGAGGAGCAGGAAGAGCCATCTGCTGAGGTCTAGGGTATGGAAACCCACAATTTGCGTAGGGTGTAGCATAGGGAAGCCGCCTAAGTTCTCTACAAGTAGAAGCTTCGTGACCAAACCGCCCACAATTTGTGCAGGTCCTACTCTGTCGAGAGCATTTGGATGGCAAGTGATCACCGCCGCAATGTATGCACTGCACGTTTTGTCGGTACGGTCGAGGCTGCCTGAATGAGTCGATCATTTTTAAGAGCTCTTGCTGTTGTTTCATCACATCAGCCATGAGATGCTGAGTCTGGGTGTTTCCTATCTCAAGTTTGCCTCTACTAGATTGGGATTCAGATTCTAGGATTTTTCCTTTCTTGTCGCAAGTTCTCTCATTGTGTAGGTCTTCTATGTGGATTGCTTCATCTAAGACTCCATTGAGATTTGCTCGATCTAGCACGGAATTGCTAGCCAGTGCCTCATAGATCTTTTCATCACGGATACCCTTGATGAAAGCCTTCGTGACTGCTTTAGCAGCTAGTTTTTCAGCTAGTGGGATTCTCTTGTAGAGGCCTTTTAATCGAGACACATAGTCTCTCATGCTCTCTTCGTCGTGTTGTTCAATATTCATGAGTCGGACAATTAAATTGTCCCCCCTAGCCTGCCTCGGCAAATCGCTTTATGAAGAGAGTTTTAAGAGCTGCGAAGGAAGCCTTCTCAGCTGGATCGAGGCCAGTAAACCAAATACGACCCTTCTCGCCCATGCAAAGCCCAAAGGCTTGAGCCTGCTTGGCATCGCCTATAAGGTTATTGGCCTCGCAAACTTGCTCAAATTGCTCTATGAAGCCGTATGGGTCGTCACCAGCACGATACTTATCAATTTTCTTGGCCACTAGGGGAACTTTGGCTTGGTCTCATTGGGCAGGTGTATTACCCATCCCAGTAAGCAGTGTTTGAGCCATGTGAGCTCCCACAGTGAGCAAGTCGGTATGATCAAAGAGCCTGCATTGGACGAGGTCCGTTAAAGTATTAGTGGATGATCCTGATGTTCCAGCATTCAATAACATGTGCTTGATCCCATCCAATTCGGTTTTCATGTTCAAAAGTTCTTGCTTTGTGTCCATGGTGTGTTCAAGGATCTTGCTAAAAGTACTAGTTCCTTGGTCTTTGAGGATCATGAGTTTTTCCTCAAGGTCTGCTAGGGAGAGTCGAGCATGATCAAAGCGTGCAGCTATTTGGTAGCTATCCAAGGACTCTCAGACATCTTGTGGAAGAGAGTCTAAAAATGTTGCTTCATGCATTGTGAAGGTTGTTGGGACAGTAAGAGTCTCGGGGCTAGGGCTCCGCTCCCTAGGAGGAGAGAGGATCACCTTGCCGTTTCGCAAGCGCATACAACTAAATCAATGAGAGGTTAACCTAGGTCTTAGCAATGGTCCTCAGTGAATGATGGTTCAAATGTTTCAGAACGTCCGAATTGGTTGTTTTGTTGAGTTGTTGAGTGGGAGTGAAAAGTACCTGAAGGGTTCTCTCAATATTGGTCAAATACACACATTCTCTTCATCGTTTCCATTTTTAAAGAAAAACACACGAAGTATGAAATCAAGCTTTCTTCCTTTCAAATACAATGTGCATGGGGACAAGCAATTCCGCCAAGTATCACAACCAGGTCATGATGACAATATGGCAAGTAAGGACGGCACTTGATAGCAATACTTAAAGCAAGAGGTTCAAATTTAGAATGTGAGTAAAACAAGTAGGAGTGAAGCTTAAGGCATAGGTTAAGAGACTATGGGTGGGAATGTCAGTGAGAGTTAAGAGAGGATGAGTGAGTAGGGATGAGTGAGAGATGAGTGTGGAGAAGTAAGTGGGGGATTAGTGAGAGAGGAGTATGAGTGAGGGGTGATTGGTGCAAGTGATAATTAGGGTTTGTGAGGGATTAGGGTTGGGGTGGTACTAGTGAGTGATAAGAGGTGGTGTGAGTGAATAAGGTGCTAGGTGGGTGTGAATGAGGTGGTGCAAATGAGTGTGACCTAGGCGGTGCGAATGAGGTGGTGCGAATGAGTATGACCTAGGTGGTGCGAATGAGGTGGTGCGAATGCGAATGAGGTGGTGTGAATGAGTATGACCTAGATGGTACGAATGCGAATGAGGTGGTGCGAATGAGTGTGACCTAGGTGGTGCGAATGAGGTGGTGCGAATGCGAATGACCTAGGTGGTGCGAATGAGTGTGACCTAGGTGGTGCGAATGAGTGTGACCTAGGTGGTGCGAATGAGGTGGTGCGAATGAGTATGACCTAGGTGGTGCGAATGAGGTGGTGCGAATGAGAATGACCTAGGTGGTGCGAATGAGGTGGGGCGAATGAGTATGACCTAGGTGGTGCGAATGAGTATGACCTAGGTGGTGCAAATGCGAATGAGGTGGTGCGAATGCGAATGACCTAGGTGGTGCGAATGAGTGTGACCTAGGTGGTGCGAATGAGTATGACCTAGGTGGTGCGAATGAGTATAACCTAGGTGGTGCGAATGAGGTGGTGCGAATGCGAATGAGGTGGTGCGAATGCGAATGAGGTGGTGCGAATGAGTGTGACCTAGGTGGTGCGAATGAGGTGGTGCGAATGAGTATGACCTAGGTGGTGCGAATGAGGTGGTGCGAATGAGAATGACCTAGGTGGTGCGAATGAGTATGACCTAGGTGGTGCAAATGAGGTGGTGCGAATGAGGTGGTGCGAATGCGAATGAGGTGGTGCGAATGCGAATGACCTAGGTGGTGCAAATGAGTGTGGCCTAGGTGGTGCGAATGAGGTGGTGCGAATGAGTGTGACCTAGGTGGTGCGAATGAGGTGGTGCGAATGAGGTGGTGCGAATGAGTATGACCTAGGTGGTGCGAATGAGGTGGTGCGAATGAGTATGACCTAGGTGATGCGAATGAGGTGGTGCAAATGAGTATAACCTAGGTGGTGCGAATGAGTATGACCTAGTGCAAATGAGGTGGTGCGAGTTGTAAGATTGTGCAAACCCTAGGCGGTTCAAGGATGGTGGTGCGAGTAAGTGAGGTGGTGCGAGTTGATGTGTTAGAGCAAGGGTGAGAAAAAAAAAGAGTATATATATATATATATATATATATATATATATCCTATTCCCCTACCGACCCTTCTGGCCGACTTCCCTACTTATTCTCGTTGATCCGCTTCTCCTTCTCAACTGCTTCCACTTCCCTTCTCTCCTAGCCTTCTTCCTCAACTTCTCATATTCTCCTACGCTTCCTCTTCTTCGTACTCTTATCTTCTTCTATCCCCTTCACCTTCTACTTACACCTCTTTTTCCCTTCATCTACCTCACCTTCTTCCCCTCTTTCTTCCACTTCTCTTATTCTTCTTCCTCACTCCTTCTTACTTTCTTCTTCTCTTGTTTTTCCATCCTCATTCCTTGCATCTTCTTCTTCTTCTTCTTCTTCTTCTTGTATTTTTCTTCTCTTCTTCTTACTCTTCTTCTTCTAGCTCTCTTCCTCACTACCTCTTGCCCTTCCTTTTTCTCTATTTCACCCTTTTTTTCATCTATCTCTTCTTCTTCCCAACCATCTTCTATCTACTTCTCCTTGGCCTTCTTTGCTTTCTCCTTCCTCTACCTCACAAGCCAAGAACTTTAGAAGACAAGTACAAAGGCAAGCAGTATATTTGGTTAGATCTCAACCATAAACATGTATGTAACCAATGACAAAAGCAAGAACGATGAACCCTCATCTCCCAACATTCCCACACAAGATGTCCAACAACAAGAAGAGCGCTTTGAGTTTTGAGTTTTGAGTTTTGAGTTTTGAGTTTTGAGTTTTGAGTTTTTTGTTTTCTTGTGTTTTTGTATTTTTGAGTTTATGGTTTGTGTTTTCTTCTATTCTACCCTATTCCAATCTCAATCCAACAAACTGGTTCCTTCCGATTTGGCCCTTCCTAACCTAGCCACATGGGTTTCGGAAGCTAGCCACAAACGCGGACGATCGGAACCACATCGATCCTATCCATGCCCATGCACAAGCCTTCTATTCCGCCACACGGTGGGAGTGTGAGAACCTCGGCGGTTGCACCATCCTAGGTCCTGGCAACGGAACCAAAATGTTGAGGCAAATGCACCAACAGTCGGGACTTTGGACGGACTTCTATTCTTTCAGAAGCTGCAACTCACGTTGGCGACAATCTCTCACCTTGTCTCTCACGCTCCGCTCTAACTAACCAAGCATTCTCCTCTCCAACCCAAGGAAGCAAGAACACAAGACTAGCTCGAGTTGTAGTGAACTCACCTAACTTACCTTTCAAAGGCTCGAAGATAGTTCCACGACCACGATCAACACGATCCGATGCCGTCGCTCCTTCACATCCACCACCAAGCACACCAACGAGTCGAAGAGCTAGTAGAGACGACGAGAAAAGCAAGAAGATGATGAAGAGCTTCACCTTCCCTCAGTCCCTCGCTCAACACACCTCTCACTCTCTCCCTCTCAGTCACTCTCAACACAATGGAAGCAAGATGATAGAATAGAAAGATTGAATGGTTGCACTAACAGAGCTTTCGCAGCATGAATGCGCCAAAGAGAGTGAATACAACTGAGACCTCCCACCCTTATATAGACATAGAATTAGGGTTAGGGTTTGCGCCCCTTTTGCGTTTAGGGTTTCCACAACTATGAATTAGGGTTTGCACCCTCTTTGGGCATCCTACCCACATAGTGGGCTTTAGGCCGGTCAATCCTTGAAACATGCTTGAACCTTAGCCTAAATAGACCAAGCCTACACTATTCTAATCACAATTACATGTGCGCAACCCACGCAACACATGCGGGTGTGACAAATACAACTACGGGTGATAAATACAATGTGCACGGGAGTGAGCCCGGCTCTCACAAAATAATACAACCATGATAGTCTGATGATGTCCATGAGTAAAAAGTAATACACAAGTGCCCAAAGTAATACAATGAAGCTCCACAAAATAGTAATCCACCAAAAAATAGTATCCAGCACTTGCGCTTTCTGCAGCCTTCTCAAAATACCGTTAACAACATCCTAAAGCAAGTGCGCTAGCATGAGTTACCACTTCAAACTCCTTACTAAGATCAGAAAGTTTTAGGATGGGTGATGATACTAAGCTTTGCTTTAGTTTGTCAACGTTGGTCTGTTCGGTAGGTGACTATACAATTGCTACTTGTCTCTTTAGTATATCAGCTAGAGGTGCTGCAATCAAAGCATAATCTTTGATGAAAATCCTGTACCATCCGGTCAATCCAAGAAAGCGATATATTTCTTTGACAAAAGTTGGTGTTGGCCATTCTAGAACGCCTCTGCTGGATCTACTAAAATTCCTTCCGCTGATACAATGAATCCCAGATATTCAATCTGTCGCTTGAAAAATGGGCGCTTCTTCTTCTTGGCATAAAGCTTGTGTGCTCTCTGTTTCAAGAACAATGCAAAGCTGGGGTTCATGATCTTTTTCTTGTTTAGAGTAGACTAGGATATCGTCAAAGAAGATGAGTACGAAGTCATCAAGATAGGGCCTAAAGATATCCTGCATTAACCTGTTGAAGGTAGCAGGAGCATTCGTTAGCCCGAATGACATCATTAGGAATTCGAAGTGTCCATACCTTGTGCTGAATGCAGTCTTCAGAATATCTTCTTCCTTGATCCTTATCTGATAATATCCAGATCTGAGATCTATCTTAGAGAAGATCTTCGCACCTTGAAGACGGTCAAGCAATTCATCTATTCTTGGAATGGGGTATTTATTTTTGATGGTTGATTGATTCAACCCTCTGTAGTCAATGCATAGACGAAGCGTTCCATCTTTCTTCTTTTGGAACAGCACTGGAGCTCTCCATGGTGAACTACTAGGATGGATGTACCTTGGTCTAATAGTTGCCTGAGTTGCTCTTTCAGTTCAATAGCTTTTGGAATCGACATCTTATACGGCCTCTTTGCGACTGGTGAAGCTCTTGGTGCCAGTTTGATTTCATGGTTGACTTCCCTTTGAGGAGGAAGTTCTGTCAGATCTTCAAGAAATACATCTGCGTATTCCTTTAACCATGAAGGTTCTTCCCCAGATTCCTGATTTTGATCTAGCTTATACAGTTTAATCAGGTAGACAGGTAGGCCCTTTCTAACACCTTTTATTATCCACATTGCTTTTGCCAGCTGTATTTTTGGCTTACCAGCCTCTCCTTGAGTTGTGACTAGTTCCCCTTCAGAATTTCGGAAGAAGACTTGGCCCTTTCCACAGTGGATGTGGGCATCATTGGGTATTAGCCAAAATCCATTCCGAGTAAACATTCGTGGACACCTAGGTTCATTACCCTGAATCTCACCGAAGTTGGCTTCCTACCCAGTAGGAATTTCACCTTAGCAGTTTGACTAGTACAAGAGACCTCACGACCATTTGCTAACTCCACAAGTAAAGTAGGTGCATCTATTGTGGCTATCCCTAACCTTTTTGCACAGATCGGTGAAATGAAGGAATGTGTATTGCCACAATCAATTAGGGTTTTGAAGCCTTTACCTTCATAATCTAATGGAGTTTGAATCACCGAGAATTGGCGATTCGGACCCTTCTTATGAAGAGTGGTGTGAACCATTGCCCTCTCAATGTCAGCATCCATGAATGGATCTTCTTCATCATCTGCTCTTTGTTGGAAAGACTGGAGGTTCTCCCTTTGGCCATGACGGTGGTTCCTTGGCCATGAGCGGCTCTGTTTTGGCCTTGGAATTGCCCTTGGCGATCTCCTCTGCTAAGCTTGGGACACTACCTCTTGAAGTGTCCAGGCTCATTGCAATGGAAGCAGCATGGGTTGTGGTCATTACTTTGAGCAAGAACAAAGTTGTTGACAGCATTGGCCCTAGCTTTCTTTCTTTGGCCCTGATTCTAACCATGCGCTCTCTTAATCTAAGCCCTAATCATACCCTTATTCTGATCTCTGAAAGGCCAAGTCCTGTTGTTCCTTGGTTTGGTTTGCATTTCCTGTATTATTGGAGCAGCTTGAATGAGTGCATCTTGTAGGTCTCTTGGGCTCATTGATTCCAATCGAGTGTTTATGGGTGGATTCAACCCAGCACAGAATTTTGACACCTGTTGTGTCATATCCATTGGAGGCACGTACTTTAGGAGTGAAACAAAATTTGAATAATATGCATCAAGGGATAGTCCTAGCTGCTTCAAGTCATAGAATTCATTCATCTTTTGTGTGCGGTAGGCAGGTGGCAGATACCTCCCTCGCACAGCTTCCTTAAGCTTCTCCCAAGTGGCTGTCCCCTCCGAGATTGCTTAGTCTCTGCACCACTATTTGCACCAAAGTCTCGCTTCGCCTGTAAGCTTAAGTTTGGCAAGCATGGCTTGGTTAGTAGGTCTAGTTCCTGCTGCCTCAAAATAGTCCTCCATGGACTCAATCCAGACCTCGACGTCAGCTTGAACAGTCCTTCCCTTGCCATCAAACTTGGGTGGCTTAATTTTTTTGAGGAGGAACTTATTCTCTTGAACCATAGCTGTACTTAGTGCACGAGTCGGACTTGGAACCTGTGCTTGGGGTTGCATCCGGACTATAAGATTCTTTATGTTAACATCTTATCAAACGTTTCCCCATATTACATTAATATGACTAGCACAGCTTTTAGCCAAGTGACTTAATCACTTAACACCTTTGCTAACATTTACGATCAAGATAGGGAATAGTAAAAAGACTTATTTATTCATGAGGCATAACCCTTTGTATACATTTATTTTGGGTAAGTAGGACAAGCTGATTGATACATCAGTTTGGGGAAAATAGGATTGTGTTACAATCGGCTACAGGGATGGAATAATAATATGGAGTGGGGTCATGGATTTTCAGGAAAAGATAAGTCATAGGAAGCTTGGGGTATCCCTTGCTTTGATACCCGTTCTTCTCATAGCGCCCTAACACTTTGATCCTATCTCGGTAGAGATCACCCGGGTCACTTCTTCATAGACATACTTGTTTTGCTTGACTTGCCGACCGCCAACATGCAAAGTTGCATTTGTGTGAGCTTCGACAAAGAGGAATAGCTTCACAATCTTTAAATCCTCGATCCTCGATTCTCTTCAAGTTGGTCTGAAGGTACGCGAGTCGGTGGGCTGCTATGTAGTATATTCATGATTCTCCCATCCATCTCCATTCTGCATACAGGGGTGAAGGATTATAAATGCGGTCTAGAATATTCATCATGCCTAGCCTCTGATGATAATCCAAAACACGCATTGCAGTGAACATGACCTGGAACACCAAGAACTTACTCCATGCTTCATGACTCTGCAACCCAGCATCCGTATGTGAGTAAAGAAATGTTTTCAACAGAAAACACTGCTCTATTCCACTCACCTTCCCCTGACTGTCCCCTTATTCCCTTTATTTTTCCTCCATTAAGTTCCCTTGTAATCTTAGATTCCATTGGTTCGCTCTAATACCAACTGTAACGTGTCCGCTCGACCGCTTGTGGGACACGTCTTAGTAGCCCATCGGGAAGAGGGTCTAGAAAGCTCTGCCTAGCACTCGCTAGGAATGTCACAGGGTTTGTGATCTAGGTCTCCCTGAGTCTGCCTCGAGCAGAAGTGTCCGACCGTTCCCACTTAGGATCGACCCGAAGTCAGGGTTCCTTTCCTATCAGCAAGGTCTCTAGGAAGTAGCTATCATCGAGCTCCAGATGAACCACTTGGTGTAGGAATAATAGAGTCGAAGAAGATTCATGCTGCACTTGGTTCATGGAGAATGGAAAACAAGAGGGATGCGAAGCTCAACCTCCCTGCCATAAGGCCTAGTCCCATTCCTTTCCCCTAAAACAACACAAATCGGGACTCTAACCCTATTGATACTAGGTCTTCATAATCTTGTTATCTCGTCATTTGAGAAAAGTTCCCAGGTAACTGGGACCACCCTTCTGTAGGATGGACCTAAGTCACGTCCACTGCACTTTCCTCAATTTGCTTTAGTTATCTAATTACCTACCGCATTACGTTTGACATGCAAAAGCAGTTTCCTTAATTAATCAAATTAATCACAGGTTCCTTCACGTAACTTAGGCATTGACACAAAAACAATTTCAAGCAAGTTCCTTTTTCTCCAATATCTGTTCTTTATTTATCATAATCCTGGAGTACATCCAATATCATGCCCGAAGGCTATCCCAGCAATCTACAGGATTGCTGCTCCAAGTTCCGCCCTGTTGACTAGTACACGGGCCTCGAGATCCCATCTCAAGTCACGTCGGCCCCTTGTGCGGGATCCAGAGGCAAGGGATTTATAGCTAGAGCCTGGCGTCCTCCCACTCCAAGGAGTACCCATGGAGAGACCTCTCGTGGTGGGTTAGGTCCATATACCCGGCGCAGCTAACAAACCCCTTGGATAGGGCCAGGCAAACAGTCGAAGGTAACTGTTCATGCCTCTCCCTCCAGGCTTTTAACCTGAAGCATTAAGTGTTTTTCCTTGAATTAGTTCCTTGAGCAAAGGAGATCAAATAATGTACCCAAGTGTACAATCACAAACATTTCGGAGGCCGTTTGTACGACCCACTGCTAAGGTGTGACTCCTTTTTTTTCGGATGCTCCCAACATCTGATCCTGGGTATTTTTCCCGGATGCTCCCAGCATCTGATCTTGGCTCTTTTTCTCGGATGCTCCCAGTATCCGATCCTGGATTGTTCGTGACTTGGCGAGATTCCAATAATCTCAGACAAGATTAAGCAAGCAAATGTTCTTGGTAAGATAACTTATTTTGACTTGCTCTTTCCCTTGGGTTTTACCTTATGGTATCTTAACCTAACCCAAAGCATTAAATGGTCAACCAAGGCAACGAGCATGCCTTTATTCGCAACCCAATCAAGGGTTTTTTATTCTTCCAATCCTAACCAAGTTCAGTTCATACATTTGGCAGCGCAAGATTCCTCATCTAGGCTTTAGGATATAGTCTAGATGTATGCGTCCCTTCCATCTCATTTAGTGTGGTACCATGTAGAGTTTTCCAATCAACCTTACCCATCATGCACATGGTGCGTTTAGTATATTTGTACATCCTAAACGATCTTTAATTCTCTTCATACTTGGCAACAAATACTTATTCCTAATGCACCAGATCACATGTGACTTGCGTATATGAAAGTCTAGGTTTCTATCCTTCCGTGCAAATGCATCTTATGAACAGAAACTAACATTTCATGTGTTTCTTTTAATCATGATTGCGAAGCATGAATTCTAAATGACTATTCATGCACTGAATTGGTTTTAAAAGCTATTATTTTATGTAAAATAATGCGAAAACCTTATCATTTTATGTGTGTAAAAGCTATCATTTCATGCATATAAACTTATGCAAACTCCATACTCTATCATTTCATGCATATAAACTTATGTGAACTCCATACTCTACCATTTCACGCATGCAACCTAGTGCTTAGAGTAAACAAAAATCCTAAGACTCGTCCTTGTTCCATGCACTAATCCCTTTATTTCTTCCATGAGAAATAATACATAATTAATTATAAAGCTTAGGATATCTAAAGAACTTGGGTTTGATTCGTGATCATAGGGGCATTTGTGGCATTGGTTGCTCTGCTCGCCTCTCCCGTATTACTGGTACCAATGTTAGCTTTGGCACCTATGCTTCCCAAAACTCTCTTTTTGGGAGCCATTTGTACGCGGAGTTTGGATAGTCTGGACCTTAACGGCCGTCAAGATGACTGGCTCGGGAAAGAAAAGTCGTGGGACAGGGTCCTTTGCCGATGAGGGGGTGGCTTGAGTGTCGCTCCTCGAACCTTCACCTCTCACCAACTTTCTCTCTCTCTCTCTCTCTCCTTCTCTTCTTCTCTCGTTCTACCTCTTCTTCTTCTTCTTCTCCTTCTCTTCTTCTCTCCTTCTACCCTTCTTCTTCTTAGCCATTTGTACGCGGAGTTTGGATAGTCCGAACCTTAACGGCCGTCAAGATGACTGGCTCGGGAAAGAAAAGTCGTGGGACAGGGTCCTTTGCCGATGAGGGGGTGGCTTGAGTGTCGCTCCTCGAACCTTCACCTCTCACCAACTTTCTCTCTCTCTCTCTCTCTCTCCTTCTCTTCTTCTCTCCTTCTACCTCTTCTTCTTCTTCTTCTCCTTCTCTTCTTCTCTCCTTCTACCCTTCTTCTTCTTCTTTTCTTCTCTCCTTCTCCTACTCTCTCTCTTCCTCTTCTTCTTCTTCTTCTCCTACTCTCTCTCCCTCTCTTCTCTTCTTCTCTCTCTCTCTCCCCTTCCTCTTATTCTTCTTTTCTCTTCTTCTCCTACTCTCTCTCTCTCCTTCTCTTCTTCTCTCTCTCTCTCTCCTTCCTCTTCTTCTTCTTTTCTCTTCCTCTCCTACTCTCTCTCTCTCTCTCTTCCTTTTCTTCTCTCCCTCTCCTCTTCCTCTTCTTCTTCTTTTCTCCTCTTCTCCTACTCTCTCTCTCTCCTTCTCTTCTTCTCTCCCTCTCCCCTTCCTCTTCTTCTCTCCCTCTCCCCTTCCTCTTCTTCTTCTCCTTCTCTCCTTCTACCTCTTCTTCTTCTTCTTCTTCTTCTTCTTCTTCTTCTTCTTCTCCCTTCTCTCCTTCTACCTCTTCTTCTTCTTCTTCTTCTTCTTCTTCTTCTTCTTCTTCTTCTTCTTCTCTCCCTCTTCTTCTCTTCTTCTCTTCTCTCTCCCTCTCCTTCTTCTTCTCTCCTTCTCCTTCTCTCCTTCTTCCTCCTCTTCTTCTCTTCACTCTCCCTCTCCTTCTCCTACTTCGTTGATCATGGGGGGGGGGGGGGGGGCAGTCGCCTGGAGAAACGAGGAGGGGGAAAAGGTTCAGTTGGAAGCCCCTAGGGGGGCCGCGTAGCTGATCGAAGGGGGGGAGGAGTTACTGTCGAGCCCCAGGGGATGCTGCTGCTACCGCAAGGAGGAGGTGACAAGCACGAGGGGAGGGGGAGCGTAGCTGCCATCATCCAGGGGGTGCTGTTCAACGTAGGGAGGGGGAAAGCCTCCCCTTTTATAAGAGGGGGAGGAGGTGGGTGGCATGGCTGCCACCCCTCCCACCTGGGGGCTGCATGCCCCTTAACATCCACATCACTCTCTCTCTCTCTCTCCTCGACGTGCTGTCAGTGGGGAGAGAGAGCGGGTAAATTTTTTTCCTTAAAGTTAATAATTTTTTTCATTGAAAAGGGGGGAGAGAGTTCCTATGGGGGGGAGGCACCGGGGGGGGAGGGAAGCACGGCATATTACAAAAGAATAAAACTTGGCACATAAGATGATTGGTGCATTGAGGTGCATACATTGAAGAGTTAAATATTGAGCGTGGACATTGAAGCATGTTGCCACATTATTGATGAAGCTGTTGTTGAAGAAGAACTTGAACTTGTTGCATTGATGAAGCGATTTGCAACTACTCCTAAGGAAGTAGATGACCATTAGATATTGTAGTAAACATATGGTATCATTGAAGAAAGTGGAACCTTATTGTTGACGGTTCTTTAAGTTTTGTGTTTCTTCAAAGAGGCTCCGAAATAAACTTGTTATCTTGATTGGCCTTTGATGTCTTGACGTAATGCCTCTCGAACTTGAGATCTTTAGGAAGGTTCTTATGCTAGTGTCACCTTCACCGTTAATGTTGTTGTAGTGTAGGATATTCATAGAAAGCCTCTATTGCCGATGATATTGTCTTCAAGCCTTGAGGTTCATTGCATTGCTGTGTGACCTATTGTTTTCCTGCATTCACTTGATGAAACTTTGAGAGTACCATGCAGTGGTGGATTCAAGGGAAAAATACAGAAAAATTTACAAACACCTTTTTTTCTTCTTTGAATTTCACCATCACACGAGAAGTGAAAGGGTTTGAGCTTGTGCCTCTTGTTTTTATTTGTTTCCCTCACAAATACGGAGAGACTTTTGCTCTTGTCAGTGTAACAATTGAGCTAAAGAAAAATATGTACAAAGAAGCCAATATTAAAAAAGAAAAAGAGTTAGTAATTTGCAAATTTTGGGATCCACCAGTCATAGAAATTCGGATTGTACTCCAATTCGGCAAAAGCATCCAAGTTAGGTGGTTTGGTAACTAGTCCACAAATGTAGGTAATCAGATCACCAAGCAAAGAGGGTCCTGCAAAGCCACTCGCAATCTGTAGTTCCTCTTTGATCAGAATCTTGTCAAGCAATGGGTGATATATCAAATTTCATGGCAAGGTGAGATTCTGAGCTAGGATGATAGAGTGCAATGAAGTGGTCTCATAGTAAGTTGGGTTAGCTTGAAGTGTACTGACTGTACGACATTGCTTAGTTGCAGTCATAAGATGACTACCATCACAAGCAATCTCAAGTTGATGAGAAAACCACTTTTTGAAAGAATGGACTTAAGGAATGAAAATTCCACTCAAGCTCATCAAGTACTGATTGGTCTTGGATTTTGGTCACAAAAGCATAAGTAGGAATAAATCGGCATGATAGCAAGTGCTCCTGAGGGAGAGTCCTAGCATATTCCTCCTGAATTATCAAAAAGATGTTCATTGTCCTCCCAAGTGGAATGCAATTTAGAAGCAACCTGAACTGCTTCATCATCAACAAGGCCTAGATCAATCATTGCAGAAAACTTGGCATAAGTAGTGTATATGGATGCGAATTGTAGTAGGTATTTTGTTTTAGAGGAATTGAATCTCTTTTGCCGAATGAGCAGCCATGGTATTCAATGGTCAACATACTAGAAAAGGCTTAATGCTAGAAAGATAGTCATGTTTAGTAGGGTTGATCTAGAGATGTGTCTCAGCAACCTCCTCGATCAGGAGCATCTCGGGGGGTTTGAGCTGGCTCAATTGGGACTAACTGGTGGGGTGAGTTAGTAGACATTAGTGTTGTTGGGCCTAAGATCTGGAGTCACAAGCATACCTCTTTCAGCCCCAATGTCTAGGTTAGTAGAAGGTTTATATACATCACTCTGCATCACATCATTTGATGAAGAATCAGTTATTGTAGTACTGGACGCAAAGGTAAGATTGGTGTTGTGTCATGCAGACTTGGAATAAACCATTCATACAAATTAGGATTGTACTCTAATGAAGCACGGTCATCAAGAAGTTGTGGGTCATGAGCGAGACAAAAGATATATCTAGTGACATCAATCATCATGTCTTGTTGTCCTAATCTACTTATAATGTGTAGCTCTTCCTTTGAAATAAGTTTGTCACACAAGGGATCAAGTTTAGCCAATTTAGAAATGTTGACACCACGGACAAGTGCAAGCACTCGGAGAGGTGTAGGAGCATCATATGTAGGATCATGCATTGAAGTCCAAAGTGCCTTTCTTTGCTCAGCAATAGTCATTAGGCAGCTACCATATCATGTAGCTAACCCTCAACTAGAATATCATTTCCATTCAAACTCACTTTTTTCTTCTACTTTCTTGGCTAATGCTACAACATATTCCCAACTTGCTATGTGCTTCCCAATGTAGAACATAGGAATTAAGCGATGCTTCTCCTCCTTTGCCTTGGTCACTTGCTTTATAACTTCCCCCACAACTCATGGGTAAATCCAAAAAATTTGTGATTTCTTTGACCGTGTCAAAGGATTTTCTAAGAGTTCCTAATGCTTAATAGTCTAAATTCCAAGGCAAACTTGAACATATTCATAGGCAAGTGAAGTCAAGAGTGTTTCATCTAGTTTCTGAGAACTCGTAGCTTATGATTGATTTGTGTGTTGCCCCCTCTTTTCTAATATCTCCATGATTGATCATTTAGTTGTTTTCAAGTGTATTGGAGCTTTTGGTTGAGAAGAATGACTTGTGAATCAATGGATTCATTAGGATCTCTCCATTAGATTCTATATCCTTGTGTGAGACTGAAGTACTAAAGGCTTGTTCTTTAGCTATTAAGTGATAGTCTTGGTACAGCCAAGGGCTGTGATTGTATGGGTTCCATCTTAGAATTGGAAGTAGTAACTTTTGATTCAATGGAGTGTTCAATCGTGAAAGTCAGAGATGAATGTGCACTTGGATCCTCAGACTAAGTGGAAGTATTCATGGTCATGGTATTTCTAGATTTATTTGTAACAACACTCATAGAGGGAGGCCGTCGCTCTTTTGATGTTTTAGTTGCTGTCCCTTGTGGATCCTTTTCCTTAGATTGAGTAGCTATACTAGGCTGCTGTTGCTAGATTTTCTATTTTGTTTTGGGTGACATAGGTTCTTGGTTTCGGGGATAATTTAGTTGTCTTGAAGAACTAGCGACACTTGAGGGATTTATCTCATCTATCCTTGGGATTTTCGTTTCAGCTTGAGTAGCCTCACATGGGTGGCTAATTTGGCTCTAGCTTTCCTCCTTGCTCGATGACATTTTAGACACTACCAGTTCCTCTTGTGGATTAGCATCAACTTCAAGTGGTTGCTCTTTTGGAATTGTGGGCTCAAGTGTCACATGAACTAGCTTGTCAATAACTAACTTATTTGGTGTTGTCTTCTCAAGCATCTTGGTCCATGACCCAGATCTGTGTGTGGGCCTCTTTCACTTTCTCTTGGATTTGGATGGGACTTGATCTGTGGTCACAGGAGGTGGCTTTGCGGGTGGTTTTGGTAACCAAATCCAACAATTTATCGCATAAAACCCTTAAGCATGGAGGAATGCTTTTGGGCTACATGAAACCTTGCATGTAGGATAGTCATGATACATGTGACTGATGCTATACTCAATCCATCTAAGGTCAGCCTTTGGAAATTTATCTATCACCATATAGTCTACTAGCTATGGCCTAGGCTCTTATGTTGCTAGCTCTGGCAACATGTGAATGGATAGATGGATTGGAATGTTAACTCATTTTTGTTGACTCATCAGGTTTTAGGACTATGAGACCTAAGGTCGAGTCCATTATGAGGCATGTCAATAGAGTGTAAGGATCTTAATAGCCAGATGACAAATTCTTCAACTCTTCTTGCAATGGTCTCCTGTGAATCTTGGTGTGGGTGTTCTCATTCAACTCTCTAGGCTTGTCAGTTCTTCTTGGATTTTGCAACTTTATTTCTTGGAGTTCTTATCCTTCAAATTTGTCTCTTGTTGGTCAATTGGTCTTGTGATCTTGCACTTAGTACAAGTGCTAGAATTATGGGATCAGTGGTTGGCTTCTCCTCTCAATTTTTGCAGACTTGGCACCTTCTTTGCATGGGGTTCAAAATGATTCAAAGGGGGATTAGGACTTATGGTAGCTTGGTCCACAATATTTTACTCATCGATCCCTTATAATGATTGGAAAGGAGCACATGATGATGGTAGCTTGGTTGGACAATTTCTCCCCTAATGACTTGTAGTGTGTCCTATATGTAGATGTGAAAGTGACTGTTGTACTTGTGCACTATGATCCTAAATGACCTAAGGTAATGTCAACCCAGTGTGTGTTGCCAAGATTGTCTAGGTGATATGTGCAATGTGTGCTAAGTCCTTGCAATATCACAAGGTGGTTACTTAGTTTAACAAGCTCCTTGTTGAGTTCTTAAGTCATTAAGATATTTACTTCAAATGCTTGACTTCAAAACCTACAAGTTATCAAGGCACTTTGCAACACTTTGATTCAAAAACTTGCAAGAGTGATATGTGTAAAATCAAGCTTTCCTTTCCAGTGCAATGTGCATGGGTGCAAGCAATTTCTCAAAGTATCATAACCATGCTATGCTAACAATATGGAAAGTAAGGATGGCGCTTTGATGCAAATACATAAAGCAAGAGGTTGAAATTTAGAATGTGAGTAAGTGGTGTGAAGATCGGATGTTGTACGCTCGCGTAGTGAATGCTGGAAGGTCCCCAAGAACAAAAGAACTCTACTTTTTGCACAAAACTCAAGGTAAAAAGCATGCACGACATGAATAAGAGACCAATTGGGTACAATCTCCCCCCATGCCTTGTGTGAGCGCTCCACGAAGCATGTATATTATGTATTAATCATCTTCAAGCTCAAATAATAGCCCAAATTACAAAATAGCAAGCTTTTAGCTTTTGAGTTTGCTTTAGCACAAAATAGAAATAAAGCTAATGGGTGGTGCCCAAAGAGTCAGGTGTACCCAATACAATGTCCAACTACAAATAACATAATCGTGCGCCCATGCGCATACAAAATAATAAATAAATATCCAACGCCTCAATAACTAGGCGCGACAAAATATAGGCGCCATGCCTAAGGTATGTGCCCATCAAAATATAAGTGATAAATCGAATACTCGCTATCCTTCAATGCTTTCCTCCGCCACTGCTGCTATCTCTACACATTAACTGAAGCATTCACAATCGTTAGTAAAATAATACAATTAAACCGACAAAAGTGAATACCTAGCAGTCTTCAGCTACATAAATAAATCAACTGGTTAGAAATCAATCCTAACCTTAATTTATTACGAGTGTTCACTCTAAACTCATAAACATTTATTAATTTAATATGCATTTTGCAGAATCACCCGCTATGGAATTATCCATGTACACACTAAATTAATGAAATGCCCAAAAAGGATAGGCGTCCCCATCAACTTCTCGCACAAAGAATCCACTTTGTGTATGAGCCCCGGTCATCAAAGTTTACGGAATCCACCGTAAAACCTCACATAATCTACCGTGGCATATGCCTCCTGGCATCATACCCCCCCAGGGTGGGATAGCAATTGACCTCAATTGCTATTAGCTCAATGTGGAGCTAGTAGAGTGGGGAAAGCATTTAAGTCTCTAGCGTGCATCCATTGGGCTTCTTCTATAGGATGGTTCTTAAATTTGACTAGATATCTAGAATATCTTCGGCTAGTTCTAATGGTCATAAAGTCAGTATCTATGATAGCTTCAGGTTCAAGTATTGCAGTCTCTTCCTCTAACAAAGGTGGGTTTTCATAAACAGGGTGTACAGGTAATTGGCCTCTAAAGGGTCTTAATAAACTAATGTGAAATGTGTTGTGAATTTTCCAGTGACGTGGTAATTCTAACTTGAATGCATTGTCATTAATTTTGTGAATGATCTTAAATGGTCCATAGAATCTAGGTGCTAATTTCACAACTGGGTGTCTATCTACACTTTGTAATCTACGTTTTTCTATTCTCAACCAAACATAGTCATCAACTTTGAAATTCATTGCTTGTCTTTTCTTATTGGCTTGTTTGGTATATGATTGCTGGGCTTTGGCAATCATGTCTTTAACCTCATCAAAAATAGTAGTTTGCATACTAGCAATATCATCAGCACTTTGAATTCTATTTGATAAAGATGCAACAGGTGTAGACAATCTATAACCATAAATCACTTCAAACGGTGCTTTCTTTGTAGATGTGTGTGGTGTATTGTTATATGCAAACTGTAATAAATGTAAATGTGTATCCCATGTTTGTGGTTTAGAAATAGTATAAGCACATAAAAGATCTAAAATAGTACTATTAGTGGCTTTTGTTTGTCCATTAGTTTCAGGATGAAATGCAGATGAGAAATCAATTTTTGTTCCTAGGTTAGCAAACAAAGTAATCCAAAAGTTGTTACAAAATCTAGAATCACGATCAGAAATAATAACTTTTGGTAATCCATGGTTAGTGAGAACAGTTTTCAAAAACAATTGTGCTGCTTGTAATGCTGTTAAAGTTTTCTTACATGGAATGAAATATGATTGTTTACTAAACCTGTCTACTACAGTCCAAATCATATCATGGTTAGCTTTAGTATTAGGTAAACGAGTAATAAAATCCATAGAAATTTGTTCCCATGGTCTTGATGAAATAGATAAAGGCATAAGTAATCCATACTGTTTACCATGATGTCTCTTAACTCTTTGACAAATCAAACATTCAGAAACAAAGTTAGATACATCAGTGTCCATATGCGGCCAATAAAAATCTTCAGTTAATGTACATAAAGTAGATATGATACCTCTATGACCTTGATATGGAGGACAATGAATCTCATTCAAAACAAAAGATCTGAATGGAACTATAACACATAATCTCTTTTCATAAAACATGAATCCATCATTATAAGACAGTGAATCAATAGGAATCCAGTTATTTCCAACTAATTTATTCCAATCAGCATGAAAAGTAATCTCTTGATGATAAGTATCTTTCCTAGGAGTTAAAGAATCAAATGATATAACAGAAATATTATGAATAGCAGGTCTTCTACTTAATGCATCGGCCACTACATTTTCTTTACCAGATTGATATTGAATGATAGGATGAAAACTCTGAATAAAGGCTGCCCATTTGATATGTCGGTCAGATATTTGGGGTTGGCTAAGTAAATGTCTAATACTTTGTTGATCGGTCTTAATCATAAATTCAGAACCCATTAAGTAATGTTTCCATTGTCTTAAAGCTTGTACTACAGCTAATAATTCTTTATCATATGTGGAATATTTAAGTTATGAGGGTTTCAGCTTACAACTAGAATAGGCTATGGGATGATTGTCCTACATAAGTACGGCTCCTATTCCAGATCCGCTAGCATCAGTCACTACTAAAAAGAATGGTCTATTAAAATCAGGCAGTTGTAATACAGGAGCATGGGTTAATGCATGTTTCAATAAGTCAAAGGATTTCTGTTGATTATCGGACCAATGATAAACAATACCTTTCTTCAAAATTTTGGTCAAAGGCAAAGCAAGTAATGAAAAATTACGCACAAACTTCCTGTAAAAAACTAGCAAGACCTAGGAATGATCGTAACTCATGCACATTTTTAGGTATAGGCCAGTTCAATATTGCTTCTATTTTCTTAGGGTCAACCTTAATACCATTTGATGATACAATATGACCTAAATATTCAATTTCTGTTTTAAAGAACTCGCTCTTTTCTAGATTGGCATACAGTTGATTATCTTTCAATAACTTGAAAACCAAGGACAAATGTTCATAATGTTCTTTCTCATTTTGACTAAACACCAAAATATCATCAAAGAAGACAATAACACAATGCTGATATTTCAAAAATATTCGATTCATCATTCTACTAAATGTAGCAGGTGCATTAGTCAATCCGAAAGGAATCACTAAAAACTCATAATGACCAAATTGTGTCCTAAATGCAGTCTTGAATATGTCAGACTTATCTAATCTTACATGATGATAACCAGATTTAAGGTCTATTTTAGTAAATATGGCAGAACCTTGCAGTTTATCCATAAGGTCATCGACTCTAGGAATTGGATATCTATTCTTTACTGTGATCTTATTTAAAGCACGATAGTCAATGCACATACCATAGGTATTATTTTTCTTCTTTACTAACAGAACAGGTGCACCAAATGGAGAACTACTAGGTCTAATCAATCCTCTATTTAGTAATTCCTCAACTTGATTTTGAATTTCTTTTTGCTCTATCTGGTTATGCCTATATGGTTCTTTACAAGGTGGTTGTGTGCCAGGAATCAAATCTATTTTATGCACAAAATCATATGGCCTTATAGGCAAGCTTGGGGCATCCAGGGGTGTTTTTTAACTTGTACACCCACTTGCATGGCAACGCACACTTTCCTTATAAGAAGCAAGCTTGGGGTGTCTAGGGGTGATCTTAAACTTATACACCCACTTGCATGGCAATTACACTTTCCATTAGGCAAAGGAACCAACTCCCACATATGATTTTTTTGTAAAGTGTTAAACTCTGACTGCATGTTCCTCTCCTAAGAGTGGTTATCACCATGGTGCATGGCCTCATCATAAGTGAGAGACTCACCTGCATCTGCATTTGTTGCCATCAAATAATAAAAAAAGGCTCAAACCACTAAAGAGGACATCTGGATCTAGTACCAGTGTCTCAAGGCAAGTTGAGGAGCTTGCACATTCCATCTAACATCATGGTCATGTGCCACTCCAAAAAATGTGATCGTTCCATTGAATCTAAAAGGGGGGTAAAAAATCTTCTAGATCACTCCTTTTTCTAATTCTCCTTGTTTGAAGTGTTGCTTACTGTCTATAAACTGCAATCATAGAGTGTGCAATTTCGCCAATTCTTCTTCTTTTGTATTAAATCTCTGAAACTAGCCAAAAAATCTTTTTTCTTTTTTACATGACATCCAATTCTAGAAAATTTCATATCTTTTTAGGATATTTTTGAACCATCCTTATTATACCCATTAACACTAGTGATTAATATGGCTCATAACTCTTGTTCACATTGTAACTTTTGTGAAGGGTGGCTATAGTCCTTTTCAATCTGGGAAAAATGTCAGATTACGACTCTTGATATATATATATATATATATATATATATATATATATATATATATATATATATATATATATATATATATATATATATATATATATATATATATATATAATTAAATAAAAATATTAATTGTTAGTCTTTAGCTACAAGATTTGCAACATTTTAGAAGGAAGTCTAAAGCAAAGATTGTCAACGTACTATTGTTGTCAGAAATTACCCTCTTGCAAATATGGTAGCCAATCTCATAAATACCGACTATGGCTCCCACATAGTTGAGCTCCTCTTCAATAAGATTTGTGTCTCATGCGCTTGCACGTGATTGTTGGCTAAAAGAAGAGATAATGCAAGAATCTTGGGTTACTCAATATAGGTACCTGAAAGAAAGAAGTGTTATCTTTCTATCACAACCAAATCCAATCTCTCTTTGCTCATCACGGATGTCTTCCCCTTCCATGATTCCATCTGTAATATGGTGGGATAACCATGAAAGAATTGAGGGAGCTTCTGTCTTGCTAGATTTCTGACCTCCTCATCTTCTTTGTGCATTGAAAACTACTTCACGATACTCTTCAACTAATTTTTCCATACATTGTGAGTTGTGAATAACAAATGTGGATAAGTTCGTATGTTCCTTGTATGAGACCTTGAAAGCAATTCCCTTACCACATGCATGCACTCTCCAAGCAACCATCCCTCGGACATTGAGCCCTCTAGTCAAGCTCTTTAGCAAACAAGCCCTGTCATGACTCCAATGAACCTCTCTACCCAAAACAACCAATGAATGCTAACAACACCTACAATCTCTATCTCATCCAACAAATGGATTAGTACGTGGACTTGAATGTCAAAAAAAGAAGTTGGTAGCTCCTTCTCCATCAGGCAAAGGAGCTCAATGCATTCCCTTTTCTTTTGCACTATTGACAACACATCTATCTCCTTAGATGTGATCCATCTAAAAAAATAGATGAACATTAAGTGAAATCCCATTCCAAGCATAGATATAGGCATGTGCAAAGTGTAGACATACCTTGGGAGCTTCCTCGAGTGGTAGATAACTTCACAAACACCACTCGTCAAACAACCATCGATGTGACAAGAGGGAGGACATGCTGCATACATCAGTTTTACAATATAGTTAGATGACTTGTCAAGACAACAACGAGATGCGGACCAAAAAAAGTAAGAGTTACCTTGATGAAATTAGTCATGTGTTTTCAAGTTGGAAAGACTCATGTCATCCACAATAAATATGTTTTGCAATGATGCACCATATCGTGTGGGTGTTTGAATAGACCGTATCCGCCGATTGATCCTTGAAATCTCCATGGGGGTTAACATCCATGGTGCATGTGCATACTCTTTTCTTCTTTTCTCTTCATCAACTTGAGGCCATAAAGCACACTTGCAATTTTTCTCCTTTAATTCATTTCTCGATTGCTCCGTCCTTCAAATCAATGAGATGTTTCCATGAAGAGTGTCCTATGTTCTTAAATATATGCATAGGATCAAGAAGATGACAACTCTTCAGATCCTTCCAATACTCTAAACGAAACCATATAGAGATAGAGGGAGCTAGAGAAATTCATCCTCGACCACGTTCATCGTCTTCATCGCTTGCAAATTGGATCGATGATAGGTCCTTTTATCCACTTTTTGTACCAATCTATAGACATCATCGGTACTAGACATCGGCCACTCTCAACCTTTCCATTGAAGTGTCTAGCTTGTGTCTTTTGACGAAGTGAGTGATCTTCAGGCAAGAATCATTTATGCCAAATATATATGTTCTTGTTGAGATGCTTACTATACATAGATTTCAACCAATCACCGCATAGGAGACAAGCTTTATAACCCTTGGTTGAACACCGTGCGTCCATAGTAAAACATTTAGCATAAGCATGAAAGATTAAATTGAAATGAAAATACTCCTGCATATGCTACTTAAACCACAATCGAATACCTGAAAAAAATCCATAGCCAGGAAAGTTGTGTATAGTCCATGCTAGAATTCCACGAACTTGAACCGTTCTTTTGTCGTCTTATTTTGACACGAAAGCTGCAAGCAAAATGTTTTTATCTACAAACAATGTCCTTCCTATCTCAAGAGATGAGGCGAAGAAGATGAATAAGAAGGTTTCAAGCATCTTCTTTGCCTCATCCTCTTGATATAGGAAGGACATTGTTTGTAGATAAAAACATTTGTGATAGTAGCTTGCAGCATTTCAAGCACACATAACTCTTAGATTTTGTTAAATAACGCAATCAACATTGACATGGGAGAAGTAGCTTACTTTAATAGTGCTAAAACGGATGTGTCACTCCAAGCATAATGACTTTGGAGGTTCAAGATAAGTAAAGTCTCACACTTAATCGTGACAATTTTGAGCATTCGTAGATTTGTTGAAGTGCTTTAGCTCTAAGTAAGATTTCGTCCTCGCCTGCTTCACCTTCTTCATACCAATATTACTATACTCGTCCATGTCATCATCATTGTTGAAGTCTTTGTGCACTTTTCCAAAATCTGTGTCATAAAGTTTCTTCAAAGTGTCATAACTTTTTGGATCACTCTTGTGAAGAAGTCTCATATATTCATTTGGCATTTGAGAGGTGCCATGAGAAGGTAGATGCACATCATTCTCTATATCATAAGCTGGAACCTATCACATCATTCTCTATATTTATCATTAAGAAAGGAGACAATTTGATTAAACAGAGATCTTGTTATTATCAAATATACATGTAAAGATTGAGGAAGCTAGAAAAACAAAGAACACAATTCATGCTTCCATATGTAGAGAGTTGAACGAGTATACATAGAAAGGGATGATCCAAGGAAAAGGACCATCCTAAGAGAAGGAAATCATCTAAACTTCAATCCAAAGGTGGATATGCTCTTGCAAGTCTGCCAAATCTATAGTTCCACCAATAGTTCATCACCGGCATGCAATGACCTAATGGCATTGACAAGAATATATCTTGGAACATCTCTACTCATGTATCCTAGTTCATGACCATTTTCACATTCCATAAATGTGCAATTGATTCTTGTGCTTCTTCCTTGATTGCTATTAATTAGACTTTCTATGTTTCCTTGTGTGTATGGTCTCCCATCTACATAAAGTTTCTGTCCTTGAGCATGAGTGATGCCTGTATCTAAAAGAGAGGCTGCATTGATGCACATACCATAAGTTCTCATGCTCAAAGTATACTGCACTAGTTGGTGCCATGGACCCCATCCATATATGGGTTGGAAAAATCACATAAGTGTCACCTGTGAATCGGGTGGAACTTGTAGGTCTTGTGTAACGAAGAGGCCACGTCCTCCATCTAGAATAATAGAAGAAGCTATCATGTAGTGAGCACCCCAAAAGCTAAAAGTCTCTCCATCTCTAGGAAGTGATCCTCCTTGCCATCCTTTGTAGAGCCTACAATCGTACGTCTGTACAAGAGATTGTAGATGATCAAGAAATGCATAATTGTGAGACATCTTTCTCTCAAGGCCAGGAAGTAGGGGTTGTCGCAAGATATCAACTTGCAGCTGTTGCATTGCCTGACCAAGCCATGTACAAGAATGACAAGCATCTCAATCATACATGTCATCTTCACCATCAAATGAAGTTGCATATTTCTACATGTGTAATGTGATGAATACTAATATGTACCTTCGACAAAAATTAAAATAATGTAAATAGGATGTAAAGAACACTACCCATAGGCCGATGTCATTGTGCTGGCACTAGTGCATGAACAAAAACACCATATTTTGACTCATGGGAATGACACTAGCGTCGTAGCCTTTTATACGAGCCTCGACATCTATCACACCAACATAGAATTCACTCCTCCTCATAATAAGATGAAGAATCTGAATCACATGAAGAAGCACTCTCTAGAGTTACGAATGCCCGCACGACCACCATGATTGTAATGCAGAGGTGATGGTGTACGAGAGGAATTTGAATCTGCATAAATAGAGATAAAAGATATTAAACTTGGTGATGATCTTTTTTATTAATTGACTTAGAAATAGAGCATGCATGCTAGTGTGAGAAATATAAAATCAAAATAGTATATTGACACTCTTTTTTAAACACAACTACGAGGTTGCACATGATCCTAGCAACAAGAGGCCTGGTGGTTTTCTCGAGGAGTTGTGGACATACTTCCGTTTGGGAGTATCCTTTACGAGTGACATTTCCGTTTGGGAGTATCCTTTACGAGTGACATTTCCACAATAGAGAGTACGTTTTTAAATCTCTTTATTTAATTACTTTGACTTCAAAATTCTTATAGAGTTAAAATTGTATAATATAATTTTTCCTTTGATTTCAATGAACTGATATAGGAGGTAGGAGTGGCAGTTAGAGTCTTGAGCAGACATACATCTCACCTGGGTTGCATGGGGAGAGATGGTTTTGTTGCCACTTTTGTAAGTATATGCAATAGGTTTTTATTATTTATGTAATTAGAAGCATAGAAGAAAGAAAAATAACCAAAATATTCTAACTTGAATCTATTTTGAACAGACATCCCATGACGGTAGCAGAGATTTAGACAGCAGGGGTACAAAGCCCTTTAGAGGAGGCTTCCTCCGACACACCCTTTTGTGAGTATCCATTCTATTACTTTTATATTTTTTCAAGTATTTTTTAATAGTTAAAATTTTTAGCTGTGTCAATACTTGATCTTTATTAATGCAAGAGATTCATGGTGAGACAGATATGGATGTTGTCACCCGAGAGGAGGCGGAGGGCAAGAGGATAGATGAGGAGCAGACCTGAGCTGCGAGTGAGTACCTCTAAAGCCACCGAGGCTCCATGGAGATTCAGAAAGCACATCTAATAGTGTATCCGAACACTAGCTCCCCTCTCCACTTTCCCACATACTTGATCAAACTCATGTAACACATTCCATGACATACCCATGACATACCCATGACATTGTATATATATTGATTTATATATATCTAATCAATTTTGGTCTAGTGAATCGTTTCATGTTTGATAAAGTACTTTTTCAAGTTTTGTGAATTGTCTCATGTTTGATTTTTTTTTTTGAAAAGCCCTGATCAATAGAGAAAAAATAAAGTACGTACCGTGATCCATGTTGTGTCTTGCGTAAGTGATCAATGTATGTGTCATTCTGTTTGAGAGCGGGTCTGTTTTATAGTCAACGTTGCATTTTCATGTGCAAGAGAGAGAGAGAGAGAGAGAGAGAGAGAGAGAGAGAGAGAGAGAGAGAGAGAGAGAGAGAGAGAGAGAGAGAGAGCAAATATGTGTGTGAGTGAGGAGTGAGAGCTCAGTCCGCGCAAGTTTTGAAAAAAAACATTTGAGCGTCACTTAAGCAATGCCTTTGTTTTAGTCATTGAAGTGATGCTCGCTATCACATATGCCACATATAAGATGTCGTATAAGTGATGAAAAAATGCCACATATTGCATCCTTAAGTGCGTCGCAATGTGATGTGCACATAGCGATGCATATAGGGACGTTTGGGTGTCACATATGCGACACTTGTCAATGCCGCTAAACCCCCCCTCCCCCCCTTGTAGTGCATGAATGCATTTGATGAACTCCTTCCCATTTAGGAAAGGGTCCATAAGATGTTCTCTAATGCTAGTCTCACTAATGGATGTTGGTGGACTAAAATTGTAAACATATCAATGCATTTAATCAACTCATTTCCTTGAAATCCATTACATGATAAGATACCAAAGGAGTCATGGTTAGCAAGAGATCTATTTATGATACTAGAGGAGTTATGATCTAGAATAACATTTAGTTATGATGGTTGATGTGTTTTTGGCTATGAGGTATTTATTCATATACCTAGGAACATGCAAAGTAAGCTTATTCCTAAGTCTAAGAAATGCATTTTTCTTGGCTATGTAGAGTCATGTGAAATGGGCTATCACTTTTGGGATCCCAAATCTTGAAGGGTAGTAAGCATCCATGATGCCATCTTTAATGAGTATAAGATGTATAAGTAGCCTACTAAAATGGTTGAGATGTGTAGAGTAGTGTTTTAGTAGGATGGGCAGCTAGCACGTGAGATAATGTACAATCTATTCCACATGATGTAGGGCTTGGATAGTTTGCAAGAAATGAAGAGGTGGGAGTGCCATGGGATGGTGGAGAGCCTCATGTTTTATAGGATAGACATGTGGGACAGCTAGAGGCTCCTATTGAACTAGTATTACACAAATCTACAAGGGTTTCTAAATTTCCAAATAGATATACTCCATCTCTAGATTATGTCATAGTCAGTGATTGTAGTGAGCCTTCTTGTTTTGCAAATACTATGACTAGGGATGAATTTCATAAGTGGAAGAGGGCTATGAAGTTAGAGATGGATTCATGGGAAAATGATGCTACCTAGGGGTTAGTTCCTTTGCCTAAAGGCAAACATGTAGTAGCACTACAATGTAAGTGGGTCTATAAGCTGAAGTTATCTCCATTTCAGGCCATGCCTACATATAAGGCAAGATTGGTTGCCAAAGTATTTAAGCAAGAGAAGGGTATTGAATTTGAGATATTCTTACCACTAGACAAGTCCCTTCTTAAGGTCCTTGCTCTGGTTTCTAGAGAGGATATGGAGTTGGTTCAAATGGATATAAAGATTGCTTACTTGCATGAGAATATTTACATATAGTAGCTTGAGAGGTTTGTTTTGGAAGGCAAGGATAGTTGGTGTGTAAGATACATAAGATAATATATGGCTTGAAATAGGCTCCCAAGTAATGGTATCATAATTTTGATGCCTTTATATGGTCTTAGGTATACATTAGGAGTGAGATTGATTATTGTTTTTATACTAGGAAGCCTAGAGATGGTAATATTATAAGCTTGATTCTTATGTAGATGACATGATAATTGTTGGAAAGTCAATCATGGATATGGCTTTAAAGAGAAGGTTGCATGAAACGTTTGACACAAGAAATCGGGGAATATTGATCACATTCTTAGTATGCATATTATGTGGGATCAAGATAGAAAGATGTTTTATTTGTCTTCGAAGGAATACATTGGGAAGATATAGGAGTATTTCAATATGGAGAGTGGGAAGGCTAAAAGTGTTCCATTGCCTCCATATTTGAAACTCAGCTAGGAGGATAGTCCATGTCAAATGAGTAGAAGGGGTTGAAATGGCCAAGGATCCTTATGCATTTGCAGTTGGTAGCTAAGTCGGAGGCATACAAGGCATGGATTTCACTTTAGTGAGGAATTTCAGTTTGTTTTGGCATCATTTTAGGCATTGCAAAAAAACATCACTTAAAAGATAGCTAAAGTGGTGCTTAGAAAACATCATTTGATAACTCTTTTTATCATCGTATAGAAAATGTGTATTTCTAGTTCTTCTTATCCAAAAAATATTTTCTTAAGAGATGGTTCTCATCACATCCTAAGTAACACCCACTCCTCTCTATTAAATGGGCCACATTGATAAGCAACTATGGTTTCTGTGATGATATCATTTTCAAGATTTCATGGATGTTGACATCATGTTATTTTCCACAATCCATCATCAATTTGTATGGCACTATCCTATAATAAAAAATAGCCCCCAACATATTTAAAATTTTAACTATTCTTAGACATGATTTACAAAATTCATCAAGTCTTGTAGTAAAATAGTATTATCAAGGATCCATTCGTTGTGTGATGATCATCTATCTTGTGCGAGTAAATGAGAAATGCTCCCAAATATTTCTACCAACATTCCACACAAATAAATAAAATCACAAGAAGAGTTAATATATATTTCCAATGCAAGATAATCACTAAGAATATTAACCATATATCTCACATATAAAAGAGTTGAAGTGAATGTTACATTGGTTCTAGTTGAAGCTTCATCTTCATTGACTTTTCCAATTGATTTTCCACTAGAATCGTAATGATTCCCAATACACTACATGAAAATCTCATTTAGACATTGACTTTTGTGTATGAACATCATTGGAAAAAAGAAAATCTTCATCCACCATCATTGTAATGATTTTGATATCCTAAACACTATATTAGGGAATTTGGGAATTTCCATGCACTTTGGGAACCCCCAGTACCTTTATTATTTGACCACATGGTCAAATCTTGTTAGCTTACTTAAAGTTGGAGTCTACCCTAAATGCTATATAAGCTACCTTCCCAAATTCCATTTTCAAATATAGATCAAGATTTAGTCACGTGGTCAAATATTTACACTTATTTGAAATTGGAACTTGGGAAATCCTCAAATTCTCTAATATGGTGTTTCTAGATGAAAATGTTATGTATACTTTGACTCTTTGCATATAAATATCATTGGAAAAATAAAATATTCATCACTTGTATTTTGCATCTTATTCATAATCTACCAAATTCCTTACTTGTTGTAGAATAGTATTACAAAGCATCTATTCATTTTGTCATGGACATCTAGCTCTTTGGAATAAATGAGACATGCCCCAATATTTTTCCACTCACAATCCACACACACAATGAGAATCACAAGAGAAGTCAACATATACTTTTAATGGAAAATATTCATCAAGAATATTAGCCATATATCTAACATATAGAATAATTGAAGTGAACATAACCTTGGTTCTATTTGAAGTTTCATCTTCATTGACTTTTCAATTGGTTCTTCACCAACATCATAATAATTCCCACTATCCTACCTCAAAATGCAATTTATTCATTGACTCATTGTGTATAAACATTATTTAAAAAAAGAAAACCTTCACACTTGTATGATTCCTCAATGATTTGCTACATCTCAAGCATAATGTCTAAATTCATCACACCAAGTTGGGCTTAATGATTTCCTTATCCAAATAACCCTTTGATTTAAGAAAATGATCTCTACCTTAGCATCCCTACATGTGAAAAGTATGACCAAAAATTTAAAGTTTAAGAGTATCAATGGGATAGCACTATCATTGCCAAGGGGAGAAAATACCAAGAAAAAGAAGGTGTTGAAGCATTGAATGTCCAAGATATGCTAAAGAACAAAAATGTAATCATATAGTTTGATGATTATGTATATAATTTGAGTATGGTAAATCACTTCGTAATATATATAATTTGATGTTTAAGTCTATATAATATTGGTAATGTAAATCATTTCGTAATTCTCAACATTTGATATTTAAAATGTTACTAAATTTACTCTATAAGGAGTTACATTACATGCATCAAGATCTTCTCACGATATGAAAAGTAGATATGAATATTCTCATGTTGAAAAGGTATGTTAAGAGATTGCAATGATGCCATTTTATTCTAGCTAGTTAACAATTGCAATGATGCCATTCTATGCTAGTTAGGTGACACTTCTATTAATTTTCTTGATCTTGATTTATCATTTTTTCTTCCCTTTTGTTAGAAAACCATGAGCATTCAAAGCATGCACATCTAATATAATTATTTTGTTAATGTTTTCCTACTATATTTGTGCATAAAAATTATGCTAGTATTTTTGTTGTTTACACACTTGTCAAATTTTTTGTCACGTCATTTAGCTTGGCACAATCTTCTTGAAAGAGATTAAAGGTATGATATGTTTTTGAGGTTATGAAGCTTAGAATAGGAGATAAGGAAGCAATTGCATTATCGGTTTTTGTGATGTAGAGGAAATGTATGGATCACTTTTGAAATAAATCTTAGAACTAACATCAAGTTATTCTTCACAAAGTGCTCATGTCTATCATCACCAAATGATATTCTTCATGATTATAAATGTAGGTTTTGAAGACAAATAAGGTTTGTATCACAGAAAGGTAAGGGAATGTGTACAAATCATTTCGAAATTGCGAAATACATATTTGCATTTGTATTCTGAAATAAACATTATCTCTTGAACTTTGTGGAATGATGACACTTGGAATGAAAATGGAATGATTGCTTCATGACATTACTTCAACTTCTAGCACTATATATATTTTATGTTTTAAAATGATAATACATTTGTTGATTTTAACTTTAGTCATCTCTTTAGATTAGGGAAGGGGAAAAGTCTCTTATTTTCTTGCCTTCAAGTTATGGAAGTGTTGAACATGGTGGTGCAAATGTTTTTAAAAGGTTACGTTTCTCACTATTGGTGACAATCTACAACTAATGTTGTTAGCATGCAAAATGGAAGCTTATGATTATGCTATTTTACTTATATGTCATCAAAACCTATAGACTATGTCACAAAGTGTCTAACATTAAGGGTTATGTAAATTTTCATGTCCACAACAAAATCATCACATATTTTTTGTATCCAAGTGGCTTTTCTATGTGAAAACAATTTTTCATGTGTTAAAAGTAGCTAGAAATGTTCAACATAAGGAAATGTACAAATTTCCACAACCATTTCATACCTTTGCCTATCATCCTCACAACTGATTTGTAGCTCATTTGACTACAATTTTCTTTGTTAAACATATGGAACATTACTCTAATAGGTCTTGTACTCAACTTCAATCAACCAACCCTTCCAATCTAAGTTTACAATTTTTTCTATATGGATCTTGAGAAATATAATTGTGTTGACTCCTTAAATGATACAAATAATAGAGCTAAAATTTGCTTCCTCATAGTAGTGTTTCTCAACACCATCTTGTACCTCTCCATTCTCCATCCATGGATAAATCAAGCTACTCACACTATGCAATCATTTATTTTTAATGGTGGGTTTTCTTGAGGTAGCACAATTTCTACTACAAAGTGCAACAAAACCTATGGCAATGCAAGCTCAATGCACTTGATGACGTTCAAAAACTAGTTTAGAATCTCATAGGCTTTATTCTAACATGTTCTTTGCTTATTGATTTTTCTATGGCTCAAAGAAGGTCACCTTGCTTCATCTTGCACACAATGACTCCAACCCGACTCCAATTATCATGCTCAATGCCTTCAGCATTAGAGAGTCAATAGTTAGAAAATATTACCACATCATTCTGGAGATCCTCATAACCAAGCTTAGGCCTACATTCATCTAATTTCCAATAGGAGAATGTCTAGGAAACGTCATTGTTTGCTAACTTCCAAACCTTTACCTTAGTGTCCAATACAAATGGTGTGATTGATTATAGGCATATAAAGCTTGCAAGATATCTCAACATCAAACACATCCTCTCTTAATACTAGTGGAGGCACCAATTTCATTGATTATTTTGCAAGATATTTGTGATCTGTGTATGGTGGTGCCCACTAATGAATGAGGTGGCCTATTAGTCATGTGGCAATATGTGAACCCCATAGGATTCATCAGCTTAGCTAGTCAAATGGGTAGTGTGTCTACCCTACAACAAAACATCAAGGGCTTAACTGTAAAGGATCAATGTGAGGGTTCCTATACTTCCATGGTCTTCCTAATAGCTATCTTAAAGGAACCAATTTCTAGCCTCTCAAGGATGAGAGTGACCAACATCATAATTGGTTTATAGAGAGTATGGTGGTGGTTTAATCTTTTATGATCTTAAGGACAAGCTTTTTGCCAAACACCATTCCCTTGAAATAGTGTTGGCTTGGGTTCTAAACTACCCCTTAGGCCATCATGATTGATCAAGATCGCTTGTCCATAATCACACAGAAATCCACCCAATTAATCAAGTCCATCTCTCTTTCCTAAAGATAGGGCCCTTGCCAACCACTATCCATCAACTTTTCACCCACACATAACATCTTTACTTTTCTAATTAAACATGATACCATGTTGTGTGAACATATAGAAGCAAATTCCTTAATTATAACAATGCACAAGGTTCATTAAACATCCTCTAGATTTGTACATAAAAGCGGTTATAATCAATCTTTTCATAAATAAATGTTTGGAAAATACTTGTGTATCTTGTATAAATTTGTTCCCTTCAAGACAAATATCCAATCACCATATGCTCCAACCCTTTTGGCACTTCATCCTACCCTTATCTAGAATTTTTCCTTCTAATGTCCTTTCATTGGATTCATAGAGCTTTAATAGAAGTTCCATCCCATATTCTAGTAGCAGTGTCACATGAATATCATTTTTTATGAATTTCAAAACATTAAGAAAATTAAACGATTACAATTCATGTTTAAAAGCTATCTCTAGTTCTCTTTTCAATGTAAAGTTCTCTACCAAGATTCTAGTGCTAAAGAGGGAAGATATCTCTAATAGATGGCTACTTAGTACAAGGGTTTCCTTAGACTGGCTTTGTTTTAGCATATATAAAGGTTTTTGTGTCTTCATATATTTCTTTTGTAACAAACTTTCTAAAGTGTGGCTTCTTATGTCCTCCATGAACTTAGAAACCTAGCCTAGCATGAATCCCTAAGTTGATATATTTGCATAGGTGGAATATCCCCCACCTGCTCTACATAGAAACTCCCCCCTTTTTAAAGTTAATTCATTTTTAAAAAATCCTCCCCCCCCCCATCGTCAACGAACAGGTGGCGGGGGGAGATGGCATGATGACGTCGGTGGGGGAGGAAGCGGACGAGGAGAACGCAGGTTGATGATGCCGAGGGAGGAGAAAGAAGCAGATGACGACAGCAAGGAAGAAGCAAGTAACAACAACGGAGAAGAAGTAGATGATGATGAAGAAGGGGAAGTTGATGATGAAGTCGATGAGAGGGGAGGCCACGTGCTATACTACCCCCCAGGCCACCGCCATGCACCGCAGTGATAGGTGGTGGGTGGGGGAGACACCACCACTCCACCTCCTCCCCACCCCCCTCCCCCCCAATAATACCCACCTTTCCGTGTTATAAACACCCCATGGCAAAGAGGAGGGGGCCTTGAATGGCACGCTGAAGGGAGAGAGAGAGAGAGAGAGAGAGAGAGGAGAGCCTTTTTGAAGGATTTCTTCTCTTCCCCTCCTTAGAGGGTGACCACACGCTCCTTCCTTTCCCCACGACCTAAATCCCTAATCTGCGAACTTATCCCTCCTTCGCAATAGAAGAGAGTCACCCAACACCTCCTTCGCAATAGAAGAGAGTCACCCAACACGCTATCTCTCCAATGCGAGAGAAAAAGAGAGATTTATAGGCTGAAAGTATGGCTCCCAAATGGAGGGAGACACACATCAATGGTAATCTCACATCCAATAGTGGAGCCACCAATCAAGGCATTACCAATAATAAAAATACAACATTGAGTATGGTTAATTCATCTCCGAATACGCAGGTACTAATTGCCATCTCCATTATTCATTGAGACTTAGGTTATATCACTTTGGCACGCGCATGAGTTCATCTTAACAAGTAACTTGAATTTATTTTTCAATAGTTAATGAACTGATAGGGGATCGTAGGATAATTCTTTTTGTGTTAGGTTCTCCATAACCATAAATGACCTTGCATAGATTTATGCACATGGCACATTAAGGTTTGCATAGATCCTTGTAACCAAATACAATCATTGCATCCCAGTGCTATGAGACAAAATCACACGTAGCATGAAAAGTACATAAGGTTACCTTGAGGGTATGTACATAGATGCTATATGCATGGGAAAGATTTATGAAACATACATCAATGGTACATGAAATAATCTTGCATTAAGAGTCTTGCATCCATCCTATGAAGGTTTCGCATTAAATAACGATTAAAGAGTTTACCTTGTGTTGCCAAACCACGAACTGATTAGAACTTGCAAAATAATTCGAGAATTATTTTACATTGGAAGATAGCCTTGCATCATTCCTTGCCTTGGGAGAGAGGAAGATAAGGTCAAGTTAAAAGTTTCGCATAGTATTGCGCTAGGGAAAGGCTAAAAGATAAATGTTACTTAGAGAAGAAGCATAAATGCTCTTGCTAGATTGATTATCTCGCATTGAAATGATAGGACTTATGTCTTGTACAGTGTTTCAAATCTTAACATATGCCTTAGCCGAAGGAAGGGAATGTTAAAGTAAATTTTACATAGAATCTCTCTTTGACCCCAATGGGGAGAGTGAATATGCAATGGAAATGTTATCACGTCTATTCTTGCATTGTTTGGAAATACAATTGTTTTGTTGGTTGTTCAAACATGCTTTTACATTCAACTAATTGTTGGATTGTCATTTGGATGATTATTCCCAAGTGCTTGTGATTTATGGTAAATTCATGGCAGGGGTCTGTGATGACAAGTTGCCATGAGGATAAAGGGATGTTTTCTTGGAAGATGATATTAGGGCGATTTCCTTGATTGTGTTTGATTCTTAACTGGATTAATTAAGGAAATGATATTTTGCGTGGGTGGATCATCTCCAAGATCACACCGCACTTCAACCCAAGAAGGGCACTATTGATTCATAGGCCGAAGGTTGAGTGGTGAATTGGCCAACCACATAAATTTATTTCACTCCTAGGCCACTTGGGGTCAGGTGGAGCTCTGGACACTCCTTGCCAAGTTTGGAACAGAGTTGAAGACTACTGTGAGCCCAATGTCTCTGGGGTTGGAAGATCCTATTCTAGATAAAGGATGGAAATTGTAGTGCCATGTGATTTGGATTAGTTACTTCTACAGGAGGGCAGAAGGGATATATAATTTCTCTTGTATGGGAAGGAGACAAAGATTAACCTGAATATAAGTTAAGGAACTTGTTTATCAAAAGGACTGCTTGCTCTGTATTCATGTCTATACCATAAATTACGAGAATGAACCATGTTCCCTAAAAGGATTAATTAAGAAAGCTAATTTTAAATGTCACACATAAATGTGATATGACCTAATTGGATAACTAAAGAATGCCCATTGAGGGAAGTGGGGGGCAAAACCTCCAATGGGTCTGTCCTATGGCAGGGTGGTCCTAAAGAACTGGGAGGCTTCTCACAAGGTTTTACCAACAACCTGACCCTTAGGAATTGTTAGGATAGAACCCTGACTCATGCTATTTTAGGGGACCCGAATGGGACTATGCCCTACAGGTAGGAAGGTCGAGCGGTGCATCCCTCTCATTTCCTATTCCCTTTGAACCAAGTGCGGCATGGACCTGCTTCAGCTTGGGTATCTCTATGTAAAGTAGGATGTCCAAGACCCAGCGTTGGAATGCTATCAGGAGACCTTAACCCCTAGGAACCCGAATTTCAAGTTGATTCTACTGGGTTTTGTCCACAAACGTTCCGTTGCGAGGTCGACCCAAGAAACCCTAGGCGATAAAACCCATAACATTCCATGGGAGTTCCGGGTGGTGTCTCTTAGATTCCTCTCTCGATGGACTGCTAAAAACGTGCTTAGATAGTCGATAGGTAGGCATGTTACAATAGGACTTAGGATAACCCAACTTAAGATTAATTTAGTCATTTTTATGTACCTTATTAGTTAGAGTGATTTTTTGTTATGTACCTAGTTTTCCATGGTGATTTAAGGACTTTATGATGTATCATTCACCATAGATGATGATGCAATAGCATCAATGCATTGTTTTGGGGTATGAACATCTCATGTTCTCAAGCTCCTATTGCATCCAAGATAGTGAACCACAAATACTTGATCTTGAAATGTGAGATCTAGAATGCAAGGTGACTATGAATAGATGAAGCTTTGACACATGACTTTAATGCTCTCCTCACTCACTCACTCTCACTCACTCACACACACACTCTCTTTTAGAAGGTTGATGATAATAGTAGTGTAATGGTGTGATAGCATTGGTTGTATTGTGGAGGTGTAATACAATATTATGAGGAGATTGTGAGCTACATATGAGAAATAATTCGTCTCTTTTTTCCCAAGAAAGGATGCCTCATGGATATCATCTTAGGATGGAGATGAAGCCTTGCTCACAAACAATCATCTAATCCCAAGGTGAAAGATTGCTTGAAAATTACTTTGAATAGTTATTTGTATAGTGCATGGGAGTTTTGACAATCCTAAAAATTAGGTGGGAGGATAATAGTTTTTGTCAATCACAAGGTAGCCTAATGATCACTACTCATGAGTTTTTTTGAGGTGGTGAAGAGAAGCTATCTCTTATCATGGTGGCTATTAATTTTGGGAAGCTTAAGGACTTATGCATTTGATAGAGATGAATACTATTACCAAGCTCAAGATATGGGAATAGGGTACCTATCAATTTAGTCAAATCTAAGGGTTGAAAGATATACATAAATTTTTTAAATGGAAAATTGCTATGCTTATTTCTGAAAGGGTGGTAATTACTCATCATTTTCATCCTCGGAGGATCTTGCTATTCAATGGCCCTAAGTTATAAAGGTTAATAAGCTTAAGGCTTAATCATTTATAATTCTTGAAAATAGTAAACTAGATGTATGGACCTCTTGTATGAATTAAGACTTGACTCAAGTACTATCTATAAAATATTCTTGTAGCATATTGTTGCTATTTCACTATTGCTAAATCTCAAAAGTTCAAGTCTATCCAAATACATGACAAGTCTTTGCACTAGTATCAGACAGTAAACACTTGGATGCAAAAAATTATACTTCCAAGACACGTTGGTATGTGCATAACAAGAAAAGGTCTTCTCATAAGAGGAAAAACCCAGGACTGTATGTGCACAAGAAGAGAAGATCCATGAGTCAATCTCATATCCATAGTTTCATTTTATGCTTCAAGAAAAAGACCTCATAATGCTAGTGATATTAGCTCTCAACTTCAATACCACCTTCTTTGGCTTCACCTACTCACATCACTCCTTACCACATGATATCTTATTGTTATTACTCCCTATAAAATGAAACATTTTTAAATGATATGCAGACCCTACCCAAGAGAGCACATCTTTTTCCAAAGCAATAGGAGGACCTTGTATTGGTTACTCAAGTGTTTTGGAGGTTAAGGAAGGTGATGTGGATAGAAGCTCATGTTTCCAGTGCACGATGATTGCATTGTGTCTTTGGCTACTCGTTGATAAGTGGAAAGACTCTAAGGTAGTGTAGGTGGCCACAGCCAAAAAATGGTGTTCTTCATAACTATTAGTGCCACGTTTTTTGGAGCAAGATACATTACTAAGTTACTTCCTAAGTACTCAAGGGAGTTTCAAGGATAGGCCTAAGGATGTTGCAAACCCTAGCAGACATTAGAAAGGTAGAATTTTAGAGTTCAGAAAAGTGTTTAATGGAACAAGTACAGTAACAAAAGTGTTGATCCAACATGTTTATACGCACAAATAAATCTCTGTATACGACAAGAACTACATTGCAAATTATAAACAAAATAGTAAGTTTTTAAATTTTATCATTGTTTATTATTTTGCATCAGATTTGTTTTTAAACATATTTGCAATGTTCTAATTCAATCTTGTTTTACTGTCAGCTCTATATCCATCAACTTTGCATGAATGGCAGAATGTGGAATGTTTGAGCGGCAAGATACATGTTTGGCATGAAGACATAGGTTCTTTGATATATGATAATAACTCTACAAGTCAACTTGCAACTCAAAATATATATTTTTATAATTCATTGTATGTAGTACAAAGCCAAAGATTGCATCATGTTCCATAACTGCCATTATCTAGTGGAATGGTTGATTGGTAGCTTGGAGTTATTAGGAGCATGTAAGTCCAAGATAAGATCTAACATCAATAGTTATATGAAACCCATCACACGCTCCAAAGATGTGCATCTGAGTTGGTTTATTCCATTCTCATTGTTTGCACATTTGTTTGGTTCATGTGATGTTCCGAAGAAAACAAAGATTGCTTATCAATGCAAGTGTCCATGTCAGGAATGGATGAGTCTGCTATTGGGTGAGTCTTGGCAAGTCAAAAGAACACATTTGGAGGAGATGATTGAGTGCAAGGTCAGCCAATCTGATCTCACATTCAGGTAAATCTCTTTTACTACTTTGAATGCCTTGATTTAATTGGCATAGGTCTTGCTTAGATGAATTTTTGTGTTATTCACATTTACTTACCATTATTTTTGTTTTTATTATAGGTATTTCATCGCTAGACAAACTCTATGCATTCGCTTTCAATATAGAAGATGGTGACTTTTGCGAGGGGAGTGGATCAGCTTGGATCAAGATACCCGAGATGAGACATATACAGCTCTCATAGATGTGGTTATCTTGTGGAATGGTCATAATCCTTTTGTGGTCAGTGCAGAGAGCCATTTGTCAATTTCTTTTCTGAGACAAAAAATCCAATTAATGTCCAATGAGCCCCTCTGCAACTTCTATTTCAAGTTAGGTAATAGAAAAGTTAGGATTCATAGTGAGTAATCCATGACATGTAAACAATGTGCTTCTCCACATATCCTTGAGATAGTGGAATCCTTGTAATTTTTTTAAATAAAGAAGGAATATAAACTTTTTGTAAACTTATTAGCACTTTCAATTTAGATAATCCTAGTTTACCATGATCCAAGCGTGTGATAATACATACTGTTGTTAGTCAATCATGCTGGTTAAAATCATAATTAAATTGCACGTTGGAGTTCTATAATTTATGCAACATATATATCTTTAGCACACTCCATGCATAGTGAGTCTGACACTGAACTTGTGTGATGGAGAACATTGTCTATATAAATGAATTTTCATCTAGACAAGGTGGCCAATCTAGTAGCCAAGGAAGGGTGCAAGACTCCACATTGAAGGAGTATATCAACCAGCTTATGAGTGACATTATTGTATTCCATAAGACATGTTCTCTATCTTTTACTAAGAACTTCTTGAAGTTGAGGGCACTAATGAAGGCTAGGCCCTTCAAGACCATCCCAACAAACTCTAGATTGGAGAAAGTAGTGTTGCTTCGACATTCAAAGCTCCTCTACTTATTCTCTAGTACCAGGTCTCGGCCACTTTTTTCCATGGTGGCCCGTGGCATGGTTGCTGGTGCTGAAGACCCAATGTCATTAGGCAGGAACTACTAGGGCAAAATGTATTACTGCCTATGATCAAGAATAGCTCTGACCATGGGGAGTCTAGCTCCAAGAAGCCTAGGAGAGAGTAGATGTACTTAGTGCCAAATGATATCTCATAACCAATATAATGTAATTTGTAATCTTCTCTTAAAGTAATGAAAATCAATATTTTTTGGATTTGCATGCAATGTAGTTTGTCATACGCATCCTTTATTATTATTTTTTACTTGAATGTTATGTTTATTTATTAGATTTATACACAACACGATTCGTACCCTAAATTTAATGTGTAGTGCTTTATCAAGTTCGTGCACAACATGTATTCGTTCAAATGCATGTAATGATAACTCAAAGGCATAAATAAAACAAATAACAAGTGAATAAACAAAAAAAAGACGTGCCAAAAAATGTGTATTTATATTTATAACATTTTACATGGGATCCATTACAACAAGGGTTTCACAAAATCTCTTTGGAAGCTACATTCCGTATATGTTTTGGTAGTGCACCCCTATCGTTGTTACTATCCATGAGGACTATCCTTCCATCGCTGGAAGAATCTCACTATCTGCAATCCCTATCGGTGACGATGACTCTCCTTACATGTACTGTTGCATAGACCGAGTCTCTGAATAAGTCAATGACGTAAGCTTCGATAGCTTCCTATAGTGCAAGGCGGGCTTGGGCAGTCCAGCGATCGTCTTATTGTAAGCATGTTTCATCTGGAAAGTGCCTTCTATTGTTCTTAATGAGTATGCCATCCATAATCTCATGCACTAGCTTCTGGAATGGAGACTTTGGTATCATGAGGTGTGTGGTCTTCTGGTAATAGCGGATCTCACAAAGCACCACTATGCCTGGCTTCCATCGACGCTTGCGATGCTAGCGTGGTGGTGGTGGTGGTGGTGGAGCTGGGGGAGGTGGCCTCTGCATAGATTTCTAGGGGGTGTCTTCGGGCCACTTGCTTGGTGTGTGCCATGTCTTTTAGGAGAGAAAACTCAAAACTCAAAAGTGAAATGTGTAAAATGATGTGAAACTTTAAACTTATAGAAAAACTTTCAAAAACCCTCAAACCTGAATTAATATATCCAAGCTTTGGAATGTAAAGGAGTGGGGATAGACGGGTAGGACATGGGTTAGCATAGGAATACCTAGTTATACTAATGGGGTATTTAAGGTGTTGGGAGATCCAATTAGGGCATCAGTTTATCAATAATCAAGTCTCTTTTACCCTCCCTTCCAACTTTCATGGCTTCCCTTCTCTTTCTCCCTCTTTTCCTGTCTTTCTCTCTCTTCTGCTAGTCTTTCTCTCTCATCTTCTTCCTCTTTCTCTCTCCTATCTGCAATCTCTTGCTTCTGTCCTTCTCTCTCCTAGGTCTCCTTCGTTACAAGAAAAAGTTAATTGGGCAAATAAGCTTGTCAACTCATTAGTGACTTAGAATATTAGGATAAGCTAATGTAAGGAATGCTACATGAAGAGAAAATGGATTATCCGAGTTTATGTTGCCCAATAAAATAACAAAAAAGCAATGTAGCCTTCTAGATTGAAATGGACTCCCTAAAAGAGCATATGAGAAACCTCATAGAGCAAGTTACTATATTTTGTAGAGAAAGAGAGGAGACACAACAAAATGTTGCTGATTTGCTAGAGAAGCTCAAGACTACTCAAGGTGAATTAACTAAAAGTAATAGAATGATGAGTAGGAGTCTCTAGAGTAATTCCTAATTAGTGAACTTACCTAATACTCCTCTTAAGGGACTATAGTGCAAAATGAGGTAGGTTCTTGAAACACCAACAAGGTTGAACCTTCAAATACCAATGAGTAAAGACTTGTTGGTACAATCTGCTTTTTGTAAGAAATATTCAGTCTCTTTGCTATTTTCCTTGTAATTTTTTTTATAAAAATGATTTATTTTAAAATTAAGTCATTTGAAGTTGTCTTGATTGCTTCATATTTATATGTTTAAAAGTATTATCTTGAATATGGTGTAGATTTCCAATCAATGTGTGCTTTGCATTATGCAATTTAGTCATGTGCTTTATGTTTCAATCATGTGTGATTTAATTGTATTCAAATTAAGTACTCTGAATTTCAATCATCTACAACTTAATTTGTTTACTTTGTAGTCTAAAAAGATATGAGTTATCCTATATTTTACATTTCAATAGTGTAATTTGTGTTTCAATCATATGTGAGTTCATGTACTTTACAAATAGCCATTTTGGACCATCTCATTATGTAAACAATGATAGGGACTCCTCAACTACCCATTGACCATCCAAGTCATAAGTAACACCATAGAGACTTCCTCAACTACATCTCAACCATATCAGTAGTCTATCTCCCTCTCTCTTGACCACCCCTCATGCATCTAGACCACAAATGTCCACATAAACCATTGTGACAAGTCCTCCTAGCACACAAAATTCAGTGTCATCAAATCCAATGTCTCACAAACCTAGAATATCTATTTAGTAATCTCCATCTAGGTGGAAATCCTACTAGAGTGGTAGTTATCGAGCATGCGATAGTAGCTCAATAGTGGTAGAGAGAGTGGAGGAGATAGAGGATCCTTTAGAGTAGTAGGAGGAGGGGATAACTATTTAGGGTCACCACCACCTTCTTAGAAAAGTGTGACATACTTTGACCTAAATGACAAGGTTAGTGTGAACCATGACACATGTGGAATGGTGCATGAAAATTATAAAGATTGTTTCTTGCACTTTAAAAAGAAAATTACAAGATTTCTTATAGAAATCATCAAGGTTGTGTATAAGAGGTTCCTTAATCTTGAGGAGCACAGGTTTACAAAAAAAAGGGCAAGAAATACGGTCCCAAAAATTGGTAGCAAATAAGAGATCATTGTTAGCCAAAAGAGAAGGATGGAGCAAGGGCTTCCTCCACAAGGCTAGGTTCAACAACTCACAAAGTAGAACTGGAAGTGATAAAGTGTGCAATAGAAGATACTACAAGAGAATGTAAGAATAGACATTCTTAATTGATGTGTATTACTAGGCACATCTATCCATGTATATAAGTATGTGTACACAAACATAGTCAACATGGAATCTTTTATATATGTTTCAATGCTTCTATAAAAATTTATTAAAATATGTTTTGAACATGCCTTTAAACACAAACCTAAGCATATTAGAAACAAAATAAAAGTATTCAAGTTCATCAACATTTCATTTTCATTTTGAATGAAGTCATGTTGAGAGAAGTAGGGTGAAAGAAGGGCTAAAAGGAGGAGACATATGAGGTGTCATATAGGAGCTTTTGACATCCTCGCTCCACTTATTGAGGAAGAATGTAGTTTTTTCTTATTTTCTTGTTGCTCTACTTTGTGGTAAAATTTATGTTTATAAACCACATTTATAGATGATGTAAAAGTGCAACACTAGTGTAGTTAGGCCTGCTCATTTATAGATGATGTAAAAGTGCAACGCTAGTGTAGTTAGGCCTGTTCATTTTCTTGTTGCTCTACTTTGTGGTAAAAATTATGTTTATAAACCACATTTATAGATGATGTAAAAGTGCAACGCTAGTGTAGTTAGGCCTGCTCATTTTCTTGTTGCTCTACTTTGTGGTAAAAATTATGTTTATAAACCACATTTATAGATGATGTAAAAGTGCAACGCTAGTGTCGTTAGGCCTGCTCATAAACATGCTTGTAAATGCAATCAAAAACATTATATATTTTGTAGCTGATTATTCTATTTTTGCATGTAGTCTAGGTACTCTTGAGTACTAGGTCTTTAGTAGAGTCTACAAATAAACATGTTATTAAACAAGCTATTAAATGTACTATTAAATGTGTGCATTCTATGTCGTAGTTATTCTAGGTATTATGTAGTATTGTTTCATTTCATACATGTTATTTTCATTAGTTTGGTTTGTTTCATGTATAGATAGCCATGGAGGAAGATATTATGATAGTATACATTGTAGCAAGTATATTTCTCATTTGCACAAGAATCACGTACATGTTTTGGTGCGCAGATCGGTTGCAGTATGCTCACGTAGTGAGTCCCGGAAGGTCCCCAAGAACAATGAACTCTACCTTTTTGCACAAAATACAATGTAAAAAGCATGAACGACAAGAGCAAGAGACCAATTGGGTTCAATCTCCCCCCATGCCTTGTGTGAGCGCTTCACAAAGCATGTATTTTATGTATATTTTCATCTTCATGCTCAATAATAGCCCAATTTACAAAAATATGACAAGCTTTTAGCTTTTGAGTTTGCTTTTAATAAATCCTAACCTTAATTTATTACGAGTGCGCACTCTAAACTCATAAACATTTATTAATTTAATATGCATTTTGTGGAATCACCCGCTATGGAATCACACATGTACACACTAAATTAATGAAACGCCCAAAAAGGACAGGCGTCCCCATCAACTTCTCGCACAAAGAATCCACTTTGTGTATGAGCCCCGATCATCAAAGTTTACGGAATCCACCGTAAAACCTCACAGAATCCACCGTGGATTATGCCTCCTGGCATCATGTTTGGGTAAGTTACTACAAGCATTATTGGAAGACATTGATGTGAAGTAGGTTGCCCTTACTTCACTTACAACATCTACTCTTCATGACAAGATCCTTATGATCCTTCCTCTTTGATATGGACCTTAAGTGAGCCTCACATACACCTATGAGGTATGGTGGGTTGAGGGTACCTCTTCCCTAGTTTTAGAATGTTAGCATCTCTTTTTTGTAAGCTAAGCCAAATATAGCTTTGGAATGTACCTTGATTTTCACATATTCAATGCAAATTCTTTTTTGTAAGCCAAGCCAAATATAGCTTTGGAATAGTAAATCTATCATTGTATATTTTCATGAATATAAAATTAAAAAAATGGTTCACATCAAAATATTTTTTAACATAATATCATACTTTTTTGGATTATTATATTTTGTTAGATATAGTTGATGTGAATATTTAAAGGAAAAGAACAGGGGGCTACAAGTAGTAGAATTGCAACTCCAAATAGAGTAACAAAATAGCTCGTGACTATATGTGTGTTCTTTGTGTGGCTGCATGCATGTTTAGCTTGCAAAGTTAATGTAAGCATACACACTCAGGTAAATTACTCACGAATATATGTGTGCATCACATGGGTTCAAAATAAGGTATTTTAGAAATACCATGTTTATACATTTTTTACGTACAGAAAGGTGTAATATAAAGGGGTTATTTACATATTGAATAGAAAAGGGTTATGTTTTATTCAGGGAAAATTCAAAGATAAGGATATTTATAAATAGGCCTTGAATGCACATGAAGTAGAGGATATACATATATCAACTTCCTCAAGCATAGAGAAGCATTTATTGGCATGAATATAACCACTTGCATAGATGTATTTGTAAGTTTTTACATAATTTATGAAATGAGTCTAATATATTTACCTCTACCAGTGTAATTTCTTGTAGTGAGGGGTCTATAGTTAACAACACAAAGAGAGACAGCAAGTCCAAATGGAATAATGTACCTCATCGTGTAGCTCATCCACTTTGGATTGGGAGGTGTAACATCATGGGAAGCCAAGTTTGTTGAATTCTTCAAATACCCATACATCTTCTTGTCATTTTGTGTATAGCTCCCCTAGGGAGGTCAACCATAAATATATGTATATGTCACATGGGTTCAACATAAGGGATTTTTAATGTACCATTTTTATATATTTTTTACACATAGAAGGGTCCCATATAAAGGGGTTACTTATAGATTGAATAGAAAAGGGTTATGTTTTATTAAGGGAAATTTCACAAATAAGGATATTTAATAATAGGCCTTGAATGCACATGATATAGAGGGTATACATATGTGAACTACCTGGGATAGCTCCTATGACTAAACTTTCAACTCTCCTAAAGACTGCAAATCATTGTCGACCTAGTAGGCAAGATACATGGAAGCACTTCCATAAAGAGAGAATAAGCAATGAGTAGAAATCTCATTGCATCATAGGAACATGGATACATGAGGAGGTAATATGTATAAATTCTTATGCCATTTATTGTATTAAGAATTTTTGTGTTTTTATTGATTATATATAAGATACCTCATTTGTATAGGCCCAAGGCAATACAAAGAAAAAAGAGCCAAAACTAAACAAGACTACCGTAGAATTTACGAGGGTAATGGGACCAATGACATTGGATTCAAGGAGGATGTCAATGTATGAGACACAATATCTTAGATTGTTGTTCTTCCACTTTGTATTGCAAGCTAGAATTTGGCTTTCAATTCTTTATGTTTGCTATTAGCTATTTACAAGGCAACAAGGGTATTATTTGGGAGGTTCGTGTTCTTCTATCTTATGATTTAAGCCAAATTTTGGCTTAATCTAGAATCTTATGTATCCGTGTATAATTTATCATGCAAAAAGACTAATGTTTGGCCAATGTCATCATCCTTATATCATATTCAAATTATACATCATATTATTTATTGTATATGTATTCAATTTATCATAATTATAAGTTCTTACTATAAAGAATAATGCTCAACATGCATGTAGATAGGAGCAAAAAACAAGTCATGACCTGCAAGGGTTGTAGTGTTGTGGCTCTAGTCCCAATGACAATTTTGCAACTAATAGCTCCTTGAGTTTTCTTTTTTGCGAACATATTTCACATCTATATGTATGTAATTTAAAAGTTCATTTACACACATGTAAATTATAGAGCATATGTGCATATAGACCTAGATCTTTAAATAGAAATAGATGTGGCTATAAACATGCCTATAACTTTTTTCCTAGTTCACAAAGCGTGTTCATTTGCTTGCATGCATTCCCATTCCCTTGTAAAGTGTAATCTATAAGGAAATGTGTGTTTTGTATTAAAAGATATCTTTTATTTCATAGCAAATGACTAAATTTTACCAATGTCAAAACTACTAACAATCTCAAAAAAGATTTTGAGCATTGGTATTTTTAGTGTCTGTGTATTTCAACAATATATAAGTATTGTTTGTATGTACTCCAAACGTATAGTGAATGTGTATAACAAAGTAAGATTCTAATTAATTTGAAGGAATATCATGCTAATTTGTAAGTTCTTACGAGTGTGACCATTAGTGGAATAGCTTTTTTTTAAAAAGATGTGTACTAGTGTTGACAAAGAAAATCCATTCAAAGATATGTAAGTTGTAATAAAAACTTGAAAGGCTTCACATTAGAAATGAGATGACAATGATAATATTGTTCCGTTTGAGACTTTTATTTTACTTAATGATGGTCAAGTGAAGAAAACCCTTGAGACATAAACTTGTGCATGGATACATGGTATTGCACATATGCAGCATATGTGGCGCTACAAAAAAAGTATCCGGGTAGTTTTTGTACTTTGTATTGCGCTTCATTTGGAGAAATATGTGCTGGCAGAGTTTTTGTGCATTATGGTGTGCTTTATTTGGAGCGGAGCTCTTGTACATTATGGTATGCTTTATGTGGAGAATTATATGTGCTAGGTGAGGGACTCCTTTCTTTGCAGCTAAAGGTAATGAAAAGAACAAACATTGTGAGGTGTAGGATCAATGGATGAGTGAACTCATAGACTAATCACTCATAGACTAAGCTAATTAAAGTTGCTACTAGCACAAGAAGTTCTTTTTTTGTGTGAATGGAGAGAGAGAGTGTGTGTGCTTGTGTTTTACGTCTATTATAAGCTCAATATGGGCGCTGGGGTCTTGTCTTGACATTCAAATCTGTGAGTAGAATTTTGCCTAGGGGCTTTGAGAAGACGCCGGTGGTGGATGGAGGAGGGTTAACGTATGGGGGTGGGGTGACGGGTATGGGGGCACTGAAGGGGATTACTTGACCAGGTCGCGAGGGGGGCGTTTGAGCTTGGCTAAGTTTTGGTGGTAGGAAGACAGGCTTGTCAAAGGGGGGGCGTTCGATGAGAGGCAGAGGCTGATCAGGAGGTGGGGTGGGTGAGGGAGGGGGGTAATATGAGGGTGGCTGATCAAGAGGTGGAGTGCGTGCGGGAGGGGGGTAATATGAGGGTGGCTCATCAGAAGGTGGGAGATATGAGGGTGTTGGAGGAGGGGTATGTGAGGCTGGTGGAGGAGGGTGATACGAAGGCGGCTCAGAAGGTGGCCCGGGATATGAGAGTGGCTCAGCAGGTGGAGTTTGTGGACGAGAAGGATAATAAACGGATGATTCAGGGACCCGCGCAGGCCGAGCTCCAGAGAGAGTAGAGCCTGGTGCTGGGCCGCCAGGACGCGCTACGGGAGCTACCTGCACGCTTGCCCCGGAAGCGAATCCCACATGCAGTTGGCCACGCAGCTCACCCTTGCCCTTGCTTCTGATGTCATAGATACGCGTCACCTTTGTCGAGCTCGTACCCGCTGCTGCCGCCAGCTCTGTCAGCGGGATCGTCACCTCCCCTACCTCCTTGTTCCCCACCGTCGCCTCCGTCCAGATCTCCACCGTCGCCCTCGCCGACCCGTCCCGCAAATATGCCTCCGGCATCATGAACGCAAAGGTCTCGTGCCAACGCGGGTTCACCCCCCCTGCTTCGTCCACCCTCGTCGAGTATGTCAGGTCTATCGGGCTTATCTTCACCCTTGCGAATGGTTTCATCCTGGAGAACCTATTCACATCCTCCAGATTCTCCGCCTTGATTATGCTCACCAACATCCGAAGTTCCTCCATTGTAGATGTAATTAGTTGGGTCCTTAATCAGCCTCCTGCAACATTAGCATGCATTCTTCCATTAGCAGCTGCAACAATGAAAGCCCTAAGTCATATCCTTGTACACTGAATCGAATTGGACACAGTTTAGTAAGGCACTAAGCGCAGAAGGTGTAGAATTCAAGGCAATTTGGCTGTAAAAAGTGTGATAATCTCCAAAAGTATGAAGAAAAACCTGCAATTTTTGAGTTGTAAGGGTTTTATAAGGACTCTGCGGTCTTGAAGTTGAGAGACTCACAGAGAGAGAGAGAGAGAGAGAGACTCTGCGGTCTTGAAGTTGAGAGAGAGATAGGGAGAGAGAGAGAGATGTTAATATTACCGGGCGCCTGTAAATTGGTCAATGGTCACCTTATCTCTTCTTCTCGATCATTCACTTGGGTTTAAGATAGAGAGGAAGAGGGCGAAGGGTTAGCCATCATTTAACAGGTTGATAGACGCCTCATGGACGCCCCTTGATATGCACGCCATCTCTCTCTCTCTCTCTCTCTCTCTCTCTCTCTCTCTCTCTCTCTCATATTATGCTCCCTTATCACCTCACTCAAAGGACCCCTTTACTCACACATGTCAACTTTGCTACCCCTGCAAGCATTCCCTTTTTAATGTAAAGTGCACACCATATTTGATGCCTCCATATAGCGTGATGTAGCTTGGATGTACCATTAGTCATGCTTCAACTTAACTCTATGCATATTTTAAAGTTTGAACTAGAGTATCCACTAATACATCAAAGAAAGGTGTCTCAGCAGCCTCTCACACCACATTGATTATAGTCCTCGGTTTGGAGGTAGTAGGAAGAGGGTTGAACCTAGTGGCTAACCAACCACATGTGCGACCTATTGACCAACTTGGTGCAAGTGAGTGAAAAGTGAGAGCAACCCACAAATAGAAAAAAATACAAAATCCATGAAATGCCAAAACATAACCACATGAAGTCTGCTTTATCATATTGAGATCAACCTTGTTTCTTAATGGCATTCACTATGTGAGGTTTTCTTTCATATGGCAAGCTCCTTGGAGAAACTATTCACATAATCCATATTTGTAGAAATGATTATAGGAACAACTAAAACCTTCTAGAACACATCAAACTTTTGCCAATTATGCTTTCATATATGGTAATGATCAAGGAATACAAATGTCAATGCCATTTTGGTTATAGCTCATGGGTACCAACTTTTTGTATTTACATGTAGTAATATTATGGTACTCATGTATATGTATGATAAATAATTGAAATTCTTAAGCCTTTAGTGAGTTGTAAAGTGTTAAAACTTATTAAACTTTATGGATTGTCTCATCATTGATTCCTTTTGCTAGAGGCCATTAAAAGGTTATAAAAGAACTGTTTGATTGTTACAACGCAACAAATCACAAAATCACGAATTAGTGAATAGGTGCAAAATCATAATTCCATTTTCATTGTTAGAATATGACACATTAACTTGTTTAGTTGTGCATACATACATACATACATACATACATACATACATACATACATACATACATACATACATACATACATACATACATACATACATACATACATACATACATATATATATATATATATATATATATATATATATATAGTCTTGAAAATTGCATGTAGTGTGCAAGACAAGTCATATAAGCAAACCTTTAAGGCATTAATAAGTTTTGTATCCATGTTGGCAAGAATAGAATTTGTGTAAGTTTGTCAAAGTAAAAAACAAGTAAAGTGGTGTGTTTGCATATGTAGCACATGATTAATGACAAAGTATATATGAATATTAGTATAGTCACATCATGGTGATTGTAAGAAAAAGTGAGAACATTCCATATTTAGGGCTCGAGGAAAGGTGTGGATGTGAGAAAGGAGGAGATGGGTTATTGAAATAAAGGAGAAATAGAGATCTACTAGATGAATGTTGACCATGATAGGGCTTACAACACTAACATAACATAAAATGGACAATTGTTTGGGTCCTCTTATGCATAAAGCATTGTCATTATTATTATTTATTGGTTTTATGTATGACCATAACTTCTTTCTCTTTCTAGAATGCTAACTTGCATGATTGGTTTATTTTAGATGTATAAAATCCAACAAATGGAATGCTAATAGAGTGTAGCCTTGTGCATTTCATGCCATTTTTTAATAGGTCCAAGGTATTTTATCATCTTGCTATAGTCAAATTTACTTCTCAAAATCTTCTCTTTTATGTGTGTGTGTGTGTTTGGGGGGGGGGGGGGGGGGGGGGAGGAGGGCACAAAGGGAAAGTTTTCCTCCCAAATGTATCTCATGCTATGCTTGTAAAATGAGTGAGACACAAGGAACTAAGGGTTACATACCCAATCACCCTAACCAAGGTATAAAAGTTGCAAGAGACCCAGTTTAGGGCATCCAAGTATTATCAATACTAGATTTGACTCTTTACCTTCCTTCCAACTCGCATGGCTTCCTCTGTCTCTCTCTTCTTGTCCTTCTCTCTCTTTTGCTAGTCTTTCTTACTCTTCTTCTCTCTTTCTCTCCCTTTCTCTCTCCTCTCTACTCCTTTTCTTTTCTAGGTCTCCTTCGTTACAGTTGGTATCAGAGCTTTAGACTTTGGTCCTTTCTCCCTTTTCCTTTTGCCAATCTAGCTCCCTTTTCAATGTAGGAAACCTTAGTTACTCGATCAATAGGTATAGGTACATCAAGAAGAACTACAATTAGTAGGTAGCTTTCTTGAAGACAAGTAGGAGCTATGGCTAGAGTTCTTGATATATCTAGAGTTAAAATGGTTAAATTAGCATGTCATTACCCTTTCTTATGCAAATATTAAGGGTTCTAGGGCAAATTTGGGGCCTCAAGTGTTGAAGAAGGAGCAAAACCCTAGTTACTTTTTACTTTAGAACTTCTCTCTCTCTCTTCTTGTTCAAATTTCGATGGACTCTCAAACAATATATCTTCATTGTCCTTTTGCAGTTGCCCTCCCTATGTCTCAAAGGAGCATTTCTTGCATGATTTTGGAGTACACCAAGCACCATTAGTGCTTGTAGTAGAGCCGCATAGACAATAGCTAACATCCCATAAAATGCACCATATTTTGTAATAACTACCTTGCTTACTTCTTCTTTGCATAATCAATCCTCCAGTTGAGTACCTTCAAGCCCTTAATTTCTTGAGCAAATGGGACCCTCCATGGCCGAGCCTTGAATCCCCCTTTCATCTTTCTTGTTGGTTCTCCCTCTTGAGATGATCAAACCTTGTTGTACACAACTTTGGACAGCCATTGAAGCTTAGTCCAAGCTTTCACATCCTTCACAACCTCTTCAATCTTAGCCACTAGGATCTCCTTCAACCATTCCTGGACAAATTGAATGAGATTGAAGACATGGAGCTTTGAATACAATGATTTTTCATGGGTAACCATGAAAGGTCAACCTAAAGCTTTCAACTCTTGAAGAATAAGCAAGACCACGCAATTTATGATTATAACTCATTGAAGGTACCTTGCTTCCCTAGGTTGAATTGATGGAGGATTTGGGGCCTTATTGATTGGTCAAGCTCCATTCATCTACTCTAAGCACTAAAGAGATATACTAATTAACTCCTAATCTCTCATTGAATCCATTTGCTAAGCTAAATCCTCTTGTTAGAGAGATTTAAGGGTTGTATATTGCCTTGTACTTAGAATCTTTCATTGAGTGCATGTTGTCCAAGTGAAATTAGTAGATTGATTGCCTTCCCCACTACATAAGGAATGCAATTAGTCATGGAAACATTGTTCAATTAGTTTATGCTTATCCTAACATTTCCCTTGCGGTGTGTGTATGGATTTGATCCTAAAAGAGAGTAATAAAACATTGGAAAAGGATGAGTTGGCATCCAATGAGTCATGGGATTTCTAAGGTAAGCCCCTCTTCCACACCCAAACAATTGTCCATTCCTAGCACTTTATAAAAAGACCCATCATTTATTTTTCCACATGCATCTCATGTTGGTTGAGTAATTAAATATGTCTACAATGTATACTCCAACTGAGGAAAAAGGCAAATGCTAGATGAGGTGGTAAGACAAAAGAGAGGTGACCCTCCCTTACCACACTTAAGACCCTAATGGGATGCACCACCTAAGCTAGGGGAATTTTATCCATCTCTTGGTAATCCAAAGCCTAATACTTGTATGCACATGTAGTTACACTCCATGATTATTCCATTCTTTATGGTGGCAAGTGGTTTTTCGAAAACTGAAAACCCCTAGAGAGACTGTAGTTAGATTTGATTTTGTGTAGCTTAGTTGTTTGCAGCGTGAATATTAGTTTAGTCATTTTGTAATTGGATTTTCTATGTTTAGCTTAGGATTTGTTTTGTCCTTTTGATTGGATTTTTGAGTGTGGAAACTTGATGGCCTTGGTCGAGTTTGGAATAATTTGGACAGGTTGCAATTAGAGTTTGCAATTGGCTCTACTGAACATCATGGAACATGTAAGTTTTCTTGTCAAGACTCTTGCATATCATGAGAATTATGGATTCACAAGCACATCACATAGCACTTGTTGATAAACTACACTTGGGGGTCGTCTCTTGATTCTTTCAAATATCTCCATGCCATGGGTAGGGTTAAATCACATTTTGCACCATCGTTGAGTACTTGCATGATGGCATGAGGCCCTCTTAGTTGCACATGCACTTGAGAGAGCACCATTCAATGAGCATGCATTCCTTCTTACACGCACCAAGTTGGGATTTTCATAAGTGAGTTAGGAACCTCTAGACGAGTGGGAAAGGTGGTTGGGTAAGTTTGGTGTACAAATCGGATGTTGGATGTGTACATAGCAAGCGCCAGAAGGTCCCCAAGAACAAAGAACTCTACTTAAGCTCAAAAAGCAAGAAAGAAGGTTCGCACGACATGAGACAAAAAGACAAATTGGGTACAATCTCCCCCCATGCCTTGTGTGAGCACTTCACAAGTTATGTATTTATAAATTTATTCATCTCCAAGCTCAAAAATAGCCCAATTTTACAATAAGCATACTTTATCTTTTGTATTTGCTTTTCTCCAAATAAAGAATAAAGTGTTTGAGTGGCCCAAAATTCAGGATGTGCCCAAATACAATGTCCAATAATAAAATATTTACACGCCTAAATAAATATTAGTATCACACCTTTAATGATAAGATGCATGCCCATCAAAATTGATAATTTATTCTAAGTAATTTGAATACACGTTATCACCCAGTGCTTCCCAACACCACCGCCACTTGCTTTACACATCAACTGAAGCATTCACAATTGTTAGAAAATAATAAAAGTAAACCGACAAAAGTGAATACCTAGCAATCTTCAGCTACAAAATAAATAAATAGATTGGAACTCTATCCTAACCTTAATTTAATACGAGTGCACTCTAAACTCATAAACGTCCATTAATTTAAATATATATTTTGTAGAATCACCCGCCATGGAATCACCCACGTACACATTAAATTAACTGGATGCCCAAAAAGGACACACATCCCCGTCAACTTCTCGCACAAGGAATCCACCTTGTGTACAAGCCCCAAAAAATAAATATAGTTTTACGAAATCCACCGCAAAACCTCACGGAATCCACCATGGAATATGTCTCCTAGCATCATACCGCCGGGGTGGGATAGCAATTGTCCTCAATTTCTATTTGCTCAATGTGGAGCGAGCTGTGAGGGGTAAGCACTTAGGTCGCGAGCATGCATCCATTAGACCTCCTCAACAGGATGATTTTTAAACTTAACCAAATATCTAGAGTATCTAGGCCACTTCTAGTGGTCATAAAGTCAGTGTCTAGAATAGTTTCAGGTTCAAGGATTTCAGTTTCTTCTTCTAACAAAGGAGGGTTTTCATAGACAGTGTGAACAGGTAATTGGCCTCTAAAAGGTCGTAACAAACTAATATAAAAATTATTGTGGATTTTTTAGTGTTGGGGTAGTTCTAATTTAAATGCATTGCCATTGATTTTGTCAATGATCTTGAAATGTCCATAAAATCTAGGGGCTAACTTAACAACATGGTGTTTCTCAACACTTTGTAATCTTCTCTTTTCAATGCGTAACCAAACATAATTATCAACTTTGAAACTCGTAGCTTTTCTTTTCTTGTTAGCTTGTTTAGTATATGATTCCTAGGCTTTCGCAATCATGTCTTTAACTTCAGTAAAAATAGTAGCATGCATATTGGCAATATCATCAGCAGCTTTAACTTTGTTTGACAATGATATAATAGGTGTAGACAATCTATGTCCATAAATGATTTCAAAATGTACTTTTTGTGTAGCTGTGTATGGTGTATTATTATATGCAAATTGAAGTAAATGTAAGTGTGTATTCCATGTTTGTGGTTTTGAAATTGTGTATACACGCAAAAGATCTAAAACTGTACTGTTAGTAGCTTCTGTTTGTCCATTTGTTTCAAGATAAAATGCAGATGAGAAATCAATCTTAGTACCCAAGTTAGCAAACAATGTAGTCCAAGAAGTATTGCAAAATCTAGAATCACAATCAGAAATAATAACTTTTGGCAAACCATGGTTAGTGAAAATAGTTCTTAAAATTTTTTGAGCAGCTTGGAATGTAGTTAATGTTTTCTTGCATGGAAGAAAATATGCTTGTTTACTAAATCGATCTACAATAGCCCAAATCATGTCATGATTAGCTTGGGTGTTGGGCAAACCAGTTATAAAATCCATTGAAGTATGTCCCCATGGTTGTTTAGGGATTGGTAAAGGCATTAACAAACCATATTGCTTACTATGGTGTTGCTTAACTCTTTGACAAATTAAACACTCAGATACAAAGTTACAAACATCAGATTCCATCTATGGCTAGTAAAAATATTCAACCATTGTATGCAAAGTAAAAATAATACCTCTATGGCCTTGATATGGGAGACAATGAATTTCATGCTATACAAATGATCTAAATGGAATAGTTATATACATGTAACCTTTTCTCATAAAACATAAATCCATTAGAATAAGATAATGAATCTATTGGAATCTAATTATTTACAACTTATTTATTCCAATTAGCTTGAAAACTGGGATCTTGGTCATAGGTATTTTGCATAGGGATAAGGAAATCAAAAGATATAATAGAGATATTATAGATACTTAGTCGTCTACTTAAGGCATCGGCAACAACATTCTCTTTTTCAAGTTGATATTGGATAAGTGGATGAAAAATTTGAATAAAAATAGCCCATTTAATATGAGGGTCAGAAATTTGTGGTTGACTAAGGAGATGTTTGATACTTTATTGGTGAGTTTTGATCATGAATTCAGATCACATTAAATAGTGTTTCCATTGACATAAAGCTTGTACTACAGCTAGCAATCCCTTATCATAGGTAGAATACTTGAGTTTAGATGGTTTAAGTTTGTAGCTAGAGTAGGCTATGGGATGTGAATCTTGCATAAGGACAGCTCATATTTCAAATCCACTAGCATCAGTGACTACTAGGAAGAATGGTCTACTAAATTCAGATAATTGCAATATAGGGGCATGGGTTAAAGCATATTTCAATAAATCAAAAGACTTTTGCTCATTATCAAACCAATGATATACAATATATTTCTTTAACAATTTTGTCAAAGGCAATGCGAGCAATGAAAATTTTCTCACAAATTTTTTGTAAAAGCTAGTAAGACCTAAGAAAGAACGTAATTCATGCACATTTTTAGGAATCGACCAATTCAAAATTGCTTCTATCTTTTTAGGATCAACTTTAATACCATCAGAAGAAACAATATATCCTAAATATTCAATGTGGGTTTGGAAAAATTCGCTCTTTTCAGGGTTAGCATATAATTGATTCTCTTTCAATAATTTGAAAACCAAATATAAATGTTCATAATGCTCATTCTCATTCTTACTAAAAATCAATGTGTCATCAAAGAAAACAATTACAAAATGCTGATGCTTCAAAAATATGTGATTCATCATACGACTAAATGTGGCTGGTGCATTAGTTAAACCAAAAGGCATAACAAGGAATTCATAATGACCAAATTGAGTTCTAAATGCAATTTTGAAAATATCATGTGTATCCAGTCGTACTTGATGATATCCAGATTTGAGATCTAAATATTGTGACCCCTTATAGTTTATCCATGAGGTTGTCTACCCTAGGGATCAGATATCTATTCTTGACAGTGATCTTATTTAGGGCACGATAGTCAATGCACATCCTATAGGTATTATTTTTATTCTTAATTAACAGGGCAGGTGCACCAAAAGGATAACTACTCAGCCTAATGAGTCCTTGGGTCAACAATTCTTCAACTTGGACTCGGATTTCTTTATGTTCAATTTGATTGTGTCTATAAGGTGCTTTACATGGTGGTTGAGAACCAGAAATTAAGTCTATTTTATTATCTTTAGGACATGTAGGTGGTAAACCAAGTGGTAAGTCAACAACAAAACAATCTTTAAATTGTGAAAGAAATTGTGCGTACCTAGGATGCATCTAATTTTCCTTAGCTTCAATTTCATTCACCCATACTAAGTATGATTTGCTACCTTTTCTTAATGCACATTTAGCATGTATGTGACTAAGCAATGGAAAATTATCAAAAGTGTGTGTACCATATAATGTAATGTGTTTTCCATTAGAATGAATCTTCATTGAATGTGTGGAATAATCTATATCAGAATTATATTATGACGCCAAGGCATTCCTAAAATAATATCACTAGATTTAAAGGCACAACCAAGAAATTTTTGCACTCAACATAATTGCCAATTTTAATTTTTAAATCATGGACTTCTTGTGTACCATTGTATCTCGTACCTAAGAATGCAACCTTTATGCGATAATGAGTTGGAATAGTACGTAAATTCAATTCTTTGATCAATTTTGCAGAAATAAAATCGTGTGTGCTCCCATTATCATGCAAAATAATCTTTTCTTTACCATGCACAAAATATTTTATCATTAATAAAGAATGAAGATTTGGCATACCTGGTAAAGTATCTGAAGTAGTACCGATATCATCATCATCTTCCGTAAAGTCTGACATTTCTTCATGGTCTTCATCTTCAATCACTCCCAAGTAGTTGATGTGAACAGTTGGCTTTTTGGATTGACAATTCACTGCTAGATGTCCAGGTTGGTGGCACTTGTAGGAGACTATAGGCTTGGCTTTAGAACATTATTGGTAATGTCTGGGAGTTTAGGTATGTTGGGATTTGGCTAGAAAGATGGCTTAGGATTTGGATTTATGTTTGATGGTAAAGCAAGGGGTCATGTCCAAGGTTTACGGAAAGAAGATGGAACAAAATGATTCTGATTGAATCTTCGAAAGTTAGAATTGAATTACTTTGTACCAAAGTTACTGTTAGTTGGGAATTGTTGTGATCGCTTCTCTCATCCTCGAATTTTGTCTTCAGCATCATGGGCTAAAGAAATCACGTCCTCGAGAGTCGTTGGCTTGAACATGTTCACCTCCACATAGAAGTGACCAAGCAAACCAAACATAAACTTGCGTTTGTGGATAGCCTTAGGTACATCTTCAAGCATTCAAAGTTGCAATAAGACATTCCAGAAACGCTCAGTATATTGCGAAATAGGCTCACGATCTCTTTGTTGCAAAAGATCCCACTGTTTGATTGCTTTTTCATGGAATTGAGGTGGAATAAAATTCTACAAAAATTTCTTTTGAAAAGCCTTCTAAGTAGTAGGACAATCAATACTTTTGCGGACAAAATTCCACCATAACGAAGTACGAAAATTAATGAAGTTCTTTTTCCAACGAATACTTCGTCCATGTAAACTACGTATAGCAATCTGTTTGCTAGAGATTGGCTCTATCAGAGTGCAGGTATGAATAGGGGCTTGCAAGAAGATTGGAAACAAGTTCGGGATTGGTTGTGTATGAACTCCCACTATGGAAAATGTTGAAAAATTGGAATCTTAAGCTTTAGTAAGCTTTAACTTTAAGCTTTATAAAAGCTTAAAGAAATTTTTGAAATCAACGAGGACAGGAGGACGTCAACAAGGCTAATTCGATGACGATCAGTACGTCATGCTGCTGCTAACATTGGAATTGGAGAGCTTAAGCTTTGCTTAAGCTTTTATAAAGCTCTAAGCTATTCTTAATGAAGTTTTTACTCTCTGTTATATCTGAGAAGAAAATTTCTTTCAAAAAAACTTCCCGTATAACACCATATTGGGGATTATGGGAATTTCCCATAAGTTTGGGACATGTGGTCAAATATTTGGATTTGTCATAACTTGAACATTATAACTCCAAATCGAGTTCTCTATAGCTCAATAGATTCCATTTTTCAAGCACTTGCCAATGATATGTCACATCATATGGTTTTGAGAAACTTATGGGCATGTTATCTGGGTGCCATCTTTTTAGTATTCAAGAAATGGAAATTGGGAGATTCTCAAACTCACTAATATTGTGTTGAGTGGTCCTTCGTCAACAGAGAGTGGTCCTTCACGATCCAACAACACAGCAGAGGGTTCTTCACCACCACGAATACGTTAGTATTGATGGTTCTTCGCCTTCACGTGAGATAGTAAGCGATTGGAAGCCCTTGATCTCAGCTTTGCTCTAATACCACTGGTACGCAAATTGAATGTTGGATGTGTACATAGCATGCGCCAAAAGGTCCCCAAAAACAAAGAACTCTATTTAAGCTCAAAAATCAAGAAAGAAGGTTTGCACAATATAAGGAAAAAAGAAAATTTGGGTACAATCTCTCCCCATGCCTTGTGTGAGTGCTTCACAAGTCATGTATTTCTAAATTTATTCATCTCCAAGCTCAAATATAGGCCAATTTTACAATAAGCATGCTTTAGCTTTTGTGCTTGCTTTTGTCTAAATAAAAAATAAAGCGGTTGGGAGGTCCAAAAGTTGGGTTGTGCCCAAATACAATGTCCAATAATGAGATATTTAAACCGTGTACCCATGCGTATATAAAATAATAAATATTTATCAAACGCTTCAATAAATAAGCACACTTAAATAAATATTAGTGCTACGTCTTTAATGATAAGACGCGTACCCATCAAAATTGATAATTTCTTCTAAGTAATTTGAATATACGCTATCGCCCAGTGCTTTCCAACACCACCTTCGCCTGCTCTACACATCAACTGAAGCATTCACAATTGTTAGAAAATAATAAAATTAAACCGAAAAAAGTGAATACCTAGCAGTCTTTAGTTACAAAATAAATAAATAGGTTGCAACTCTATCCTAACCTTAATTTAATATGAGTGCACTCTAAACTCATAAGCGTCCATTAATTTAAATATGTATTTTGTGAAATCACCCACCATGGAATCACCCGCATGCACATTACATTAATTTGACGCCCAAAAAGGGTAGGTGTCCTCGTCAACTTCCTGCACAAGGAATCGACCTTGTGTACGAGCCTTGGCAAATAAATATAGTTTTACGGAATCCACCGCAAAACCTCACGGAATCCACCGTGGTCTCATGGAATCCATCATGGAATATGCCTCTTGGCATCAGAGTTAGAGGGTTGTGAAGGACACCATCAGTTGTGAGATGGATTGTTTTCCTAGTCAACATCTTAAGAACCATCATTTTTTAGCAACATATAAATTTTGGGTGGGTGGAGCAAAGTACAATATTTTTTCTTACTAAGAGTTGAGACGTGAGATTAAGGATGAATTCTAATCAAGGAAATGTGTTTGCATATTGCATAACACAAGAGCACATGTAGATAGGCTAGGCATAATTAATTTAGTGCATTCATTATTTTTGTGTGGAGCATTGCTTGTTTTGGAGCATCGCATGGATCCAACTTTGCATTTTTTGCAAATTATAAATGATTGGGCACGAAGTTCATTTTAAAGCATACTGTCTAAGACACATTGCATAAATGAAATCAAGTACATATGGAAAATTTAAAACTTTGAAGAATCAAGGGAGGAGTCAACATGAACTAGAATATCTGATCTTGGAGAAGACCTCTTCATTCAAGCTAGAGATGGTTATTAAGGACCATGTGATATATGGGGAAGGCAACATGTTCTAGAAGAAAGTTTGATCGAAAGTGTTTGTTAGTATTCATTATGATTGTTAATATAAAGGCCATCTGGACTAACAAGATGAGACCGGCTTTAAAGTAGGGTTGGGAGGGTATTTGGAAGAGACTGGTTTGCCTGTTAGATGGCCAGTTTATTATTACAAAGGAAAGACTATATATTGTGGCACTATAGGTTGCATTGTAAATATTGAGAATTAAGATTTTTGGGAGACTTGCTGCATATAATAGAACATCTATGCATGTTCAAGGGCTTCCTGTGTTTTTCATTCTACAGTCTATGGATGCTTTTTGGTTGAAGGGAGATACACTACACTATGTTTGAAGGAGACATTGTATTGGATATCTTACATAAGGAGTCATTGTGATCATCTTCGCTATCGATGCAACTTGTGTGATCTAAGGGTGCTATCTATATGCGTGTTGAGAAATAGGTTATTGAGAAATTAGTGTGTTCTCAGATATGGCAAAAGTTTCTTGAGCTTGATATCACATGTATAACTAGAGGTGGCTATTGGAGTTGTTGATCAACATGATAGTTGAAAAAAGCATCTTTATTCATAGAAGCAGAGATATGTGATTCTTGAGATAAAGAAGAAATATGCTACAATCTTTGTCGTAGTGAATCTGATGCCACAGTGCAATTCAATGGTCAAGCAAGTTATTGACAATCATGTGAGTATTTCACGGACACAAGAATCCCACAATGTACTAGGGAAGCATAACAATGATGGAAGCATCGAAGTGTCTCAGTGATGAAAAGGTTCTTGAAAGCTTATATCAACGAATCGACATCGACAACATCTTCTAAATCTTGAAGCGAAAGTTTATTCAGCAGCTTGTTATCATTATTTATATAGGCAAATTAGCACTAATGGTCATGACGGAATGGCTTTGAAGTAGCAAATTATTTTAGTTGTGATGTGTCAAAATGCTCGCTGCTAGGCAGAAAACTACATGACAAATCGAGAACATTGGTGGCATTTTGGAAGATACAATTCGTAGACGGCAATTTTTTAATGTAAGCAAAAATGGCATATTCCAGAACACAGACAGTGAGCTGACATGGCGGCATTTATCACAAGCAGCTTGAAGCAGGAATGGCGTTCTGTCAGCGGCATTATGCACACAAAGTGATGGCAGCTGCCCAACGCCAATGAAGACATGAAATATAGTGGCCGTCGTTAATGTTCCAGAATGATGGCTTTAAATAGAAAAACGTTTTAAAGCTTAAGCAACAACGAAAAAATAAAGCTTTTAAGCTTTATGGAATGATGGAAAGCAAAAAAGCCCAAAAAAGCCAAAACACAACATATGTGTGTATTGAGAAAAACTATATAAATGAGGTGTAAGAGGTGCCACACTCATGCCTTACTCCACTACAAGGATATAGAGACAAAGCGATGGCGCTTTCCGATGCAAATTAGCAGCATCGCTAAAAAACGCAGGCCGAAATTCGAGCACGTTATTTTGCGCGAACGAACGAAAGAGAAAGCGAAAGGGAGAGTGAACTCCATCTTGCATTTGAGAGGGAGAGGGAGAGAAAGAGAAAGAGAGATAGAGGGAGAAGGAAAGCTTCTCACCGCTGCCGCCGTCGTTTGCGAAGAAGAGGAGGAAGTGTATGGAGGGCGAAGAGGAGCCGCCGTCGCGAAGAGAAGCCGCCGAATCCATCCTCGGGTCTTTGCGGTGAGTACATTGTTCCCTCTTGCTTTGTTTTTGTTTTTTCTCTTTTTCTTTTACTTGTTTTTGCTGAAAATCATGTGTATTCGGAGAGAAAGAGAGGAAATAAAAAAGGGAGAGGAAGAGAGAAAAGGAAAGAATGAACGAGAGAGAGAGGGAGAAAACATTAAACATAATAGCAAAAGAGAGAAAGAGAGGGAGAAGGAGGAAGGAAGGGAGAGAGAGAAGGAGGGAGAGGTTGTTGTTATTGTTATTGTTTTATTTCTTTTCTTTTTTTCTTGTTTGTTGTTGTTGTGGTAGTCGTAGTAGTGGTGGTAGTAGTGGTAGTTATTATTGTTTAATTTCTTATTTTCTTGTTTGTTGTTGTTGTGGTAGTCGTAGTAGTAGTAGTGATAGTGGTAGTGATAGTAGTGGCTGTTGTTTTCTAATTTCTTTTTTTCTTGTTTGTTGTTGTTATGATAGTCATAGTCGTGGTCGTAGTCATCATAGTCATGGTTGTAGTAGTAGTACTAGTAGTAGTAATAGTAGTTTTCTTGTTTGTTGTTGTTGTAGTAGTAGTAGTTTTTTTTCTTTTCTTGTTTAATGTTGTTTGGTTTTCTTGTTTGTTGTTGTTGTTGTTGTTGTTTTCTTTTTTCTTTTCTTGTTTATTGTAGTGATAGTGGTAGTGGTCTATTGTTATGGTAGTCATAGTCATAGTCGCAATCATAGTCGTGGTAATAGTAGTAGTAGTAGTAGTAGTAGTAGTTTTCTTGTTTGTTGTTGTTGTAGTAGTTGTTTTTTTCTTTTCTTGTTTATTGTTGTTTAGTTTTCTTGTTTGTTGTTGTTCTAGTAGTAGTAGTAGTTTCTTCTTCTTTTCTTGTTTGTTGTTGTTGTTTTTTCTTCTTGTCTTGTTTATTATAGTGGTAGTGGTAGTGATAATGGTAGTAGTAGAGAGAGATATATATTTTTGTTAAAGGAAATGAGAGAGGGAGAGGAACAAAAGAAAGAAGAAACGAGAGAGAGAAAATAAACATACAACATAATAAAGAAAGAGAAAAAGAGAGAGAGATAGAAGGAGATGAGAGAATGAATGGATAAAAAACAAAAGGAGAGTGGTGGCAAGGTCCGGTAAGTTTCGGTGCAATATCACGAGACGGGAAACACTCCGACATACGTTAATTTGTGGGTGGGTGGAGGCTTTACATACGTTAATTTTGTTGAGTTACAAGAGAAGAAATCCCTTCTCAAACAATTTAAGAAAAAAAAATGATAACAAAAACAAATTGTTTGTCGTAACATAGAACAAATGGAAAACGATGAAGGTCGTGATGTTCAAGATCGTGAGGCATATCTTAATCAGCGTGTCGCATGTCCTTGCTCTCAATGTAAGTTGGCAATTAGATGAAAATGTCGATTGTCTATAGAATACGTATGACGCTTTGACGAGTTTCAATCTAAGATCATTGATCATGCAATCTCAGATTTTGAGCAAACGGTAAGAAAAGTGTATATCAATCATGCATTGTATTCGCAAGCTAATTGAATACCATATACAAAAACATTGGGTGTGGCTGGCAAATTTTCTATCCAAGGAGGTGACGTCTCATCCCAAGGAGGAGTGCACCATTTGCGGCCAATTAGAAGAGTTCGTGGGCGTACGATGGGTGGAGTGCCTAAGCCAATCCACCACTTGGAAGGTACTACCCAATCTATATCATCAATACCAAAGGAGACATGTAGTCTTCTAGACTTACCTACAATCTTGGACCCTGAGATGGAGACAATGATCGATGCATTGATACCTATGGATGTGGAGACTTCTGATTCGCTTAGAGAGGAAGCATCCATACCATTATATGATGGGTGCCAAGTATCTCACCTGAAGACACTGCTTGCACTCCGAAGTGTGCAAGAAAAATACGGTTAGAGCGATGGGAGTGTGACCGAGTTGTTTAGATACCTTGTACGTACACTTCATTGATTTATTTTCGGCACTATCATAAAAATATTTGTGCTTTTTCAAGGTGTTTTATGATTTTTTTTTGGATTATTGAATTATCGTATATTACCACTTGCAAATACAATACCTAAGTCTCGTGATGATGTGCAACATGTTTTATGAAAGCTTGGCATGGAATACAACAACATCCATGCATGTATCAACGATTTCATACTGTTTTGAGGAGAATACGAGACTATGGAGACATGTCCAAAGTGTGGTGCTCACATGTATTGATAGGACTTACAAGGGCAAACCATCACTCAAAAAGTTCTTAGACACTTTCAACTTATCCCCCGCATAAACCACATGTTTCGTACATCCAACATGGCGATCTTGACGATGTGGCATGCGCAGAATAGGTCCACAAATGGAGTTCAACGAATATCAATGGATTCACACACATGGAGCCACATTGACTCTACCTTCCCAGGCTTGAGCCAAGGAATCTTCGGCTCGGTCTTGCTATGGATGGCTTGAACCCATTCGGTCTGCACTCAACTTCTTACAGTGTGTGGCCTATAGTCCTTGTCAACTACAATATCCCTCCATTGCTTTCTACGAAGAAAGGACATCTCATCCTTAGCTTGCTCGTTCCCGGCCGCTACAAAGTCAAAAATATGGACGTGTATCTTTGTCCATTAGTCGATGAGCTTAAGATTTTGTAGGAGAAGGGGGACACCGTGCAAGATATGAGCAAGCGTGATGGTCAATGGTCCGCCAATATTTGATCCATTCTTACGTGCACCATGCATGACTTTTTGGGATTCGGAGAGTGCTCAGGTAAGTAGGCTTCCATTCTCGTTGGTAATATCTATCATAGCTCGTTCAAGTTTGTATTCACTGGATAGAGGTGTTGAGACAGGTCTGGTTATCTCAAGTTATCATGCATGTCCATTGTGTGGCCCAAAGTTAGACTCTTGAAGGTCATGAACCATGAAGAAGATGGTATATCAAGGACACACCGCTTTGGTAATATCTATCATAGCTCGTTCAAGTTTGTATTCACTGGATAGAGGTATTAGGACAGGTCTGGTTATCTTAGGTTATCATGCATGTCCATTGTGTGGGCGACAGTTAGACTCTCGAAGGTCACGAACCATGAAGAAGATAGTATATCAAGGACACACCACTTTCTTGCCAGAGAGTCATGAACTCAGGAAAGGTTTTCTTGGACGACCTCGAGCACATATGAATGCCCAAAGCTGGTACGAGCTAAAAATGGTCCACAGGACTCACATCCAAACGGAATGCAACGGTTCTCAGTTTTCTATGAGTTGCCATATTAGATCCACTTACAAATCAACCACTTGTTAGATCCCATGCATATTTTCAAGAACATGGGCAGCTTGCTATGGGACCACATCATAGGAAAGAGAGACACTATAGGGGCACAAATGGATTTGAAGGAGGTAGGCAACATGGAGGCGCTTTGTCTGCAGTCTAGTGCTGATGGTCACTTGTAGCTACCTCGCGCTTCTTGGGTTTTTTTTCCCTAAAGAAGAGCGCATTGTGAAGCAAATAGTCAAGTCTATCCGCACTTCGATAGGTATGATGCATTCGCTCAAGTCTGTGTTTTCTAAAGACGACCAATTATAAGGATTGAAATCCCATGATTCGTATAAGATATGTCAAGTTTGTACTACGAATGGATTGTAAGTGACCTGTGTATTTTGCTATTTGGAGTGTAGTCGTTATTCATAATGCTTCCTATTTTATGGAAGTTTGTACTATCGGTCATAATCGCAAGATGTCTTACTCCAGAAATACACGAGGCGATTTACAGGTTTTTGACTTTAGTGCAATGGATCTCATAGAAGGAGATTAAGACGTCCTCTATTAAATCCGCAAGGCAAGGAGCAGTGGAGATAGTCTGTCTCTTTAAGAAATACCTACCTACTAGCATGCTCACGATACAAATCTACCTTCTTGTGCATCTTGTAGATGAAGTGGAGATTGCTAGACGTGTCCATACGTGATGGATGTTCTTCTTGGAGCGCTTCATGAAAACCCTAAAGGCTTTGTGTGACAATGAGCTCGGCCAGAAGGTAGCATGGCTAAAGGTTGGTTGGTGTCTGAGGCATTAGTGCATATTTCATAATGGCTACCAACGGTGGATTCAAACAACAATATGCTATGGTCGCTAAAGAACGATGATAGACTGACCGGAGATTTGGTGGTTGGAAATGGGGTAGAAAAAAGAATAGATGCAACAATGGAGGAGAAAGTGAATCGCTTTTGTATGTTGCACCATGCCTCTATGGAGACGTGGCTCACTAGGTACCAGTAAGCTAGGAAATATCGAGAGGAAGCGCGATTTGAATTTCGACATAGTACGCGCCATCAACCGATTCGATATCCCGAGGACATGAAGGAGATGCCGCAGTTTATGTCAACACAATGATTGCATGGAGCTTTGACTGCAACGTCTCACGAAGGGGCGAAGGTCTCAACCGAGGAGTGGGAATTCTCGAGGGGATGTAGTCCAAAGGTGATGAGTGTTTCAATGTACAGTACAAAATATATAGTATGGCATGGTCGTGCGGATGGCATTTTCGCGTGGAGCATATTGACAAAATGCGCTCCACAACTGATTGTGGTATCATGGCAAGGTTCAAGCAAGAGAGCCGATGACGAGCAATGGATCCAAACATGGTTATAGATGAGATGGAGTATTTTGGAAACTTGCAAAGTATTGTCACGGTGGATTATCGTAGCTTCCCCATGATCCTATTTAATGTGCAGTGGTTCAAAGTGGTACTTGAAGGAGTTGGAGCAACAGTTCGACAAGGTCCATCTGGATTTCTCGAAATAGATTCTGAAAAAAAATAGACGGATTTGTGTGACACATTTGTGTTGCCGATCCATTGTGAACAGGTGCATGAACTCCTGTTTTTTACTTATATTACGACATGATACATGTCACAATAGTTAAATCTCTCTTGTATGTGATTATGAACATGTAATTTTCTATCCAAACCCTCGACAACCTCGATGGTGGTACGTTATACCTTCACCTCTCCGAAGTGCGAAAGTATATGATCATAGCAATGTTTCGAGCATAAATGAGAACAATATGCAAATAGAGGGGTCAATATTGCAAGGGATGGAGGCCACCAAAAGTTTGGAGCATGTAGAGGAGCCAACATCAGGTAACAATGATGGAAATACATAAGTCCAAGAATTCTTTGAGAACGAGGTGGACTCATCCTTTTGTGGTAACATGTCTATCAACCTTCCAGTGTACGCAGGATTGTGTCAGGAGATTGACATGGGACCATAGGATACTTCATACTTGGAGCATCCACCTACTCAATTTGTTGATGAATCACTTATAAGGGTACATAAGATATGCATTTTAAGTAAGATCATTTTTTAAATATTTATATTACCGTACTTTGTATGATTTATATTGATTATGCTAACATCAATTTTTATCTGTGCAAGTGACCTTTGTGGATATTTAAATCATCACGATGATTCGAGAGATGAGGGACGAGGAGCTATAGGAGATCTTCACGTGTATGTCTCCAGATCAGATGGCGAGATTCTGAGATATGGTGGACCAGGATCTATCTCGGACGCCATCAGGCCATTCTATTAGATCTATTTCGGCACGCTCTGATGCTTCAGTTTCCAATAGACGATATCGGCACTCCAAACTTGGACCAGACGGAGGGAGTGATTCAAGGGGATGCTACGGAGATTTGGATGCTGTGAGTCCACTGTCAGCTCGAAATACAAGTGCTACTCCTCACACTTGTGGCGGTTCGAGAGAGTGTGGCTCGGGTGGTTGCGGTGGAGGTACCAACGCAGTGTCTCCGTCTCGCCGTTCTGCTGGAGTTGTGTCACCCGTAAGATTTGTCACACCTATGGGACGTCTACTCCAATCACTCCAACTTTTTCTCAGCCGTATGTAGGTGGCACCCCTATGGGTGCTACTCTGAGAGATACTACCCTCGTAGGTACACCAGATGTACAGGGGTCTCCTGGATTTGCCCAGGAGCGTGGTCGCTGTAAAATATTACACGGCGCAGCGAACAGAATCTGAGAAAGAGATAGAGAGTACACAATAGATAAGAGGAGAATCAGTAAATTCTTTAACTCCAAATAACTGATACAAAGATAGCTCTGTCCACCCGTGCGCTTCCACTGTGTGAAGCTTAGATGGCAATCTAGACAGAAGATAGGTGAAGAGCTTAAGGCTAGCTAGAACAACAACTCTGACTGGGTGAAAGATGAGTGAGAGATGGCTGTGAAGGGGTTTAGCTTTTATAGCCCGCGAAGGTCGTTAGGTCGGCCTGCTGACCGACCTACCATATGAGCCTCCATTAGTCGGCAAAGGAATATTTCATGGAATATTCCCTTTACCATCGGGGCCCCTTTTAACTCCCTTACACCATAACTCGATGCAATGCGCCTCGAGTTGCTACCAGCTTAACCACTCTGTCTAACCCAAAGATTAGACCCACAACAGTCACCTTTTTGCCATCCCGTCACATAGACCTCATCTGATATACAAGTCAAGACTCAACCAATGTCCGGGCTCACATTTGGCTTCTCCTCATAATGGGGGCCTTACAACTTTGAGCACCATGGATCATTGATAGCACCTAATGAGGGTGGGGCATTGATCATATCTAACACCCCCCCCTCAATGTCCACCCATAGGTGAACTATCTCCTTGGCCCAATTTCGAGTCTCTGAAGATGAACTTGAAGCAGATCCTTCGTAAGTGCTTTGGTGAAGATATCTGCTTCATTCTCCTCTGTTGGACAGTAGACCAGTTCCACTATCCCATCCTCCATCAAATCACGCACATAGTGATACTGGATCTCTATATGTTTGGTGCGTGCATGAAACACTGGATTTTTGGCAATGGCGATGCAACTCTGATTGTCACATCTCAGCACAGTTGGTTCTTCATCCTGCACTCCCATATGCCATAGAATCCTTCTCAACTATACGGCTTCACATGTAGCAAAACAAGCTACCTTGTACTCTGCTTCGGTAAAAGACAATGCCACTGTTGGTTGCTTCTTACTAATCCAAGAGAAAATTCCTGAACCCAAAGAGAAACAATAACCAGAAATTGACTTCCTGGAATCAATGTCTCTTGCCCAATCTGAGTCAAAGTTCCCCACAAGAGAAGCTCCGAAATTGTATGTGATACCATAGTCAAGAGTTTCCTTCAAGTATCTAAGCACCCGCATCCCAGCCTTCCAATGACTCTCATGAGGTTTGTTTGAGAACGTGCTCAAAACACCAATAGCAAAACTGATATCTGGTCTGGTGTTACACAAGTAGATCAGACTGCCAACCAACCTCCTATACCTCCCAATGTCTGCTAGTGCTGATGTATCCTCGAGGGATAACTTTGCATTCACCTCCATAGGCGTAGCTATCTCCTTGCACTCGGTCATGCCAAATGCCTTCAAGATCTCCCATGCATACTTCTTCTGAGAGATGAAGATCTTTCATGGCTCTTGCTAGACTTCAATCCCCAAACAATAGTGTAGCAAGTCTAAGTCTATCATTTCAAACTCAGAACTCAAAGCCTTTCGAGTTTGGTTAATCATATCTTCATAGTCACCTGTAATAAGAAGGTCGTCCACATATAGGACAATCACTACAAACTTTTTACCATCCCTGTAAACATACAAGTTAGCATCTGAGGCATATCTTTTGAAGTTTAGGTTTAAAAAGAACCTATCTATCCGCTGTGTTAGATATGATCAATGCCCCACCCTCATTAGGTGCTACCAATGATCCATGGTGCTCAACGTTGTAAGGCCCCCATTATGAGGAGAAGCCAAATGTGAGCCCGGACATTCGTTGAGTCCTGACTTGTATATCAGATGAGGTCTATGTGACCGGATGGCAAAAAGGTGATTGTTGTGGGTCTAATCTTTGGGTTAGACAGAGTGGTTAAGCTGGTAGCAACTCGAGGCGCATTGCATCGAGTTACGGTGTAAGGGAGTTAAAAGGGGCCCCTATTGTGGGGTCTGGGGGCTGCGGAAGCGGCCTCTGGCTGGGGGGTCCCTGGCCGACTAGTGGAGGCTCATATGGTAGATCGGTCAGCAAGCCGACCTAACGACCTTCGCGAGCTATAAAAGCTAAACTCCTTCGCAGCCATCTCTCACTCATCTTTCACCCAATCAAAGTTGTTGTTCCAGCTAGCCTTAAGCTCTTCACATATCTTCTATCTAGATGCCATCTAAGCTTCACACAGTGGAAGCGCATGGGTGGATAGAGCCATCTTTGTATCAGTTGTTTGGAGTTAAAGAATTTACTGATTCTCCTCTTATCTGTTGTGTACTCTCTATCTCTTTCTCAGATTCTGTTCGGTGCGCCGTGTAATATTTTACATGGTATCAGAGCCCAGGGGGCTCTAGAGATCGGAGAGTGTGTAAGAGGCAAAGGCTTTAACAACAAAGAGAAACTATGTCGACTTCCGGAAGCGGTTCTGGCGCATCAGGAAGCGGTGAGGAGGTGGTGTTGCTGTACCGGCTATTCAAATACTAAGGATTCGTTCACCAACCTTCAGTGAAGGCAAGTTAGATGGTACAAACTACACCTTGTGGAAGTTCAAAATTACAACTATCCTTGATCTTATGAGCTTCTGGAGACTATGCTGGGGACTGACGCAGAACCAGAGCCTACCCCCGACCCATCAAATCCTAGTGTGATGATTCCTCCGAATGCAGATCTTCTACGAGCTTGGAAATGAAGGAATTCAGATGCATTGTGTGCCTTAGTTACAAGCTATTCTGACAGTGTTCTGACTTTGATTCAGTATACAACCAAAGCGTCAGAGGCTTGGAATGTACTAAGGAGTCAGTATGAAACATGAAACCAAACGAGGATTCAAAACTTGAAGAATCAACTAGCAGCGGAGAAGTTTGTTGAAGGAGAGACGGTTGAAGCATTCATCACTTGGATTAAGAATCTGTGCGACCAGATAGGTGGCGCTGGGATACAAAAGACTAGCGAAGAGCTAGCTCGGAGGTGTCTTCGGATTTGTCCACAAAAGTTTGATGGACTAGTAACTGCCCTTAATACTCAGGTGAGACCTCAAGCTTTGACTTTTGAGGAGTTTTGTGCATTATTAATGGAGGAGGAGTTGAGGCTAAAATCCCAAGAAGGAAGCAACAATGGAGATGCTGCATTTTTTGCCAATGCAAAAGGCAAAGGTGATTCCTTCACCAAAAATGATGGTGACAAAAAGAAGAAGGACGGAAAGAAGAAGTTTCAAGGAGAGTACTTCTACTGCAAGAAGAAAGGACATGCAATTGCAGATTGTCGTGTCAAGAAGGCAGATGAAAAGAATGGTACCCTTAAAAGTAAAGGGAAAGAGACATCCAATACGACTGAAGCAGAGCTGGAATTATTCATGGTGACCATTGAGGAAGTCTGCTCCTTAGTGCAAGAAGAATCTACCACTGACTCATGGGTGTTGGATAGTGGGGCCTCCCGTCACATGACCAACAAAGAAAGATCTATACAGTTCTATGTAGCCTCTACAAGAATCCATCACTGTGATGGTTGGAAATGATGCTAAATGCCCTACTGCGGGCACAGGTATTATTTCTTTTGTTGCTGCAAATGGTGAAGTCAAAAAGCTTTCAAATGTGTTGTATGTTCCCGAAATCAGGAGAAATCTATTATCAGTTGCTGCCATAACTGATCTTGGTCATGAAGTGAGGTTCAAGAAGACAGGTGCAGAAATTATTGATAGTGCTGGCATAATTGTTGACAAAGGAGAAAGAAGGAACAACCTATATGAGCTAAGTGCTCTTGCAGCCATCGCTAGAGTGGGCACAAGTAAGCTTTGGCATGAAGGGTTTGGACACATCGGATTTGCAATATTGAAGGAGATGCAAAAGCAAGGTATGGTTGCTCACCTACCTACAATAACTGAATTGAAGGAACCATGTGAAGCTTGTATGATGGGCAAGCAACAGTGAAAGGCATTTCCACAAGAAAGCAAGAATAGAGCACAGACTCCTCTAGAGTTGGTGCATGCTGACTTGTGTGGTAAGATGCCTACACAGGCCTTGGGGGGATCTTCTTATTTTATGTTGATTGTCGACGACTACAGTAGGAAGATGTGGATGTACTTCCTTCGTGATAAGGCTCAAGCTTTTGGTAAGTTTAAAGAATGGCTAATACTTGTTGAGAATGAAACAGGGAAAAGTGTGAAGAAATTTAGAACAGATGGTGGTGGTGAGTTCAACTCAAAGGAGTTTGAAGGCTTTTGCAAGAGCAAAGGGATCAAGCGTCAATTGACGACGCCTCACATACCTCAGCAGAACGGTATTGTGGAATGCAGGAATTGCACCATTGTGGAGATGGCAAGCATTAGGGGAGTTTTGAGGTCTCAAAAATGCCTTTTAGGATGTGGAGAGAGAGTGCTCTAGACCAATAAAAGCAAAGCCTCCTAACGGAACTTCTATTTAAAAAAATTAAAAAATCATTTTACAAAAATATATAAATATAATAATATTACGAATTTGTATTTTTATTATGTTTTTTTAGTCTCTTATATTCGTGATTATGACATCTTTTGCATTAATGGCATAGAGTCTCGGCTACTTTTATTTAATGATGTTTCTAGATTAACGATAATGACTGATGTAATCGAAATTCAAATTGGTGAAAAGCATGGCGCTCAGTTTTTTCCCTCCTTTCTTTTATTCCTCTATTGTTTTTCCCTCCGTTATGATAGCCTAGTCCTCTCTCTCTCTCTCTCTCTCTCTCTCTCTCTCTCTCTCTCTCTCTCTCTCTCTCTCTCTCTCTCTCTCTCTCTCTCTCTCTCTGTGCATGTATCTCTCTCTTCTACCATGGATACAGAAATTCGACCTTCAACAAGGCGTCCAAGCTCCCAAATCACATCCATATCAGTGTTTAACTCATTCCAAACTGATGGAAGATGGATTCCTACTATCATTAGCAAAGGTAGTTGGATCACCATACAACAAGCAAAACGTGGAAAAAGGCAAAGACATGAGAGCTCGTTTATCTCTGCTTGGAAGAGCAGAATCGGAGATTTTAAGCTTGGAGCAAATAAGAATAGTATCAAAGAGGTACTAGTGCAACATGTGTTCATGCATAGAGAGCTGTGTTTGAAACCTGGATCTTCAAAGCTTCCAATGCATAGACCAAATTGTAAGAATTTGATACTTAAAGTTTTTCCTTTCTTAAACATGGTTTAGGTTTTTCCATTATAATATTTGTTTATCTTGTAGATGTCTATCCCTCTAATCTTGAGGAATGGCAACCAGTGGAATCTATTATTGATGTTATTGATGTTATACATGGTTCAATTGGAGAAGAAATGTATAGAGGTAGAAAGAAGACAGAGCTTGCAGAGAATGGAATATTCTTTTATGACCATTCTTATGTTATTCCTATGCGGCATTGCCAATGGGGATCAATAAAACTCCTTCCTTTGCCAGATTTTTCAAGCTTTGAGTGGCCTTTGCCAAGTCCAGCTACTAGTGAGGGCTATAGATGTAAGATATTTTCTGAGATCCAGAAAGCATTAAAATCTAATATCTCAAGTAGGCTAAGCAAAGTTACTTTATTTATGTCTATTAATATATTTATTGATTTCTTCTCTAATATGAAGATAAGAATAACAAAAACCATGCTTTCAGTGAAGAGACTAACATATGATCATATCATACAATTTGTTGATGAAGGATGGGATACAAGGACAGAAGGAAAAATTATATGTAAGATAGATCAAGACTCTATAGCTTGTAAATATATGATTGCTACTCAAAATTTTATCCTTAGCTTTTACTATAGTCGATGGCATTTTGTTGGTAGTAGTCTAGTTGCTTTAGACCAGAATCTTAATGATTTCAGCAAGGATCCTATAGTGGATCTTGATATTTGGTTCAACAAGGATATTATTGCAATCTTAAATATCAGAAAATCATGTACGCTACATCAAGTGAGGATGGATTTACAAAATGAAGACATTGAACTACCATGCTCCTTTGTATTCCAACTTGACAAGAAACGAGTAAGTTTTCACATCATATTATATCTACTTAGATGTATATCAAGATCTCACTTTCTAACTAACAAACATTTGTAATTTATTTTTTGTAGATATCGAAAATGAGAGAAAATAAAATACACTACAATGACATTCAAGAAAAGATATCTTTACTATAAATATAAAATACATGTACAAATTTTGTAGCAGATGTCTATCTGCCATCTCTATGAGATATACAAGGGCTGAAGGGCAATTTTCTATATATGAAGGCTTACAAGGCGATATGGCAAAGCTATTTCTTTTTTGGAGAACTATCCTTTCTAGGAGTCCTTTTGCCTTTCTTTGATGTCTTGGGTATAGAAGGTGTTGAAGCTGTGGATTTGCCTTCCATGGTTATAGGCACCGCATCTCCTTCATGGTGCAAATCCCCACCAATCTCTGTTGTTGGTCATATACAATTGACCATTATATACTTTAAGAGCTTTGCTCTAATGTACCAAACATGCTCAGATGTATAGCAATCCTTCGAAAACTGTCACACATTTATAGAAAAAAGAGTTTTAGTTCATTATTATTCTTACAATAGACTATATTTTTATCATCAATGGACTATTTGCAATTAATATCTATCTTAAAGTTTAGCATCTTTCATATTACCTTTACATGTTTATCATCATTAAGATAAACAAAGTTAACCATTCTTCTAGCATTTGCAATCACCCTCCAGCCACAAGAATGGCTATCATCCTGATGGGGACACTGCAACCACCAACACAAAGTAAAACTATAAAGAGGACGAATGGTAGTTCATAGAATAAACTCATGTTTCAATTATTTTAATGAATAACTTACCGCAACTTGTCTATATTGCATTGTTGCAAGCAAATCAGATGGCATAGGGGGTCTTTTCTCTAGCTCTTCAATTAATCTTTTGGCACCTCTGTATATAAAATATGTTGAAATTTAGAGTACTTACAAAAAAAAGAATTGAAATATCAAGGAGCCCTTGGGTAATATAACTTACAATTTAGCATTTCCATGGCTTCCTTTCATAGAGTTGATTAAAAAGCATTGCTTATCCACAAGGTCTATTGCAATCAAGCTCCAATGAGAACTAAAAACAATCATATCTCAACAAATTAGTAGGATAAAATCTCAAAAACTCTAATAGAATATTGAATCACTTACTTTTCATTATATGGAATTATAAGCAGCTCCAAAGTATCGAAGTCAATCAAATTGAGCCAATGCTTGTATCAAGCTCATTCCTCATAAAGAATGAGATAGATGGATCAAGAACCTCAATTTTTTGTTGTATATCCAAAGGAAACTCATGCATTATACACCTAGAAAAGGCATAGAAATAGTGAGTATAAACAAGAAAAATCTTGTTATTAAAAAAATATCAAAAAGTATAAGTAATTATGGATGGACATACCTTAGGCCAACAAGAATAAGACTGTCATTTACTTCTCTTCTTTTATCCTTAAGAATCTAAACACATGCAGCATCAAAGGAGATAACCTCAGTTCTTTTGCCTAAGTCACCAAGTAAGAAACAAAACACACTAAATCCTTTTGGATTAGCTGCTTCAAGAAGGGTGGCTAGCTCATTTTCAAAGGACTCTAGTTGCTCTATTTTCCTTTCTTCAACCCTTTGCCTCCTATACTCTCTCCATTTATCTGCTTGTTCCTCTTTAGCTTTCTCCTCTTTTTCATGTTGCCTTGTATCCTTCTCATGGGTGACATCCTCAACCCTGAGACCAGAATCATCTTTCTTTCTCCTAGCTGGGGGCACATTAAGGATATTAAATGTCTTCATATCAGTGAGAGGAAAATTGACTCAAGGACCTTTGAAAATCTATATCTTAGCCTCCTAAGAATTACCATGTCCTTGTCCATGAGTGTGAGCCTATGAGCATGAGCAGCACAAATGTAGGCATCTTGAAAAAACTCGACTAGAAAATCCTCTGTGGCTTCTTGTATATAATTAAGAGCTGTTCTTGTCCATCTGAAACTATCCAAACTATATATGTCACAAATTTCCCTGACAAGCCTCTGAAAAGACAACTTTGGAATTGCATTGTCAAGAGCATTTACTGCCTTCCTAATCTCCCTTAGACACCTGACATTTTGAGAAAACTTTCTCCTTGGCTTTGACTTTCTAGAGAGCTTCTGAGGCTTTGAAGACTGATGAATCTTTGATGCTAAATCCCTAGGATCAATCTTCTCTTTTCTTGCTGTTGCCTTAGTCCTAGCCATCTGCCAAAAAAATACATGTTACTTCTTCTCCAGCATGTCCAGCGAAACGCGAGTCCTAGACAAGAGGTATCCATGCTGCATGGCGTTTTCACGTTTCAGCTGAATTTTTCTCGAGGTGTCTAGTGAAACGCGAGTGTCAAGCAAGGCATCTCCTTGCAGCTGCTTCTTTTCACGTTTCACCGGACTTGTTGTCCATTGTGTCCCGTGAAACGCGAATTTAAGCCAGGAGACCTGCTTGAAGCACCTTATTTTTGCATTTCACTGGACAACTCATGAATAGCATAAAAATCGACAAAACCAAGAAAAAAGAGCTTTGATCCAAGGAAAGCTTTTAAGATTACATAAAATATCCACAGAATTAGGGAAGAAATTTAAAAATTTCCTTAAATATCCACAATATTAAGGAATGCTCCCACTGTGGAAAAAAATCTTTTGTAGTGGTCATAAGCTAATAATAACATAAAGGATTAAGGAAAAGTATCAAAAGAATGCATTGAATGGAGCCTGTTATTGAAAAGCAAGATGCAGAAACCATACCTTCTTTTTAGCTTGTTCTTCACAATCTCAGCCTAAAGACGACAATATGCTCGAAGGTTTCCTTTGTTGGGGAAAGAGTGAAATGCTTGGAGATTGGAAGGAAATGCTTGGAGATTGGAAGGAACACTAAAAATAAAGATGGAGTAGCGATGAAATGCGATGAAAGGTGAAGGCGGTGAATTTGCATGGACTCAACGTTCTTCGCAAAGTGTTAATAACACACGTGTGACGTACTCTCGCTTACCGAAATTTTTTTTTACTTGAAAAAGGGTTATGTAACACACGTGTGACGTATTTTTGGAAAAAGAGAGTGCGCACGTCTTTTGAGGAGTTTAATACGCTGTGTTAAGTGAGACACGTTTACACGTATTTTTCCATTATTACACAAACTTTTTCGTTGGAACTATCACCACATGCTTAACAGTCAATATAAAAGCATTTCAAAGCCATTTCTCCGACATTGTCTTCTTTTCTGCCGAAATTTCGTCTCGACTTCCCTTCAAGGTCCTTGCTTCCTATGTGGAGAGCAGTTCAACAATCTTTGATAGGTAACAAATTTTTTTTATTACAAGTATTTTAACAAAATAAATTTGATTAATATAGAAATAATGTTTTATAACACTTGAACAATTAGAGATGTTATGTGCTTTCTATCTTTTAAAAGTAGCATAGCTTTTCCAAAAATGATTTTATCATCAATTTTTGTGTTTTCATAGAATTAATTTATAGTTCATGTTTCTCTTCTTCATTTGCATTTTTTGACCAGTGAAACGCGAAACAATGTCTCTGTTAGTGATATTTTGCTAAGTATCGCGTTTCACCGGCAAGATATTGGAATAATTTTTGTCTTCAAGGTAGTGTCCGATGAAACGCGATTGATTCATAGGCATTTGCCTTGGACACTTGAATTTTCGCGTTTCACCGGTCAACTAAAAAAAATTCTCCTTTTTTTATTTTTTTTGTCTTGGAAAATCAATTTTGGGGCCTTTTTCCATGGCTCCATCTTGTTTTATTGGATATTGGTTCTATTCTACTTTTTTTTTCAGGGATAAATATTTTTCTGGTCAAGATGACAAAGAGAAAGCTATCTCTGGAAGGAATGGATGAGGAGGAGATAATTGAGACATCTGATGATAGGCTCTTTGATTTCTTACACACCACTGGAAATTCTTCCAAGTTTTGCTATATCAGGGAAATTTTCAATGTTCCTTTTGATTTGAAGGAGTTATTGGAGGATCTTGAAGATAAACTTAAGGAGTACAAATGTTTTTATGATAGACATGTGCAAGGTTTGGAAGTCAATGGATTTGTTCATTATAGTGATGTCATGGGAGCCACCAATACATCCAGGTCAACTTTGCTAGGCAGGTTCAACCTCATTGATGAGGAATTCAGAAAGAAAGAAACATGTTGCCCTTTCCATAGGTACCAACACCAATGCCTTCTGATCCACAAGGACATTGGATTTATTGTGTATCTTCAGTACATGGAAAATTCTTCTCCAGATATAGACCAACAGAGAAAGCTAGAGGATATTGCAAGTATGGATAAGGAGGTCGAAGAGAAGGAGGAGATGTTCCAAGAAGATGTTGAGAATCAACTTGTCCAAGGTTTTGATATAGGTTTATTCAAGAGTGACAATATCACAATGGTGGAAGAAAAGGAGATTGAGCCAAGTGCACAGGTTGATGAAGAAGGTCCTCTTGCCTATGTTCCAACATTTCCCACTTATCTTATCAACAAGAAGAGATATGTGTTGCTAAATGATATTCAACATCTTTTTTATCTTAGAGAAGATTATTGCTTAGCAATCCTTACAGGTTGGGGCAAAAATGACATGAATTTTATAGGTTATGAACAAGAACCACTAGCAAGTCTTGATGTTGAGGGAGAGAATTTCCAAGATAGCTCTATAGCCTTACATACATGTATTAATCAGATCATAGAATACGAAAAGGGGGGGCTACCTACAGAAGAAGAGTTCTTGCAAGTCCAGAAGAAACTTCATATTGATGATGTAGGGTATGAAGAGAGATTGAAGTCTCCATCAGATGAGAAGCCCAAGAGTTCAATAAATCTTTATGATGTTAGTCTTCTTGAAGAAGACGAACACCCTAAGGTATGAAATATAATTCGAAGTTACCCATTGAGTTTATGTTAGACTTTATTATGCATTATAGATAAATATCTTATATATTGTACTGTTGTGGTTTGTTCTATAGATTGAGATTGAAGATCTGGACAACTTTCTTGGAAGGGCCAAGGGATCTAGGCCAATGAAGCTTGGAAAAAATCAAAGCCTTGGCCATTATATTGGAAACTTAAACAATCAAACAATTGTAATATATCATAGTAGATTGTCAAGCTCTCCAAGTCTACCAATGATGGCTTTGAGAGCTATCTCAAAGGTAATTGGATCTCAAGTTTTCAGCAGAGGTTTGGACAAGATCATTTTGGTGGAGAAGGAAGAAGCCATAAGAGTTTTTGGCTTCATGCCTGGATACAGTGGATTTAGAGCTGGATATTTTGGAGTTCTTGGCTCCTATTTGCTCTCTTATGTAGGAGATAGTAAGAATTTGAAGCTTCTTTCAGGCTATCGAAAACAAGAGTTTTTGAAATACAAAGGTCTTATTGAGTGGGATGAAACAAAAGATTCCTCTAGAGGCCCTATCAAGCTACCTGAAACCAAGGACTCCTTTGAAGGCCCTGTTGAGGTGCCTGAAACTAAGGACTCTTCTGCAACACAATCAGACTAGAAGATGCCAAAGATTAAGGGTTTCTTGAAACCCATCTTTTCCTAACTCTTTGTTTGGTTTGTAACCATTCTGTAAATCTTTGCTTTGCGCAAGAATTTAAATATCTATCTTTTCTTCTTTGGGTAACAATTTGTATAGTCCTTGCTAAAGATGATGTATTGCTTGATGTGGTTGTATCTTTAAGCTTGAATTTATGCCAAATTTGTTGATAGAACCATTGAAAGACCTCTAATAAACTGTTGGCTTTGTGTCTTCCACCTCCATGTATTGTGTGTCTGAAATATTTTGTTCTTGCTTGATAATGTGATTTTTCCATACCTTGGGTTGACCAGATAGATAGAGATCCATATTGTTTAATAAAGTATGGAGCATGGTTGTATAGAATATGCTGCATAGTCAACAAATAAAGAAAGTTATTAAAAAAAATTATATGAGTTCAACAATGAAGAAACAAACATATACAAACTTCTTACCATATAGTGAGTAAAGTGTTGATCACCCCAAGCTTCTGTCATCGCCTTTTTGAAAAGGTTCAATTGGTTTTTAAAGTCTTTGAGATCATCATCATTCCATTCAGTCTTATCACAATAAAAAAACACTTTGTCTAGTGTTTCCCAAACTTTAGCTTTTCTATTTCGAGCTTGTCCATTATCAGTGTGATCCTTAACTGCATTATGTAGGGATTTCCACTAATTAAATTTAATAGTTGAGCCACCATTTCTCGAGTTTATCTTGCCAAGTCTCCCATTAAAGCCTAGAAACCTTCTAGCCTTCACTCCACCAATAGATGGTTTTTTTGGGACACAATTACCATCCTTAGAATTTTGAAGATCTGGTTCAATAACAACATTGCCACCATGCAAACGAATTGCAGAGAGAACTTTTTCAACCTTTGTTATAGCATCTGTTCTAGTTGATAATGGCTTCAACTTCCATGCAAATCCTATATAGAGATGAACAAGCTTTTCGATTATCCTGCAAAGTGCATGAAGTGTACAAATATGGGCATTCACTAAAGGAATGTCCAAGACTGGTTTAAATTGTGGATCCTTATTGTGCCTAGAGGGAGCTCTATTCCAATTGCTTGAGTTTAACTCTACAGCTGGTGACATGTAGTATAAGCAAGGAGATCTCGAGTTAGCTCCCTTTGATACATTATACATACATTTGAGTGTCTTTAGGTCACCAGCTATGTGCCACTCAATCCTGTAGTTCCCAAATCCTTCAACAAATAGCTCTTCTCCTGCTTGTTGCCTTTGAATAACATTAGGTATTGATGTTTGATGAAAAACCCAATATAGTATATCAAAATTCTCAGTATCTACCTCAAATGCTCCTAGCCACCAGATGTTATATTCAGATTGAACACTAAATGATGTTGAGTGATTGCAATGACCTGACGAAAGTGCTCTATTCATCAAGGTGATAGAGATTCTCTCCAATGTTTTACATTTCAGAATCTCACTTTCATCAAGTTTAATCACAAATCTAGCCACTCCCTGTGCCTCTGCTACTGACAAGTCATAAAATTTGATCATTAAGCATTGTAGGGTGGGCAAGTCAAGGAAAATATTGTTAAATTCATTGAATGTAACCTCCTTTTTCTTGCCCTTGAAGCTAGCCTTGATATGAAAAGGCTCACCTAGAATCTCCATCACTTTGTTATTAACTCTCTGTCTGATAGTCCTAACCACAAATGGTTTTGGAAGTATGCAATTGTGTACCTGTCCTTACTTCATATTTGATTGTAAAAGCTGGAAAAGTTGCATATAAGCATCTCGACTGATACCAATACTATCCAGTGTCTTCTGTACTAACTCAGAATCCAAAGAATGATCCTTTACAAATGACTCCAAGCATTGTTTCTTTGCCTTTTTAAATTTCTTCTTCTCCAAAATATCCTTTGAAACTACTGAAGGAAGAAGATGATAATAAAACTGAGCTGCTTTTAAAGAATCTCTTTCACTTGCATTTGGTTGTAGAAGAGATCTAAGAAAAATTAACATCACAAATCAATGCAAGTAGTTTAAATAAAGCCATATTTAAGATTTTTCAAGTGAAAAAAATATCCCTTGCTGCTTGGATTCTTTTACCACAGCCTCCTCCTCCTCGTTTGAGATTCTCAATATTTTTAAGAGCTCTTTGTCGATTTCGAAGGCCTAATAAAGTTTGCTTTTGTTGATAAGCTTTGATACGCTTTTCCAATGAATGAATTTTTTATTGACAATCCGCTAGCTTCTGCAACAACTCTATATTGTGTTTCATCAAAAGATGATTCTCTAGTCCAAGGATATCCTTTTCTGCAACAAGATTAAGTGTATAACCTAAAAATCCATTGTAGCCATCACCAATAAACCTCATTAATGACGAGCTATTATAGAAAGGAGGAGTGCTATTTCTGTTAGGATCTTTGGTATATAGCTTTCCATCTAACCAAAGATCAATATTCTTCTTTCCTTCAAACCTCAGTATATGTTTCATAGACTCTGTAACCGTGATAGATTTTGTTCTCTTTCTTATCGGTTCATACTCATTGTCCAACTCAATATGAAGATGATAGAGAGGGTTTTTATGAGAGCTACAGAGATCACTAGATGATTGATCCATAGCTGAGTCACAGAGATCATTGGGTGATTGATCCATAGCTAAGGATATGATTAGAAGCAAGAACGAAAACAAAGAAGAGACTAATAAGAAGGAGAAAAAAAGAAGAGAGAAACGATGGAGAAACGATGGAGGGAGGCAATCGAGTATCCACCAAAATTCAAATTGAATATTACTTTTCACTTTAATGAGGAGAGGTAAGATCTTCATTACGACAACCTTGCCAACTTTATGGCAACCTAGATTTATAGGTTTGATCTGACCATGAGAATATTACGACAATGACTTATTAACGAATTTTGATAATTTAACTTACCAAAATATAAACCTTTTAAAAATTCTATAAAATGATTTTATTTCGTAAAATATTTTCTCTCTCTAGGATCTCTTACAGGGCATTTTCGAGACCTCAAAACTCCCCTAATGATGCATGCTAAAGGGCAAGGGATTGCCTAACCATTTTTGGGCTGAAGCCGTTAATACTGCAGTCTACATTCTAAATCGGAGCTATACAATGGCTCTCAAGGGAAAAACACCTCATGAGGCTTACACTTGTAAGAAACCATCTGTCTCACATTTCAAAAATTTTGGATGTGAATGTTATGCACATGTTCCAGATGAGAAGAGAAACAAGTTACAACCAAAAAGTAGAAAATGTATCTTCTTGGATTATAGTGATGAGCAGAAGGCTTACAAGTTATATGACCAAGAGACAAAGAAGATTATCGCGAGTCGTGATGTGGTGTTCAAGGAGGAGCCGCATACCATGGAGGAGGAGAAGGCAAGTTCTTCCACTTTATCATCAAGCGAAGAAGTAGTCCACTATGAACCTGTCCCGAGAGCTATCCTTGTCCTTAAGGAGGAGGAAGCATCATCTTCAGATGATGAGGAAAAAGTTCACCAACGTGACATCACTCCACCGGAAAGGCCATTGCCGCGCTGGGTGAAGCAGCTCTATGACCACAATAATCCTATGCCTGCATCTGTTGAGGAGAAGGCAGACGGACCAAGGAGGTCTCAGAGAATAGAGAAGCAAAGGAGGGCTTCTGCTCACATAGTCAATATGGCCTTGATGGTTGAGATTATGAGAGAAGTAAAGGAGCCAACTGACTTAGAAGAAGCACTTGCAGATCCATCATGGAAGGCTGCTATGCAGGCGGAGTATGACAGCATAATGAAGAATGACACTTGGGAGCTAGTGGATCGACCAGCAAAGCGGAAGGTTATTGGTACTAAGTGGATCTGGAAGGTAAAGTACAAGGCTGATGGTACCTTAGAAAAGTACAAAGCTAGACCAGTTGCCCAAGGATTTTTACAAGTTGAAGGGTTTGATTTTCAAGAGTCATTTGCCCCAACTACCAAAATGACCACTGTTCGCACGGTACTTGTAGTGGCTGCCCACAAAAAGTGGCCAGTGTACCAAATGGATGTTAAGTCAGCATTCTTAAATGGTGACCTCAAGGAGGAGGTGTACGTGGCTCAGCCACCCCCCATTCTGAGAACAAAGTGTGTAAGCTGAAGAAGGCATTGTATGGGCTAAAACAAGCCCCCAGAGCATGGTACCAGCAGATAGATAGGTTCTTTTTAAACCTGTGGTGGGAGAGGACCCATCTTAGGCATACCCTAGAGTGCCTACCTTGTAGATGATAGGACAGGAGCCATCATCATGAATGATGAGGGGAGAAGGGTAATGGCTCGTATGAGAGAGTTGTGCCAACAAGTTTTTCGGCATGTCTTGGATCATTGGAAGAACATACCGGAGGGGAGCAAGGACTACATAGTAGCATCCTTACATGAGGAGTTTCTGGTACCAGCCATAGCAGATAGGTTTTTCACAGGCTGGATGATGAAGTGCATGCATGCATACATGTCACACAAACGATCGGACGCACGCAAGGCACTCAAGAGAGAGTGGGGCTTCAAAGCCCGAGTGGCTAGATGCGGATGACTGACGCTGGCTCAAGGAGGAGGCTACAGATTCTCCAGGACATTGGAGACAGCAACATGAGGCGGCGAGGCCACGACTAGAAGCTGGAGTGGTCCATCATCTTGGGAGTAGCGGCCACAGGACATATCTGGAGGAATTTGTAAGTTTTTCTTTTGTTTTGCTTGCTTATTTTTTTGCAATATCTTTTGTACTGACAATCGTGTTTCTAACAGTTGTATTTTGTTTTCTTTACAGCACTCCATTACAAACCACGATCCCACTGGCCTTAAGATTCGATATGCAGAGAGGCACGGTCTCATTGCATTGATCAACCGATTTTATGGACGCAACGGCCTTGTAAGTCACTCATCTTTCTTGTCCATAGTTACTAAGTTTAATTAAAATGCATTATTATATGGTGGACTAATGTGTAGTTTCTTTTTTTGTAGAGTCTATTCGATGCTCCTTTGCAAGCGGGATGAGGTTTCGGATGGCGAGGATTTATAGCTCGCCCTTGGATCCCTGGACTCACATACTCTTTTTTTTTGTCACGTAATCTGTGTAGACATTTTCTATATAGTAGTAGTATCTTGCCATGATTATACCGATCGCTTTCATTATGCGATCATGTATTTATTTCATGTATCAATGTTATGATTTAAGTACACTTTGCATTTATTTACATGAGCATTGTACACATTACTAAAACTATTTTGTATGGCTCAAATAAAATACATAACTGCCATGTCACCAAAAAAATAATCCATGTTACCGTCTCTATTAGTGTCTCAAATTTATTGAAAGGGAGCGACGGATCAAAGGTTGGACTCGAGAGCTATGGCGGGAGAGCAAGAGTAAGAAAGGGAGAGACTAGAAATGGTTGGACTCCAGAGCTATGGCAGGAGAGCAAGAGCAAGAAAGGGAGAGACTAGAAATGGTAACTCCAACAGTCACAATGTGTGACTGGGCCTTCCTTTATTCAAATTGTCACTAAAAGAATAAAGAATAAAGTGACGGTGATGGGCGCCCACCACCTGCAGTGTGCAATGGCAGTGATTGTCAGTGTAGTAATACACGAGCGGCTAGGCAGAGGCGTCTTTACCCCCAGCAACCTCCCACTTAAAGGCAAAACTTCCCCAGTGAGAAGTGAAAAGAAAAAGAAAAAAGACAATACAACATGTACACATGTACAATAGAATGAGGAAAGACATCATCTCATCCCATGCCCATCAACCTCCTGAGGAAGGCAAAGCGCTCTGTAGATAGCCTTTTTGTGGGCAGATCTATAGGATTCTGGTTAGTCGAGATCTTGACAAGATCAATAGACTTGTCCTCAACGACCCCACGTATGAAGTGATACCTCACCTCAATGTGTTTCGTCTTCACATGGAAGACAAGATTCTTTGCTAACTGAATAGCACTCATAGAATCCGAATGCAGTGTAGGGATAGCATCAATACCAAGGTCAGCAACTAAACGGCCCAACCAAATGGCCTCCTTGAAAGCCTCAATGGTTACAACATACTCGACCTCTGTAGTAGAAAGGGCCATGCATTTCTGCACCTTGGACATCCAAGAAACAACACCTCCAGCATAGGTGAATACATAGCTGGAAGTGGACTTCCTACTATCTGCATGTCCTACATAATCAGAGTCAGTGTACCCCATGACTCCTGTATCCTGGTTGCCATTGCATATGCACATATCTGCAGTGCCCTTCAGGTACCTCATGATACCCTTCACGGCATCCCAATGCTTCTTGCCAGGTGTAGTCATATAGCATGCCACAACACCAACTACAAAGGCAATATCTGGACGAGTGGCTATCATGGCATACATAAGACTGTCTACTACGGATGCATAGGGAATCTTGGCCATCTCGACCCTCTGTTCATATGTCTGCAGATAATCAGCATGTGATACCTTCACATAAGAAGGCAATGGACAGCCAATAGGCTTTACGTCCTGCATGCGGAAGCGCTCAAGGACTTTATGAATGTACTCCCTCTATGACAAGTAGAGGAGTCCCTGATGCCTATCGTGTCTAATGCGCATACCAAGTATGTGAGCAGCCTGTCCCAGATCTTTCATCTCAAAGCTCTTCTTGAGCTGAGCCTTAAGAGCATCTAGCTCATCATGATCTTTCCCTACTATCAGCATATCATCCACATAGAGTACCAAAATCAATAAAGAACCATCAAGGGCTTTCTTCGTGTAAAGACACGGATCTGTAGCACTCCGGCTGTAGCCCTATGACTGCATAAAGGCATCAAACTTATGATACCACTCCCTAGGTGCCTGTTTCAAGCCATAAAGACTTTTCTTCAATTTGCATACTAAGTGCTGTCTGCCAAGTTTTGCAAAGCCCTTAGGCTGCTCCATATAAATATCATCATGCAAGTCCCCATGTAAGAAAGTCATCTTGGCATCCATCTGGTATAAATCCAAGTCAAGCTGAGAAACCAAAGCCAAGACTAAGCGCAGGGGTGGTCATCTTAACCACATGAGAAAAGATCTCGTCAAAGTCCACACCATGCTCTTGCTTAAAATCCTTTGCTACCAATCTAGCCTTGTATGCCGGCTTGGGGTGTCGAGGGGTACTTTTTAGCTTGTACACCCATTTTCATAGCAAAGCCTTCTTGCCCGTAGGCAAGGAAACCAAATCCCAAGTGCCATTCTTATGCAGGGAGTCTATCTCAGACTGCATAGCCCTCTCCCAGGAGTGACTGTCACCCCTGCGCATAGCCTCATCATAGGTAAAAGGCTCTCCTGCATCTGTAACCAAGACATAATGCATCGAGGGCTGAAATCTATCAGGTGGACGTCCATCTTTAGTAGACCGTCTCACAGCAGGCTCTGCTACCTGCCCAACTATCTGTCCAACACCCCGACCATGAGCATATGCTGCAGTTGTAGACTGTCCAACTGGCTATGCGAGAGCTCTCGGCTCCTCCTGAAATATAACCCTGCGGATCTCAACAACTCTCTCAGGTTGCCTATGCATTTTGTCTTCATGGAAGACTACATCATAGCTGCGGATGACTTTCTGCGCCTGCAGATCCCAGAGACAATAACCCATCTCGCCTGCATCCCCATAACCAAGGAAAATGCATTTGACACTCTTGGGATCCAGTTTACTTCTCTTGTCCTTGGGCACATGGAAAAATGCCTCACATCCAAAGACACGGAGATGCGCATAAGAGAGAGGTTTTCCAATTCATACCTCCTCTGCAACTTGGAAATCCAAACCACTAGAGGGTGATCTGTTTATGACATGCACAGTTGTACTAACTGCCTCAGTCCAAAAGCTCTGTGGTAGGCCTGCATGGCTAAGCATAGTGCATATACGCTCCTGGATGGTTCTATTCATCCACTTAGCCAAACCATTCTGGGGGGGTATAGGGGGCGGTCAACTGATCCTTAAGACACCCCTCTCATCACATAACTGCTAAAAAGCACGTGAGACATACTCACCCCCATTATATGTCCCTAGGCATTTTAGCGTATACCCAGACTGGTTCTCAACCAATGCAAGCCATCTCTGAAACACAGCCAAGACATCGAATTTCAGCCTAATGGGATAAGCCCAAACTTTTCGTGAAAAATCATCTATGAAAGTAACAAAATACTTGGCACCACCCATAGACTGACAAGGCATGGATCCACAGACATCCGAATGTACCAATGCCAAGGGCTCACTCATGTGTGGCCTACCAAACTTCTTATGTGTAGACCTAGTCTGCCTGCCATAAAGACAATGCTCACATGAATCAAAATATGCACAATCAAGGGGTGGTAAGTACTGCAAACCAGAAAGTATTTTCATTCCCTTCAAAGACATATGGCCCAAACGGACATGCCAAAGAGATACATGTGGGATAGAATCCACAGACAAAACATGATCAAGGGAAGAAGCTGATACAATCAAAGGGTAGAGACTGCCATCCTTGGCACCTCTCGCAATCACAAGTCTGCCACGAGTGATCTTCCATGTAGAGTCTCCAAAACATACATGATATCCTGTGTCATCAAGCTATCCAGCTGACATGAGACTGCGTGTCAAAGCAAGTATATGACGTACATCCTACATAACAAAACTTCTGCCAGAAGGAAACTACATCCTAACATCACCAATGCCCACATATCAAGAGAGTTGTCATCATCCAAGCGCACAGAACCCGAAACAATACGGTATGAATGAAACCACTCTCTGCAAGGTGTCACATGAAAGGATGCACCTGAGTCCAAGAGCCAACACTGTGCATACATAGAGTATATCTCTGTCATCTGCAAAGCACTAGAAGAAGCTGCTAAGATATAATCATCATCATCAACATTCTCAGGCTGCATAACATTGATCTCTTCAATTTTAATACTGGACTTTGCATGTACTATGCTGCGATCAGAAGACTTATCTTGCACTTTGTCTTTCCCCTTATCTTTGCGCAATTCATAGCATTGTGGCCTAATATGGCCCATTTTTCCACAATGGTGACAAGTAACATCTGTATTCCTTCCACGGGATTTGCTATGTGACTTTCCATGAGACTTGGACCGAGATTTCTGAGAATCCCGTCCATGGCCACTACCACTGCCATGCTTTCCATATCCATCATTCCTTCCTCTAGCTATCATAGCATGAGACGCACGAGAGGCATCCAAATTCTTATGGTTAACCTCTTCCTGCAGAAGAGCACTCTCAACATCAGATAATTTCAAGGTAGCAGTAGAGGTACATAATGCAGTGCGGAATACATCCAATGACTCATTAAGAGTACCAAGCAAGAAAAGAGGAGTAACATCCTCTGCAAAAGTGATGTCCTGTGAAGTCAAGTTCTTGAGTATAGCATGAAACTGGTGATCAGACATAGTCACATTCTCCTTCATGCGCAGATCCATAAGCTACTTCAACCAATACATTTGACTCGCTGGACTTTTCTTGTCATAGAGATTTTTTATCTTTTCCCACAACTTCCATACACTCTGTTCTTCCTCAAAGACATTATAGTGAACCTGTTGTGTGAGAGAAAATACAATAGTGGACTTGTATAACTCATCAAGCTCAAGCCATTCCTCATCTGGCATAGTTGCAGGCGGACGCCCGCTTAACCTCAAAGGTTTGATCTACGATTTCTGCACCAACACCTGCCAAATCTGGCTCTTCCAATAAGAGTAATTTGTACTGTCAAGCTTAGTGGTATTGAAAATAGCATGATTAGTGGACGAACTCGCCATAATGCAGGCTAGAAGACTGTAGCAGTTCAAAATTTCTTACTGTTTCTGTAGAAAATGACAAAAAAATCACCAAAATCGAGGAAAAATGGCGAAGAAAGTGGAACCAAAGCTGCTGCCCACCAAGTACTAGTGAAAGTACATCATTTTAGAGTGCTTTAGTATGAAAAATCCATTTCATTCCATATATATATGCTTGCTATAATAAATTTCAGATTTCAGTAAAAGAGAGCTAACAGTGCCAAAATCGGATCCCAAGGCAATCAGATACTGCCAAGACCAAAGCCGACATCATACGGGCATAGCATAAGCATATGACGATCGAGAAGTATGAATCCAATGCTCAAGTATGTCATACAAACATCTGCCAGTGAGTAGGCGCACCTCTCAGGCAATGGGGCAAAGTGTTCCTGCCACTACCAAAACTTGATACAAGTAGGTGTCAATTCACAAAGATACGGATCCAAAACTGAGACTTACCTCATAAGCATACAGTGAACCAAGACATATGATGTATCATCCCAAAAGGTAAGAAGTCCCAAAGTCTCAAGTGTCTGTAACTGCTCAATAGCATGTAACGGCTCAATGCATAAAAGTACCACCTGCTCAATGTCTGATAAGCATTCAAGAATGCTCCCACTAGCACAAAAGCCGTATGTACGAGCTCAAGAGCTCAAGCCAAGGCAAGACACAATGCCAATGACATAAGTCCAAGACAATACATCAATAGTACATCCCGAACATGGAGGCGGTAAAGCATCTGTATGTAGCATCCATAAGCATGTAAGACATCAAGTACATCCCAAGATACAACTCTGGCAAGCCAATAAATAGCTCAAGTAAGCTCCAAGAATCCAAGGTCAAGCCAAGACCAAGCTCCAGTAGCAATAGGCTCCAAACAATGTAACTAGCATGTAGTAATGGCATAGGCTAAGCATGTCAAGACCGGTCAGACATAAGCAACATACATGCCATAAGTACATCCAAGATGAAGTATCCAAATTCTTTGCAAAGCAAGCTCAAGATCAACCAACGATCCCGAATCAAAAACAAGCTCTATGTCGAGCCCCAAGTGTCAATACATCACTATATATGCCCGAAACATAGCCCGAAAAGCATAGGCATAAGTATACATGAGTAAAATGACTTCAGCCCAACTGTGTACAGCAGTGATTTATTATTCAAAACTGAGAATTTCAGCACCAAAATCAGCTTCAAATGGTTGTCAAACAATAGGCATACATTCCCCTAACATCCGGGCATCAAACGAGACCAACCGGGCATCAAATGACAATGCCAAACAAGCTGTAGCATAAAATGTCAATGTAACACTGTCATAAATTGCCTGTGGACTATTATGACAATCCCAAAATAGTGTTAAATCAGTCCAAATGCTATGCCAACACATCAACCATCAAAACCAAGCATCAAAGCATGTTCATATGCCCGAAATGGAGCCTCTCCAATTGTCAATGGAGGGGGAGAGCTGATGTTGTGACTGTCAATGCTGAAGACACATATGAGAGGGCTACGTGATTCCGCCAACTGTAAATGATGGCCCTGGGATTGCAAAAAATGGTAGCCAAGCTTCGAAGGGGTCTGATTAAAGGCAAGGAAGGCCTCAAACAAGCTCCAGCAAGTCTTGTTCAAAGGCAAGTGAGATATGAAGCAAGGGAGCTTCAATGGTGGCTACCCCAATCTTGTTTATAGCCTGTGAGACCTGAGAACTGAAGTAAACCCTGAAGAAAATGATCAAATACATCTAATGTAATGCCCTGAAGGTGCCCAACAATGTCGGGAAGGTGCTCGAGAAGTCGAGAAGTGACGGGAGCTCAAAGGAGTCGGATATGGCTGCCGGGAAGGAGACCCAATGCAAGTAGGGAGTCGATGGGATGCTGAGAATGCCACAAACCAAGCTCAAGAGTCAGAAAGCAAATCTCTGATACCAGTTGAAAGGGAGCGATGGATCAAAGGTTGGACTCGAGAGCTATGGCGAGAGAGCAAGAGCAAGAAAGGGAGAGACTAGAAATGGGAACTCCAACTGTCACAATGTGTGACTAGGCCTTCCTTTATTCAAACTGTCACTAAAAGAATAAAGAATAAAGTGATGGTAACAGGCGCCTACCACCTGCAGTATGCAGTGGCAGTGACTGTCAGTGTAGTAATACACGGTCGGCTAGGCAAAGGCGCCTTTACCCCCAACATTCATTGCACGCGTCGCTATTAGCGTCGCAAAGCGTCGTTATTAGCATCGCTATTTGTGGTGGTAATTTGCGACCCTGATACCAACGCAAATAGTAATGCTGATAACAAGGCTAATACCGACTGTTCTATGGCGTTGCCAATAACGATATTTTTTGCGACGATGAGAGAAAATTTCTTTATGAACATTTTCGTCGCTTTTAACGTCAATATAAGGCCTATATCTTATAGTGCTCCTTGCAATCAAGTTTTGAAATTTGTGTGAGGAAGAGAGGAGGGTCACATGTCAAGAGTGTGGACTGTTGACGTGCCGTTTGTGGAGAGTATGAATATGGAATTTGGAGTGTCAAGTTTCAATTCAAGGTTTTCTCAAGGTATGAGAATTTAGAACAATTGATTTTGTCTTTGAAGTTTGTGTTTGTTTTTTCAAACAATTGTGCAAAGTGTGTGATACTCTACCTGGAATGTGTTTCCGTTGTTTTCAAGCTACAAGAGGCATTGTGTGTCATTGGATTTTGTGTGTGGGATGTGTGGTCTTTGTGAAACTTTTAAATTTTTCGTGTTGTGTTGTTCATTCAACAAAGTCTATTATCTTAAATGGTACTCCTTAATGTGTCGTTATCAGGTTGTGAGTGAGGCTTGCTCTCCATCACCACTTGTGTAATAATGGCACATACCCCAACATGAGACACATCCATTGATTAGAGATATCCGTGTATGGCACTTGATATGTATATAGTCAATGCAAGATGTATGACCTTGAGGCCTTCATATATAGTGTTTGCAAAGTAAATTGATGCTTAAATGTACTTGGAATCATGCTCAATATGCATTATGTATTGGATACCCCTATGATTCTTAGGCATTTCAATCCTTGAGCTAGTCAAGCAATGAGAAGTTGGGCTAGGATATGTAGTATCTTAGTTATAGGAATCTTGAAATAGTCACAATGCAATACATTTTGTATTGAATCTTGGAAAAAATCCTATAGCTCATCTCAAATAGGGCTTTGTCCCCTTCTATTTCATTAAAAAATTTCCCAATTAGAGTTTTATGGTCTAGGAGATATTGTAATTTTTGTATACAAAGGTAATTGTGGATAAAGTGCTGACTACTCCAAGATAGTCATAGAGATTCAATTACAATATTCTTCGATAATTTCCTCACAAATATTAATAGTGCATCTTGGAGAGAAATTTGTTTTCTCTTAGTTGGATAAAACATCTCAGCAATCTGCTAGAAGTTACACTCGTTTTACTGACAATGGGTCTTGTGAACTACACTAGGATGGCAAGGTATAAAGGCAAAGGCAAGGCCCATGATGAGGTCTAGAGGGAGATTAGAGCTCCAAGGCCTCAATGAATGATAACACCTCTATGAAAGATTATAATGATGACATGCAAGAGGAGGTTCTTGATATGGATCCTTATAATATGTTCAATCACACTATGTCAACATGAGCTTCGTCACATGGAAAGACATAATGACATGGTTACCAATCAAACATCATCAGATGCTCTCCAAAATTGACCTAGCAATTGAGCAAATGACATTTTTCAACTCTCAAATTCAATAGATCTTAGAGTATCTCACCACTCTTGTAGCCCAATTAGCTACCACTTTGGTGTAAGAGCTTGGAGGGTCCACCTTGGGTTAACACTCTATATAATGTGCATTCAAATAATATTTCAAGCACCCCTTTAAAAATTTTACACCATTTTATATATCCCTTTTGTGAATTTTGAAGGAAATATTTATATCCATTTTGTAAACCTAAATTTTGAGAGAAGGTGCATTTTCATAACCCCCCTTCTATACAATTCAAATAAAAACACAATGCTACAACACTTTACACCTAGAGTTTCACTATGTTCCAAGTTGAATATCTAGACATATTATCAATATTTTGAATGTTGTTAAGATTTAATAGAGATGAACAAGACCTTTATAGCTACCTATCCATACAAGGGAACAAAGAACCATAAAAATCAGACCTCATAATATACTAGAGTGACCTGCTAAACTTGTAACCTGCTGTCTAGCCTGTGAGAGAGAGAGAGAGAGAGAGAGAGAGAGAGAGAGAGAGAGAGAGAGAGAGAGAGAGAGAGAGAGAGAGAGAGAGAGAGAGAGAGAGAGAGAGAGAGAGAGAGAGAGAGAGAGAGAGAGAGAATAGCCTAATCATCAACGATAGCATACACGAGCAGAGAGAGAGAGAGAGAGGAGGCAAAATCAAAAGGTTAATTCATGAATGCCATTTACTTCATGCCCCCAACCCAAATTATGAGTATTCAAACTCTTTAATCCCTACCCCCAACCCAAGTGATCATTACTAAAAACAAAGGCTAATTCAATGGATGCTCTAAGGTAGGTTCAGACAAACATAAATATGAAAAAAATGTCAATCCATATAGGCCTACCTTACTGATGTGGCAAGAGCAAATTGACTTTGAGTGGTGAGGCCTAACACGATAGGTCAGCCGACCTTAAATATTAAGCTTTCACACATTTAGGAAGCTTGGAAAAAGAGCATGCAAAGCAAGTACTTATGTTCTTATCCATAGAGAGCATGCAAATAAAGCAAATCAGACATTGTTTTGCTTATAGAGGCCATTGTCCAATTGCTACACTTGCATTTATTGCCCATGCAAGCTAGCCTACAAATCCCAATTGTCTACAACTGATTCGAAACTCTATTGTCATCCTAGACTCAGTCAAATGTGTGTTTTTGCTACCTTTGGTCTACTTACATTGTTGTTGTTCTTTTCAAACAAGATCAAACATATTCAAATTACTGTTGTTGCATTTAGGATCGTTTTAAGGTAACTCCGGCAACAAATTGAATGTGACCTCCATCAGCAAATGAAAAGGCTGGAGCAATAGTCAATAGCTAAAGTAGTATCGATGTCAATTGGGCGGCTGGAAACAACAATCAATGCCTCGCAAGCTTGGTGATAGGCTACTAAATGTGTACAAATGTTGGGTGGCCTACTTGACGAAGAAACACAACATGAAGGGGCTAGAAATAGGACACTATAGGAAACTGGGCAGAGGCATCTAATGATGAACATGCAAAGGAAGCTCCCAAAATCATGTCACCTACCTGGAGGACTCCATGGACAATATAGTCAACACTCCAAGAAGCACCACGAATTCTCATATCCACTAGGAGAGAGATATAAACAATAGTGGGCATGAAGAGGCTTAATGATAATTAGGTGGAATTATGGAGTGAGGGATGGAATGGACTAACAAGTGAGTCTATAGAAGAGACTAGATAGCACACTTGGACCTGCATATAGCATACGCAATCCTAATTTATGGTCCATCTCAAAATCAAATCTAAGAATTGTAACATATCAATTTTATGTGAGCTCTTACTAGAATTAATTCTAAGATCTCACATGCAAAAATGAAAAAGACACTAAGTACCATAATATTTAAGGCAAGATTTCTCGAATATAACAAGCATTACATTTTGGCATTCATAGCAATTTGTTCACAAATGAGATCTATTATGATAATGTATGCAAGCATGATTAGAAATACCTAGCAAATCATACCACATTAAAAGGTTATCAATTAATTTACAAGAGTCATAATAAAACACAAAAGAAAGTGTGAATTTCAACCTAAGAGGTTGATGAAGCTTGAAATAGGGCCACAACTTTGAAACTGATCCACAAAAATGCAACAGTAGAAATAGCACAATTTTTTGAGTGGAAGGGAATTGATGCATGTCTGCGTGCTCCTTTTAGCTTTATAATGTTGGATGCCTTATTAATGGAAATGGTGGTGAATATTTAGGCAAGATTCCAAATGGATAAGAAAGTGCTACTCATCTTGGGATTGGGAGAGAGCTATGGTGGTGCCTAAAGCTTCTTTGCAACTACATTGAGGTATCATTATCTCCAAGGCCCATAACCTTCGTATGTAAAGTTGTCATACCAAGGTTGATTCTTTGAACCTCTAGCACAATTGTTGGTTGCATCTCACTTCTATATGCACTCTCTATGTAGAGCTGGTAGCACTTGCCCAATCCAATATGGCTAGCTCTTCCTACACATTATTTTGCAAATGCTTGAGAAATGGATGTGATGTTGAGGGATTCTAAACCAAGCTTGGGATTGTAGATGTTCTATTTTGCAAATCCTAGACCAACTACATAATGAATGTCATCAATTGTCAAAGAGGCTTCAGCGATGGTGGTGGCTACTATCACTTTCCTAAAACCTAGAGGAGCTAGCTCAAAAATTCATGTCTACATCTCACTGGGGAGAGCCCTATAGATAGGGAGAATGATTAGCTTAAGAATGTTTGGGCCCATCCCTTTCACATAGAATTTGGAAACCTATATCAATTTCTTCCTAACCAATCAAGAACAACAATAGACCTTCCTCTGGTTCAATCAAATGGATATGCATGATTGTGATTGAGGTAGCATCCAAATAATCACTCTCATGGTGCTTTGCATATAATGTCTCCTCAGAAAACATCCTACCTTGAATGAATATGTTGCAATGGAAAAATTAACCTGAAAACTTTTTAGTATCTAGTGCTTTTGATGTAACAATTAAACACAATAGACAAACCAACCCTTTTAACAACCCAAATAACACAACAGTATGTATCATCCTTTCATGTGCCTCATCAAGCATGATCACAGAATAAGTTGAAAGATTTTCATCAACAAGTACCTCTTTTAAGAGTGTATCACCTATCATGTACTTTACTACTGTCTCAGGTCCTATACAATCCAACTTTCACCATCCATTGTTTCTAATGTAACAATTAGATGCAAGTCAGGTCACTGACTAGCCAACCCTTTTAACAGCCCAAACAACACATTAGTATGTATCATCCTTTTATGTGCCTCATCAAGCACAATCATAGAATAAGCTAAAATATTTTTATCAAGTACCTCTCCCAAGAGCATACCATTTGTCATGTACTTTATTAACATCTCAAGGTCTATACAATCCTCAAACCTAATGGCATATCATCATACCTCCTCTCCTAATCTGAAACCAAACTCTTTAACTACTCTCATGGCAACAAACATTGTTGCAACAGTTGAACGTATAGCATGAAAACTTTTCAACATCCAATGTTATTGATACAACAAGTAGACACAAGTCAAGTTGTTGACTAACCAATGCAAGTCAGGTTAACAACTAACTTGTGCCGTGCTACTAGATCACAAAGTACACTCCCTACTTAAAAACTTGAACACATCTACCATCAACATCAAATTGTTCACCAAAAACTTGCTCACTAGGAACCCAATGTGCTGCCATATCTCATTGCTAGTAGCAACATAGACTCAGCAACCCCAAACAAAAGAGCCTTGATGCAGTTCCTTGCTCTATTGAAAATGAACCTTACACTGCTCAATTCTTACAAGAACATTTTCCATGTTCAAAAGATATGAACACAGTTAGCATATTTGGCCATAACTTTTTGCTTCTCTATCTTAGATATGAGAGTCGTATGTCTACAACAATCATTACAGAAGCAGATATTCATATCAACAGTTATAGTTGACCCTTCCTATGTGTTGTTCAAGGCACAAGCAATTGCGAACTTTTCACTATGCCCATAGAGCACATCCTTCTTCATAGCATCAAATATGTTTTGTGAAACTAGACCCAAGCTTAAGAATAACCCTACCATGATATCTTTTCTATAAGATCTTGTAGCTTCTCGTAAATGTATTTGCTTTATAAAGGAAAGAGTGTTTCCTTTGGCACCAATCCACCAACAATATCCTAGCTACTTTCAAGCCTTATTTGCAACTTGCATGACTTCAATCTCCCATGCATCCTCTTGCATCCCATCTATTGCATAAATATTAGCCATACAAATGTAGACTGAACCAACAATTTTATCTATCTGAAAGATAGAATGTCAATCTCCCAAGCCTCACATTCTTTCACTTTTGGCTAGCACCCAACAACGCCATCTAGACTAGAAAATATAACACTATATTAGGGAACTTGAGAATTCTCATATAGTTTGTGAATTCCAATGTAGTTAATATTTAGCCATATGATCAAATATTTTCCCCTTACTTGAAAGTGGAATCTACCCTAATTACTATATATGTTGTCTTTTCAATTCCCACTTTGAAGCACGGGTTAAGATTTAGCCACATAGTCAAATCTTTACCCCTTATTTGAAAGTGGGACTTGGGAGCTTCCCAAATTCTCTAATATGGTGTTTAAACACTAGATGGCATCATTTCAATAACTATTAAAGCCTTGTTTAAACTCCCCTGCATTACCAAAAGATTAGCCATACAACATTGGTGTTGTGCATCTAGTGTGACACCAAATTTGCACTCATTTTAGCATAAGATAACAATGCCTTCCTTATAAGCGCCAAAAGCACATCTTTTTGTGGTTAGCTAGATCTTAATCAGAAGAGAGAATTGGGAAGGGTGAAGAAGAATAGAGAGGGACTACTGCAAGGATGGGGGAGGAGAGAATGAGAGGGAGGAAACAAAGGAGGAAAAAATGGTGAATCCCCCTCAGGCAGGGCGACATGGCATAGGCTTTGAGGAGAGCATCAAATGTATGGTTGTTAGGTTGGAAATGGTCCTCTTACATCTAGGGGTAGAGGTGGAATGCATGATGCAGATTCCTGTCATCCACGTAACGTAAGATGAGGGTGGCCCATGAGTAGAGGTTGCCATGAGGGAGCCGATTGAAAAGTCTAAAGATAATAAATCATTAATACCCATAGCCTAATAAATGAGTAAAGGCTACCATGAGGGAGTCGGTCGATAGGTCCATAAAGTCTAGAATCACAATGGCCACCACCATTAGGGCTGCTACATGGCCCATAGGGTATCATGTAAAAACATGGATCTAGGACATGGCAATGTGGAAGTTGTGGAGGTTGGAAGACGAAGACCAAACTCATGAAGACATGGACACAAACAAGACTGACTGTCACACAAGTGAATTAGGTTCCAAGATTGAGACTTAGACTGTGACCAGAAGGAGTACTTAGTAGAAGTTGTATGAACTAACACTTGCTCACGGGAAGTAAATGCTGAAGACCCTTCAGTATGGTTTCTCTTCTCTTTATCCACGCATGACTGGATGGTACTTGCTAAAGTTGGGCTCGGGATATTAGTTAGGGTAGTCGCAAGGGTTGGAAAAACCTTCTTCACAGACTTTAGCAGGATGGCAATGGCATCTTCATCGTGGATAGGTGCCTGAACGGAGGCAAGCTGTGCCATAATCCCCTTCATATGTGAAATGAACTTGCTTAGATCTTCTCCATGTTTGTATTCCAAGCTAAAAAACTCAATCATGAGAAATATCTTGGAGTTCTTCCCTATAGCACCATAGAGCCTTTCAAGCTCATCCCATTATTGTTTTGCAGTTAAGAGCTGGTCAATGTGATGAATTAAGGATTCATCTAAATGAAGCATGATGATGGTCTGATGATGGTCTGAGCCCGTTCATCATCTTCTACATTAAGGGGATTAGATGGGTCAATTACTTTGGTTTTCCTTTTATGAAGGGCCAATATCCTCTTTCCATCATTTTGTGAACTTGCCAAGATTGGAAATCTTTTCCATTAAATTTCCGAATTTGAAGACGGACATCAACATATGTTGTGGCCATTGGGAAGGTCTTACCACTTGTTAGAACAAGGGCAGGGTCTAGTCCCTTACAACCTTGCCACCGAATGTGGAAGCAAATCAAACAATTGATATCAAAGTTGTAATGAGGAAAAAGACTGAAAATCATACATATGTAATATTTCAAAATATGACGGGTGGTCCTTTCTTATGTGCAATCTTCTTCTGAGGTTTAATGATCTTTTTAGGCTTCAATGATGTGAACTTAGATTGGACTTCTGGCTCCTCCTTGTGGTATGGCTTAGTGGATGAACCTTATGTTGGACAAGGACGGTCTATGATTTCAATGCTTGTTGCTGATGATACCAAGGAGAGTATAATGACACTCATCCCTCTGATTTCATTGACCAGTGTACTTGACAAAAGTCACACAAGATATGCAATACAATTTTAGTGTATGATGGTCTGTGTTTATAATTGTACACATAGCCTTACAACATGAAGTAAGGGACTCAATTGTTTTAATTTCATGATAAAGTCATTCAGATTGTGTAAGTACCAGTAGCAATGATGATTAAGCAATGTGCCTTAGTGCTTACAAGCACTCATCCATAGCTCATGTTGCTAGAGATGGTAGATGTCGGCGGTCTTGATGAGCTTGATGATGACTTTCCAAGTGCAATAACCTCTAAGATAAGGTTCCCAGATTAGTAATTGACTCAAAAAGAGTTGATTCAGTGATTAAAATAACTGTTAATGACCAAACATTGAAAAAAATTGAAAGTTGAAGAAGCTTGAAGCTTCCTAGCTATGGCTGCTAGAAAACTCATAGTTATGATTTGGCTTCTAGAAGCCAGCAGAGATGAAATTTCCCCAAGCCCTTTTAGGGGGATATGGCCCACTTGGGGGCTATGAAAGCCCTATGGTGGCCAAGGAGATTGCGCGGCCTCTTGCCCACGCCATGCCTGGAAGCGTCACGCTACCCAAAACTGCGTCGATTCTGAGTTTGATGCAATAACGTCCTTTTGCATGGCTAATGTGGAGGTTTATGGTGACGGGCTATTGCGCCTTGAGTTGGAGAAGAGTTCCTTAGAAGGGGCCTTGAACTGAAACCTCCTCCTTTGTTCTCCCCAAGTCCTCCATCAGAGGTGGGTCTGGTATGGCTATGGGGGCAAGAGGTAAAAGATGAAGATGATGGAAAACCATGTGCACTTAGTGAAGCTGAGGGTATAGGAAGTTGAAGGGATCAAAGAAGGCGTGATACCATGTTGCAAATTAGAGTTGGAGGCTTGAGAGAGTGTGCACAAGAGGGAGAGAGAGAGCTCAAGTACAAGACAAGATCTTGTTTAGTTAGTTGCTCAAAGTACAACTAGTACACTCTTCTCTACATGAGTGTGTACTTTAGGCTGTTTATATAGCCACTGGAGGAGTTAGGGTTAGGGTTTCCCCTGTCCTCCAATCCTTTTACACCTAGATACCCTTATCCTCTCTAATGTGTAGGGAGAGTTCCTATCCTTATCTTTCAACAAATACCCAGCTACTTGGCGGGCTTTCTCGAGATGGAAAGCCACTAACGAGGCTTTCTCTACTTCTAGCTCAACAACTACCACCTTCTTTTCCTCTTTCGCTCTTTCAATTTGGGACAAGAGTTCCTAAACATAGTCGTTGTAGTCTCCTCCTCCTAGTGCTCTCTGCACCAACTTGAGACTTAGCTCAATTTCCACTTGGCAGGCTTCATTCTCTTGATGCACTGTGATGGTGTTGCGGTTCCTGTTGAAAGTCCAGAGGAAATCCACACACTTCTCATAGTCCATGGCTTGGCCCACCTTCTCCACATACTTCTGTAGCTTACACTACTTCACGATTTGGTTTATGGTTGGCTCCTCCATGACTAGGCCTTCCAAATTCAAGATGTGCCTGAATTTGAATTGGCCATAGGCCCTTGTCTCCAATGAGAGGCCATACTTTTCCTGCTCTTCCTCAGAGAATGATAGCTTGCTAGTTTTCTCCTATCCTGCCATTGTAGGTGCCTATCATGAATCCATAGCCCACCATTAGTATTCTTTAGATAATTTTTGCGGAAAAACGAGTAGGAGATGGAAGAAATGCTTATGAAAATTGAAATGCTTAAATATAGAAATAGAATTTTTCTTTAAACAGTCTATGCATTTCACAAAAAATTCTAATACTTGTCCTCAATCATGAGTTGATTTTTATGCATTCTTTTCTATTTTTGAACATTGATTGAGGTTTTAGGGTTTGTTTTTATATTCCACACGTTTCATCATTCACACCCTTCCCCCTTAGAGATGTGAAGAATCCTTTCTAGGACTAGAGGTTGAAGGGTGAAGACCATTTAGCGCATGCTCATTGTGTTTCACCTTCACATGAGCCAAGCATAGAAGTTTGGGTTGTACTCCATTTGAGCATAATAGTCCATATCAACAAGTCGGATGCTTACGTGGGTGAGGTAAGTAAGGACATCTGTGAGGAAATCAACAAAGTCCATTCGGCTAGCAATGTATAAATCCTCCTTGGTCAACATGTGATCTAAGTAGGGGTGAGTCATGATGTGCTCCTCGAGGGGTCGGTTGCGGATGGTGGTCAACACTCTATAGGAGGTTGGGGCTACATAAGTTGGGTCGTATTCTGAGGTCTTGATTGCCCATCTTTGCTCAGTGTTGGTCATGATTTGGTAGCCTTCTTGCTTCCATTGGAGTTTGAGAGCATGCAATTGGTGCAATAAAGAGAAGTTGTTAGCAGCTAGTTGTTTCAGCTTTGCAATTTCAGGGTTAGTGTAGCAAGGACCATGCTCTTGGTGTAAGATGTAATGAGGTGTTGCTTACATGCTTGTTCATGGAAATCTTAGTGTCTATGAGTATCTTAGTTGTTTGGGGAGCCTTGATGAGATACAAATTCCAATTCTTCCCATGAGCAAGGCAACGTGCGTACCTCCGTTTGCTAAAGGCTCATCTAAGAGACCTAGGTCTAATTGTTCATAGCTTAGCAAGTGTGGTAAACGTGGCATCCAAATGCCAAAGGAAACCAACTAATTCATCCCCTCTATATTCAACTAAGTCTATGGCCAAGGTAAGAATCAAACGTCGTTTGTAAAGAAGGTTTAAGGCCTACTGGGATCGGGTTTGATTGGGTTCGACAACTCTGTGGGTGCTGACGTCTGTGGTTGCAGCTGCTCTAGAGTGTGCGGTTTGGCTTCTTGTGCATTAGGTTTGGTTTGGGATTATGACTTTGTGCTGCCAAATATTTTTGAGGCTTGAGTGGCACTAATACTGCTGGGTTGAGTTGGTTTGGAGTTAGCAAGCTGCTACGTTTTCAATCGATAGACTCGTTGAGGTTCAAAAGACTTAATAGTGTTGGGCTCTATGGCCTTTGCAGCTTGAGCTCTTTGCGTCTTTATTGCATGATCTGGCATGCGGCTATGTATAGTCCGGCTTGAGGGTGGCATTTGAATAGAGCCATTGGCCCTCTTGGTTTTAGGCACCCAAATCTAGGCATTGCCCTCATAATAGCCTTGTGCTTGTAGTAAGGTTTTGGAGACCCATCTCGGGTTGATTGTTCGTTTGTGCCTATAGCTTCTTCTTTGCCTTCTACATCTTGAGTATGCATTTCTAGAATTGTGAGGTCATGATTGCATGCTCCTAAGTGGCAGTCCTTGATGTTTAGGCACCCATTTGAACTGTGGTTCAGGGGCCTTAGCTTTGATCTCAGTGGTATATTGACGATGTGGCATGGTGGGTTGTGACAAGTCTCAACCTCCTCTTTAGACTTGGTGGTGGGTTTCTCTATTAGTTGCCTCATGAGCTTTGATGGAGCCATGCTGCCCTTATTGAAAGTTGTGACTATTCGTACATTGTCGATAGCAAGTTGAATATTCTATGACTCATAGTCAACATTATACTGTGATTGCTTTTTAAATGAGCATCCTAACAGCGATTCATAACCAACATCTTTTGTGTCAATACATAAAAGTTTATAGGTATGCTATCAGACTTGATAGAGGCTGCTACTTTTTGCACCTTCCTAGGAAGGGCATACGATTGACCCCCAAATAGGTTCAGTTTGGTGTTGGTAGGTAGTCGTGGGTGGCCAATTTGAGTCCAATGATCGAGTTAAGATATTGAAATCATCTCCCCTATTGATCAATGCGTTGAAGGTATGTGTCTGAAGGGGAGTGACCGTTATGCGCAGGTAAGCAGGTGCTACTGCCTCCTCATCTTCCTTCTCAATTTCCATTATTATGGTGACTCAAACTTTCACAAGGGGCTCTAGCATGGGAGGGTAGTACTTCTTTATGCAGCTCCTGTTGAAGAAGCCTATGCCCTCTCCATCTAGGGTCTTGAGCTCTACATTTCCAGTTTGGCTGATACTACGGACTCGAAAAGGTCCTAATCCCCTGAACTTCATCTTTTGTTTGTGGCCTTTTATTGAGTACAATAACAATAAGTCACCCTGTTTGAATTCTCGTTGCTAAACGTGCTCGTCAAACCAACTCTTGTGACATGACCTTTCACAAATCAGCACATGGGTAGCTAGAAGTTGAGTCTCTAATAAGCGTTTTAGCTCGATTAGGCGGTCAGTCCATGCCTTCTTTCCGTTCCATCTCTCTTGGGTAGCTATTCTCAAGCTCGGGACAAGGAACTCTATAGGTAGAACGGCTTTAGTCCTATAGGTTAACTTGAAGGGAGTCTATCCTATTGCTATTTTATGGGCTCGGTAGGCCCATAAGGCTGCCATTACTTTATTGCCCGAGTCACTGTGTGAGGTAGAGATCACTTTGGTCCAGGACGTTCACTAAGATCTTATTAGTAGACTCAGCTTGGCCATTTGCTTGAGGATAGTAGGGTGAGGATTTTTTATCGATGATTAGAAAGGACAACAGGAGGTGAGTGATCACTTCATTAATGAAGTGCATACCTTGATCATTAACTAGTTTGATAGGGTAGCCAAAGCGTGAGATCACCTGCTCCCAAAGGAACTTAGTAGTGGTTCAAGCATTATTTTTCATCGTGGCTCACACTTCTACCCACTTAGTGAGATAGAAAGTCACAACAATGATGTACTTGGCTCGCAAGTACTGTGCCACATGACTAATTGTCCCAATGAAGAAATTTTCCCATTTCTAGAATGGTCGTTTGAGCTTACCTCCATTTTGTCCTTGCAAATAGATACCTTGGCTCGTTGGCACTCACCACAGTGCTTTACAAATTGTGTTACATCTCGAAAAATAGTAGGCCACCACAGTTGAGAGTGCAACACCTTGTGGGCTGTCGTGTCTCTGCTGCAGTGCCCTCCTGCAATTCCGACGTGTGCTTCTGCAAGTGCATCATTCATCTCAAGCCATCATCCCCTAACCTATAGAGTTGTCCTACTATCAACTAATAGGGTTTTATTTTAAGGATGAGTTGCCTAAGTCATGTAATATATCAAATTGATTAACATAAGGGGAATTTTTTTTCCCCTATCCTCCCATTCACAACGCGTCGTGCTGGAAGGGGGATGGGGGTAGGGAGCCCGCAAGCTCCCCGCTAGAGCTTGCTCAGCTCCATCGCCATGCAGGTGGACACGTCAAGGGGGGGAGGATTCCCTCCCCTCCCCTATAAAATCAGGGGTGGGCGGCAGAGACAGAGAGGCCAGGAGAGAGTAGAACGGAACCTTGGCGCTGCTGGTACTGCTATCGAGGGAGGTCGAAGAGGAGGAGAACGCCGCCTGGTGCTGCCGAGGGACCGCTGCCGCCTATCACCTCCATTCTCTCTCCCCACGGCGCCATCGTCTACCACCTGGGGACTTTTCACCCCCATCGCCGCCAAATTTTCCCCCCTCCTGCCACGTGGGATAGGGAAGCTTCTTTGAAGAAGCTTCCTAAGGGGGGGGGCTAATTAAGCCCCCTTTCACCCCCTCATATCCCTTTCATTTTCTCCCCCCCCCCCCCCCCCCCCCGCGGGGTTTTTAAAACCCTCAAGCCCCTTCCTATACTTTACCCTTTCACCCCCTCCCCGGTTTTCTTAAAACCCTTTCACCCCCTCCTGGTTTTACCCCATTTGGAATCCTTTCACCTCGCCCCGGTCTTAAGGCCTTAACCCTTTTCCATGGGGCTATTAAACCCCACACCCCTTGGCCTCATAACCCACAAATCCCTTCCCCGTGCCTAAATTTGTAAAGTCTCTTCTTGTGTTTCCTTGAAACTGTGTTGCACCCCCCTCATATTCCTTTTAACACACCCCCCTAAGCCCTTTCTAACCCTGTGTTCCCTTTTCCTTACACACCCTTTTCTCTCTCCCCCCTACTATCAGCCTTCACCCTTCACCTTTCCCTCTCACTCCGGGTTAAAATCCCAAAAACCTTTACTACTCTAAAAATTCCCTTTCTATACCTTTTACCCCAAGCCCAAAGTTCTCCAAAGGTTCATGTGGTTGCGAAGCCACACTCACCCATAACCTTTTTGCCGTGTATATACCCTATAGGGCCTTCTTAGGCTTTATAAACCTTTCCCTCTCCGAAGAAGCTAAGAGCCTAAAGGTCTTATTATTCCTTCTTGTGGTCAATCATTTAAACGGCTCCTTGCCTCGAAAGAAAGACGGTGGAAATCCAAAAGATATAGTAAAAGTTGCCTTCACGTTCGAACTTCGATGCCGCCTAAGAAAGTCCAAGGAGTAGCTGCGGGAGGGTCATCTCCCGATATCCTTGTGGATATCTCACCCCAAAACCAGGTTTTTCCTTCTTGGTTTTATATGGGTTTTAATTTAATCATGCAAGATGAATTGTTTGGGATAAGATATATTTTGTCCTAGTTATTTACGATGAAGGAGTTTAGTTTAATTGAACATGCAAAAATGATAATATAATAAACATAGTTTCCTTCAAATAGCATCATGCTTTGAAACGAATTACGAGCGAGATTATCTACCTACTATAGTAGTATATTTCGGTTAAATCTTGAAGGTATAAAAACTGCATCTTGCACTATTAACCCCTATTCTTTTTGCAACGAATCATCTTAGAAGATGAAAATTCATGAAAGGTTTCTTACGTTGCTTGAACTCTAGGAAATTATCATTGCTAACTGCATATCTTAGCAAGGAAAAGATTGTTATTTGGCATGAGTTCGTTCGCAAGGAAAAAGGAAGTTTAAATGAAAAAGTTTAGGACTGAAAAAATCAATTGTCACAAGGATAACAAATCGTGCCGAGGTGATCTCAATATTACCTTCTAAAAGTTAACCGAATTAATGTAAATCTAGAAATACCTATGCTACGAAATATGTCTTGGGAATAATTTAAAAACCAGGAAACGTTTATACCTTAAACACTTGACTACCTTCCCTGATTGTAGGGACAATAAATTCGTAAATGTAAAAGAACTAGGGTTTGTCCCTGAGGTTCTTAAAAAGAGACCCTAGGTCCAACAAACGTCAGCTTAAAGAAACCAAAACGGATTGTTTCATCGTATATTACGATGCAGGACTTGTGCAGCAAGTACGAAGTCATATAGTCTTGTGATTGATTCACAAGAAAAAAAGGTTAAGTACCCTTAACAAGGATGGCGGATCCTTACACAAGCTATCTTGCAAAATTATGTATTCTTTGATATCCTTCTAAGTAAGGAAGGTTAAAAAACAGGAAACTAAAGTATCCAATGAACTTTAAGGTTGACCAAGTTGGGTTAATAGGGTACGTCCTAACCCAGAATATAAGGGATCTTGCCAAGTTGCAAGACACCCTGGAACGAGTGCTGATGCATTTGAAAGGAAAGAATCATTCCTTAGCAGTTTGCCAACAACAAGATCAGTTAAATGAAAGTGTTTGTGTTTGCTAGAGAATTTAGAGCACTGTTTGATTTATGAATTACAAATTAAATGAATATCTATACTTCAGGTTGAAGGCCTGAAGGGCGAGGCAGCTTTAGTTACCCTCGACTGCCTGCCTAACCCTAACCAAGGGGGTTGTTGACCGCGCCGGAAACATGGACCAAACCCTCCGCGAGAGGTCTCTCCATTGAGCTCTACTTGGAGTAGGAGGACACTTGGGTGCCAGGGGGCTCTGGCCGTAAATCCCTCGCCTTACGGGTCTTGCACAAGAGGCTAACGTGACTCGGGATTGGATCTCGAGGCCCGCATACTAGTCTACGAGCAGAAGCTTGGATTAGTGATCCCTGTGGATTACTGGATGGCCTTCAAGCGGATTATGGACAAGCCTATGGGCAGAATTCCTTGTATTTCAAAGATAAGAATGATCTTATGTTAATAAAGAACTTGTTTGATATTGTTTTTCTATGTCACGTGATAAGATTACATGAAGGAACCAGTGCTTAACGAATTAATTAAAGAAGCTGATTGTTACATGTCAAATTAATGTGTTAGATAATTACATAACTAAAACAAACCGAGGAAAGTGCGGAGGATGGGCCATGGGTCCGTCCTACGGATGGGTGGTCCCGGTTAGCCGAGAACTTTTCTTAAATCTTAAAGAACAGCGGGATAATCGTCAAAGGACATGAACAACGAAAGCGATGACCTAGAGTTATGTCTTACCCGATTTACGCTGTTTTAGGGGAACGGAATGGGACTATGCCTTATGGCAGAGAGGTTGAGCTTTGCCTCCCTCTCGTTTCCCATTCTCCTTGAACCAAGTGCAGTGTGAATCGGCTTCGGACCTTGCATTTCTGCGTAAAGTAGTTCGCTCGGGTCCAACGCTAGTTGCTGTTAGGTAATGACCAATCAGGAAAACCCTAATTTCGGGGTCGATCCTAAGTGGGAACGGCCAGGATACTTCCGTTACGTGGCAGACGCAGAAAGACCTAGATCACAAATCCCATAACATTCCATGGGAGTACCGGGCGGAGCTTTCTAGACATCCTTTCCGATGGACTGCTAAGACGTGTCTTGAATGATACTAAGTGGACACGTTACAGTTGGTATCAGAGCCAACCAACAACGGAATTGTTTTTATGAGATCTCAATAAAATGAAGTAAAGAAATTGTTGCTATCTAAACATTTCCTTACCTTCAACACTGTCTTGCAGAATTACGAAGCGTGGAACAAGTTTTTGGTATTTCGGGTCATGTTTATGACTGCAATGCATTCTCCGCTTTATAGACAAAGAATTGGGATGATGAACATCCTGGAGCAGATCTATAATCCATCACCTTTGTACATGGAACGAAGATGGACGGGTGCTTCAAGAATCTACTATATAGCCACCCACCGGTTTGCTTATCTACAGACCAACCTAAAGAGGATCAAGTGGTTGGAAGACCTGAAAATCGTGAAGCTGTTCATTTTTGTGGAAGCTCACGTAAATTCGACTTTACATATTCGTGGTCGGAGGGTTGAGATGAACTCATATGTATATGAGGAAGTAACTCGTGTAATCCCCGCAGACAGGATTAAAGTGTTGGGCCGCCATGAGAAGTATGGATTCCAATGGAAAGGATATCCTAAACTTCCAATGACTTATCGATTCCTGAAGATCCATGACCCAAAACCCTACTATTACACAGTTCATGTAGATAAATGCAATACAACGTTGTTCTCCCCAAACTAAATGTAAAAATAGGCTTATCATCGCACGAAACATTGTATTCAAAAGGGCTATGCCCATATAAATACAAATAAAGACTTCTTTTTATCAATGTCTGGCAGTGCATAAGAGTTGATAAAAAGTTAAGTAGGTACATTGTTTACGAGGTAGATGAATTAAAAATGTAATATAAGCTAACGTTGATTATCGTATAATAACGTTAAGAAAACCTTTATTCAGGCACAACCCTAGGTACAGGTTCCAAATTCGCCTCCTACATCAAGTACTGCTGTGATCCAGGAGAAGAAGTTCCTTCTCAAGCAGATTAAGCCACCCGAGTTTGACAGGAGAGGCAGATTCATCCAAGCTGATATTGAGATTTGGATTGAATCCATGGAGGATTACTTCGAAGCAGCCGGTACTGCACCCACCAATCAAGCTATGCTCACCAAATTAAAACTCACCGACGAAGCTAGACTTTGGTGGAAGCAATGGTGCAAGGATCAAGGGATTGCAGAGGGATCCGTTACCTGGGAGAAGCTGAAGAAAGCCGTGCAGGGAAGATACTTACCACCTGCATATCGTACGCAAAAAATGAACGAGTTCTACGAGCTAAAATAGCTAGGACTCACTCTTGACGCATACTACTCTAAATTCATTTCACTTTTAAAGTATGCGCCACAGATGGACATGACACAACAGGTGTCCAATTTTTGTGCGGGCTTAAATCCACCAGTAAATACCCGTCTCGAATCTATGCGTCCATCAAATCTTCAGGATGCACTCATTCGAGCGGCACCTATAATTCAGGAGGTGCAAGCTAGACCAAGGGGTAACAAAACTTGGTCTTATAATGACCCGAACAGAGGAGCATTCAGACCTCAAATGAAGAGAGTTCAAGGTAATAATCAGGGACAAAGAAAGAAAGCAACGACGAATAACGTCAACAACTTTGTTCCTACTCAAAGTAATGGTCGAAACCTCCATTGTTTCCATTGCAACGAACCCGGTCACTTCAAGAGGCAATGTCCCAAGCTTGGTGGAGGACATCGCCAAGCACCTTTTCAAGGAACAGGCCATGGTCAAGGAGCAGCTACCCGAGGAAGAGGAAGAACCGCCTGCATTGCCAATAGGCAAACATGCGAAGAAGAAGAAGAGGAAGATCTGACCATGGAAGCAGAATTCGAAAGAGCGACAGTCCATGCCGCTTTACACAAAAAAGGGCCGAATCGCCAGTTCTTGGTGATTCAGACACCGTCGGACTATCAAGGTAAAGGTTTCAAAACCTTGATTAATTGTGGCAGTACACATTCCTTTATCTCACCAGCATGTGCAAAAAGATTAGGAATAGCCATAATAGAAGCACCTACCCTGCTTGTGGAATTGGCAAATGGTCGTGAGGTAACTTGTATCAGGCAAACAGCTAAGGTGGAATTCTTTCTGGGAGGAAAGAAGACTTCAGTTAAATTCAGAGTCATGAATTTAGGTATCCATGAGTGTCTACTCAGAATGGATTGGCTTAAGCCCAACGACGCCCACATTCACTGTGGAAAGGGTCAAGTTTCCTTTCGAAACTCTGAAAGGGAATTTGTCACAACTCAAGGTGAGGCAGGAGTGCCAAGAATCCAATTGGCCAAAGTATCTTGGATCATAAAAGGAGTCAGAAAAGGATTACCCGTTTACTTGATCAAACTCAACAAGTTAGATCAAAAGCAAGAGTCTCATGAAGGACCTTCTTGGCTAAAGGATACACAGACGTATTCCCTGAAGAGTTGGCCGAACTTCCACCTCAAAGAGAAGTGGATCATGAGATTAGGTTAGTACCTGGAGCTGCCCCAATTGCAAAGAGACCTTATAGAATGTCTAGAGCCCCGAGAGGAACACCAAGAAAAAGGGAATTCTCTTGCAAGAAAATCTATCTTGTAACATCAACAAGCTTGTTTACCATGTTTCATATGATCACAATGAAGAAAAGAACACCAGGCACAACAAATCTTCATACAGCATCATGTAGATCTCCCACGGATTTGATAGAATCAACCATATTCTTCAATATCTTCATAAAATCCATCAATGGAACAAAGAAAGCAAAGGAATACACCATCTTTGAATGGAAATACATCACATAGTATTCATCTTCAATATCTTCATAGTCTTCTCTCTCAATCTCTCATATACAATCACTCTGTTTGAGTAGAATTGGCTATCTCTGACTCTCTCTCTCTCTCTCCATCAATAATACATTATGTCCTCACTACAATCTCTCAAAATCACTCTCAATAATCCCTCTTAGGTCGTGGATACCCCTCCCAAGAGGTATGTCTGATATGAAGAGTCACCAGAGCCACTACAGTGTCCTTTCATAGCTCACTACTGTCACTTCACTCTAGTATTCACTTGAGTCTTCAGCAGCTACTTCTTTCAGCTCTTTTGCACTTGTATTCACCTCTTTCCAAGGCTAGAAAACTTTCCCAAGCTACACTCTCATCCATCAGAACACATACAGAAGCATACAAAACAGTCTACAGAACAGTACCAAAACAGCTACAGTACAGAACAGAACAGAACAGAGACAGAGGCTTTACAGAAGACCTACAGAAGGTTATAGAAGGTCATCAAAACCTCATAACTCATTCTCAAATCATTCCAAACTCTCACAAACTATTCAATAAACTTTCTCAATATCTCAATCTTCATTAATCAATACTCCATCCTACAGAAGACAATCAGAACAAAACAGACCAAAACAGAACAAAATAGAAGGTATACAGAACCAATCAGAACCTATCAGAACATCACAGAACCTCCAATAAACATCATGAACTTCCAAAACCCAATCAATATCATCCAAAACACTCTCAAACCACTTCCAAATCAATCAATCATCTCATAAAATCAACCATTCAGCTCTCAAAAACAACAAAAATCAGCCAAAAAACAAGTCATTTCAACAGTCAATATATCCCCACACTTAATAAGGAAGCGTCCTCGCGACCCAGGAAAAAGGGAATACAAGGGCATTGAAAAGCTCAACTTTGATCGTCAATATCTCCTCAAAAAGAATCCATCCACCACGACCCCAACTTATAACCTGTTTTTAATATAAAAATACAACGAAAGGAAAACCCTTTATACATTAATACCTCTTAGTAAACTAAAAATCACAACAAATTTGTAAAGGATATAAAAGTTTGCTTCTCCTTCATCTGCATCTGCGTCAACTCTCCAACCACGAACCCAGTACTACAATTCTCCAAAACGTAGCTCGCACACGAAATCCAATAGGAAACCACCACGTTCGTATAACATAAATGATCTCACATATAAACACTAATACACAACACAACCATCTGAATGACTCCTTCAAAAAGAGAGATGTTCATTAAAAAGCTTCCACCATACATTAGAAAGGTATCAATGAAGATGATCCCTCTTAAAAGATTGATGTTGTCAGAAACGATCCATAAACAAGGATTCATCTACAAAGTTTTTAGGAGGATTTTGAAAAAACTGGAGACAGCACATCCTTTCCAACAGGACCAGGTATCTGCTAGGCAAACAGAGGGCATGAAAATACAATATATCCAGCTGTTGGGAATCAATGCTTACATTGACATTCATGCACAACTTTGGAATAGGCTTGGAATCATTATGAGAGTGCCTATGCATATACGCCAGGTACCAAGCAAAGTGAGCAGTTAATCTCACTGAAGGATCTGCAGACTGTGAATACTGCTGGGCAAAATGAACATAGTTCTGATAAGCTTGACTGGAAGCTGTCCATTCTCCTAGAATTACTGGCCAATTGATCTTCGGTCTTGTAAGGCAATCATCCGAACTCCATCCCCTTCTTCTGGAAATCTGATTATCAAACCCGTCACAATCACTAACCAACTGAGGTGGTTGAGATATAGAAGTGTTAGGAGAGGGTAATGGAATAAGGAAGAGTGGATGAAGGGAAGGATAGGAAAAATCATAAAAGGAAGAAAAGGTTAAAGAAGGAGTGGCAGAAATTTGTAAGGAATCACTAAGGAAGGGTGTTAACTGATAAATAGGAAATGTAGAGGGTACATTAATGGATGGAGAAAGACAGGGCGGAGAAGGGGAAAATACCCTATCCTCAATAAAGGAACAGTAAGTGAAAATGGAAATTTGAGGGAAAGATGAAGGTTGGAAAAGAAGGGGTAAAATAGTTGTGGAATTAGATTGACAAAGGGAAAGATATATAGCAGAGCGGTGAGCCATTTGTTGGTAATAGAGGAGGGTAGGAACAGAAGGTCCTAAGAGAGATCGTCTATGATAGGCATCAAAGAAGGTAGCATCAAATGGATTATGTTTTGAAAGATAGGCTAAGAGATCCAGCCTCAGTTGATTAGTACTCTGGGCAAAGGTAGGAGCTGTGTTTTGTCTTTGATTTAGGACCACCGAATCAATCATGGGATGCCACGAATTATCATGACAATCAGCTACTTTGGAGGAATAACTCTGGAACATGTCAGCTATGCGCAACTCCAAATGATTGACATACAAAATAGCCTGTAAGACCACATCCCCCACATACCATGCCATATCCACCTCATATGGAATTAACAAGTCTCCTCGTAGATACATGTACGACATCAACATGGTATCTGGCGTGACAGAATCCTCAAAGACCATTCTGACTACCTCTGTCAACAACTCAGCAGACCAAGCCCCACTCCAGCCATCCTCTGGAAAAGGTAAAGCCATCGTGGAAAGCTTCATGTAGAAGACCAACTTTTGTAAGTGGTAGTGGACAAAGAAAGAATGGTCTGGTAGAACATATTCCTGAAACTGCTCAAAGGTAGACCATAACAAGTCCATTCGGGACTGCAATCTTTCCACTTTATCTTGGAATAGAGGGCACAAAGTAGCCTATCTTTGAAGAGCAGCCAAGTCCTGCTGTGAAAGAGAAGGAATCAAGGGAACATTAGGGCTTGGAGGAACAGAGCGGGACTTTGCAAGTTGATCTTGCAACTGCTGGATTTGGGAGGCTTGGTTGGCCACTGTGTCATTAGCAATCTGTAAAGCTGAAAGTTTGTCATCTAAGATAGCTTGGAATTCCTTCGCTTCTCTGGACATTTTCTCCTTCTCCTCTGAAAGGCTAGTAACCTAGGATTGAGCTTCTAGTAACTAGATCTTCAAAGAAGAAATCTCATCGCTTTGGGTGGCAACCAATTGGGTTTGCTGTTCCATTTGCTTAAATAAATCTACTAGGGTAGCCTTAGCAGAAGCTAACCCAGATGTTGCCTTATGCAACTGGTCCTTAGACTGCATGAGCTCTTCATAAAAGGACGCGTACAGCTGTTGAACACAGGCTGTCACTGATAATTCAATGGAACTTTGAATATCCTTGCAGAGGAAAGGAATCGCATCTCCTGAGACTAGATTGTTCAGGGAGGGAACTGAGATGTCCAATGATCCTTCTCGATGGGCTCTGAACAGGTTAGTACAAGTGAGATACCTAGGGAGTTCACTGCCAGAGGTAGCAGGGATAGGTACTGAAGGAAGTACGGAAGGAGCTTTATCCGCTACCCTCTTCAAGCGTTTGCGCTGTATGACCAGGGGAGGCGGAGAATCATCATCCTCTATGTCAATGGGTTCTGACTCATCTGAAGGTGGAGGAGGAGGTACGGGATCTGATGGAGGAGGTGGAGGCACAGTCTTCTGTAAACCTAAATAGGTCAAGAAGGCAGACAAATATGATCCATATGTGACATTGGTAACATTACCCCTGGTGACTTTGACGAAATGCTGATCTATTTTAGTGAGGAGGTAAGTGCTCCAATCAATAGCAACTCCTTTCATCACCATCCTGGAAGCTGTAAAAAGCTCTTTGGACAAATACTGGGATGGCGTTTTGGCAGGCATAAACCTATCCTGAAGAAACTGACAGATCGTCTTCCATACGAGATCAGTGATCATAGAAAAGGAAACTCCTGAAGAGTTGATCACCTTCTTAACATCCAGCATTTCCCTTGTCTGCTTTTGCAACAGCTTCAGAATCTCTTCATTAGAGAAAAGCTAACGAGTGGTCACAAAAGGTTCACCTTTGAAGGGTAGAGACAGAGCCTTCCCTAAGCCTCGAGGTGTCAAAGTCATAGAAATTCCCTAGACTAGTCCTGTCTTCTTGCTGTAGGAGGCTAGAAACTCATCACATAACAACGGATCCTCTGGAAGCAATGAAAAAGAAGTAGCCACAAAAGCAGCAAGTCCCGCCTTCGTGAGAGGCTCAAAAGTGAGTAGGGAAGAGTAATCCCTACTAACTAGTGGGACGTACTGGATAGGGGGAGGAGCGTGAGAAGGCGCCATTCAGATGGTTACACACACCACAAACACAGACAATCAAGGAGAATACTTACAAAGCAACAGACAAAAAAACCAAGGATAAGAGAATAACCAAACAAGAAAACGTGACTCATTAACCCCAAGCAAACCACATCCTAGATAAAATTTGACATGACCTTGAGACAAATGCGACCGAAATCTTCATGCGATGCATCAAACAAATACCCAGAACCCCGTATCAGGCAATAAAAGAAAAAAATTGCATACCGTACCCTTAACCGTAACAAAGACAGTAAACCAAAACAATACCATATCTGACACATATCAATACTACATCGGTAATAAACCAAGACTGGACCAAGAAAATAACTCTAATGACTGCGCATACCCATCCCACGAAACGGTTCATTAAAAAGGGGAATGAAGTGCAATGAGGGGGAATTAATTTAATGAAAGGTTGATTTTAATAAATTATTAAAAATGGATGAATTTTATTAGGTGATAAACCTTAGCAAGAAAACGACGGTTCCTTATTATAAATTAAATTACCAATTATTAGGTTAAAACAGTGCTTTTATCCGAATCCCGACTTCGATACCCGACTGGGTCTCTAAATGCAAGTTCATTGATTACAAATTAAGGTGATGTGGAGCGCTTTTTTGCCAGCGCGTGCTCATGTGACGGCTGGTTCATTTTAATTAAAATTTAAAGTGCCTCTGTAGCGCATGTAGCGCGTGCTAAGTGAATGGCTGGTTTATTTTAATTAAAAAGTATGTGTGTTGAGCGTGAATGCGCGTGGAAACTGTGGGTGAATAAAGAGTTCATTTTAATAATTAATTGGTGATTAAGGGAGAAATGAAAATAAATAAAACACATAAAATAAATACCTGGAAGGGGTGTGTATGTAATGCAGAAATGCGCACGGAAGAGACCCCCAAAAGAAGTGAATCCAGTAAAGGAAAAGTAAAGATCACTGATGAAACAACAAACACAACACCTTAGCAGATGTGTTGATTTGGTTTTTGTTAGTCTTTTAATTTTTTTAAATTGTGATTATTTATGGTTGGGTTTTTTTTTGGGTGGTTATTATGGGTTGTGGATGTGTTTTATTGGTTTTTATTTGTGTAGGTTTGGTTGTTTGTTTGTTTTTTTTTTTTAATAAGAATAAACAGAATAATAGGGAAATTAATATAAACAACATAGGAATATGGAGGAAATAGCCACAATGGGGTCTAGGCAAATAAAATAAAGAGTGGTAAGGGAAATTTCCGTTTGTTGGTTTGTCGGTTTGTTTGTTTTTTTTTTTAACAATAGGGGTACCATGTATGATAATTTTTTAAAGTGAAAAATAAATGAAAAATGGTCAAGGGGGGTGAGGGGAATTTTTTAGAATTTTGTAGAATTTTTTTAGAAATTTTTTACTATTTTTAAATGAATTTTCTACATTGATGGGCAATTTGGGGAATAAATTAGGAAATATTTCATTTGCAGAAATGTTAGGGTTGGAAATTTCCAGCAGACAAACTCCCAAAAATTGGCAAAAAACAAAGGGAATTTTTAGAAATTTTTCTGAATTATTTTGATGGGAAAATTAATTTAGAAATTAATTAAATCATATAAATCATGTTAATCAGATAAATCAGTTAGAAGTAAGTCAGTTAAGTCTGGTTAGTCTGGGTAAGTCATGGTAGTCTGCCCAAGTCAAGTCAAGTTAGGTTAGTCAGGTTGGATAAGTCAGATAAGTCCAGTTAGTAGAAACTAACCTAAAGGAGGTTAGGAAACCTAATGTGGATTAGGGTTAGGGTTAGGGTTAGTGGTCCTAGTTAGGGGTAGGGTTAGGGTTAGTGGGATCCTAGTTAGGGTTAGGGTTAGTGGGATCCTAACCCGAGTTAGGTTAAGAGGAATCCTAACCCTAGTTAGGTTAAGTTAACTTTAATGGGGTTAGGGTAACTAAAGGGGGTTTAGTTAGGTTAGTTTTTAGCTTGAGTTAAGTTAGAGGTTAACTGAAGTTAAGTTAGTTGTTAACCTAACCTAGGTTAGTTTTAACTTAACTTAGGTTAGTGGCTAACTTAACTTAGGTTAGGGTTAACTTAGGTGAGTGTGAGTTTAACCGAGGTTAGTGGCTAACCTGGGTGTGGTTAGAGGAGGAGGAGGTGGAGGTGGAGAAGGGGGCGGCGCCGGCGAGGAGGAGGCGGTGAGGGCAGCGAGGGCAGGTCGGCGGCGGCTTCGTCTGCAGGGCGGCGATGGGACGTGGCAGGGACAGGACGGCCAGGCGACGGCACATTTCCAGACGGCGGCGGCTTCGTCTGCAGGGCGGCGGCGGCAGTCCAGGCGACGTCGGCGGCAGGCTCAGAGGGCGGCGGCGAGTGTGGAGCGAGCAGGAGACGAGGAAGGGACGGGAAGAGGAAGGAGGAGGAGGCGTGGCGGAGAAGGAAGCGGCGGGGGGAAGGAAGAAGGAGAGGGTGGGAGGAGGCGAGAGCAGGCGGAAGAAGGGGAAGAAAGCGGGAGGGAGGAATAGGAGAGGGTGGGAGTGTAGGAGGAGGGGAGAGGACATGGAGATGAGGAGGAGGGGACGCAGGAAGAAGAGGGAGAGGGAGGTGGTTGGGGGGAAGGGGTGGGCAGGGTCAAAAGGGTAGGGAGTGGGCAGGGTCAAGGGGGTAGGGGGTGGGCAGGGTCAAGGGGGTAGGGGGTGAGGGAAAATGGGCGCGTACCCCCGTCCCGCGCACGTGCGCGGGGCGGGGTAAAAAAATTTGCCGTGACGGGATGGAAATGGCACCCGGATGACGGTACGGGTCATGCGGACACGACCAGGGCGCGTGGGGAAGCGTAAAATCGAAAAAGGGCGCGTTCACGCGCAAAACGGGCGCGTGAATACACGTAAAAATAAAGAAAAATTAATAACTCCCAATCCGGACGTCAAAACGAAATAGCGTAAAAACAAAAAGTGGGTAGGACGGCAGGCGGAAGAGAAGAAAAATATACGACGGAGATTTCGAGAGGGGTAAAGGGCGGTCACGTGCAAAAAACACAAAAAATGAACCAAAAAACGCAATTAAAAATTAATATCGAAAAATTCGTGCATCGGAATGAGGTGCAGAAAAAAGGAAAACTGTGCAGAAAGATGTGCCCGACAATCCTATCTCATCAAAACATAATTCTGACGGAGATAAGACGCGTTCACATGGGAAAAACCCAAAAATGGGATCGGAAATTAATATCGGACGAACCGTTCACCGGAATGACATGCAGTAAGAAAGAAAAATGTCCGCAGGAAGGAGTGACACAGGGTTATCATGTTAAAGCGCAGTTCCAGTGGAAGTAGGAAGGGTTCACATGTGAAAAACACCAAAAATACTCCCGAAAACATATTTAAAAATTAATAAGTAAAAATCTGAAAGTCGAAAGAGGGTGGAGGAAAAAGGAAAAAGGTGGGGGAAGACATAGGGGACACGGCTATCAAATCAAATTGAAATTCCGATGCAAACAGGGCAGGTTCACATGGAAAAATATCAAAAAGGCGCATGAAAAAGTCGTTTAAAAAACTGGAAAATTAATAGTGGGCAAACCGTGTAGCAGAAAGACTCGGAGTAAAAAGGAAAAATGTCAGGGGAAAAGTGGTTGGTAGGGCTATGACGTCAGAGCATGGTTCCCAAGGAAGAAAAGCACGTTCTCATGGAAAACCGGCTAAATTACACAAAATGCTTCAAAAATTAATAACTCAAAAACCGTGCACCGGAATAGGGGTAGGTAAAAAGGAAAAATGGTAAGGGCAAAGAGAGGAACAGGGCTATGAGGCTGGATGTGGACTTTGGGGAACGTAGGGTGCATTCACATAGTAGGACCTCCAAATCAAGGAATAAAGGAAAACTGGAAGGGAACAGCCCCAAATGTGGATGGAACATAACCGGATGGGTGGGAAGGGATCCCATTAGGGTAAAAGCAAGTCATGGCATACATGCATGAATAGGGTAAGGCATATGCAGAAAGGTATGCACTGTAGACGCGCAGGGACGCGTCCCCACACTTAAGACCTTAACGGATAGGGTTAACTGAGCAACAGGGACCTAGGACCACACCACGGATCATCCACTAACGTCCCCACACTTAAAACATAACTATCACGAAGAAACCAAAGTGTAGGGTTAGAAAAACTTGGCCCGTTTCGTCAAGAATCAAGGTTGAGTGTCGATGGCACGTCCAGTGTGATTGTCGGCGCTGGAGAGACCAAGGCATCTTCTCGGCACACATTCGTCATGGCAAGGACCATGCGGCAGCACCCAGGGAGGTAGCTGGTTGAAGGAATCGCTGGAAATCCGTCGATGATGAGGAATACTACACTCAACTCGCAGTCACTCAAATGAAATGAAAGAACAGTCACTCACCCCATGACTAATATCACTCGAGGAATAAGAATTGAAACCCATATCTCATACCTGGTTGAGAAATCAAAAAGGGGGAAATGGTGCAGAAAGAGTATGCCAGGGTGCACAATTGATGGTGCATTAGTGCGTCCAACCCGTCTGGCATAAGTGCTTGGAGGAAGGCAAGGGAGCCTTACAATGCAGTGTACAGAACAGGGTGTCGTGTCTTGTGTTGACGGTAAAGACCCATCCCGTGGGTGCACAGGGAAAGTGGAACATACCTGACTCCAAGTGTCATAACGTCCCTCAATCTCACCTCTCGGTAATTGATTGAAGAAACTCCAGTCACACTCATCCCACCCTCTGTCTCACTTTCTGTTGATAGATACAGGAGGGCAGCCTTTTCCTGAAACCCATTGATGTAATCCTCACGGTCACTTGTGCAAAGATTGTATGCCTTGTGTGCATTTGATGGTGCAACAGTGCATCCCGCCCTGTGCCAGCATACGGTGCAAGAAGGAAGGCCAGGGAGCCTTATAGTGCAGTGCACAGAAACAAATCATGCTTTGTGCATTGAGAGGCCCTTCCCGTGCGTGCAACACTTCATTCACACTTCTCACCTCTCATTTGATTTGAAGGGAAAAGACTGGTCTCTCGTCCCACCCTCTGTCTCACTCTCTGTTGATAGATACAGGGGGGCAACCATACTCACTTCCCCATCCGGTTAGGATGAAAGCTCACGTCACTCTATTGTTTGTCGATGAAGATCACATCATCAGTTGTTGAAGAGGCTTACCCAGGGAGGTAGCCATCAAATCGAACGTTGTGTTGAATAGGACATGTCATCTACTAGAGGACAGGTAGTCACTTTGCAAAGAGACCCAGGACACAGCATACCAAGGGAGGCAGCTTCGGAATTGGATCCTGGAAATATCAATTAATGAATCCACTTTCTGGACTGCTGGGTGTTACCACCTTTTCCACAGCCAGCTTCTCGCCCAAGGGTGTTTACCACCTTTTCCTAGAACGAGGCCTGCTATGACAGGGAATTGCTTCCTTTTCTCTCATAACAGATTTGTTTTTCTTTTGTTTTTTTTTCTTTTCTTTTCCCTATTCCCGAGGGTGTTTCCACCTTTTCTTGAAGAATAGGTCGGCATGACAGGGACCTAAGTCCTTTTCTCCCATGACCGATATGTATATTTTTCTTCTCTTTCTTTTCTTTTCTTTTTTTTCCTTTCGAATTGAACAAGGGAATGGTAGAACTACCATTTGTCAAAACCAACCTCGCCACTGTCGCTGGTGGAAAATAGAGGATAAGAGATCAAGGCTGGAAGGGGGATTTGAGGGGACAGAGGGTTGCGTCCACTTCATCAGAAGTGATTGAAGAACGACTATCAGAAGTAGCATCATAAGAAGTACAGTGCCGCGCCAATGAGGGAAAAGATCAAGTGACCGTAATTGTCAAGATCCCCAAGGAGGGAAGTACTTCTTCAGGCGATATCCATTGATCAGAAAGGGATCATCAGAGGCATCAACGGTCTGTACTTGGACAGAGCCATTCGGGTTGACAGCAAGTACCTTATAGGGGCCCATCCACTACTGTTGGAGCTTGCCAGGAAACTTGCCAAATCGTGAATCATAGGCTAGGACCAAATCACCTTCTTTGAACTCCTTGTGCTTGATGAAGCTATCATGGTAAGCCTTACGTCGAGCTTGCGTGGCTTCCATGCACTGTAGAGCCATCCTACGAATTTCGTCCAAACATTCCAAGTGCAGGAGACGACGTTGCAGTGAATCATCATCCCCCAAACACTCTTTGATAGCCACTCTCAAAGAGGGTAGTTCCAATTCAACAGGAAAAACAGCTTCTGTACCATACACCAGCTGGAAGGGTGTCTGTCCTGTTGCTGCTTTATGGGAGGTTCTATACGCCCAGAGGGCCTCTGTAAGTCGATCATCCCAATCACGACGATGTGCGGCAATTGTTCTTGTCAGAATCGAGAAGAGGATGCGATTCGTGACTTCGACTTGGCCGTTGGCTCTGGGGTAATAGGGAGTGGACTTGCGATGGCGGATCTTATACAACCCTGTCAACTCTTCCATGACTTTGTTGAGGAAATGCGTGCCTCTATCACTTACCAGCTCTAAGGGACTACCAAAACGGGTGATGATATTCTCATACATGAACAGGGCCATGCTGTTACCATCGTCCCGCTTTAGGGCTTTAGCTTCACACCACTTTGTGACATAATCCGTACATACGAGGATGTATCGATTCTGTTTCCTTCTGGTGGGAGGATCGATCGGACCTACGAAGTCGATGCCCCACTTCTCAAACGGCTTCAAAGGAAGGATAGGTTGTAGTGGCATGGCACTTGTCTTGGTGGGTTTCCCCATTCTTTGACAAGCATCACATCTTTTACAGTAATCATAGGCATCCTTGTGGATGGTAGGCCACCAATATCCTGCTAGCAGAGCCTTCCTGGCTATAGCTTCTCCTGCAAAGTGACCTCCACATGGCTCGTCATGGCAAGCCTTCAGAACAATCCCAATCTCATCTCCTACAACACATCTTCTGAGCACTTCATCTTTGCCTTTCTTGTACAGTGCACCACCTAGCAGGGTGTAGGGGGCTGATTCTAGCATGAGCTTCTTCCTTTCCCGACTAGAAATACCAGGAGGATACTGTTGGGTTGCCAGCAGATTGGCAATGTCTGCATACCAGGGAGTTACAGTTTCTACCAAAAATAGGGAAGCATCAGGGAGGTCTGGATCATCTTGCTCCTCATCTGCAGTTTGTGGAATACGCGACAGATGATCAGCCAGAACATGGGAACGACCAGGCTTAGTAATCACCTCAAAGTCAAACTCCTGAAATAGAAGGAGCCATCTCATCATTCGTCCTTTCACATCTGCTTTGTTCATCAAGAAGGACAGGGCCTCATGATCCACATAAAATTTAAAGTGGGTAGATGGGAGGTAATGGCGAAACTTCTCCAGGGCAAACACCATTGCCAAGCACTCCAGCTCTGTCACTGTATAGTTCTGTTCCCTATCAGTGACTTTTCGGCTTGCATAATAGATCGGTTGATCCAACTTCGAGGAGCCCTTCTGGCATAGGACAGCACCTAAACCTTCAATTGATGCATCAATGTGTACATGAAACTCTTTCATCCAATCAGGAGGTTGCAGAATGGGTGCCTCAATCAGACACTGCTTCAAAGTGTGGAAGGCTTTGTCACATTCTTCCATCCAAGTAAACTTTGCATCTTTCCTCAGAAGCTTGTGCAAGGAAGTTGCCTTTGTCGCAAAATGGGCTATAAACCTTCTGTAGTAATCCACATGGCCTAGGAACCCCCTCAACTGTTTAAGGTTGGTGGGTGCTGTCAGAGCTGCAATCTTTTCAATCTTTGCAGGGTCTGTTGATATCCCTTGTGCAGAGACAATGTGGCCCAACAGAACTCCAAAAGAGACCCCAAAGATGCATTTGTCGGGGTTGAGGGAAATCCCATACTCGCGGCATCGGTCAAAGCATTGTTCCAGGTGTTCCCAGTGTTCACAGATCAAACTATAGACACAGAAGTCATCCAAATATACCTCAATAAAGTCGTGCAGATGATTCTGAAATGCAGCCATCATGACTCGTTGGAAAGTAGTAGGGGCATTGCAGAGCCCAAATGGCATCACTCGGTAAGCGTAGGTCCCCCATTCTGTGGTGAAGGTTGTTTTGGATTGGTCTTCTTCCGCGATTTGGACTTGGTTATATCCGTTGAATCCATCCAGCAGGGAATAAAGCTCATGTCATGCCACTGTGTCCAACAGTTGGTCTGTAAAAGGGATTGGAAAGTGATCCTTCTTTGTTTTAGAATTGAGCTTTCAGAAATCCACACATATTCGCAATTTGCCATTCTTCTTGGGTACAACCACGATGGGTGAAACCCATTCACTATTTGCCACTGGATAGATGAACTCGGCTTCCAAAAGCTTCAGCAGCTCCGCTTTCACCAATGTGGAATAATTCGGATTCATTCGCCTCTGTCGTTGCCGTACTGGCTTGGTATCAGGCTCCAAGTCAATATGATGTTGACATAATGTGGGATCAATCCCCTTTAGGTCTTTGTAGGACCACGCAAACACGTCCAAATTTTCTTTCAACAAGTTGTACAAGGTTGACAACTCCTCTTCTGGGAGGCTGCTACCCACCTTCAAGTGGCGTTCAGTCCCTTCTGCATCCACAAAAGTTAACTGCCTTTCACCTTCTACTTCACGGATGAAGGTCCCGCGGACTGCTTCTGGGTACAGATCCGACTCCTTCAAGGGAGTGGTGTCCTCTTCTGATGTCCCATTAGAACCAATTTCTTCTTTTGGTGGAGACTTAGGTTGCTCTTTAAGATGTTGGAATGGGATAAGAGCCGTTTCGGGTTTGGTTTCAAGAGTAATTACCTCTTGGCTTGAAGACTCATCTTTTGATGATACATCCAGGAACGTCACATAACAGGGACCCTCTGATGCCTGTTGGGTTTGTTGGATTGGTGCTTGTTGGCACGGTGCATCATCATCATCTTTCTTTGGCAGGGATGGGTTAGGACGGCATGAGCCACTGCTGAAAGACGGCTTGTTCTCCTTAATCCATTTCTTATAAAGGTTTTGCATATGAGAAGATCCATTTACCAAACCAAATGGTACCATCACCATTCTGTCCCATAGCATGAGCTTGTTTGTTTCTGATGCTTTTGGAACTTCTTCTTCAAATGTATCCTCTTCAGGTGGGATAGACTCTTCTGTCTCACTTTCATAATCTTTTTCATCCATATCATATTCATCCTCTTCTGTCTCTGTCTCTGTCTCTGCTTCTGCTTCTACTTCTGCTTCTGCTTCTGTAGGAGCTCTGTAACAGAAGAGCAGATTCTCTGTTTCCTCTCCTGCCTCTGTCTCTGGCTTTGCTATGGCCATGTAACAGGGAGAGCAATACATCCATGCTTCTATCTCACTGTCAGAAGTTATTTCAGAAGTCATTCCTGGTTCAGGCAGGAAGTATTCACCCATTGATAATGGCATTGCATCTTTTGGAAGTCGGCTTACAGTATCCACTGTTAAGGAATGTGCCACTATTTTCTTAGGAAGGATCTGTTTGATAGCATCTTCATCTGCTGATGTTCCATCTGTAGCCTCATTAGGAGAGTCAGAAGATAATTCCAAGGAGGTGGATCCATGTCCTTTTTGAGAACCATACAGTTTCAGCACCACTTTGTTGGGTCCTCTACCCAAGGTCAAGGTTCCTTTGAACCAATCCGTCCTTGCTCGGGCTTCAAAAAGCCATGGTCTGCCCAGTAACAGAGGATAGGATGTACCATAAGAGTTTGGCTTCACCACCAAATAGGTTAGCCAATAATCTTTTCCAACCATTGTAGTCTTCACATATGGGAGAATGCCCAAAGGCTTGATTCTACTCTGATCCGCCAGTCTGATGAGCCATTGGGTGGGTTGCACACCTTGTAGACCTAGATCCTTCATTGTAACATCCGTCATAATGTTCACTGATGAACCACCATCAATCAGTGCATTTGCGATGAAGCAGCCTTCTATCCACACACCAGTCTCTGGAGTACCCGGATCTAGAAAGGCGTTAGCCACATCCACTTCTTTTATAGGCTCTAGAGCTTTGTTGGACTTTGTTGCTGTTGAGGGAGCAATCCTTAAACCACGTCTTCTTGTCAGTATACTTTTGAACATTTTCCAGCAACTGGGAGACAACATCAATAATTGTCAGAATGTAAGGTTTGGTCTAAAGGTATCTAGATCTCTGACCAGATCGTATTCCTTAATAGGATCCACTGGCTTCTCTAATCGGTTAGGGAATGGGGCAACACCCATTTTCATTTTCCCTCTTTCTTCCAACAGGGGAATCATGGGAACTTCTTCTGCTACTTGTGGCACTTCCTCCTCTTCTGTATCCTGGACCTCTGGTCCTGTCTCTATAACTGTCTCTGTAACTCTCTGTGGCACTGTAGTGCTCTGTACGGCACTGTTAGGCTCTGTTCTGTTTTGTTCTTCTGGTGGAAGATTGAACTTCACTGTTCTGGCAAGAGGGTTATTTTCTTTCTGGATAGGTGGTTCCTTCTGCTTTGCACGCGTGATGGCAGCAACTTCCAATTCCACTAAATTGGAGGTAGGCTCTTGAGCCTTGGCCGGACTGTCAGTAGCACTGTTTTTCACTGGGGCTGGGCTTGGACAGGTCCTTTGCAGTGTGGCCTTCTCCTTTGCATCGACTGCATAAGGGCTTGTAATCCACTGACCTTCGAGGATTTGGACAATTTGGTGAGATGTGTCTCTTTTCTCCACATCTGTAACATTCCACTTCTGATCTCTGACCACCGCTAGATTGTTTTCCTCTGTAACTTTGAGAGGGAAATCTTCTGGGTCCGAAATTAGAACCAAACTCTCTAGGCTTGGGTCCAATATCTTGTGTTGTCATTTTGGATTCCAACAAGTTGAATCTTGCGTCTTCTTCCTTCCTTCTCCTATCATGCATCTCCTTCAAAGAGCAAATGTCCTCTGTATGGTTCTTCCGCAAACAGTAGGAACAGAAGGCCCCGGGAATAGTTGGTTTTTGTGTACATTCAGTGGCTAAATGGCCTGCTTGATGACACTTACCACACCAAGTATTTGACCACATCACATCTCTTCCTGCTCCTGCAACGTTGGATATGCTCGTTGTGTTCACTTTCAACGTCTGTAGTTGCTTTGTGATCACATCCATCAACTCCTTTTTGATGTTTGCAACTGAGTTGGATAAGTAATCCTTCAAGCTTTCTCCTCCGGACATACTGGCAGGAGGGTTTTGAGGAGTCTCTGTAATCATTGCATAAACGGGTTGGGCTGGTACAGAGGGGTCTCTGTTCTGGTTCTGATTCAGAGCTCTTGTTTGAACTGTTGGCTGTTGGCTCCAGTTGGTAGGATTCCACTATTGCTGCTGATTTGGCATTGAGGAAATTGGTTGGGACCATTGTTGTTGTGGTTGAACCACCATTTGAGGCATGGATTATGGCCACTGCGGATTTGGTGCACTATACTGTGATACTGGGGGCATCTGTTGGTAGGGATAGGGAACAGTCCCTGGAACTGCATTTGGTGGATACATCATTCTTGGCATCAGAGGAGGTAGGACTCCTCTTCCTGTATTCATCGCTAATCGAGCTTCCACTTCATCATACAGTCTTACTCCTTCTGTTTTGCAGCTTGCAGTGTGGCTGGTCTTTGCAGCTCCACAAACTTACGGACTTCTGGTTGTAATCCTCTGAGAAACACCCCCTTCTGGATGCCATCATCTAGATTATGGTTAGTCCATCTCTTCAGGATGGATTCCATTCGTGAGACATAAGCTTCCACTCTTTCTCCAGAAGATTGACTTAGGTTCATAAATTCCTCTCTCATCCGCTCTTCAAAACCTTCACGCCTGAATTTAGTGAGGAAGGCCAACTTCAGGTCGTCCCATGTGCCAAAAGTTCCTGCTGCTTGTCTCTCATACCACTGAAACGCCGCGCCCTTGAAAGTGGCGGGGAATATCGCTAACCAATGCTCAGGGGTTCTTGCATTGTTAGCCACACATGCTACCATAAACTCTGCTACATGAAGATCGGGGTCTTTATTATACTCTCCCTTAAAAACTGGCAATGGGACTACATTCGCTGGCCTATCATCAATATTTCCAGGACGGATCTGGCTTGGAAGTGGACCTCCAGCAGGAGGAAGGGCTTGATGTGCCATTGGGATTTCTGTAAAGAGTTCCGCAAGGGCGTCAAAGGCGGCTTCTGCTGCGAGCTCGCTCTCGGCTCTAATTTTTGCTTTCTCTCTTCTCACGTACCTCTGGACTCGTTCTAACGCTTGCCTCTTTATTGCGTCATTCATCAGGGGGTTGGCTCCACTAGGTTGTTAGTGCTCCACAGAGGGTTAACAAAAGGCTTCAGTCTCTGGAGGACTCTCTTGCCAGCATTTCTTCTACTTCTTTCTTTTCAACGTCCCTGAATTCTGCTTTCATGCCACTGCACAGAGGAAGGTATTCAGTTCTGAAGGTGTCAAAATGCATGCGTCTGAGCATTGTGGTGGTGCCATCATCATAGTAATGCCAGCTTCTGATAGTTTCAACAGTGTATGTTGTGAAAAACACTCTGTCTACCAACTTCCAGTGGGTTGCTAATTGAACAAATAGAAGATTATCAGTACACCAAGCATCCCATGTATCTTGCTGTTGAGCATCCACGAACAAATTCCAACTTTTTTCCTTCTTGTCTTTGTGAACCTCTACAGACCAAGACTCCTGAAGCTTCTTCACAATCTCCCACTTGATGTTGTTTGGAAACTTCTCAATGAATACCAAATCTTCCATGGATGGTCATTCTCTCTGTTTCTGCTCTTCAGTTTGTTCGCAAACAGTTTGCCACCAAGATGCAAGTTTCTGCTGCTTCAACAGGAAGAGGAAACTGTCCACCACATAAAGCATGCATCATGATGGTGATGTGTTTCCGCCATTGTGGGATGAACTTCTTGTGGAAAGTGGCTTTGATTATGAGGAATTCCAACTCTTCAGTGGAAGAAGGAACTTTACAAACATCCATTGAATTCTTCTCTTCTTGGCAATGCCATTTCCTTCATTTTCAGCCTCTTCTGGTGCTTGTTGATGGCAAGTTTCCCCGGCTGCGCACCAAAAACATGGAGCCCCGAAGAGGAACACCAATAAAAATGGAATTCTCTTGCAAGAAAATCTATCTTGTAACATCAACAAGCTTGTTTATCATGTTTCATATGATCACAATGAAGAAAAGAACACCAGGCACAACAAATCTTCATACAGCATCATGTAGATCTCCCACGGATTTGATAGAATCAACCATATTCTTCAATATCTTCATAAAATCCATCAATGGAACAAAGAAAGCAAAGGAATACACCATCTTTGAATGGAAATACATCACATAGTATTCATCTTCAATATCTTCATAGTCTTCTCTCTCAATCTCTCATATACAATCACTTTGTTTGAGTAGAATTGGCTATCTCTGACTCTCTCTCTCTCTCTCCATCAATAATACATTATGTCCTCACTACAATCTCTCAAAATCACTCTCAATAATCCCTCTTAGGTCGTGGATACCCCTCCCAAGAGGTATGTCTGATATGAAGAGTCACCAGAGCCACTACAGTGTCCTTTCATAGCTCACTACTGTCACTTCATTCTAGTCTTCACTTGAGTCTTCAGCAGCTACTTCTTTCAGCTCTTTTGCACTTGTATTCACCTCTTTCCAAGGCTAGAAAACTTTCCCAAGCTACACTCTCATCCATCAGAACACATACAGAAGCATACAGAACAGTCTACAGAATAGTACCAGAACAGCTACAGTACAGAACAGAACAGAACAGAGACAGAGGCTTTACAGAAGACCTACAGAAGGTTACAGAAGGTCATCAAAACCTCATAACTCATTCTCAAATCATTCCAAACTCTCACAAACTATTCAATAAACTTTCTCAATATCTCAATCTTCATTAATCAATACTCCATCCCTCCTTACAGAAGACAATCAGAACAAAACAGACCAAAACAGAACAAAACAGAAGGTATACAGAACCAATCAGAACCTATCAGAACATCACAGAACCTCCAATAAACATCATGAACTTCCAAAACCCAATCAATATAATCCAAAACACTCTCAAACCACTTTCAAATCAATCAATCATCTCATAAAATCAACCATTCAGCTCTCAAAAACAACAAAAATCAGCCAAAAAACAAGTCATTTCAACAGTCAACAATGTCCATACCAGAAGCAATTGAGTTGAATGAACAACTCAAGCAACTATTAGATCAGGGCTACATCCGGCCTAGCAATTCACCGTGGGGAGCTCCAGTACTATTCCAGAAAAAGAAAGATGGGACACTTCGACTATGTATTGATTACCGAGGGTTGAATCAATCAACAGTCAAGAACAAATATCCTATTCCTAGAATAGATGAGCTTCTTGATCGTCTTCAAGATGTAAAGATCTTCTCCAAGATTGATCTCAGGTCATGTTACTATCAAATAAGGATCAAGGAAGAAGATATCCCAAAGACGGCCTTCAATACAAGATATGGGCACTTTGAGTTCCTGGTTATGTCATTCGGGCTTACGGATGCACCTGCTACCTTCAATAGATTAATGCAGGATATTTTTAGGCCATATCTTGATGATTTCATGCTTGTCTTCTTCGATGACACTTTAATCTATTCTAAAAAGGAAGAAGATCATGAACCTCAACTTCGGATTGTCCTTGAGACAATGAGGTCACATAAGCTGTATGCAAAAATGAAAAAGTGTGCATTCTTCAAGCGTCAGATTGAATATCTGGGATTCATAGTATCATCAAAAGGAATATCAGTAGACCCAACCAAGGTCAGAGATGTGCTTGATTGGCCAACGCCAATATCTATCAAAGAAATACGCAACTTTCTTGGATTGACAGGATGGTATAGGGTCTTCATCAAAAACTATGCTTTGATTGTAGCACCCCTAACGGATTTACTAAAGAAGCAGACTTCCATTACATGGTCAACTCCCGAACAGAATAGCTTCGAAAAATTGAAGCAAAGTTTGGTATCAGCACCTAGACCTCAATAAAGAGTTCGAGGTAGTAACTGATGCTAGCATTCTTGCCTTGGGGTGTGTGCTTATGCAGGAAGGTCATCCAGTAGTATACTCTTCAAGGAAATTGAAGAGTCATGAAAAGAATTATGCCATGCATGATCTGGAATTACTAGCTGTCATCCATGCTCTAAAGCTTTGGAGACACTACCTGTTGGGTGACAAGTTTACTCTAGTAACCGATCATAAGAGTCTCAAATGGATCTTTACCCAGAACGAGCTCAACATGAGGCAACGTCGGTGGATTGAACCGTTGGAGGAATATGATTTTGAAATCAAGTACCGACCAGGGAAAGAGAATGTAGTTGCTGATGCACTTAGTCGCAAGGCATTCCTAAATTCCCTAATCTTGTAGAATCCATCAACGGCCAGATCTCTGGCTACAAAAGTATCTATGCCAAACAACCCTATACTTGAGTTAGCTAGAGAGGAAGCATGCCATGATTTGGCCTACCAAACAATGCTAAAGGAAATATCTACCAAGGAGCAGAATCAAAAGTTGCAAGGTAAGTATCATGAATTTTCCATTGATAATGGACTTGTCTACTACAGAACAAGGCTGTGTATACCAGCAAGCCAGTCACTTAAGCAGAAGATAATGTGGGAAGCTCATGATTCCCCTTTCGCAGGACATCCTGGCTATGCTAAGACTCTTAATGCAGTTAGGAAGAGCTACCATTGGGAGAGGCTCAAAGGTGACGTTCTCAAATATGTCACTGAGTGTTTGTCTTGCCAACGTATCAAAGCCAAACATGTCATGATGCTAGGGAAATTGCAACCGCTTGACATTCCCCAAATGAAATGGGAATTCATCAGTATGGATTTTGTGGTAGGCTTACCCCAAGTCCAGGGAGGATACAACTCCATCATGGTTGTGGTTGACATGCTTACCAAGGTTACATACCTGATTCCAGTAAAGACAAACTATAAAGCCTCCGACATTGCAAGATTGTTTATCAAGGAGATATTCAAGCTACATGGTTTACCCAGAAGAATCATTAGTGATCGAGATTCTCTCTTCACATCACACTTCTGGAGAGCTATCTTTGAAGCTATTGGGACTCAACTCTGTTTTAGCACTGCCTACCATCCCCAAACGGATGGCCAAACAAAGCAAGTAAATCAAGTCATCGAGGATATGCTTAGGGCATACTGCTGTCGAGAGCCGAAGAGGTGGATTCAATACCTGCCATTGGTTGAATTTGCCTACAATGCTTCTTACGAGCAAAGCATTCAGATGACCCCTTTCCAAGCATTGTATGGTCATGACTATCGAAGTCCCCTAAACTTCTCTGACCCAACCCTAAGGGTTGAAGCGTCAAGGCAGATGTTGGAAGAGATGGATGATCAAATAAAGACAATAAGACAAGACATACAAGCAGCCACGGATAGACAGAAGGCATACGCGGATTTGAAGCGTCAAGAAAGAGTCTTCGAAGAAGGAGACATGGTCTTCATTCACGTACACCCTAAAAAGAGTTCTCTATCCCTAGGAGATTGTAAGAAGCTAATTCCAAGGTATTGTGGGCCGTACAAAATCCTCAAATGCCTAGGACCCAATGCTTATAGATTGCAACTCCTTGAGAAGCTAAAGGTTCACAATGTATTCCATATCAGCCTATTGAAAAAATATGTACCCAACCCTAACTATGTACTTGATGACCAACAAATTGTAATGCCTAGTCAAGGAGTTCTTGAACTAAGTCCGGATAGGATCTTAGATGTTAGGGAGAGACAGCTAAGATCCAGAAACTTGAGAGAATGCCTCGTCCAATGGAAAGATTATCCCAAAGAGGATGCCACTTGGGTAGATGAAGGCACTCTCAACCATCAATATCCCCAGTTTATCTCGAGATGAGGACATCTCGATTCCTCTAAGGAGAAGGGAATGTAATATATCAACTTGATTAACACAAGGGGAAATTTTTTTTCCCCTATCCTCCCATCCACAGCGCGTCGTGCTGCAAGGGGGATGGGGATAGGGAGCCAGCAAGCTCCTCGCTGGAGCTTGCTCAGCTCCATCGCCATGCAGGTGGACCCGTCAAGGGGGGGAGGATTTCCTCCCCTCCCCTATAAAATCAGGGGTGGGCGGCAAAGACAGAGAGGCCGGGAGAGAGAAGAATGGAACTTTGGCGCTGCTAGTACTGCTATCGAGGGAGGTCGAAGAGGAGGAGAACGCCACCTGGTGCTGCCGAGGGACCGCTGCCGCCTATCACCTCCATTCTCTCTCCCCACAGCACCATTGTCTGCCACCTGGGGACTTTTCACCCCCATCGCTGCCAGATTTTCCCCCCTCCTGCCACGTGGGATAGGGAAGCTTCTTTGAAGAAGCTTCCTAAGGGGGGGCTAATTAAGCCCCCTTTCATCCCCTCATATCCCTTTCATTTTCTCCCCCCCCCCCCCCCCGGGTTTTTAAAACGCTCAAGCCCCTTCCTATACTTTACCCTTTCACCCCCTCCCCGGTTTTCTTAAAACCCTTTCACCCCCTCCCGGTTTTACCCATTTGGAATCCTTTCGCCCCGCCCCGGTCTTAAGGCCTTAACCATTTTCCATGGGGCCATTAAACCCCACACCCCTTGGCCTCATAACCCACAAATCCCTTCCCCGTGCCTAAATTTGTAAAGTCCCTTCTTGTGTTTCCTTGAAACCGTGTTGCACCCCCCTCATATTCATTTTAACACACCCCCCTAAGCCCTTTCTAACTCCGTGTTCCCTTTTCCTTACACACCCTTTTCTCTCTTCCCCCTACTATAAGCCTTCACCCTTCACCTTTCCCTCTCACTCCGGGTTAAAATCCCAAAAACCTTTACTACTCTAAAAATTCCCATTCTATATCTTTTACCCCAAGCCCAAAGTTCTCCAAAGGTTCATGTGGTTGTGAAGCCACACTCACCCATAACCTTTTTGCCATGTATAAACCCTATAGGGCCTTCTTAGGCTTTATAAACCTTTCCCTCTCCAAAGAAGCTAAGAACCTAAAGGTCTTATTATTGCTTCTCATGGTCAATCATTTAAACGGCTCCTTGCCTCGAAAGAGAGACGGTGGAAATCCAAAAGATATAGTAAAAGCTGCCTTCACGTTCGAACTTCGATGCCGCCTAAGAAAGTCCAAGGAGTAGCTGCGGGAGGGTCATCTCCCGGTATCCATGTGGATATCTCACCCCAAAACCAGGTTTTTCCTTCTTGGTTTTATATGGGTTTTAATTTAATCATGCAAGATGAATTGTTTGGGATAATATATATTTTGTCCTAGTTATTTACGATGAAGGAGTTTAGTTTAATTGAACATGCAAAAATGATAATATAATAAACATAGTTTCCTTCAAATAGCATCATGCTTTGAAACGAATTACGAGCGAGATTATCTACCTACTATAGTAGTATATTTCGGTTAAATCTTGAAGGTATAAAAACTGCATCTTGCACTATTAACCCCTATTCTTTTTGCAACGAATCATCATAGAAGATGAAAATTCATGAAAGGTTTCTTACGTTGCTTGAACTCTAGGAAATTATCATTGTTAACTGCATATCTTAGCAAGGAAAAGATTGTTATTTGGCATGAGTTCGTTCGCAAGGAAAAAGGAAGTTTAAATGAAAAAGTTTAGGACTGAAAAAATCAATTGTCACAAGGATAACAAATCGTGCCGAGGTGATCTCAATATTACCTTCTAAAAGTTAACCGAATTAATGTAAATCTAGAAATACCTATGCTGCAAAATATGTCTTGGGAATAATTTAAAAACCAGGAAACATTTATACCTTAAACACTTGACTACCTTCCCTGATTGTAGGGACAATAAATTCGTAAATGTAAAAGAACTAGGGTTTGTCCCTGAGGTTCTTAAAAAGAGACCCTAGGTCCAACAAACGTCAGCTTAAAGAAACCAAAATGGATTGTTTCATCGTACATTACAATGCAGGACTTGCGCAGCAAGTACAAAGTCATATAGTCTTGTGATTGATTCACAAGAAAAAAAGGTTAAGTACCCTTAACAAGGATGGCGGATCCTTACACAAGCTATCTTGCAAAATGATGTATTCTTTGATATCCTTCTAAGTAAGGAAGGTTAAAAAACCGAAAACTAAAGTATCCAATGAACTTTAAGGTTGACCAAGTTCGGTTAATAGGCTACGCCCTAACCCAGAATATAAGGGATCTTGCCAAGTTGCAAGACACCCTGGAACGAGTGCTGATGCATTTGAAAGGAAAGAATCATTCCTTAGCAGTTTGCCAACAACAAGATCAGTTAAATGAAAGTGTTTGTGTTTGCTAGAGAATTTAGAGCACTGTTTGATTTATGAATTACAAATTAAATGAATATCTATACTTCAGGTTGAAGGCCTGAAGGGAGAGATAGCTTCAGTTACCCCTGACTGCCTGCCTGACCCCAACCAAGGGGGTTGTTGACCGCGCCAAGAATGTGGAGCGAACCCGCCGCGAGAGGTCTCTCCGTTGAGCTCTACTTGGAGCAGGAGGACACTTGGGTGCCAGGGGGGCTCTGGCTGTAAATCCCTCGCCTTCCGGGTCCTGCACAAGAGGCTAACGTGACTCGCAATTGGATCTCGAGGCCCACATACTAGTCTACGGGCAGAAGCTTGGATTAGTGATCCCTGTGGATTACTGGATGGCCTTCGGGTGGATTATGGACAAGCCTACGGGCAGAATTCCTTGTATTTCAAAGATAAGAATGATGTTATGTTAATAAAGAACTTGTTTGATGTTGTTTTTCTATGTCACGTGATAAGATTATGTGAAGGAACCAGTGCTTAACGGATTAATTAAAGAAGCTGATTGTTACATGTCAAATTAATGTGTTAGATAATTACATAACTAAAACAAACCGAGGAAAGTGCGAAGGATGGGCCATGGGTCCATCCTACGGATGGGTGGTCCCGGTTAGCCGAGAACTTTTCTCAAATCTTGAAGAATAGTGGGATGATCGTCAAAGGACACGAACAACGAAAGCAATGACCTAGAGTTATGTCTTACCCGATTTACGCTGTTTTAGGGGAATGGAATGGGACTATGCCTTATGGGAGAGAGGTTGAACTTTGCCTTCCTCTCGTTTCCCATTCTCCTTGAACCAAGTGCAGCATGAATCGACTTTGGACCTTGCGTTTCTGCATAAAGTAGTTCGCTCGGGTCCGACGCTAGTTGCTGTTAGGTAATGACCAATCAGGAAAACCCTAATTTTGGTCATTCCTAAGTGGGAACGGCCAGTATACTTCTGCTACGTGGCAGACGCGGAAAGACCTAGATCACAAATCCCGTAACATTCCATGGGAGTACCGAGCGGAGCTTTCTAGACATCCTTTCCGATGGACTGCTAAGACGTGTCCTGGATGATACTAAGTGGACACGTTACAAGTCAAGCCTTCTCAATAGGTCTTTCAGGTAGTCCATGCTCAAGCACTTGGACTATGTTGTCGACCCAGTAAGGCATCAAGTCTGCTCTAAACAAGTCCCTTTTGCTGGATAGGTTAAATAGGTGTGCATTCGACAAGTGTTTGTGATGGGTCTGTGATGCCCTGTCCAGTGGCTTTTCCTATGGGTATGAGAGACATATGGTTGGCCATGTAGTGTTGCTTCTCTTGCATACAACCATAGAGAAGTCAAAATCAAGAAGCATAAGTAACCATAGAGCAATGTGTCCCATAGCACAGGGTTTGTTAACACGCTAAAGTAGGGCTTGATGGTCAACAAAGAAGGCAAAAGGTGTGGACAAAAGGTAATGCTGAAATTTCTTTATAGCAAACACCATGGCTAACCCCTTCCTTTCCATGGTGGAGTAGTTCATTGCAATATCCATGAGTTGTCTTCTAGCAAAGCTCACTAGATAGTCTAAATTGTGTTCACCTGGCTAGCACAACATAGCTCTTCCATGTCTGATTTTGAGGCATCAATGTGAACGTGGAAGGTTATGGTCTAGTTTGGGGCTCATAGGATTGGTGTTGTTGTTAGAGCCTTCTTCAACTCTTCCTATGCACATTGGCATTCCTCGGTCCATTCAAATACCATTAGCAATTTGTATAGAGGTCTAGTGATTAATGTATAGTTTAACACAAATCATCGATAGTACCCTTTATTGCCAAGGAAGCACTGAACTCCCTTGTAGTTGGTTGGTGGTGGAAGATTGACGATAGCCCTAACTTTTGAAAAGTTGATGGCAATGCCATTATTTGACACCACGTTCCCTAGGATGCATCCATGCTTCACCTAGAATAAACATTTTAAGGGGTTAAACAAGAGACGATATAGTCTACATCTTTCAAAGACTGATTGGAGCTCGCCTAGGTGTGCCTTCTTCCAATTGGATTGGACACATAGATCGTCAAAAAATACCTCTAACTCTCACCTAAGCATGTCTTTAAAAATGGCTCACATGAGCCTTTGAAATGTGGGTGGTGTGTTTGTCAACCCGAAGGGCATGACTATGTAGGCAAAGACATCCCACTTGGTAGCGAAAGAGATATTGTGCCTATCATCCATATGCACTTGCACTTGATTGTATCCAGAGAAGCCATCCATGAAATTGTAGGCCTCTTTACCAACCACCCTCTTGAGCATGCTCAATGTATGGCAATGGATAATTGTCTCTCTTTGTGACAGCATTGACTTTCTTATGATTGACACACACTCTAATTTTTCCATTCTTCTTCATCATGATCACTATGGGTGACACCTCATTCGTATTCTCAATTTCATAAATGAATCTTACTCTCAGTAGCTTATCAATTTTCTCCTTGACAGTGTGAGTGTGTTTAAGATTCATTGGATATGGTCGCTGCTTGACCGGCATTGCGTTGGGTGACATCGGGATGTTATGAGTCACTACACTTGAATCTACCCCCTTTAGCTGAGCAATTTAAGATTTGTGGTTGGGCTACCATCTAATTTGTCCATTAGGTGCTTTAAGATCTCATGGAGGTCTCATTTGTTGTTCGGGACGTGAAGTGTAATAGAGACGGGTTGCCCATGCAAGCTCCTAGCCATCATGTAGATTGGTACTGGGGGTGTGTCTTTGGGCTCACTGACTGCCTTAGCGGCTTACTCATATTCCTCGTTATCCAAGAATGGAAAATTGATTGTAGCTAGCACATGCATCCAATCTCACTCATCCTCAGGGCAAGGGATATACTTAGTCAATGGCCCATAAGATTTCATGATATGAGCATCACCCTTTAATATAGCTAAGATGGTGTCTAGGTCGACTGATGTAGTATTCCAAGCATCCATATCCACTTTTACCACTTCCATTTGATTTCCTAGGAAGATCAAACCATTACCCCAGTCTTCTATGACTCATGCATTGCACATCTAGGGTTGGCCTAATAGGATATTATAGTCCACTCCTTTCATGACTATAAAGTCCATAGAGAACCCAACTCCTGTGATCTTCAATGCCCAATTTCTCAGCACTCCAGATGGCTTCACTTTCATTATGATAGCCACCGTGACATTGAACCTAGCATCCTTGACAAGTGGGTTACCCCAAGCTTGGAGTACTGCGTGCTAAGTACATTGACCCTTGCCCGCGTGTCTACAATCCTTTTTCTTGTCATATCACCTAGAGCTAGGACCGGCAGGACCGCGTGTATTTCACTGTCTTGCTAGAAAGCATTAACATACAAAGAACTGGGTATTGAGTATAGCATCAGGGTTGGTATTTGCATTACTGCATCGTGGTCTTGCAAAGCTAGCGGTAGCTTGCTCCATTGATCCCTCCACCCATTACTTTAGCTCCTGACATAGCATCAGATGCTGCCCAAGCAAATCTCCTAGCCTAGACTCAGAGTTACATGAGTGGTCACTAGCATTATGAGAAGGTTGCTAATCACTTGCTTATCTCCTAATTTTGTGCTTCTTGGCCAATGGCCTCGACTGGTTTGTTGGCCCGTGGTGTTCAATATCTCAATCGTGTGGGATTGAACATTGAGAGATTGAACACTTTCTTTTTCAGCTGTCTTTGGCGCAGATGTTTCAACCTCATCATCAGTTACTTTCTTTCCAACACGTAGTGTCATTGCACTCTCGGTTTTCAACATAACATTTGCTTTGATTTTCTTCTTTCTTCACCTCTACAACTTTTCTTTTTGATTGAGGATGCATCTAGGTTACTAGGCTCTGACAATGCCAGCCTGTTTCATTTGCGCATGGGTCATAACATGGAATAGGATGGGTGTGGCCTCCTTGTCGAGTGTCTCGATGTCAAACAACCCCAACAGAACTGATGGTACCATTGCCAAACTAGAGGATGGTCTCCACCTAAGGCAATTAGCAAAAAGGTGAGTGATTCCAACTCAGTGCATCTGAGATCAACCTTATCTCGATTGGCTTGCTCCCTCTTGAGGTAGTGTGAAGAAACGTATCTTGGTGGGTGACCATAATTCCAACAAGAAAATGGCTCTTAGGTCTACTCTCCTAAGCCTCTACCTCTCCTTTCTAATGCCATCATTGACGATAGTCCATGAGAATTGGATTTCCCTCTTTATCGTACGAGATGTAGGGGTTCATGTAAGGCTCCTCATCATTCGGTTCCTCCACGTAGTGGACTAGAGCATCGCTCGATGAATGGGTTACGTAAGGTCTAGGTGGCCTAGGTATGCTTGTGGGATTGATCTCTGTCCTAGGGATGGCTGGCTTTGCATCGTTAGGTGTTGGAAGGGCCAATGGGGCTCCTCTCCTGAAGAAATTAGGAGGCCTATTCCCTAAGTAAGACTGGTTGTAAGGCAGTCCCTTTATCTTGGTTTCTTGGGCTTGATCGTTTTCTGGATGGCGTTGCCCTTTCTGGGGTTCTAGAGTTGGCATCGTCTTGATTCTAGGTCTTGGAGCTTCTCTCCTTAAGCTGGTCATCTACTCGCATGATTTCCTCAAAGACCCTAGCTAGTGCGTCTCTCTACAAGCTTGAGTTGCCTACTAAGGCCTTGTAGAGTTCCTCACTGCATATTCTGTTTATGAATACTATGAACAACGTTCTCTCGGTAAGTCACTTATTAGTGGGGATTCTCTTATAGAGACTCCGCACATAACATAGTCCTTGGTGTCCTCTTTGTCCCCCTGCTTGACATTTATCAGTTGCACAATAAGATTATATGAGTACTCATCCTCCAAGAATCTCTTAATAAAGAGACTCTGAGGCCATTGAAATTGTTGCGGTCCGCAGCGTGTAGGCTTGTGTACTACTCACCTAAGCATAGGCCCAAAGCTTGTGAGCGCTAAGCGAGGTCAGTGAGACTGTTAGCCTCACAGACTTGCTCAAATTGCTTTACAAAACTGTACTGGTCATTGCTCAACTGGTACTTGTCTAGTTGTTTCACAATTTTGGGGATCCTCGATTGACTCTTGGAGCCCTGGGTAACTCCTAATCCTACAAGCAATGATGTTGTTAGTGCTATTGTGAATTGTTCTGCAGACGTGTTGTCTATTAGTCGCTTCATGAGAAGCTTGCTCAACGTTCAGTCCGCCTCTAGCCCTCTTTTTCTCTCTGCATTCGGTCTTGTTTGGTTTCTATTTGCTAGGGCTAGCACGCTTGGACTCCTCGCATTTCAATGTCCTGCTGCAATCGCCTAGTTTGTTGCTGCTTACTGGTTGTATGCCGCTACGCTTTACAAGGCCTTTCGTGCCATATTTCTTTCCTCCTCAAGGTCCGCTATGATGTCTTCTGATGGTCTACCATGGTTATCCCAACCTGGTTTGTGCATCGTATTTGTTCACCATTCGTCGTTGGATTTTAACTGGGAAATCTCCCAAGTCGAGCTCTTCGTTTTCGCAGTTTATACTAGGTTCTGCCATGTCCACGCTCTCCTACTCCACTAAATTGTTGATGAGGTTGATCCAGTCAGGCAACATCATGCTCCCAATGGTATTTCTCCTTCGATGCATTTGGCCTTCCATATTGTGTCTATCACTTGGTCCTAACAATTGGGGTTTCTTGGTCACCCGTCTAGGTTTGAGGGTCATCTCCTATTGGTGGGTTTGTTCTGCTCATTAAGTCTGAGTATGTTTCTTTTTATTTATAGACAATCCTCAATTTATGTTCACTCCATGCGTGAGTGGTGCTCTTTTCAATGCACTATGTGAAATCAGGCTTTCAATTTGTCCAAGTGCACTTCAAGTGTTGAAAAAAATGTGGGTGCGAACATAAGATAACGAATGCAACTTCTACAATTCGGTCTAAGTTCTCGGCCGAATAGGGATTTATACTCAGTCACACTAGCTACTCTCTCTGGTCTCTAGGGTCTATGGTGCTACTCTCCTCAGCTCTAAGGTCAATTGCGCCTATAAGGCTTTCAGAGTCTTCCCCGGTTGCGGGAGGTGTTCTGCCTCACTCGAGATGCGCTAGATTTGTTAGTCTCTCATGTCATAATTTTTTTCCAATTTGACAATGTCCAATTCTGTAGCGTCTGATTCTTAGAATCACATGTCTGATTTTTGAATGTTTGATATTCATGCGTCCGATTGTTCTACATCCGATTTAGACTGGTTCAAGTGGTCAATTATCTGATTTTCATTTGTTCGCCATTTGATTCCTAGGTGGTCGGATTTTGAGTGTCCAATTTTATGTGGGTCTGATTTTCCAAGTGTTGGATTATCCAAATTAAATGGTCCATGTGCCCGATCAGATGGGTTGGGTAGTGTCCGAGTGGTTCGATTTCTAAAATCAGACTGTTCGATTATCTAGAATCATATAGTCCGAGTTTGAATTTGGGAATTGGACTCTGTCAGCCGCATCTAATTTCAATGTCCATGGTTCTAGTCAAGGCTAAAATTGAATTGATGGTAATGATTTTGGACATGCCATGCCACACAACCTTCCAAAATGCAAGAATAGACAAGGGGCAAGGTTTTATATACTTGGAATGTCCAAAGAACTCTAGCACAAGTCAATTGATCCATTTCTCTAGCCCTAGACTCTCTCTCTCTCTCTCTCTCTCTCTCTCTCTCTCTCTCTCTCTCTCTCTCTCTCTCTCTCTCTCTCTCTCTCTCTCTCTCTCTCTCTCTCTCTCTCTCTCTCTCTCTCTCTCTCTCTCTCTCTCTCTCTCTCTCTCTCTCTCTCTCTCTCTCCTGCAGAAGCTCAAAATGAGCCTTCCACTTCCCTTTCTTGGGTCTTAAACCTTTGTTCTGATGCTCGAGTGCTATCCTGTTAGTGCTTATGCCTTGTCAGTGGATTGCAAGCTTGTTTTCCCCCCGATTTTGGCATGTTTTGAGCCTGTTTAGGATGAAAATCCTAAAATGATTCCCTTTGATGTCTTGATTCGTGGTCTCAACAACATAACCAAAATGTAGTGGGAGCTCACGCTCAACCTCCAAGACCCATGGACCGCTTATTGCTTCAAGCATTTCAAGCAAGCACAAATGGCTATCTCTCACCTAGTCGACACACCTTCCATCCTACAACGGGGGTGTAGTGAGCTTACCTTGATGCTCGAATGAGTAGCCTCCTCCCTCGAGCAAGCCAGTAGCTCCATGATTCGAGATGCGAGCTCAAGCAACCTCAAGCCTCCTCCTTTGAACTCTATCCTCCATAGCCACACGTGAGACAAGAGAAGAGAAGAGGAGAAGAAGAAGAAGAGAGGAGACGATGGAGAGCTTCTTCTCCAAGATCCCTCACCCTCTCACACTCACACACTCACTCCTCACTCCCTCATACTCCCTCTCTTAAGCACACATAAGCAAGCAAGAAGGAGAGAAGAACATACGACTTTTTCCACATACCAAAGAATGAGCTACTCATTCACTTTTCAGGTTTATATACAAACCCTAAATCCCTTGGACACCCTCCCCTTTTTTACATGAGTGGGCATCTTTCCAAGGTCCTATTTCCCTATTTCCTTCTAATTGCCTTATCACCTATGTCCATTTAGACTTTACAACTTGCACAAGAGGGAGCCTAGTGCTCTTGTAAAAATGAATTACATTGTGCCCCACACTTTCCTTGCGAGAGCCCTTGGAGGCTCTCCTTCATCCTTGAGAGAGCATCCTTCATCCTTGAGAGGACCTCCTAGATCCTTGAGAGAGCCTTGCTAGAATATTCGGTGCTCTCCCACTTTTTTTTTAGCTTGCCTTCTCCTCCACTTTTTCTGCTTATGTAGAATGAGCTTCTTCATTCACTTTTTGACTTGGGCTTCTTTGGTCTTCCTCTACTTATTTTTGGCTACATGGTCCATGTCCATGACATGTCTTGTAATAGATGCACATGTACTAGATGGATGCACACATGGATGCACTAGGGTGAATGGATGCACATGTGGATGCACTTGGGTGAATGGATGCACATCTGTGCCTATGATGTTAGTGTGATGCACACTATGGATGCACATGGATCCATATATAAATACGCAGATGTACAAATACACACGTGGATGCACGGTGCATGGATGCACTAGATGGCTGTACTAGATGGGTTGATGGATGCACAAGGGTGAAGGTGGGCAAGCTTGGTGGATGGATGTACTAAGTAGTGAAGAAGTGTGGACAAGGATGCGCATGAGTGCATTGGATACACATGGATGGATGTGGATGTACATACCACAATATGTCACCAAGGTACCCTACCCCTCTCACATGTTCATCTATCCTTCCTTCCTTTAGGTTGGATCAAGATATGGAGAGAGAAAAGGGCAATGGTTGTAGAGCGTATGGGTTATCCTATGGGTTAAGGTGTCTAGTGGGTGCTAGGTGTGTAGCAATGTCTGTGCAAGTGGATGCATTATGCCATTAGGAGGATGCACATGGTAATGTCTATGTGCTTCTTTGAGAGGATGGATGCACAATGGGTTGAAGTAGGTTATAATGGAAAGGTGGATGCACAATGAGGTATAATGAGTGCATAATTATGTGGATGGCTGCACAATACAAAGAAGTGGTAGATGGATGCACATGAGGTGATGGTTGCACCATAAGATGCATTGGAGAGTATAACTTGTTGAGTGCACTATACAAGGTTACAAATGCATCTAAATGTTGGAATGGATGCACTACATGCGCTCGGATGCACTATGGATGAGGTGAATACACTATGTGCAATTGGACATATACAAATGTAGATGGATGCATAGTGTGTGAGTGTATGCACATACGAGTGTGGATGCATACAACGTGAAGCATATGTGTGTGTGGATGCATTCAATGTGTGTGGGTACAATAAAATAAATGCATGCCAAGAAAGTGACACACTAAGCCACCTTCTTCTACTACCACTTCCCATGATCCTCCCTATCGAGTAGGTTAGAGGTGCGTTGTGGAGAGAGAAAAGGGGTTTGAGTGTGTATATGTGATGGGTGTGTCACTACGTGCAATCCTCCCTCGTCCCTCCCCTTGACCTTGTTGAGATGACAAGCTCAACACATGCGGACATTAATGATGGACCGCCTGGTTAGATGGGTCCACACATCTACACTTAGCACGTTGGTGGTCATTATGACGCTCACATGGCCACTGACTCATTACTTATTATATTCAGGTTGTTACATCTATTTACAACAGCTGGCATTGTCATAGCACCAGTCGACTAGTGTAGTCGGTTATCCATTGTTTGACTTAGTAGGCCACTTTCCTTTATGTTGTATCTTATCTATACTTTGTGTACATTGTAAAGTGTGTGGAAGAAGAAGAAGAAACCAGCAAGAAAACGTTTTGTCCTCCATCTCTCTTCTTGTCTCTTGAGTGAGCTTCTCCTTGTGCATTCTGTGTGTGTTCGGTGCAGCATCTTGAGCAAGTCCCCCCACCACGTGATTCGTGATAAACCTCCTCTCTAATGGGACAATATTAGCGAGAGTTGAGAGGAAAAGGCCTACAAACACTACACATGTAGCGTGTGCATGTGTTATGTGCCGTGATATTAGTGTGTGTGTATGCACTAAGTGAGTGGTATAGTGTTGTGTGTGTTTAATGTGTGCAGTGCATGTGTAAGATGTGGTATGTGTGCCTCATGCATGTTGCATGCTCCTATGTGTACCTTGTGTGTTTATGTGTGTGTGCATATGGGCTGGGTGGTGTGTGTGTGTGTGTGTGTGTGTGTGTGTGTGTGTGTGTGTGTGTGTGTGTGTGTGTGTGTGTGTGTGTGTGTGTGTGTGTGTGTGTGTGTGTGTGTGTGTGTGTGTGTGTGTGTGTGTGTGTGTGTGTGTGTGTGTGTGTGTGTGTGATGTGGGTATTATGTCTATATGTGTGTAGTGTGAAGCATGTGTATGGGTGTTAGTGGGGTGCATTATGCGTTGGTGTGCTAATGTAGACAGTAGCAACGCGGCCTGCGACAGTAGCATGGTAGGTGGCAAGGGAGCCCTACTGGGATACTTGGGACAATGATAGGAGCAGATGCAGTGGGGGAGAATGTAGCATTGTTTCATGAGCGATGATAGAGGAATTAAACCCCTCACACAACTTGAGACACTAGAGAAAAAAGAGCATTGGTATAAGTTTGTGTCTTGATGCTAGCATCTAATATCTTGAAGTCTGGCAAATGCTATATGTGTAGCTACTTCCAAGATACAAAAGACCCATAAATTGAATATTTGTTTCCCTATGCCACCACCTAGCCACCCACCTAATATCATATACTTCACTCAATGGGTAGCCTCCATGAAGCAACAAAAATTTTGAGAAACTCTTACCATAAAAATATTCTATCATACTAGCAAAAGAAAATCCAAAAAACTCCAAAATAACATTTCTCAACTTGTGAGTAATAAATCAAAAGATAGCTCTAATAAGAGCTCACTTATCTTGAAGTGAAGAGCTTCTTGACAAGCTTCGTAAAACAAGTGTTCAAAAATCTAAAACATGGTTGGTAGCCAACCTCCACCACGGTCCACTACTAGTTTAAGATACTAGTACGTGCACCAAAATATCTAGTATAGTTACAAGAGACAAACGAATGCTACATTGCAATGAGAGAAGTTGATGCAATCATCATCAATGAGATGTCCATGTTAACAAGGACAATGTTTGCTATAACAGTGTGCCAAATAGTGTGCATGTGCCAAGGCTCACTGCTCAATCCATTCAGTAAGAAGCTCGTGATACTAATTGGTGATTTTGCATAATTATTGCATGTCTATAAAGCCGAGTTCTATGAACAATGTCACATTACATACTCATTGTATTGGACATATGGAAAGCAACACAATTTGCAAACCTCAATTTGGTACACATGCGACCTACCATTCATATAGTTTCTACAAGTGATTAGGCATCGTTGCCCAACAAAGTGAGAGATACATGAATGCTTATGTTAGTGCATGATCAACGAGAAGGATGTCCTAGATTTCATCGACAAAAAAAAAAACAATCATATGCACACACAAGGAAGATGTCCGCAAGTATAGCAAGTAGATTCTACGCAAATACTACACATCGAATAGATCCAGACCGTCAATGTCTAGAGAAATGCAAATTATGAGCTAGCATTGTAGACCTGGCTACATGACAAGAACTTCCACAAGATAGACAAGAGAGCAGTTGGGGCGAATGAAATGATAAGTGAGAACATTGATCTCACCATAGGTGCATCAAACAATGTGATGTGTAAGATCAATCGTATCGACACATCAAATGACAAAATGATATCAGGAATAGAAGTCACAATCCTTTCAATAAACCAACAACTCACCCTGCAGCAGCGCAGCAAGCACCAACACAAGGCATTGAATAGCAAGTGGTACCATAAATCCATGTTCTTTTCGACACTCACATACGTGATCACCAGCCACAAATTGCAAGGAGCCACTGTGAACCAAAAAGCACATCTACACATTAGAAGCATGTTCACACCAAGACTAGTCGTAATGCTCTTTCGCGTAACCGAAAGAAGAAATTTGCATATCATAGGCCTTCTAGATCCATCCACCTTCACACCAACACCTTTCTTGATACCATGACACAAGTAAAGAAACAACACAGCTCAAAAAAAAAAGATTAAACACAACACATTCTATCACAAAACAATCTCGTATGCTTCTTGTAGCAAGTAATAAATCAATCTTCTAAACATTCTTTCAAAGTTGTTTGTTAATAGACTAATGTGCTCTCCAAATTTTCTTCTCCTGCTAATAGATTTATTAACATACTTATTTTCACCTTTACAGATACACATCACCCATCAAGGCAAAGATGACTTCGGATGAGGTATGCACAATCCAAATGAAACCTAGTATATATTACCTAACCATATTGACCTATGCATGTAGATGTTCTAGGTATACATAAAAACCATAGGAACACCCAATGCCATATTGATAACCATCTTGTAAACACATAGAATTGCAGGTACATAACAACAAACCATATGAGAATGGCAAATATCGCTGGGCAAAAGCCATCAACATATGTCAACGGCTTTGAAATGTACAATGACCTCCAAAAACTAATGGCCACATGCACCCATTCTCGACACAACAAACGATGTCTCACATTAGATGACAAGCTCACAACTAGTACATAGCCTCGTATAAACTTCACAACCTTCATTTTTACTAGAAACAACAATGCTAACTCATATGCACTTAGCATGAACTTGGATTCCTCAAAGACATACTTGATAGACTCAAACTTGAGTACGAAGACTCGGTTGACAATCCACTACAAACAAGCATGGCCCAAGTGCTACTGGACACAAGAACAAATGGCATCGAAACCTACTCGATTGTGGTGCTGCACTATGGATTTAACATCTCGCTCAACTAGTTGGTAGAAGTCACGAAGAGAGAAGGCAAGGACACACTAGAAGATTACATGAGAAATAACTAGTACAATCACAGGCGTGACAATCCTGCAATAATGATGATTGAGAAGGTCACATACTATTGAGTAGAGAGGTCTATACCCAAAAATATGATTTCAACAATGATCCATTCAGCAACATAATCTACATAACATGTAAGTTCTCAAACACGAATTCTTCTCAAGCATTTAAAAAATAATAATAACAATAGATTCAACTATTCTTACAAAAATATAGACAAAAGCAAACCAAGAAGAAACCAAACTTCTACTAGCTCCGTGACATGTAGCCTCAACCACTGCAAGTTCTACCACTAGCTCAAGTACTTCCATATCATTCATCAGCACCATCCGCAACCAAAATCCACGAGCCAGTCCAGAGGCGGCAATGTAGAGACACAAAAGCAAGTACTTCATCTATAACATAAGATGTAAGAAAAACGACAAGGAGTATGTAGGACAGACAAAGGACATTGAGAAAAGAATCCAACAACATTGAAGAAATCCCATCAAGAAAACGAAGAAAGACATAGAAACATTCCAACCATTCGAGGATAACATTGAAGTCAACATAGAAGCAATAGTTGATAGCATAGACAAGGCTAGGAATTTTGAGTAGGCCACCATCCGTAAGAAAAATGCAACCGTGACAAGGTACAATAACCTATCCTACAAACACCCAGCAAGATGTTAAAAGTATTATTTTGTAAAGAGAAGAAACCCCATTTAACATAGCAAAAAAAAAAAGTAAAAGTACAAGCTCACAATGATTGACTCTAGCTACATAAGTATACAAATTCTTATTCCGACATTCTCCATGCACTTAAACAATGCTAAAACTTATTCACAAACGTACTTCACTTCAAAAAACGATGCATGTCCAAACACCATAAGTAAAACTGCTCCATAACAAACATGCAAGAATCGCATATACAATTTCTTACTCCTTTGCTAAGCTGCATTTGTCAACCTAGTTATTTAGGCATTTTCTTAAAGCTAAAGCTCAATAGCCTGAGCTTTTCAAAAAGCTAAACTATTTCACATGTTACTCCTCCAACATTTTCTTTCCAAACATCATAATTTTTTTTAATTGTGATTATTTATTTTTCAAAACACAAATGAATTATGACTTTGAGCATGCACTCATACTCAACTTTCTTTGAGATGTCAGTATATATCTCTATCAAATCCTTCCCTTCAAGATTTGTTTTTTGTCTAACATTTGATGCCTTTCAGATTGTGATTACCATATTCCAAAATTGTTATTGTGCTTGGTAGGACTCTCAGGCTATGCCAAAGCACACTGACATCATTCACTAGAAGAAATTTCTTGCCTTATTTAAGGAGGATCAAACTCTTGCGGAAATGCGTGACATATTTATCCCTCCCCCTGGTCCGCAAACATTCATTTGCAACGATCCACCTAGATCAAAGATGTAAATAATTCCACTTTCATCGTGATGATCACAAGGAAGATTTTTCCAATACATGGATCAAACACAAAAATAAACGTGCTCTCCTCAAACTCCCTTGTATAGTATACTTCTTGAACTCGTGGATCAAACACATAGATAACATCCTCACCATTCTATGCAAGATACTTCCATAGGCCATAAGAAAACATAGAAGAACCATATAACTCATAGACATATGAATACTCTAGCATGCTATCCCAAATACTATGTGCCATAGAAAACATGTATGCAAAAACCGCTCCATAAAAAAAGTCACTCTCATACTCATCTCCAAACTCCATAACCACTTTCTCAAAAAGTGCAAAATTTGTAACTATCTGTATGCATCCAAGTAACAAATCCAAGAAGTTCTGAACAAAACTTTTATCTATGTAGGCATATACATACCAATAAGCACAATTTCTTCCTTTAACTTGGTCTCCACAAAGCAAAATATTTGACCACGCCTCAAATCCATACCATTTCCTCATCAAGTAGTTATCCAACTGGCTTCATCATGTAACCTTCTTTGATACCTCGACACCACACACTGTTGCATTCATCCACTAGATACTTTGCCAAATACTAGAAATAGCCTCCTCTATCATCATAACTCGTGCTAACTTTTCCAATATAAGCATAGTACCAACATATCAGTCCAAACAAATGTTAGTAGACATAACATCTCTTGTATCACCACAAGATGTAGGGGACTCATGGAAGCCCTCCCCCTCTTCTCTATCAATGCCAAAGATAGTAATGGTTGCAAAAAAAAAGAGCTTTCTCCATAGCAAAAGAATAATCCATTGATGCACATCCTTCCCTCTCATCTTCGTACATGCAAGTCTTCTCTTCAACATATTGAACACTGCTTTTCTAATATGCCCCATATGCCAAATCTTGAACCTTTTGCCAAATTAGATCCAATACATCGATGTAATCCTTATAATAGCATCCCATCGCTCTAATGCTATTGAGTCAAAGTTGGTACAATCCTAGAAAGTTTTTATACATTTGATCACTCATACTAGAACTTGCAGGATGAACAAAGAAGAAACTTCGTATAAAAAGTGAGAGGCTCTCCTAGTTGATGATGATATCATCCAGTAAACAACTGATAACTTCCAAGGCATAGTCTTTGAATCCCTGCAAAGCAAAAACCACCATATCTTCATCATCCACAATATAAAAATCTTGCATGTGCTGCTCAACATAATCAGCTCAAGCATGAACATCTTCATCTAATCTCCCATGGAAAGTCGCCATCCTTGTGAATAAGTAATAATACTAAACCATTGTTGCACTCCTCAATGGGGGACACCAAAAAAGATGTTTCATGAGCAGTGAAGGAGGAAAACCCCTCACACAACCCGAGACACTAGAGAAAAAAGAGTGCTAGTATAAGTTTGTGGCTTGATGTTAGCATAGAATATCTTGAAATCTGGCAAATGCTATCTACATAGCTACTTCCAAGATACAAAAGGACTAGAAAAGCTTAGCAACTTAGTGAATATCAGCTATAGTCACAACCCTAGCAATCAACGATATGCTTCTTCTCTCTGTCAATGAAACATGGCCTCTAGTAGTACACACTATAGCCATTGAAAAACATGCAAGTAGCCCATCCTCAAGACTATCTCGCACGGGTATTCAATGAAGGGGATCCAAGGCAAGATTGTAATCGGATCCAAGGCATTACCCAAATCAAATCATCCCATATAGGTAAGCACTACATATAGGTAGGCGCATGGAGCATGTAACAAGCATCCAAGCATGTAAGTGACCCTCTTAAACCTGCAAGAGAGCAATAGACCTACCATAGGCAGTGAAAAGAGAGGGCAGAGTGCATAGGCATCCCCAAAGTTGATAAACAATGCATGGGTGGTGTCCAAATATCCTGTCAAGTGCCAAAGTTATGCAAGTATCCATATGTCAAAGACAACAAAATCATAGATGAGGGATAGAAGCCCACGGTCTCATCATCGAAGCTCATCTGCAAACCAAACCATAAATCCCATCAAATCAATTTGCAATCCAAGCCAAGTGTGCCAAGATATAGCTTCCACTGGATGGGAAAGGTAAGATGCAACTGCTACAATACATCCAAGACATCCCAGGGTCCAAGTCCAGATAGGCATAATGCCTGAGCATATCCAAGGTCCAAGCGGCACGATCCAAAAGGCATCCAGGATCCATAACTATATAGTCATGCCACACTCCAAAGTAGTTGGGCATGAATCCATCATAAGGCAATCAAGTACATAGCACCCATCCAAGACATAAGGTCCTACCATAATCAAGCAGTGACATAGGGCATAAGCTGTCAAGAATAGGCAGAGGCTGCAACCAAGAGAAGCCACAAGGACTAGGCTCCAACATCAACCCAAATTGTTCATGAAAAATGATCAACCAGAGAGCATAGTCAGGAGACATAGACCACACAAACATCTTCAAGCTTTTCATGTAAACCTGTAAGTACATTACCACAGCCAAGGTCACAACTTCCAAGCAGTATTTCAGTCCCAAACAGTCCCCAAATGCATATCAGAGTGTGTACGATCCATGGGAAGCATCAATACAGCATGCATAACACCCAAAGTAGAGTAGTAACCGATAGGCATTAAATATCCACTAAGAATTATGATCAGCCCTGCTGTAAACATCATGAAATCACTGTCCAAAACTGAGGAGGTAGTGGCTTAAATCAGCCCCAAAAGCATATCCAAGTCATGTGGCATCATCCCCAAATGTTTGGCATCCAAAAGACAAAAGTATGCATCAAGTATCCACCTCGCAAGCATGATCCATGAGCATGTAACACAACCCAACATGTGCTACCCTGTAGCAGCAGCCCAAACCGTTCATGAAGCATGATCCACCAGAGAGCATAGTCAGGAGACATAGACCACATAAGCATCTTCAAGCTCTTTATGTAAACATGTAAGTACATAGCTAAGGTCACAACTACCAAACACTATTTCAATCCCAAACAGTCCCCAAATGCATATCAGAGTGTGTACGATCCATGGGAAGCATCAATACAGCATGCATAACACCCAAAGCGCAAGGCAGTAACCAATAGGCATTAAATATCCACTAAGAAGTACAATCAGCCCTGCTATAAACAGCATGAAATCACTATCCAACATTGAGGAGGTAGTGGCTTAAATCAGCCCCAAAAGCATATCCAAGTCATGTGGCGTCATCCCCAGATGTTTGGCATCCAAAAGGCATAAGTATGCATCAAGTATCCACCTCGCAAGCATGATCCATGAGCATGCAACACAAACCAAACATGTGCTACCCTGTAACAGGAGCCCAAACCGTTCATGAAGCATGATATCAGAGATCATAGTTAGGAGACATAGATCGCATAAGCATCTTCAAGCTCTTCATGTAAACCTGTAAGTACATTACGGCATCCAAGGTCACAACTGCCAAGCACTATTTCAGTCCCAAACAGTCCCCAAATGCATATCAGAGTGTGTACGATCCATGGGAAGCATCAATACTGCATGCATAGAGAAATAACCAATAGGCATCAAATATCCACTAAGAAGTACGATCAGCCCTACTGTAAGCAGCTTGAAATCACTATTTCAGATAGACACATTTCAGAAAGACATCTACCAAAGTACTGCTGACATAAAGTTTTGTTTCCAATCCTCTTTTCAAAATTTCTGAGTGTACTTCATGGCTTGTTTCTAGGGATTCTATGGTGTCACAAGCCTTCAAAGTGCAGAGAACTGTCACATAATCAGGAGATATGCCTTCCAGCTACATACATATCCTGTAATCAATGCTTTCCATGCCATCATGCATATCCAATTGATGGTTTATTAAACACATGGCATGCTTCTACAATGTCAATTGTTTCAACCATCGATCCCATCTTTAGATTCAGAAGCCTCTTCCACATCAAAGGGCTAATATCCTTTGTCTGATTCCTCAAAATTTTTAGAATTCCCAACCACCATCCTCGATGAATTTCTCTGCATTGTTGACATACCCCCATAAAAGCATTCCTGCCCCCTAGCATTGTTGACATACCCTACCCCTATTCAAGCAACACAATCACCTGCAAACACAACAATGTCAAACTTCAATATGAGCACAACCGCAATTAGCAAATATAATGACAACAATGTGCAAACACCCTCACCTCTATGAGATGTTCTAGCCCTCAATCTAGATTGACTGAATTTTATGGAACAGAATGTACCTGCAAGACCTATACAAACTCTACACACAACAAAAAGTGCTTTGAAGTAAAAATGAATTAAATATTGAATATCATGTATGCTAAAACCAGATTTAAAAACCTAATGCAATTCCAAAAGAAATATTGTCATTTTAATACTAGCCAAAACAACTCGTATGCTAACTCTAGATCAAAACAGCCCATGCAAAGGCAAAATAGATCTTGTCATTTTAATACTAGCCAAAACAACCCATATTATGTACAAGGTATGTGGCATGAACATGAGAAAATAGAAAAGGGTCCTTGAAGGCACGTAAGCATTAGCACGATCATACAAAATGGTATGAAAATCCACTACAGAAAATGGACTCTTCTAGTAACCATAACTAGTATTTGCTACACTACTCCATCTGCAGCACACTAGTGCACCAATCTTGTAATCCTCTCTTTAAATCTTCTATGACCGAATGAGTGAACCAAGATTTTGAAAGTTGCATGATAAAAAAACCACCAATCAAATTAACACACCAACAAATGTGCTATAATTACATAATGTGCTATAAAAAGACCACTTACCCAACGCCTTGACACCTTGTCTTGTAGTGCCCCCTCAATCAAAAACTTCATGTAGGCCATAACATAGAACCCGCAATCAATGCTATTGGGTTGCTGAGGGCAAGTAGGTACAACTAGATCTAACTCATGTGGCCTCTTCAAGACATCACTAAGCTCTATATCCATTGCAAAGCATGCAAGACTCTCTAATGCACAATGCACAGTCGGTAAACACTCGCGAGCCTCGATCAACCCAAGGGAGTCAAAATACAAAAGGCTTATGTCTTTGTCTTCTAAATGTGAAACCCTCTTAAATTTAGGGTTGTAAAGGGCATACAAAACCCAATGATTTCTTCATTAACAAAAATGGTATTTAAATGTCCAAGTCAAAGAGTATATTCAATACAATGGTATTGATAAAACCCTAATTTAACCATGCAAATGTTTACCTCAAGATAACTGGCAAAAAAACAAATGTCAATCTCGATGCATCCACACCAGAAAAGAAATTCAGCAACACTCGTGATTTTCGACATGCTGCACTTACAACAGAGTACCATAAGCTATCAATGAAACACACCCTCTCGAGAATCTCCAATGATAAGGTGTACTCAATCCACTGGAAAAGAAGCTTTAATTACCAAACCAACATACCCAAATGAATACATAACAATGTACTATGATATACAAAAAAATTACTTACAAACCAAATAGGTTGAGAGTCCGAGTGGACACCTCTGAGCCAACAATGGACTGTATCATTGTAGTTTCAACCTCAGCCACTAGGGATTATCTCAAGGATTTGAACTCGATATGTACACTTGTCTCTAGCCTGTACACAAAAACATGGTACTAAAAACACTAGGAATCACACAATATTACATAAAAGATAAAAAATAGATACCATCAACCCTAAACCTGCAATGAGCCATCTGGCCCCTCGTTTGCAAGGGACTCCCTCCTATGCATTATGGATCAATAGTGCCACTAGAGATCACAAATGTATATGCACATACAGTGTCCTCAGATGATGACAGTGAAGAGATGCTAATAGTGGTCATATCATCCCTAGCACATGGACCTCTAGATCTCAATCCCCTTTATCAAGGGGCACGATGTCTCTGCTATGCATAAATCAATACACAGCTTTCAACAGATAAAATGAGCTCTGATTAGGAAAGAACTACAATATTAAAACCACCTCAAGACTCACCAGTGGGGGCGATGGGGGCTGCGACTCAAGATTCAAACCTTTGAATGTTGACAGGAAGGCCGGCGAAGCACTTCGAAACTGTGGAATAATGCACTCCTCAGTTGATGCGAGACCAAGTTCTTGAGGAGCCCATTTTGGGTCATAGTTTCCATCATGTGCATTTCCAAAGCTAGTAAGATCTCTGACATGAGGTCTAGGTATGTCATCATCGCTAACTACACCATCATCACCATCTTCATAATTGTCAACACCCCCTATTGCAAGTTCTAGGTCTCCATGAGGTACCTTTTTCCGTGCCTATATTGAGAAGCATTGAATAAAACAAACTCATTTGTATATATATATATAAATACAAGATGAAGACAACAATTAAAATAAGAAATATGGCTTACATGCTTCTCGTATCCCTCATTTTTTCTGTCTTCAATTCTTTTCAACTTGATGGAATTTTTAGCCATGTATTTGCTCGTGGCTTTCTTCAGAAATTGTGAAATATAGCTAGCCATATCCATAGAAGTCTTCTTATCTTTAGGGATCAAGTCCCATGCAAATTCAGCCCTCTTAAGTGTAGCAGACTCAAACTTCTTCCTTGCCATTTCAAACTTTCTCTCCTTTTGGAAAAAGCGCTTTTGACTCTGCCCCATAAAGGTATCAATAGAGTACTCTCCGACATTGGCATGGACAGTGTCATCTGTACTAGGACCTGTACTAGGACGACCAACCTTACGTAGAGGAATGTCTTCGTCCAGGCCATGCTCTTTCTTCACGTGTTGTATCATCCTTAATCTTTTGAACTCATTCACATGTCTCCTTGGATAGACAAGACAAGCACAACACTACTGTGCCACTCTACCATTTTTAGGCACACAATCTCCTCATATAGAGGCTCCTGAAATGGAAAGAACACAAAGGCAAGCACAGTGTTAAGCACAATAACTATTTCATGTCTGCAATTTAAAAAATGCAATTCAATGTCAAATCAACAAACTTACGGTGCATGTATTTGTAACAGCCCCATCGTAACCCACATCAACATCATCAGATGCTCCGATATCGACATGGTTTGTTGTTAGTGCTCCTAAGGCTTCGTACTCAGCCTTGAAGGCAACCTCATTTGATCTCTTTTGGGAGTGTGTATGTGTCATTGTTGCCTGCGAGATATTTTCTTAACATAGCCAAGTCTTATTACAAATAAATAACTTCATAAAAAGTTTGTCATTTACAAATCTAGATATTTAATACATGAAGATTTGGTAGCAACTAGCAGAACTGAACATAATCCCTCATAGCTATAAAGGTTACCCTGTATTTAGCTTTATAGCTTGACTCAATGTCAAGACAAGGAAATTGCACAAGATTTTTAGACAACTCATAGTAGGGTAGTCCCTTAAACAGAACAAAAAACGGTATGGCATCATCATGGCATGAGTATACCATGATCATAGCATGGCCACAACAAGTACTTTATCGAGCATGATCGCATGACAAGCACGAAAGATTTCCATTACAGAACTAGTTGACTACAATACAAGCAGGAGGTTGAAAGCGCTTCCATGCCGTCAACGTACTACAACATGCAACATCATCATCACTAGACAGTCTCATAAAAAATCACTCTTTGTTGTTCATAGGTAGATGTAACATTTAGAAGTTACAAAAATCCTACTTATCAAACAAAGCTTTGCTACATACACAATGCAGAAGGGGAATCCATCCCTCCAGTTATAATTTGCCAGGAACATACCCCAGAAAGAAACTCCAATAGATGTGTGCATTTGACATGAGAAACCAGGAGCTTAAAGTCAAGCATAGAAAGAAACTCCAATCGATACATACATTCGATGACAAACAAGAAGAAAATATTATTGATTGCATTTAGATTTATAGCCCAAGCGAAGAGATGTACCGATTATGCAAATCCGAACTAGAGTCCACTCTGTGATGCGCAATATACAGCCTCGAAGATAGGTTCTGTTGAAACCGATGCAACTGTAACTTGTGACGACTTGATCAAGCATCCAAGTGCAACGAATAGCTAATTATCGCTCCATTCACAAGACTTGATGCAACCCGACAGTCCATGTGTTGGTAACTGACGATGAGGCTATTGAGGGGAAGGGAATGACAATCTGTAAGGAATGCCCTATGGGAGGAAGAATGGCACAAGCAGGGATTATAGGATTAGAGGAAGAATGACAATCTGTAAGGAATGCCCTGTGGGAGAAAGAACGGCACAAGCAGGAGTGCCCTGTGGCAGGAAGAACGGCACAAGCAAGAAGAACATCTGTGGGCTGAAGCATCAAAATCGTCAGTGGGCAGTTCAAGGAGCTATTCGTCAAATTTGTCAATGCCCAACTTTTTGTCCCAGTTTACTTTTTGGGCCTAGTTTACTTTGGCCGTGCTGATAAAGTGCACAGACGTTCGTTTCAACGCCCATACGCATGGTGCCTTTTCAACCGCGGATCCCAACTCTCCCCTTCATTGAATACCCATGTGAGATAGTCTTGAGGTGTCCCCTCAACCGTGGATCCCAACTCTCCCCTTCATTGAATACCCGTGCAAGATAGTCTTGAGGTGTCCTCTATACACTAAGCCACAATCAATGATGTCTCAATAGAAATCTTCACATGCAGACGCATGCTCCCATCTTTAATGCATACAAAACAGTCGCTTGGTTCCAAAATCATGAACCACTCCTCCACCAAATCCCCTGAGGCTCATGACAATCCACCTGAAAACACGTGCTCCTCTCAGTCCACGACGTCCACCTTCTCTTTTATACCTCCTGGCTTGATCTACGTTTTTCATTATTTAATTTAGGCTTTTTCTTAAAGCTATAGCTCGGTAGCCTTAGCTTTTCAAAAAGCTAAACTATTTCATATGCTCCTTCTCCAATGTTTTCTTTCTAAACATCACAAACTTTTTTAATTGTGGTTAATTTTCTTTTCAAAACACAATGACTTATGACTTTGAGCATACACTCATGCTCACCTTTCTTTGGTCTTTCTGAATATTCCTGTATCAAATCCTTCCCTTCAAGGCTCATTTGTTGTCTAGCATTTTATGCCTTTCAGATTGTGACCACCATATTCCAAAATTGTTCTCATGCTTGGTAGGACTCTCAAGCTATGCTCCATTACACAAGTTCCCTAGGCTCTTTCTCAAACTCAAAAAGACCATCATTAGTTGATAATGGATGCTCACAAAACAGCCTTCAGAACCCGCACGGGCTTGTATGAATCCACATGCATACCTTTTGGCCTCTCAGATGCTGGCAATTCATTTCAACGAACTGCTAACTCAATTTTCCAACCACGACCTCATCCTCAAGGGTGTTCTCATGGTCTATTTGGATGATATCCTCAGCCATACCCCATGAACATATATAGGTCTTGGAGGAAGTACTAAAGAGAGTGCAGAATTTTCATTTGCAGTGGTCTCGGCTTTTACCAAATTTCACCCATATCTTCATGGAACCACTGTCGCTATCGAAATTGACCATCAACCCATCATCCCTCTTTGCAAAAATCCCACCCACTAGTAGGGCTTCTTTGATGGGCTTTGGTGCTTCAAGAATACCAATTTACAATCAAATATAGGAAAGGATTGACCAACTACATCACTGATTAAGAAACCACACTTGCTGCACTTGCCAAGAGCTTAAACACCCAATTAGAAATCCGGTTATCTCTCATCGATACAGGTGAATGAATTATTTGAGATGGTTGGCTAGGACCTCATAGGTCCATTTCCTACTTTTGTGGTAGGCAACAAATATGTCCTTGTCATGATAGATTATCTAACTAGGTGGTGTGAAGCTCAAGCACTCCCGGATACAAAAGCATCTACAGTCACGTTAGCTCTTCTCCATAACGTCATATTTTTTCATGGCTACCCCCCTAACAACTCATGTATATACGTAGAGATAGAACGAAAGAAAGAAAGAGAGAGATTATTGCCAACTTATCATCCGATACATTAGCTTGCTAAATTATGAGCCAAAAAGAAAAACAAGAAAAATATAAATATTGAGAATTATAAGACATCAAGTATCGTACTTAAGTTCAACCTTTTTATCCCTATTTCATATGACTAGGTACATGTCAATGTAACTTTGCAGTACCTTAACCAATAAATATGAAAACGAAGAAAACTTTTTAGTGTTAGATTTCATACTTGGTACTTGGTACTTGATTTGATATCAGATTCCATAATGAAACTTCATTTTTGCAATTGGTACATGGTACATGGTACTTGGTACTAGATTTGGTGCTTGGTACTTGATTTGGTATAACTTGGTACTTGGTACTAGATTCGGTGCTTGGTACTTGATTTGGTATAACTTGGTACTTGGTACTAGATTTGGTACTTGGTGCTTGATTCAGTGCTTGATACTTGATTTGGTGCTTGGTACTTGATGGGTTGGTCTAACTTTGCGATACCTTAACCAATAAACATGGAAATAAAGAAACCTTTTTAGTGTTAGACTTGGTTCTTGATTTGGTATCAAGTTTCATAATGAAACCTCATACTTGTAATTGGTACATTGTACATGATACATTAAATGAAATCGGGTATTGTAATTGTAATAGCTTATGGTGAGCTTGATACTTTGAAATCATGTACGTTGAAACTTCATAGTTCAGATCTTTGAGCTTGAAAGTTAGCTTAAGTTGATATGCAACGTAGAATCTGGGACCTCTGAAAAACTATGGAAATCAAAAGCTTGTTAATATTAGAGCCTAACATAGAAAAACACTGAGCTGCGATAAAAATTATGATTTTTCTCTATCTAGCTTTCCAAGAGACAATAGACAATAGACAAATTCAATGACGCAACAAACATACGTCAGTATATATCATCAGTAAATATATGTACATGTGTTTAGAGTGTGTGGTGATCAATCCTCACTTATACAAAACAAGTGTCATCCTCACATATGTATATACAATAAATAGTGATGAATCCTCACATATACAATACAAGTCTCATCCTCAAATATACATAACAAATCCCTAGGCATGATCACTATATGAGTCATCACTATACGAGTCACTAGTATCGGACTCATGATCACCATCACCAGTTCCACCACCCTTACCCCCACCCCCAACACCATCATTGCCCCCATCTCCATGATCGTCACCACCATGGCCAGCGATCTGTTGGCCACCACTCCTCTTAGCCTCTCAGTGTCGCCCCTCGGCCTCTTGTCAAGCCATCTTTGTCATGTCGTCCTCACCATACTGCTCCTACATTAGTTAGTGAAATCAAATAATAATATATTATAGTTAACATGAAAATAAGCTAAAAAATAAAATAGTGACACTCACAAGTGGATCTGGCCTGTCAGTAATAAGTGTCCCTTGCAAAGCGCGGTAGCCGTAGTATGTGGCATACTCCATCTCCTACATTGTAGGTGCACGACCATAGTCTTTCTTTTGCATCAAGACACAACCAAAGACTTATTGATTCCTTCATTCAATAATATTACCCTTGAAAGTTAAAATTTGAACGGTCTATACTCACAAATGTGGCCACAAATCCATCCCATCCCATCTGGCCTAGTCTAGATGTGTGACCAGCTATCACTCTCTTTCATGCTACCTCGTATGTAAATTTGATTAAACAAAATAACATAGGCTAGAGAATAGTTAGAATCAATCTGGCCTAGTCTAGATGTGTGACCATCCTGCACTCTCTTTCGTGCTGCCTCCTCCTATGTAAATTTGATTAAACAAAATAACATAGATTAGAGAACAGTTAGAATCAATCTAGCAAAGTGCATATTAATTCTAATATACATTAGCAAAGGCACATACCTTATGCTGAGGAAAACTGATGCGTAGGCGACTCTTCTTGCGAAGTATTGCCATGTCTCTATGCACATATTAGCCCTCCTCTTGTTTGTTTCCACCATACAGTAGCGTGCTTTTATTTTTCATATTACAATAAGCGTTAGAATATAACAAAGAACTTGTTAGATTTCAATGTTTTGTTACTTTTAATTGATTTTTTAACTTTGATCATTTGATAAATGTCTCATGTTTTTATGGTACTTGAAAATCAGATTTGGACTGATTAGAGGGTACACTACCACCTCCTACTGGTGGTGGTTGGAGTGCACAAAGTTCCAATACTGCACATGAACCCATTTATGATAATTTCTACTACGATGAGTCTATTATATGTAGGTACAATCATTGTCATGGCACATATCTCATGCCACAATGGGAGTGCTTTTCACATGAGTGACTCATGGTACTTTTGAGCGAACACCACCACCTGAGGAGCGACATCGACCTATGGTATGTGACTATTCTCCCTTAGTTTTATTATTAGTTATTTTATAAATCAAAGGCTCATATATAATGCAACCATATTATATATGTAGGTACATTCACTTGATGACAAGGATACTTCACTATCAGTGGTGCACATGTCCCTCGCACATGGCATGGATAGGTCATTTGTCAGTTTTGGCAGCTCGAGGTTTCTCGACATCTCTAGCTCCTGCTTTGGAGGCTAAGATGGGTGGAGATCATCTATTGCCTACTCGGTTTGCATTCTCTAGTACATACATATGATTGAAGATGATACAGAGGATGGCAGAGAGGATCGCTTCCTTTAGATGGAATGGTTTTTAGCTTTTGGGGAAATCACTACATGATTGCTCTATCTACCATCAGTGGAGCAAGAAGAGGCCTCTTTATTGCACAAGATTTGCATGTGCCCCCTCATTCAGAGGTCACCCTTATGTCTTTTTGTGGACCTATATATAGATGGGGTCCATGGCATTAGCTTACTCACTACATTCAGAGCATGAGTACTTATGGGTTATGTCTCAATGCAACCTCTCTTTTTGATAGAGGGATCACACATGCAAAAGGACAAAAACTCTATGTTGACAGAAGACCTTACACTCAAGGAAACATAGTAGGTTTAATCAATAGTAGTCGAGGGATAGTGCAAGAACCAATTGCATGTTTGTGGAGTGTGAGAATAGTCATGAAACAGGAAATATGAGTAGGGATGTACAAAGATACATAGGTGTCAATGCTATTAGATCATTACCTGCTAGTGATGAATTGCTAGTCAATTATGGATGGTGTAGACCTCCAAGAGCACCCTTAATAGATGAGGATTGAGAGCTCCATTGTATAAAATTCCCAATGTTATTTTGGCCTCTTGTACCCTAATTCTACACTTTAATTTGCACCACATTCTCTATTGTCTCTATTTTAATTTGATAATCATTTTTTATTGTCTCTAAATGTTTTATATTTGTGATAATTATTGAATTCCATGCACATCTCTCTTTCCTTTTATATAGAAGCATGCTATTGATACAATCTTCTTTACCTTCAAATATGTAGATTCCAGATTATGACATCAATAATGTCACAAATCAACATTCACATGATGTATCTCACATGTCAATAGAGTGCATGAGGATCCTATGCAGGAGCCATCCTAATGCATATGCAAGACTAAAGAAACAATATTCTAAGGACTTTAATGGGCATGATGATATCTTTGATAACGATGATGTCATGTCTAATTTTACTAAGGTTTGGTATCAAAATGATAGTGTGAGCGATATTCCTAACAACGAGAAGTATCTTTGAGAAGGAGCTCTAAAGCATATCTACGCAGGAAGCCAAGTGACATGATTAAGTGCAAGCTTACTTATTTTTAATCTTCAAAGCCATTTTGGATGGAGCAATCTATCCATTTCAACACTTTTTAAGTATGTAATAATCTAACATTTTTTTTTGTTACATTCTAAACATGTTTTCTTGCTATTTATCATATTTTTAATGAACTTGTAGGCTACTCCCTCAGAAGTTCTTGCCGACAAGCGATTCCCTTCGTGCATCACATCATGAGGTGAAGAAGATGATAAGTAGTCTTGGACTTGACTATTCTTCTATACATACATGTCCCAACAATGATTGTATTTTATATAGAGGTCAGTACGAGGACAGTGTGACGTGTCCAAAATGTCAAACGCCTTGTTATAAATAAGAGAAATGTAAGGTCCCTAGAAAGGTATTGAGACATTTTTCCCTAGGTCCATGTATAAAACATATGTTCCAAAGTCCCAAATTAGCTAAGCTTATGATCCCGAATTAGCTAAGCTTATGACATGGGGAGCAGAGCACAAGAGCAAAGATGGAGTAATGCAAATTCCATCAGATAGTCCTGCATTTGAGCATATTGATTTGTGATGGCCATATTTTGCAAAAGAACCACATAATTTAAAGATGGGTGTAGCATTAGATGGTGTGAATCCATTTTCAATGAAATCAAGTAAATAGTCTACATGGCCAGTGGTAGTTATTAACTATAATCTACCCCCATATATCAACATTAAGAAAGAGCATTTAATGCTCTCAATCTTAATTCTGGGAAAACGACAAGTTAAGAACCTGAATGTTTATTTGGCCCCTCTCATCGACAATCTTCAAGATTTTGGAAAGGGATTGATGTCATGGATATGTCCAAAAGCATTGGTCAAAGACATGGAATTTTAGCATGGACTATTTGCGACTTTCCAGGATATGGTTTTTTCTCAGGTAAATGGTTTAAATATATATATATTGTCTCATACGTTTGTACGATGTTCATTGTGCTAATCACCTTTGTTATGTTTTCCAAGTAGGGATATGTACCAAGGGTTATAAAGCTTGTCCAATTTGTGGTGATTGGTTGAGATTGACTTATAGCGAAAACCTCAACAAAAATATATATATTTGACAAATATGATTTTTGTCTGAAGATCATTATCTATGAGACAGAAGGCAAGCCGTACATTTTTAATGGAAAGGTAGAAGAAGGGAGATGTCCAATACAAATGACACAAAAGGATTGGTATCTAAAGTGGAATGTTGGACTGACCTTCTATCAATCTAGAGTTAGAGATCATAAGCGGCGATGATGATGATGCTATGAAGAAGAAAGCGAGAGGAAAACGTGCTCTAGTTCAAAGTCCTTTGATATGGTATACTTTGGAATATTGGAAGGATTTGAAGATATGTCATCAACTTGATTCTATGTTCATATTCAAGAACATTGGTCATTTGTTATGGCAACACCTCGTTGGCTTGAAAGACACAGCAGCAACAAGAAATGACTTAAAGGATTGAAACTCAAAGCCCAATCTATGGCCACTTCATGATGAAACTCGACATGAGACAACCTACGAGCGTGCCCCATGGGTGCTTTCACAACAAAAGAGCTGGAGACTATCAACATGAAGATTCAGTCGATTCGTATGCCTATAGGATATGGAGCATCTTGTCGAAACATGTTCACTCTAGATGACAAGAGCTTGTTTGGTTTAAAAACACATGATTGGCACAATTTTGTGAGAGTAAATCTATCTAGATCTTTGTAAGTATTTATTTTCTTGCATGTTTTGTTGATTCGATTAATCATGTATGCAGCATGTTCTACCCCTTGTTATTGATGGATGTACTACAAGAGGAGTCCAAGATGTAATATATCACCTTGGATCACTTGCAAGGTGTTTATCGCTTGTTTATTTTTAGTATACAATTTTATTTGATATCTTCTTAATTCAAAAACATCTCTAATATCTTCTTTCTTTTACTTATAGATGGATTACATCTAAAGAGATTGCCAAAGGGTCAATTCCACAAAAGAAGCGTGAATGTATAGAGCTTCTTTGTTTAATGGAAAAGGAACTTCCAACCTCCTTTTTTGATATCCAAGTTCATCTTCTAATCCATCTAGTGGATGAGATAGAGCTTGCTAGTGTTGTGAGCACTTGATGGATGTTTTGTGTGGAGAGATTTATGGGAGTATTGAAAGGTTATGTACGTCAAAAAGCAAGACCAAAGGGTTCTATGGCGGAGCGATGGATGCTTGAAGGATGCATGTATTATGTTTTTGAATACCTTGAGAAAACCAATTCTAAAGCTCCACGCATATGGACAAATGAGACATCTTCTACCAGTTTAGACAAGGTATTGCCAATAAGGGAGTCCCTTTTCGACTTAAGGTCCAAGATAAATTGGATATTTCTACTTCCATTGTCTATAATAGAGAATGCATGCAACAATTCGTTGATGAATATGAGGAGGAACTTGCATGCAAACGAGTTGGCAGATGTAAAAAGAGAAGATCCGGATGTCAAACCAATGTAAATAACGATGGGGAGATACCTACTTTCATGGATTGGTTATACACCCGTATGCAACGGGGCGGTTAGTGTTCATGAGCCAATCTCAACGGAACAGAGAATTTCATTTTTTTGTTGGGCTTTGAAAACTTTGAATTTCAAAGACAGGTAACTTGTTGGGCTTTGAAAACTTTGAACTAAACATTTCATTTTTTTAAATAATTTATTTATTGGTCTAGGCTCGAATGTATACCAACATGTGGGCTTATGGACTACATCTTCGAATAAAAGCTATTGACAACTTACATCTAACTCAAGATTCTTGAATTGTTGCCTCTTTCAAGAAATTATCACATGCAAGTTCAAGAGATACAAATCTTGTTGACTGTGAATGTGGTTATGTGGGAACCATAGTTAGCATTTATGAAGTATCGTATCGTATCTTCAAGCAGGTAAATGAAATCTCTCTTCATGCAACAATGATATGTAGATTTCTTGAAGCTATACATAATTCTAAAGTTTTGATTTGTGTATTTTGATAGGTGGTTTTGAAGGTGGATTGGTTTCATGCTGAGTATAAAGGCAATAATGCCACAATGAAAAGAAAACCATCCGTAGATTTTGGTCCGTCAACTCCTCGAAGTTATTGCGTGCAATAAAATATCCTTACATTCTGCTGACTCATGCTGAACAAGTGTTCTTTTGCAAGAATACATATGCTCATCCATGGTGGCAAGTTGTGCATGTCCAACCTAGAGGTTGACACTTGTTTGATAGTGTTGAACCTGAGGAAGCGGATCAGGATGAATTGATTACGTCCTCGAACCTAGACACATTGACGTCAGAGAGATGTAGAATTCTTATTTCTGATCATGATGACATTGTAGATGATGAGAATGACAACTATCTAGACTCTAACACTACAAACACCAAAGAGGAAGAAATAATGGATGTCAAGCCTATGGAGGAAATAAACATCAACACAGATTTAACGATGGAGGAGTTCGAAGAAGTCAACAAGGATAATGAAGATGCAGTTTTATTGATGGTTAATCTTAGAGATGACGATGAGGACTATTAGTCTTACATGTCAACTCAAGGGGAAGTCTCGTGGTGATAGCCTCATATGGCTAGTGTCGGGGTTTGATTCCCCTCAGACTCATTTTTCTTTCTCTAGCTTTGTACAGGGGATCATATTAGCTTCAAGTTCACTGAAAGAAAGTTCGTAATGGGGTTCGATTCCCCTCCTCTACCAAGACTTCTACCTCACGTTTCAACCCTAGTATCAACATCTCAACCTTCAATACCCCCAATCAAGCATTGTTTTCTTGATGACGTGGCCTAGCAATAGACAATTGAAGCTAGTCTTCTATCATTTCCAGGCAATAGTTCTAGTAGCACCCTCAGTGAGTACTTGTAGTACCCTTAGCCGTAGTACCCCCTGCCACGCTGCACATTTGCTGCTCCAGTCTTGCTCTCTCTCTCTCTATAACACTATGGTCACCCCAGCTTTGATGTATGGTCACCCTAGCTTTGCTGTATGCAGAAGCAATATATATGGGCCCCATGCTTGTTAGCCTCCTTATGGACGCAGATTGAGAGACCACAGATATGTATGATCTCATGCTTGTTTCATAGAAAATCATCAGTACTGTTGTTCTACCTGACATTGGTATCACAGCTCTTTGGTCGTAACTTTTTGGTCTCATAGGTCATTTTAAGCTTTTGAAGATGTAAATATAGCATTTCATTTTGTTTCATCTCTCTCTCTCTCTCTCTCTCTTTGCACATTTTCTTGAGCAACCACTTTTGACTCCATCTTGTCCCAAACTCCATCGCCAGTGTGTTGATCACATATTTCTTATCATCCTCAAGCCAATTGCTGCATTGCAAAATAAAGTCAATTAGTAATTCATATAAAAAACTGTAATTCATATTCTTTATGTTAAATAATACTTACTCCCATGGTACATGAACTCGATGTAGATAAGACATGCAGAGGTCTCTCATCTGACGTCTGAAGGCGATGCTAGCTCCGGCTTGAAGGATACCCCTATCAGGCGTGATGTTGCATGTGACACACAAAGTTCTAGTGCATGTGCGCATCAGTACTAGTGGGGGCACTGGTGGTGTCTCCCAAATCGATCAGGCTAGTGGTGTGCTACTCTGCCACCACTAACGCCTACATGCAATACAAAGATACAATACATTGAGATGTGAGTTCTTAAAAACTACTTGATATTTAATCAGTAATCACCATAAAAGATATACCTACGGGACTGACATTAGGTGTCACCTGAGCAAGACGAGGTACATCAGGAGTAAGTCGCTGACTCTCATGATGTGATGTACTTAGGATAGGAGTCCTAAGCAAACAAACACATCAAAAGGATATATATATTAAGAATTCTATAAGTAAAAAAAGGATGACATTACTATTTTATCAATCGAGAAGCTTATTGATGCGCTATAGTGTGTGCATGAGAAGAAATCTCCACTCTTGCATGTGGCTGGGAGGATGTATCCTCTACAAGACAACCTACCAAATATGACTCTTTCAATATTGAAAATTATTACCATCAAACTTCTCTATGTTGAAGATAGCATTGTCATTGGAAGCACTTGCCATTATGTTTGCCAAATAAAGAGAGTACATGATAATATAAAAACAAAAAATCATTTCCAAAACCAAGACAAAAAAGAGTGTAGAAGGAGAGAGATTGAGCCAATACATAGCTATCCACTAGCACAAAGCACTAGAGTGCTAAAGACAAGTATTTGCTCTCAAATAAGTGCTAAAAAATGATTGTATGCATGAATGTCCATAAAATTAGAGTAAATAAACATGTAATTGTAGGCAAACATGCAAAAGAATAAGCTCCCACTTCTAGGGAAATCTAAATAGCAATCAGGATATACAATGCAACTAGTAATTTAAAGAAAAAGTGTAAACCACAGAGTATGAAATATTGTGAAAACATCCAAGGTGTTAGTTACATAGATGTATACCATAATGCATGCCAATAATGCATCCACCACTGACAACCCACTGATAATAAGTTGTAAAAGGTGTTCAAATCAAAGGCAAATCATCGGACAATCACAAACCTTTACAGTGATACTATATGCACAAACCAATAAAACATTAGAGAGTCTCCCACTAACTCAAATGAACTAAGCTCTACATTTTTAAAAAATCAAGTCTTCCCACTAGAGTAAATCTATAGTATCGAAAGTAATAAAGGAAGCTCAATGAATAGAGCTGATAGCATCAACATATCCAAATTACATAATGTATAGATGCAAGAGCATATACCTTCAATAAGTCTTCAAGCTCACAAGTTGAAATCACTGAACCAAATAGCCACTGTCCAAATGCGACCAATCAATCTCAAATCCAAGTTATAAAGCTCAATATAAGCATATCTTAGCATAAACATCAATGCCAAGAGTCAATGGAACTATGTAGCATACCCAAATAGCATGATGGTATTTAATACATAAACATTAACTGTGAATGTTTTCTGTACAAAATTTAATTATTTTGTAATATGTAAATAGACAATTAAGAATCACAAAATCTACTTTATAATCATTCAAATATATAATCTTGTTGTTCTCTTTATTTTGAGCTATAGAACACCTCAATCTGATATCGTGTGCAAACATTATGGCTAAAATACGAAAGTGCTATCAAGCTACGATAGCTATCCATGACTTGTGCAACATGCTCTGTATCTACTAAAAATATATGGAGTGGCTCCAAACTAAACTCTTGAAAGGTATTATTACTTTCTTCTCTCTAATATGCATATATTCAAGAGGAAGAAAATGGAAGAGATTGTTGATTTCTCTTCTCTTGAAAGGCTTCAATGTTGCTCAATCTCTTTGAGCATCCAAACCCTCTTTTCGAGTATCTAAAGAGAAGATATTTTGCATCATTTCCACCCACTAATGGCTGCCTAAATCAATGCAAACATGGGCTATTGCAACTCCAAATCGAGCCTCAATGGCTCAATTAACTCAAATCTAGATTGTGACTCTATGAGAATAATACTTTTATCATTGTGCAAATAGCAATCATCAATGTCAAAGAAGAAGCTTAAATCCTTGACATTTGCAACAAAGCTTTTATCCCTTGTGCTTCTCGCTCCAAGCATGAGCTCCCATAGATACCAAACACTACTATGGCACTAGTTGAAAGGTGGAGGAGGAGTGGAAGCACAAGTGAAAGTAAGAAAGAAGCAAGAGCTATGGAGATTCAAGTAAGAGAGAGCAAGATAGTATGTGGTGGAAAGTTCAATGGTCACAATGTGTAATTTTCCTTCCCTTATTCTATTGCCATATAAAGAACAAAGAGTAAAGTGATAGTAGTGAGCTACCGCTACCTGCAGTGCATATAAGTAAATCTAGGTGGCTAGGTACACACAGCTTGTAACCCCCAATAGTCCTATCAGGGCTCTCTTTGACGAGAGATAAGAAGCAAAGAGCATAATTCCAAATCCAATACTTGATCCATTCAAGAATTTTCCTTTGGTTCTTCAAAAAATTGGGTTAACCCAAAAGGATGCTCCAATTCCCAACTAAATAAAAGTTCATTACTCCCTATCGTGGCATTGATCCCACTTGCTATACTTTCTCTAGGTTCAATCCTTTCTACACTTAGACTATTTGTGCTTGAAAGGACTCTAGGTTCAATCCTTTCTACACTTAGACTATTTGTGCTTGAAATAACTCTATCCCAATAATAAGAGTCTATTTTGCTTCATCTTGAGGGTGTCTTGTCAGATTGGATGTCATGCCCAAGAACTTCTTTGTTTGAACTAGATGTTGTATCTATACCCAAATTCAATTATATGTTGACTCTTTGGAGTATTTTTAGTGGCGGTGCTTCTTATCTAGATGTCATTCTCTTACTCCTAGATCCGAGGCTTTGTTTTGTTGTTTTTAACTCTCCAAAAATTTCATCCATAACTAATTTAGCACTTAATAATCTCATCCTCTATAATTTCTTTTAGTGTCTAAGTTTTCTCTAGCTACCAGTGGTTGGGGTCCATGATTGCTCTTGAATTCAATAGCTTAAGGATAGCTAGCAATTTTTGGTCTGTTTCTCCATAAGGTAGTTTCTTCTCTTGCTTAGGAATCAAACCTAAAATCTCTGCAACTTCTCTCAGATCCTTCATGCCAAAAGTTACTCCCAAGCCTCTAGATAGGCGAATCCAAGGGAACACATCATCACACCACTTAACCCATCTAAAAGTGTGATAGGACATCCGATAGTACGAGTCAAAGTGGTACAATAGACTGATCTTATTTATGTGGATTTCTTCGAGTAACCCAAAAGCAATCATTATACGCCCAACTCCAACTCCATATTTTTTCAACATCTATAATTTTTACACCGTTGGAAGTCTAAGCCATAATGGAAAAGCCCCAAAAAGGCGAAAATGGAAGATAGCCCAAGGTGAGAAGAAAACGAAAGAGAAAGGAAAGCTCATAAAAATGCAAGAAAAGCCTCAATGTAAAAGGAAGCACTCAATGACAAGTGCATCAAATATTCTAGCAAGAGGAAAGCACTGGGCACATTGTAATTCATTTTATAAAAGAGCACCAAGCTTCCTCCTATGCAATTTATAAATGTAGATGGCGGTCATGGGTGAAGGAACCGTGAAAATAGGAAGGAATAAGGAAAGAGGGCATGGGCCAAAATGGTTGGTCATGTAAAAAGAGATGGGTGCCCAAAGAGAGGAAGGGCATGTACAAAAAGGGAAAAAGTGAATGAAGAAGATGATTCTAGTGTTTGGTCAAAAGTATCTCTCTTTTTCTCTTCTTCTTCTTGTTCTCACTCGTTGGAGCTTGTGCTTAAGAGAGGGAGTGTGAAGGAGTGAACAAGTGAGTGTGTGAGGGTGAGGGACCATGGTGGAGAAGCTCTCCATATTCTCATCTCTTCTTCCCTTATCTTCTCTTCTCTTGTCTCACATGCGGGAATGGAGCATGGAGCTTGAGGATCGAGCTCGCTTGAGGCTGCTCCTTGGATCTTGGAGCTATCGGAGACCTTGTGGGAGGAGGCACTTGATTGAGCATGAAGGTAAGCTCACTAGACTCGTAGGTGTGAGAGAGTGTATGGCTATGTGAGAGGTATCCATTGCACTTAGCTTGAAATGCTTGAAGCAATAAGCGGTCTGTGGGTCTTGGTGGTCAAGCAAGAAGCTCTGACATTTTGGTTCCATTACCAGGGCAAACAGATTCAAGCCTCAAGTACCTTGCGTGCTTTGAATGGAGTGACGAGTTCCTTGCACTTGGTTTTAGGTAGGAAGCAAGGGAGTTTGAGGCTATTCAATCTCTTTTTTGGATTAATTTAGGTGTAGGAAGTCTTTTGTGCATTGGTTAGAGTAGGAGTTGTGTGTTTTGTATCATATTTGAGACAGTAAGGTTTGGGAAATAGGGAAAAGATAACTCTCTAGATAACCAGGAATTAGGGAAATAGGGCAAGAAAGAAATTAGATTTTGCATATCCAGGAAGAAAAACAAAAGATAAGGGGGAAAAGAGAAAACACAAAAAGTGAAACAAGGGGGAGAGCTCATTTGCATTTAGTGAGACTGAGAGAGAGCTAGTGAGTGAGAGACAAGGAGTGACAGGTCCACATGCTACTACACCAATGTTTGTGGCCTCAAACATATACTTTTGCTAGACGGCCCATTTAAAGAGGTACAACTTTTGCATTACAAATTAGTTACTTGATCCAAATGTTAGAAATAGTATCCATGAGGCCAACTCAACAAAAAATGATGCTAGGAATGCACTTGTGCTTTCAAATCTTGAATCCGAGTTTGTTCGGGCCTTTGATTTTAGGCAAACCACTTGTTGGTACTATGAACACAAAGGACTGAACTAGTTTTTTGAGTAATGATGCTTAAGGGGTTAAAAATAAAAAAAACTTCAAGTTGCATTTTTTACTGCACCCCCTTATGGCCTTACAAAATAAATTTTGCAACAGATCAAATAAAAAAGAGTAGCCTTGAGCATGAGATGCAGCAATTTTTTGCCTCAGATCATCTCAATAAGCGCAAGAAATGATATACTATACTGAAAGCTAGAAAATCAATCTCTCTATCTCCACTTTCTCTCTTGCCATAATTATTGTTCATGTGGGCTGAGAGGATAAGAGGGAAGGGGTGTCAGATTGCAATGAGATGTAAGAAATGGAGCAGGAGAGCATGAAGGTGGTCAGTAGCGATTGTGTCAAGTATTAGGGGGCAGCCTACGCATCTCCGAAATCATGAAAAATTAAGCAGCTTTCTTGCTATAAGTCACAATTTTAAAGGGGATTCAATTCTATTATTGTTTTCATTATGAAATTGAGATGTATATGGGATAAAATTTGATATGAAAGTGATATGTGTTGTATTTAAGGGATATGGGCCCAAAATTTTAGAATATATGGCTGTCATAATACAAATTTTAGTTATCAAATACATACAAAACATGTAAAATTGAGAAATATGATGATAATTATATAAAATTGGTGGAAGTAATGTTGTATGTGGATGAAATAGTGTATTCTAGTTACCATGGTTGGTCTTTGCTATTGTATGATCAGAAATTGCAAAACAATGAGTGCTTATAATTGAAATAATTTAAGAAAAATAATAATAGATTTAAAATTTGTTTTTTAAATAAAAAATAGTAGAACATGTTTAGATGTATGGTGAACTATAAGGCATGAGGTTTAGCCTCAGCCTACATCCATTTGCATGTTAAAGTGCTTGTGCAAGGGGTGTTTCTATATAAAAATGTCGTATAACATAAAGAATGGTCCATATAATGAATTTATGTGTAATGAAGGATAAAATGCCAAGTTTTCTTTCATGAAAAAATGAATGATTGTGCATTTAAGTTTTGTTGAATATCTAAAGGAGCAAAAGTATGTGTTAGTTCAATCCTGTCTTCTCAACATCACACTATGTTAAGAAAAAGCATTGAAAGAATATCTTTACACATCACATGGCTAGTTTTTAGTTAAAAATGTTTGAGCACTCTAGGGCATGGCACATTGCATATGCACGGAGCATAGTATTAAAGAAGAACTCATGGATATATAGCACTTGTTTGTTGAATTATTGACTTATGTTGAGTGAAAGTGGTTTCTTTGCCATAGGTTAGAGCGATTATTTTTGGGGAAAGGTTGTGTAAGGAAATAATAAATCTCCTAGATCATCATCAGGAAAAAAACAAAGAGGACTATGTTTCTTTATTCTTTATGTAATAAGATAGTATATCCCAGGGCCAAACAATCCCTGTGGTGTAGGAGAGCTACAAGGACCACAACATTTAGTTGGGGGTGTCCTCTATATATTTAAATCGAGGTGAAGTAGTCAGTATGTATGGAAAGCTCCCTATGCTTCGACTTAGGATGGTGGGAAAACTATTGGACTATAGTTTAAAACTTATGTCCACAAATGCATTAGTTAGATAAATCATGTTGTAGTATCCAAATGCTCTTGGCCCCATGAGGTCTTCGGAGGGTTGTTTGGTGTGTGTAGGAGCCTGCAGCTACAGCTGATAGAGCCAATGTTGAGCCCATTTTTGGTCCCGACAATAAGTGGTGCATTTGGTGGGAGCTGCTAATAAGTGGCAATTTTCAAACCTTGGCTAATAAGGTTCTAGTCAATTAGTATATGCCAAAGAGTGTTGAGATAGATGCAACATATCCTAATAGAAACTATCAAGTCGAGATTCAATGTTAAGAGAGAGCTAAAAGCTAGACGGAGAGTAGAGATCCTTGGGAAGTATTCTCCTAAGAATAGCAATCCAATATTGCTAAGTGTGAGAGGTCTTATTGACCAAATATCCTAGTTAATCCATTAGAGGGAGGAGGAAGCACTAGCATCCCCCTTTCTCCAAAAAGTCAGTCTACTTTGAGTGGGAGTGTAAACCCCTTGACACAAACCCCTAGAGTAAACTCAATCATTATTATAGCATAGCCAATTACGATACCTGCAGGAACGATGGATTTGCCAGTGCTTGGTTTTTCCTTGTGACGTGTCCGCTCATCCTCATGTGGGACACGTCATAGCAGCCCATCAGGAAGAAAGTCTAGAAAGCTCCACCTGGCACTCGCAAGGAATGTCACAAGGTTTGCGATCTAGGTCTTCCCGAGTCTGCCCTGAGCAGAAGTATTCGGCCGTTCCCACTTAGGATCGACCTGAAGTCAGGGTTTCTTTCCTATCAGCAAAGTCTCTAGAAAGTAGCTAGCATTGAGCTCCAGATGAACCATTTTGCGTAGGAACAACAGAGTCGGAGTGGATTCATGCTGCACTTGGTTCATGGAGAATGGGAAACGAGAGGGATGCAAAGCTCAACCTCTCTGCCCATAAGGCATAGTCACATTCCGCTCCCCTAAAACAGCATAAATTAGGATTCTAACTCTACTGATGCTAGGCCTTCACAGTCTCGTTATCATGTCTTTTGAGAAAAGTTCCTAGCTAACTGGGACCACCCTTCCGTAGAATGGACCCAAGTCACGTCCACCGCACTTTCCTCGGTTTTCTTAGTTATCTAATTACCTATCACATCATGTTTGACATGTAAAAGCAGCTTCCTTAATTAATCAATTTAAACACAGGTTCCTTCACACAACTTAGGTACTGACAAAAAAAAGCAATGTCAAGCAAGTTCATTTTTCAAATATCTGATCTTTATTTATCATAGTCTTTTGGAATATATCAAGTATCTTGCCCAAAGGATATCCTTGCTGCTCCAAGTTTCGCCCGTAGACTAGTACACGGGCCTCGAGATCCCATCTCGAGTCACATCAGCCTCTTGTGCGGGATCTGGAGGCAAGGAATTTACAGCCAGAGCCTCCCCTGGCACCCAAGCGTCCTCCCACTCCAAGCAACACCCACAGAGAAACCTCTCGCGGCCGGTTCAATCCATGTACCCAGCACAGCTAAACCCCTTGGATAGGGCCAGGCAGGCAATCGGAGGTAACTGAACATGCCTCTTCCTCCATGCCTTTTAACCTGAAGCATTAAGTGTTCTACTTTGAATTAGTTTCTTGAGCAAAGAAGTTCAAACAATGTACCGAAGTGTACAATCACGATCATTTCAGAGGTTGTTTGTACGATCAACTGTTAAGGTGTGATTCCTTCTTCCCGAATACTCTCAGCATTTGATCCTGGATCATTCGCAACTTGGCGAGATTCCAAGGGCTTAGCAAGCTAGGTTTCTTATTTTCCCTTTTTCTTTGAGTTAGGGTTTGTACCCTACCGACCCTAATTATCCTTACCTTAGGTCTCCTTGTAAAATAGATCATGGACAACCCCATCGTCCTCGGTTGGTCAACTTGCTGGTTATCTCCTAGATCCCTTGAAGTACCTATGTACCCTTATCTTTGATCTTAATTGATCAAGTTTGCCTATCCCCTTGACCATGGGTGGGTCAAGATGGTTCTGTTTAGAACAGTTCCTACTCCGTCTTAAGTATACTTTCTTCTTAAGCCCTCTTAATAATGCTCACATACACTAAGCTTTTACCTATCCCTCTTGAAGTCACCAAAGACTTTGACATAGGTCTCATGGATCTCAGTCCCATTTGGTAAATTACGAACAACGTTGAATTTTCCCAACAACTTTAATGCACGCAACATAATGCCATGCCTTCATTTCAATGCTTACAGTCTTGATATAATCCATACGATATTTTATGCCACACATGCGAATGTATTTTCTATGCATGCAATCTTAACATTATCCTCTATGTAATTATTTACACGATCCATAACCTTCTTGAATGATCTGATCTTTATAACTTTATGTGATTATTGTATGAGTCTAGCTGCGCTTTAATCTTTTTTGAAGTTTATTACATGTACCTTAGAATCCATCTTGCGATATGGAGATGCACTTTGCTTCTTTTGATGTCCTCTGAAATGTATTTTGCAAGAACTTGTGCAAGGAGCAATGCACTTTATGCAAGAATTCATGCAAGAATTTTTTGGGTAATTTATGATGCAATTACCTAATCAATTTCACCTATTATGATGTCATCTTACAACGAAATTTATCTTGTTTGTTACAAACATCACAACTAAATTCATACCAAGGCAATTACCCATCAATCGCGCAATCGATGTGATGCACGCGAATATGATTTTCACCATGATAATTATAATCTAAGATTTAATAATAGAGCAACCTGGGTTTGGAGTGATGTCTTGATTCCAGTGGTATATACGCCAAATAAACCGTTTGCGGTTGCGGTGCCGTCTTGATTCGAACCACCATCCACACTTGCAAGGTTTTCGGCCATCCTTGTGGATCTACGCTTTGGAGCCATACTCCAAGATGCGTATATGAGAGGTAGAATTCTTGCACTCTCCTATGCAAAATTCTCACCACCTCTCCTTGAGTGGAGAAAAGATAATGAAGGGGAGTGTATTTTCAGAAATAATAGAGGGGTTTGTGACCTCCCTTTAAGAGGGGGAAGAAGAAACTTCCAAAAACTTCCCTCTCTCTCTTTCTCTCTCACTCTCACTCACACACACACACACACACACACACTCTCTCTCTCTCTCTCTCTCTCTCTCTCTCTCTCTCTCTCTCTCTCTCTCTCTCTCTCTCTCTCTCTCTCTCTCTCTCTCGTGATGATGATGAGGACGGGGGGGGGGAGAGGGATTCTTGGGCACAAGGGAGGGGAGAGCTGCCCTTTTAAAGTGGGGGGAGGGGTGGTATATGGGGGGGGAGACGGCCATGAATGGCTGCCACCCCTCCACCTGGGGGACTGCATGCCCCCCTCTCTCTCTCTCTTGCACGATGATGCTCTACAGGGCCGACGTGTCCTCCACCACCAGCGCAAAGCGGTCTACCAGCCCGAACACGCACTCCTCTCTCCCTTACTCCCACTCTCTATCTCTCTCCTCGACATGCTGTTGGCGGGGAGAGAGAGAGGGAGGTAAAAAAATTATACTAAATTTTTTAAAAAATTTAAAAGGATGTTCTCATGGGGGAGGCACAGAGGGGGGATATTACATCCTCTCCCCCTTAGAGGAATCGAGATGTCATTATCTCAAGAATACATGGGGGTATTGTTGGTTGGGAGTATTTTCATCCATCCAGGTGGCATCCTCTTCGGGATAATCTTTCCACTAGATGAGGTATTCTCTCAAGGTCCTTGATCTCAAATGCCTATTCCTAACATCTAGGATTCTATCAAGCTATAGCTCAAGGACTCCTTGGCTAGACATTACAATTTGCTGATCATCAAGTACATGATTCGGATTAGGTAGATACTTTTTCAATCGGCTAACATGGAATACCTTATGAATCTTTAGAGTTGCGGGCAGTTGTAGTCTGTAAGCATTAGGCCCTAGGAACTTGGTGATCTTATAAGGTCCACAATACCTTGGACTTAGTTTCTTGTACTCTCCCAAGGATAGTGAGCTCTTTTTAGGGTGTACACGGATGAAGACCATATCACCTTCGACGAAGGATCTGTCTTGCCGTTTCAAGTCAGTGTAAGCCTTCTGTCTATCATTGGCAGCTTGAATGTCTTGTCTTATTGATTTGATTTGATCATCCATGTCTTCCAGCATCTGTCTTGAAGCTTCTACCCTCAAGGTTGGATCCGAGAAGTTCAAAGGGGTACAACAATCATGCCCATACAATGCTTGAAAAGGGATCATCTGAATACTCTATTGGTAAGAAGCATTGTAGGCAAACTCAACCAATGGTAAGTATTGAATCCACTTTTTGGGTTCGCGATAGCAGTATGCCCTAAGCATATCTTCAATGACTTGATTGACTTTTTCTGTTTGACCATCGGTTTGGGGATAGTAAGCTGTACTGAAACAAAGTTGAGTACCAATAGCCTCAAAGATTGCCCTCCAGAAGTGTGATGTGAAAAGAGAGTCACGATCACTAATGATTCTTCAGGGTAACCCATGAAGTTTGAATATTTCCTTGATGAATAATCTTGCGATATCTGAAGCTTTATAGTTCGTCTTGACAGGGATGAGATGTACGACCTTGGTGAGCATATCTACTACAACCAAAATAGAGTTATATCCTCCCTGAACTTGGCGTAATCCAACAATAAAGTCCTTACTAATGAACTCCCATTTCGTTTGTGGAATGTCAAGTGCTTGCAATTTCCCAGGCATTTTAACATGTTATGCCTTAATGAGTTGACAAGACAAACATTCTGTGACATATTTGAGTACGTCTCCCTTGAGCCTTTCCCAAAAATAGCTCTTCCTGACCACATTAAGGGTCTTGGCATAACCAGGATGTCCTGAGAAAGGGGAGTCATGGGCTTCCCAAAGTATCTTCTACTTGAGAGTTTGGCTTGCAGGGATACATAGCCGTGTCCTAAAGTAGAAAAGCCCACTACTGATGGAGAGTTCTTGATACCTCGTCTTTAGCTTCGGGTCTTCATCCTTGATGGGGATCTCCCTTAGCATTTTCTGGTAGACTGGGTCATGATATGCCCCTTCATTTGCTAGCTCAAGATTCGGGTTGTTTGGCATTGATACCTTTGTGGCTAGAGACCTTGCTGTTGATGGATCTTACAAAATAAGAGAATTTAGAAATGCCTTGTGACTGAGTGCACCAGCAACTACATTCTCTTTTCCAGGCCTATATTTGATTTCAAAATCATATTCTTCCAACACTTCGATCCATCGACGTTGCCTCATGTTGAGCTCATTCTAAGTGAAAATCCATTTAAGACTCTTGTGGTCTGTTACTAAGGAAAATTTGTTACCTAGCAAGTAATGTCTCCAAAGTTTGAGAGCATGGATGACAACCAACAGCTCCAAGTCATAGGTAGCATAATTCCTTTCATGTCTCTTCAATTTTCTTGAAGAATATGCTATGGGATGACCTTCTTGCATAAGTACACATCCTAAAGCAAGTGCGCTAGCGTCAGTTACCACTTCAAACTCCTTACTATGATCAGGAAGTTTCAGGATGGGTGTTGATACTAGGCTTTGCTTTAGTTTGTCAAAGCTGGTCTGTTCAGCAAGTGACCATACAATTGCTACTTGCTTCTTTAGTAGATCAGTCAGAGGTGCTGCAATCAAAGCATAATCTTTGATGAAAATCCTGTACCACCATGTCAACCCAAGAAAACTATGTATTTCTTTGATAGAAGTTGGTGTTGGCCATTCCAGAACGTCTCTGACCTTAGCTGGATCTACAGAAACTCCTTCTGTTGATACAATGAATCCCAAATATTCAATCTATCGCTTGAAAAATGCTCACTTCTTCTTCTTGGCATAAAGCTTGTGCTCTCTCATTGTCTCAAGAACAATGCGAAGCTGGGGTTCATGATCTTTTCCCTGTTTTGAGTAGACTAGGGTATTGTCAAAAAAGACGAGTACGAAGTCATCAAGATAGGGCCTAAAGATATCTTGCATTAACCTGTTGAAGGTAGCAGGAGCATTCGTCAACCCGAATGACATCACTAGGAATTCGAAGTGTCCATACCTTGTACTGAATGCAGTCTTCAGGATATCTTCTTCTTTGATCCTTATTTGGTAATATCCAGATCTGAGATCTATCTTTGAGAAGATCTTCGCCCCTTGAAGACGGTCAAGTAATTCATCTATTCTTGGAATGGGGTATTTATTTTTTTTGGTTGCTTGATTCAACCCTCTGTAGTCAATGCATAGGCAAAGCGTTCCATCTTCCTTTTTTTGGAACAACACTAGAGCTCCCCATGGAGAATTGCTAGGTCAGATGTAGCCTTGATCTAACAGTTGCTTGAGTTGCTCTTTCAATTCGATAGCTTTCGGAACGGACATTTTATATGGCCTCTTTACGACCGGTGTAACTCCTGGCACAAGTTTGATTTCATGGTCGACCTCCCTTTGGGGAGGAAGCTCTATCAAATCTTCAGGAAATATGTTTGTGTATTCCTTTAACCATGAAGGTTCTTCTCCAGATTCCCGATTCTAATCTAGCTTATTCAGTTTAATCAGATAGACAAGTAGGCCTTTTTGAACACCTTTTATTATCTGTGTTGCTTTTGCCAACTATAATTTTTGCTTACCAGCCTCACCTTCAGTCGTGACTAGTTCCCCTTCAGAATTGTGGAAGGAGACTTGGCCCTTCCCCCAATGGATGTGAGCATCATTGGGTATTAGCCAATCCATTCCGAGTAAACATTCGTGGACACTAGGTTCATTACCCTGAATCTCACACAAGTTGGCTTTCCACCCAGTAGGAATTTCACCTTAGCAGTTTGCCTAGTATAAGTGACCTCATGACCATTTGCTAATTCCACAAGTAAAGTAGGTGCATCTATTGTGGCTATCCCTAATCTTTTTGCACAGATTGGTGAAATGAAGGAGTGTATACTGCCACAGTCAATTAAGGTTTTGAAGCTTTTACCTTGATATTCTGATGGAGTTTGAATCACCAAGAATTGGCAATTTGGACCCTTCTTGTGAAGAGTGGCGTGAACCGTTGCCCTCCCTATGTCAGCATCCATGGATGGATCTTCTTCATCGTCTAGCTCCTTGTTGGAAACAATGGAGATTCTCCCTCTGGCCATAACGGTGGTTCCCTAGCCATGAGCGGTTCTATTTTGCCCTTGGAATCACCCCTGGCAATGCCCTCTGCCAAGCTTGGGGCACTCCCTCTTGAAGTGTTCGGGCTCATTGCAATGGAAGCAACGTGGGTTGCGATCATTGCTTTGTGTTGGAACAAAGTTGTTAACAGCATTGACCCTAGCTTTCTTTCTCTGGCCCTGATTCTGACCCTGTGCTCTCTTATTCTAAGCCTTAGACATACCCTTATTATGATCTTTGTAAGGCCAAATCCTGTTGTTCCTTGGTTTGGTCTGCACCTCCTATATTATTGGAGTAGCTCGAATGAGTGCATCTTGTAGGTCCGTTGGGCACATTGATTCCAATCGAGTGTTTATGGGTGGATTCAATCCAACACAGAATTTTGACACCTGTTGTGTCATATCCATTAGGGGTGCATACTTTAGGAGTGAAACGATCTTCGAATAATATACTTCAAGGGATAATCCTAGCTGCTTCAAGTCATAGAATTCATTCATCTTTTGTGTGCGGTAGGTAGGTGGCAGATACCTCCCTCGCACAGCTTCCTTAAGCTTATCCCAAGCGACTATCCCCTCTGAGATCGCTTGGTCTCTGCACCACTGTTTCCACCAAAGTTTCGCTTTGCCTGTAAGTTTGAGTTTGGCGAGCATGCCTTGGTTAGCAAGTGCAGTTCCTGCTACCTCAAAATAGTCCTCCATGGACTCAATCCAGATCCGACATCGGCTTGAGAAGGAATTTCTTCTGTTGAACCACAGCTGGACTTAGTGCAGGAGTTGGATTTGGAACCTGCGCTTGGGGTTGTGTCTAAACAATAAGATTCTTTATGTTAGCATCTTATCATACGTTCCCATACTATGTTAATATGACTAGCACAACTTTTTAGCTAAGTGATTTAATCACTTAACACCTCAGTTAACATTTATGATCAAGGTAGATAATTGCAAAAAGTATTATTTATTCATGAAGGCATAACCCCCTGAGTACATTTATTTTGGATAGGTAGGACAAGTTGATTGATACATCAGTTTTGGGGAAAATAGGATTGTGTTACAATCGGCTATAGGAATGGAATAATAATATGGAGTGGGTCATGGATTTTCAGGAAACGGTAAGTCATAGGAAACTTGGGGTATCCCTTCCTTTGATACTCGTTCTTCTCATAGCACCCTAACACTTTGATTCTGTCAGCAGAGATCACCCGGGTCACTTCTTCATAGACATACTTGTTCTGCTTGACTTGCCGACCGCTAATGTGCAAAATTGCATTTACGTGAGCTTCGACAAAGATGAACAGCTTCACGATCTTTAAATCCTCCATCCACTTGATTCTCTTCAAGTTGGTCTGAAGGTACGCGAGTCGGTGGGCTGCTATGTAATATATTCCTGACTCTCCCGTCCATCTCCGCTCTGCATACATGGGTGAAGGATTATAAATGCGGTCCAAAATATTCATCATGCCAAGCCTCTGACAATAATTCGAAGCATCCATTGCAGTCATGAACATGACTTGGAACACCAAGAACTTGCTCCATGCTTCGTGACTCTGCAACCCAACATCCATAAGTAAGTAAAAAAATATTTTCAATAGAAAATACTACTCTATTCTACTCACCTTCCCATGTTTATCCCCTTATTCCCTTTATTTTCCTCCATTAAGTTTCCTTGTAATCTTTAGATCTCGTTGGTTTGCTCTGATACCAACTGTGACGTGTCTGCTCGTCCTGTTGTGGGACACGTCTTAGCAGCCCGTCGGGAAGAAAGTCTAGAAAGTGCCACTTGGCACTCGCAAGGAATGTCATAGGGTTTGCGATCTAGGTCTTCCCGAGTCTGCCCCAAGTGGAAGTATCCGACTGTTCCCACTTAGGACCGACCTGAAGTCAGGGTTTCTTTCCTATCAGCAAAGTCTCTAGGAAGTAGCTAGCGTCGAGCTCCAGATGAACCACTTTGCGTAGGAACAATAGAGTCGAAGTGGATTTATGCTGCACTTGGTTCATGGAGAATGGGAAACGAGAGGGATGTGAATCTCAACCTCTCTGCCCATAAGGCATAGTCACATTCCGCTCCCCTAAAATAGCATAAATCGGGATTCTAACTCTATTGATGCTAGGTCTTCACAATCTCGTTATCACGTCTTTTGAGAAAAGTTCTCAGCTAACCGGGACCACCCTTCCATAGGACGGACCCAAGCCGTGTCCACCGCACTTTCCTCGGTTTGCTTAGTTATCTAATTACCTACCACATTATGTTTGACATGTAAAAGTAGCTTCCTTAATTAATCAATTTAAACACAGGTTTCTTCACGCAACTTAGGCACTAACAAAAAAAACAATGTCAAGCAAGTTCATTTTTCTAATATCTTATCTTTATTTATCATAGTCTTGGAATACATCAAGTATCTTGCCGAAGGCTATCCCAGCAATCAACAAGATTGCTACTCCAAGTTTCACCCGTAGACTAGTACACGGCCCTCAAGATCCCATCTCAAGTCACCTCAGCCTCTTGTGCGGGATCTGGAGGCAAGGATAGCCAAAGCCTCCCCTGGCACCCAAGCATCCTCCCGCTCCAAGCAGCACCCATGAAGAGACCTCTCGCAGTGGGTTCGGTCCATGTACTCGGCATAGCTACTCAACCCCCTTGGATAGGGCCAGGCAGGTAATCGGAGGTAAATGAACCTGCCTCTCCCTCCAGGCCTTTTAACCTGAAGCATTAAGTGTTTTGCTTTGAATTAGTTCCTTGAGCAAAGAAGTTCAATCAATGTACCTAAGTATACAATCACAATCATTTCAGAGGTCGTTTGTACGATCAACTACTAAGGTGTGATTCCTTCTTCCCGAATACTCCCAGCATTCGATCTTGGATCCTTCGTGACTTGGAGAGATTCCAAGGGCTTGGCAAGCTAGGTTTCTTGTTTTCCCTTTTTCTTTGGGTTAGGGTTTGTACCCTACCGACCCTAATTATCCTTACCTTAGGTCTCCTTGTAAAATAGATCATGGACAACCCCGTCGTCCTCGGTTTGTCAACTTGCTGGTTATCTCCTAGATCCCTTGAAGTACCTATGTACCCTTATCTTTGATCTTAATTGATCAAGTTTGCCTATCCCCTTGACCATGATTGGTCAAGATGGTTCTGTTTAGAACAATTCCTACTCCGTCTGTAATATTCATGTGTTCTTTTTCCCCCGTGTCTCCCCCCCATAGGAACTCCTTCCCCCCCCCCTTTTTATAATTTTAAGGATGTAATATTCCTATGTTCTTTTTTCCCCGTATCTCCCCCGCTCTTTTTATAATTTTAAGGAAAAAAATTTATCATCAGTATAATTTTTTTTAAACCCCCCTCTCTCTCCTCGCCAACAGCACGTCGAGGAGAGAGAGAGAGAGAGAGAGAGTGGTAGTGCTGGGGGCATGCAATCCCCAGGTGGGAGGGGTGGCCACCCACCTCCTCCCCCCCTATATAAGGGGAGGCCCCTCCCCTCCCTCGGCGCGACAGAGGAGACTACGCCCCCCCTTCCATACGTCGCCACCCCCAGCAACTGTTGCATGGGCCCCTAGGCCTCCGACTGAAGGTCATTCCCCTCCTCCGTCCGCAGTAACAGCAGCCCTCTGGGCTTTCGACTATAGCCACCCCCTGATCACCAGTACGCTGCGGGTTCCCCCCCACTCTAGGGGCTCTTTACCGTAGTCACCCCCTTGTTTACTAAACACTGCAGGTCCCTCCTTGGGCCCTCTGAACAAAGCCGCCTCGTCCCTGATTGCCATCCAGCTGCGGGCCATGAGGAGAGAAGGAGAAGGAGGGACAAGAAGAAGTGGGAGAGGGAAGAGAAGAAGAAGGAGAGAAGGGGAAGGAGAGAAGGAGAAGGAGAGAAGAAGAAGGGGTGAGGAGAGAGAAGAAGAGGGAGGAAAGGAGAAGGAGAGAAGAAGAAGGAGGAGTGGGAGTGGGAGAGAGAAGAGAAGAGAAGAAGGAGTAAGGAGAAAGAAGGAGGAGTGGGAGAGAGAGGAGAAGGAGAAGGAGAGAAGAAGGAGTGAGGAGAGAGAAGAAGAGGGAAAGAAGGAGAAGGAGAGAAGAGAAAGGACGGAGAGAGAAGAGAAGGAAGAGGAAGAGAAGAAGAGAGAGGAGAAGGAGAAGGAGAGGAGTGAGGAGAGAAAAGAAGGAGGAGTGGGAGAGAGAGGAGGAGAGGAGTGAGGAGAGAGAAGAAGGAGGAGTGGGAGAGAGAAGAGAAGAAGAGGGAGAGAAGAAGAGGAGAAGGAGAGAAGGAGAGAGAGAGAGAGTAGGAGAATAAGAGAAAAGAAAAAGAAGTGGAGGAGAGAGAGAAATAGTAGGAGGATAAGAGAAAAGAAGAGGAAGAGAGAGAGAGAGAGAAAGTAGGAGAGGGAGTGAGAGTTGGTGAGTAACTTCAAGGAGCCACACCCAAACCACCCCCTCGGCGAAGGACCCCATCCAGCAATCTTTCCTACCCGAACCTGTTGTCCCAAAATCCTTTAAAGTCTGGACAGTCCAATCTCCATGAGGCGAATGGCTCCCATTTTTAATGGATTAGCAGAAGAGGATGCGGAACTCCATATTACTGAGTTCCAAAAGTTCTTGTTTAATTATCAGATTTAAGACTAAGAATGTTTTATGATGTTATTTAATATGAATTTGAAAGGAAGAGTTACAGTGTGGTATCATGGCTTGGAAATCGAAGCCATAACTACAATAGATCTATTTTATGCGGCCTTTCGAAGAGAGTTGGCCCTTAAAAGAAGTGGTCAATATTAGTTACGTGTTTTGAATGTAACACATTAAGAGCCTCATGAGAATGCTGGAGCTTATGCCAAGAAATTGAAGGAGGTGTTATGAAAATTGCAAGCCTCTATTCTAATCCCACTTGCTATCCAACTACAATACTTTCTACATGGATTGGATTTCAACATCCAAGTGCAGTTGAGTAGTGTTCCTCTCATTAATATATGATATTGCCATTACATGAGTGGAGGAGATAGAATCACGATTACAAGTGGCCGATGCATCTAGGGAAAATCTCTATACAAGTCTAGATCCTAATAATAATTTGGCATTATCTATAGCTGGTGGAGATCAAGGTGTGATAAGTCCACCCATTGTAGAAAATGTTGGATCTAGAGCATGGCTATGGAGGTTGAAAGAGGAAGAGTGAGCTCATGAGGTAACATACATCAAGAACAAATGTCGCACAAGTGAATTAGGTTCCAAGATGGAAGCTTGGACTCATAAACACAATCTTGTGTTATGGGATTGACAATGACATAGACACTTTGCTAGAAGTACAAAAGTACTATGACATTGCATTTAAAAGAGAGCAAGTACAATGCTTTATAAGAGTAGACTAGGTTGCACTTTCCACTACTGTGCATATGGGATTCTGCATCCTGACCCCACACTGCTCCATATACAAAGAGGCTAAGATGGGTGTGATTTTCTATATCTCAACACCCCTCCTCAATCACAACCAGAAAATTAAAAAGTGTATGGAGGCTTTAGTGAGCAACCACCTAAAAAGTGTGTGCACACCAAAAACATGTTAAACACCAGAGGTTTTCGTAGAAAAAGGCTAAATGTGGATACTAAAGACGTGGTGGACATCTAGAGGCTGTAATAGGGGCCTCGCAAAGTGTATGGAGGCTATAGTACAAGGTTACATGAGGAGTTTACAAGCTTATGTCAGAAGCATTAGGGCTAGGCAGTACAAGGCTAAAAAAATTTATCAAAATAGAAGGACTCGTGAGGTTTTTCTTTCTCCTAGTGGTCTTCTTCTTCTTCTTCTTCTTCTTTTGCTCCACGGTCTTCTTATTCTTTAACAGCAACTAGATAGGCCTTTTGGGACCTCTTCCTGGCATGACAGAATTTCTCCATGTGCTTGATCCTTTTGCAAAAGTCACATACCAGTTGATCTTTCTTGCCCTTGTACCTGCTACCTACATATAACATTTGTTCATCTTTAGAGGTGCTTGGTTCTTCTTTGGATTTTGCCTTCTTTTCTTCTTCTCACAGGGAGGCCTTAATGTCAACCAGTTTAAGACTAGGCACGTTGATCAATGTAGTTCACACATTATTATAGTCAGGAGGAAGGCTTTTTAACAACTCACCAATACAAATATCTTCATCCATCTTGAGATCAATTCCTGCAAGTTGAGTTAAGAGACTTTCCATGTAGTTTAAGTGTGTTGCAAGAGACGTGTTTGATTTCATATCTAGCTTGAAAAATTCAATCAGTAATCTATACTTAGATGACTTTGATTGTGCACCAAACAAAGTACCTAATCTCTTCCATGTATCATTAGTGGTTTCACAAGTATCCACATGGTGGATGTAGTTGTCATCAAATTCCAGCTTAATGATGGCCTATGCTTTTTTATCATTATTTTGTCAAGTATTTGCAAGGTTTGCATCTCGAGGCTTCTTCTCCTTGCCATTGGTAATGGCCCAAAGACCCTTCTTCATCAGAATGAGCTTGATGCGGGTTTGCCAGGTGTGAAACCCACCGACCCCTTTGAAGCAAATAGTTGGAGAGTTTTTGCCCATGATAAAACAATAAATCAGCACCAAAACACTTAGATTTGAGTAGCAAAAGATTTAATTGTGTCAAGAGATGCAAGGAATGTAGTGTCAAATAACACTTGATAAGTATCAATAGATATTATGCTTTCAGGTACTTGAGTTTGATGCTTTGATGCTTGAATTTCTCCCCTCCTATGCTGATTAGATGGGAAATGCTTGGTGGAAACAACTTCAAAATGGCTTCACTTGATTGAGGTTGATCAGTAAACCAAGTTGACTTATAGTGTATTGAAAAACACAAGCAATGGTAGCATAAAATTTCACTATGCTTGATGCTTGTACTTTAGTGAAAGCTTCAAATCTTCAAAATCTTTCCAAGGCTTGTTGGATATTGAAATCTTGGTGGAAACTTCAACTCTTAGTTGATCAGAGTGACAGAGGTTTGGTTTAAGTAGCAAGAGAGAGAAAATGAAGGAAAAAATGAGCTTGAAGGTAAGTGGCTATGGCTCCCAGTTATGATTTCAGGACAATAGCCTGATATTTTGGCTGCAGCAGCTCACCCAATAGACCATTTGAGTTGCGGAAGTAGCCCTCTTAGCTCAAGTAAGTCACCTATATGAGCAAAAAATTCAATATGATAACTTGTGGAATAATGCTCATATTAGGTAGAGAGAATAGGTCCAATTTATAGCAACAAAATTTGCACTAGATCTGTGTTTTTCAACAATGCCGGGTTGTATGTTGTGTCAAGATTGTGGGAGAGAAGGAAGGAGTCTCACTTGTAGCTTTCTTGCTTGCACAATGGGGGAATACACACAAAGGTGGAGGCTGAAAACAGTTTTCCTCTTCTTAGTTGTGTAAGCCAAAAAGAACTCTAGTACAAAGAAATAGAAAAACCCTATATATGGGTCTCAAACCAAACTCAACTAACTAAGGTGGCATACTAACTGAGCCACGAACTAGAGTAGATAAGGATAGCTATCATGTAGCTATTATTCATGGGCAGTGTATCAACCGCATCTACAACAATCAGTGACATAAATGCACAACGGTCACCCTGGCATATCACGAGTGGAGCTCGATATCTCAACACTCCCCCTCGAGCTCAATCCCAATTCCTGCACACCAAGCAGGTCTCTGAACTTGCGCAGCTTCTCTGCACCCAATGCCTTCGTGAATATGTCAGCTACCTGATCCTCTGTGCTGACATAAACTAGATCAATAAGACCTAGTAAAACCCTCTCTCGCACATAATGATAATGCACCTCAATGTGCTTTGTTCTAGCATGATAGACTGGGTTATTTGCCAAGTGTATACTACTCATGTTGTCACAATAAATGACAACTGGCCCATCTGATGCATACATAAAGTAGCTTATGAAACCAAGCTACCTCACATGCAGCCATTGCTGCACCCCTGTACTCAGCCTCTGTGCTCGACAAGGCAACTGTAGGCTGTTTCTTGCTACTCCAAGTGACTGCAGCACTCCCAAAAGAGAACGCGTATCCACTGGTAGATCGTCTATCAGAAATACTACCAGCCCAATCAGCATCAGTGTATCCATGCAACTGTATGTGAACCCCAGTCTCATAAAATAGTCCATACTGCAATATGGACTTCACATACCTGAGTATGCGTCTAGCCGCATCCAAATGTGGTTTCCTTGGAGCCTGCATAAACTGACTTACCAATCCAACAGCATAGCTCAAATCTGGCCTGGTAATAGTCATATAAATCAAACTTCCTACTATGCGTCTGTACATAGTAGGGTCTTCTAGAAGCTCACCTGCATTTGTGCTCAGCTTCACATTCTGCTCCAAAGGAACTGAAATAGGCTTACAGCCTGTCATCCCATATTTGGACAGCATGTCCAATCCATACTGCCTCTGCAAGAGCTGTATCCCACTTGGTGATCTAATCACCTCAATGCCCAAGAAATAACGCAACTCTCCCAAATCCTTCATCTCAAACTTCTGCTTCAATAGCATTTTCACATGAAGGATATCTTCATCACTGTCACCTGTCATAATCAAATCATCAACATAAATGTCAAGTAGCATAATATCTTTCTCTGTTTTTCTCACATAAAGTGAGAAATCTGCCTTGGAAATCTGAAAGCCAATAGTGACAAGATACTGTCCTATCTTGTCAAACCATGCTCTAGGTGCTTGCTTCAAGCCATACAAGGCTTTCTTCAACCTGCAAACAAACTCAGGATGAATAGCATGCACATAACCTGGTGGCTGCTCCATATAGACCTCTTCTTGCAAATCACCATGCAAGAAGGCATTCTTTACATCCATCTGATGTAAAGACCATCCCTTTGATGCAGCCATAGCAATGATTGCTCTTACGGTTGCTATCCTTGCAACCGGACTGAATGTTTCTTCATAGTCAATGCCATATGTTTGTGCATACCCCTTGACTACTAATCTTGCCTTGTATCTATTCACAGAACCATCTGCATTGTGCTTCACCTTATAAACCCACTTACAGCCAATTTCATTTTTACCTTTAGGCAAAAGTACCAATTCCCATGTAGCATTTGCTTCCAAGGCATCCATTTCTTCATCCATGGCTTTCTCCCATTTTTCTTTTCCCATGGCTTGCTCAAAAGAAGTGGGTTCTGGTTCCTGTATCACTTTGACCATATATGCATAGTGAATGGCTGTAAATCCATCATATTTTAACCTATCCACAGGATACCTAGCTCTCGTAGACCTGCGCAAAATAGATTCACTCCCAGGTGCTCTCAAAACATCCCTGGTCTTCCTTACTCCAGGTGTAACAATAGAAGGAATACCCAACTCATCATCAATGCTCTATTCTGAGCCATTGGATTCACCATCCACATAAGAGTGACCTGCATTCACATCAAACATGGGCTGATCAACCTTCTCTTTTTCTTTTCGTGATACATGCATACCACTATCTGCATTGCTTTGAGAAGATTCCCCTGATCTCAATCTGCCTGTCCATGGCGAAGAATGTGAACCACTGCTAGAGGACGCTCCAGGTCCACTAATATTTTGTGACTGTTGCTGTGAATTCTGTGCAGCATTACCATTTTGTGCATCTACATCATCAATCACATTTACTGGTTTATACCAGCTGCTCATCTCATCAAAAACAACATCTCTACTCATTGTAAACTTACGAGTAGAAGGGTTATAGCATCTATACCCTTTTTGCTGCAGAGAGTAACCAATAAAGATGCACTTCTCAGCTTTTGGATCCAACTTGGATCTCAGCTCATCTGGCACATGTACATAGGCAATGCAACCAAAAATTTTCAAATGAGAAATATCTGGTTTCCTACCAGTATACCTCTCCTCTAGAGTCATCCCATGTATTGCTGCAGTGGAAGTCCTGTTCATTATGTAGACTGTTATAGCAACTGCTTCAGCCCAATAAAAATCTGGCAGGTCTTTTTCATTGAGCATGGCACGAGATACCTCTCCAATATGCCTGATTTTCCTTTCTGCAATTCCATTTTGTTGTGGGGTATGACTGCATGAATATTGCTGCTTTATGCCATGCTCCTGCAGGAACCTTGCAAACTCATTTGAGAGGTACTCTCCCCCTCCATCTGACCTTAGGCATTTTATCTGCAGGCCTGTTTCTTTTTCAACCATAGCTTTAAGAGTTTTGAAATGCCCAAAAACTTCACTTTTCTTTTTCATAAAATACACCCAAACTTTTCTGCTATAGTCATCAATAAATGTGACAAAATAATGACAGCCTCCAAGAGATGCAGCTTTAGTAGTCTACACATCATAGTGGATTAATTCCAATGGCTTCTCACTCTCTTGAACATGTCTAGGAAATGGTTTCCTTGCCTGTTTTCCAAACTGACAGGCTTCACATACCTTATGCATTTCTGCAACCTTGAATTTGGGCAATCCTGCAACAATATTTTGGGCCTGCATTGATTTAAGTCGATGTACATTAACATGACCAATGCGTTTATGCCAGATATCAATATCTGTAACTACACAGGTCCCATGTGCAAACATTGCTGCACTCAATTCAGACATGTCTGCATCCAATGTAAACATTTTGCCCTTCTTCTTTCCTTTTGCTATCAAGCGACCTTTATTTTTCATACCCTCAACAAAGCATCCATGAGGATTAAATCTGACCTGCAAGCCCTGCTCAACCATTTGACCAACAGAAACCAGATTCTTGGTGATATTCGGGACATGAAATACATCGGATAGGTATTTCTTTTTCCCATCCTACATAGACAAAGGAATTTTTCCAATCTGCACAATAGGATGTGCAGTATCATCACCAGTCTCCACAAATCCTGGTTTTTCCATTTTCCTTGCATCCTCCATCCATTCTGCATGACCTGTCATGTGGTTTGATGCACCTGAGTCAACATACCATACATCATTGCTTTCTTCTGCACTTGTCACAGAATTGTTCATGTGCTGCACCATAAACAAATGCTCATTTCTGTCATCACCCTGTCTACTAGAAGATGCATAATTCCCTTGTTGCAGTTTTCCATTCATGATGTCATTCTGCTTTTTATAGCAGTCTTTAGCCATATGACCCATTTTACCACAGTAGTAGCATTCAACATTACTGTTTGCATTTTGGCCTCTTTGCCATCCACCACGACCTCTTTGGCTCCCCCTGCCTCTAGAGTTACCACGTCCTCCTCCATAGGACTGGTTTTCTTGAGTTTGCTGCATATTCTGATTTCTACCACGGCCTCCATATCGGCCTCCTCTACCTCTGCCTCTACCTCTTCCAGCATTTGAGTAGAAGACAGCTTCTTTTGAAGTTCCTCCTGAAGAAGATGCACCACCATTTCTCTGCTCCTCAGAAATTAGAAGAGCAATCAACTCCTCAAAATCAGGAAATCTTTCACGGACGGAAATGGATGTTCGGAACTGTGCATAATCCTTTCCTGGACCATTCAAGGTCACTGAGACTAAATCATCATCTTCCACTGGCGACCCAATGGAAGCAAGTGCATCTGCAATCTTCTTCACCTTCATGTGGTAGTCATTGATGCTCATACTTTCTCTTTGCACATTGTGCAACTCTTGCTTGAGCTGCATTTTCCTGGCTTGCGTATTTGTGCTATACATTTTTGACAAAGTATCCCATGCCTCCTTTGGCGTACTTGCATCTTGAATATGCACAATCATAGAGTCTGAAATGTTGATAGACAGCCAGTACATAACTTTCCTGGCTCTCTCATGCCATGCTTTAAATGCCTGCATTTGCTGTTGATTGGGAACATCAGGAAGAACTGGTTCTTCTTCATTTCCTGCAACAAATTCCCAATATCCTTTTCCCATAAGGAAATTTGTCATTCTAAACTTCCATGCTTGGAAGTTGTTCTTGTCAAGCTTTTCAGTGACAATCTGTGAGAGAGAATCAGACCCCATTACAGAACACTGCAAAAAATTATGTCACTGCAAAGAATACAGCTTTAGCCTCACAAAGGCAAATCTACAAAACTGACGAAAGTGGTATTTGACCACACAGTCACTTCCTAGTGACGATTTTGCATCAATAGGAAACAGGGTTGATTCTGTAACTCCCAATGTCTCTGCGCACAAGCATACAATGCAATTTCTACAGTAACTTTTCACCGACCTGTAGAACAGTGGCTGCATAGCATAAAACTGGGCCTTTTCCTGAGTGCGTGCAGAAAACTTCCGCCTCCAAAACAGACCCTGAAATGGCCTCAAATCAAAAAAACAAGGTCGCCGGGGGCTAAAGCCTATACCCGCAACATATACTGCCCTCTTGCTTCACCGCGAAGGGCGTCTCAACCTAAGACAATGCACTCCTGCACTTTCCGGCTGTGCTACCTGCAGAGATCTGCTCCCAAAACAGAAAATGAAAGCAACACTGCTCCTCTTACCAGAACACCGTGAGCTTGGCTTGCTTTCTTCAGCTCCTTACCACGAACAAGGCTCTGATACCATGTCAAGATTGTGGGAGAGAAGGAAGGAGTCTCACTTGTAGCTTTCTTGCTTGCACAATGGGGGAATACACACAGAGGTGGAGGCTGAAAACAGTTTTCCTCTTCTTAGTTGTGTAAGCCAAAAAGAACTCTAGTACAAAGAAATAGAAGAACCCTATATATGGGTCTCAAACCAAACTCAACTAACTAAGGTGGCATACTAACTGAGCCACGAACTAGAGTAGATAAGGATAGCTATCATGTAGCTATTATTCATGGGTGGTGTACCAACCGCATCTACAACTGACAAGTCGGTGACATAAATGCACAACGGTCACCCTGGCATATCACGAGTGGAGCTCGATATCTCAACATGTTGCACAATGTTAGGAAAATTTGGGCTAGAAAGATGCGCCTTGACCTGAATAAGAACTCTTGAGAAGAAATCTTGAAGAGATATGGCTTGGTTGAAGAGATATGGTTGCTCCAATGGAGGTAGGTAGGTACTGTCTATGGCAACCAAGAGAGATAGAGTGAAGATGGAGGTGGAAGATAAAGGGTTTATGTTAAGATGAGCTAATCAAAGATTGAGAGGAGCTGAAGGAGTGATTGTAGAGCTAAGCCATGCCCGACTAGGCTCTAATACCATGTAGAAAATGTCGAATCTAGAGCATGGCTATGGAGGTTGAAAGAGGAAGAGTGAATTCATGAGGTAACAGACATCAAGACCAAATGTCACACAAGTGGATTAGGTTCCAAGATGGAAACTTGGACTCATAAACACAATCTTGTGTTGTGGACTGACAATGACATAGACACTTTGCTAGAAGTACAAAAGTACTATGACATTGCATTCAAAAGAGAGCAAGTACAATGCTTTATATGAATAGACTAGGCTGCACTTTCCACTACTGTGCATATGGGATTCTGCATCCTAAGCCCACACTGCTCCATATACAAAGAGGCTAAGATGAGTGTGATTGCCGATATCTCAACACCCATAATAAACCCTAATGTAAGAGGAGGCATCATGCAAAATATATACTAATGTTGGTAGCTCCTCTTAATGTTGCTATGCCAATGAGTAGCCAAATGGGCTTGTTAAATAGTAGAATCCAAATGATAAATCCCAATTTAATATAACTAATCAACCACCAATACCTAACTAGGTGGTTAAGCCATTGGCATACCTAGCAGATGATTATGATTATGAGTCTAGTGCATCAAATGTTCTTAGGAAATCCAAGGACACAATGAAGCATTATATTAACATGATATCTGAACAATATAGATAAATAGCCATAGATGTAAACTTATTGAAGAAGCAACAAAACTTAAGAGGAAGTCAATGCCTCAATGCCCTTAAGAGGGTGGTTCGTCAAGGTTTTGTTGTAAATGGTGTGGTAGTGAATACTTCCCTCAAAATTGTCCCAATGTTAAATGCAACTTATGCAAAAAGTCTAGCCACTTAGCCAACACCTGCTAGAGCAAGATTAGTTCCCTTTAGCAAGGATGTAGACAACTAGGTCCTATTAATAGTCAAGGACAAGGAAACAATCTTCAGCAAGATGGGAGACCAAAGTAGATTTTGCAAAGATGAAAGGCTCTAATGGAAGAACTACTAGTGGTAGTGGTGTAAGTTTGATAGGAAAAGTGCATGTTAATGGCACCGATGCTTCTAATTGGCAAGTAATTATGAGAGGTCAGAAGGCCAAAGAGGAAGATAGAGATAATGTAAAACCTATTAAGAAAATCCCTAAATAGGAGTATAAGAGCAAGAAAATTCTTAACCGTGATATGCGAGATGGTCCTTTGAAGGTTTTTGATGGAAAAGAAAACCTAAATAAGAAGTGGATGAAGAAGAAAGTGAAGGCCAAGAAAGAGGCATCTAATTCTATGAAGTGACCAAGAGAGCGAATGGTTTGATGAGAGAAGAGAACTATTGCTAACTTTTAGGAATTTGATTTAGCAGGTTCTCTTTGTAAGGTCAAGTGCAATGTTAACTTTTGTAGTTAATTAAACTATATTTGGGAGTATGTAAGGAGTTTAAAAAGGTCCTACATAGTGGATATATTGTCGAACCCTTGGGTATAGTCTGTGTCGGTGAAGACTAGTTTGATCATGTTGAAAAACATTGCCCAAGGGTGCCAACTTATATTGATGATATATTGGTAGACCATGCCATTGTGGATATAGGATCCTCCATCAATATTATGAGCTCAAAATTGATGGAGAGGCTAATATTAGAGATCGAAAAAGATGCCTCCAAAATTCTAAGGATGGGCATATGATAGTTTGAGACAACCGGAATGTTGTATTACCAAAGTTCATGTAACGATTTGCTAATATTGAATGTATCCTGGACTTTAGGGTCATTAGTTTTGCAGAGTGGCTAAGCTACCAAGTACTATGAGGAAGGTCATGGATCTTGCAATCCAACTACCAAGTCGATGTAGCAACTGGTCATTTGATCTTTGACAGAGGTGCTAGATGAGTTATAATCAATGCTTACCTAGAATCACCTTAAAGTGAAACAACATACATATCCTCAATGGAATCGGATGCGCTAGAGGGGCCTTCTAGTAAAAGTGAGACTTTGTTGAGTGATGAATCAAGAGAGGAGTCTACTATGGAGAAAATTTACCAAGTAAGTCTAAAAAAGCCTATAGAAGCTCAGGATAGAATTCCAGATACAAATGTGATAGAGATAACCTTAGTACATTGAATGATTTGTGACCGATCAAATTAGGGTATATACTTAGTATAGAAGAACGAAGGGACTATGTGTCCTTAATCCAAGAATTTTGTGATATATTCACTTGAAATTATGACAAATCGAGGGGTATTCCCCCTAGTTTAGATGTGCATACTATTACCCTAAAAGAGGGAAGTCGATTGTCCAACAAAAAGTGAGGCACATGCCTTTTGAGATAAGGGACAGGTTATTCAAAGAGTTATAAAATTTATGTAAGGCTAGCCTGATATTTCCTACACACCACATGGAGTGGTGTTCATCGGTGGTTATCAAGAAGAATAAGAAGAATCAAATCTCACTTTGCATTGATTTTAGAGAGCATTTAGCAGGTAGAGATGTATACACCTTTATTGATCAAATCTTAGATCAGTTAGTAGGTAGAGATGTATACACCTTTATGGATTGCTTCATCAGCTACGATCAAATGGCCATCGCAAGAAGAACAAGCTAAAGATGACATCCTTAACCATATTTTGAACCTTTGCATATCATGTCATGGCCTTTAAGTTATGTAATGCACCTAGTTCTTAGAAATTTACGATCAATAAAACCTTCGGTGACATTTTCCCAAAAGAGCTAAAAGTTTTCATTGATGACCTAGGAGCAGCTACCACTAGGGAAAGATAGTTTATAGTTTTGTAAAAATATATTGAGCTCTACAAGAAATTTTGCATTGTATTAAATCTAAGGAAATGTGTATTTGGGGTGCCCTATGGATTATTAATAGGCTTGTGGTTAGTTCGGTTGGAATTGGAATTGATAAGAAAATATTAAAGTCATTGTCACTATGAGTCCACTGAGAAACCCCAATGAAGTGCATAGTTTTCTATCGTCACTCGCATATTATTAACAATTCATTAATGCACTTGTTGAAAGGACATTGCCATTGACAAATTTATTATGCTTCAACTACTCATTTGTTTAGAGTGATACATGTAAAATATCCTTCAATGATGTGAATCAAAAATTGGCTAAAAAAGTGCCAATCCTAAAAGCACCCAAAATAGGTGAGACATTCTATGTGCTTTTGGCAGCCACAATGTATAGCATCAACTGTGATGCTTAGCTCAGCTATGGGAGGAGAAATGGAACCATTTGATTGCATTCTCTAGTTGAAAATTGGGTATGTTTGAACTTAATTATACGTATATTATGAAAAAATTATGCTTAGAAATTATCTTTTCTATGAAGAAATCTAGGCATTATATCCTATACGAGAAAGTAGTATTTTATAAAAAGGAAGAGGGGATGAGTTTATTGTTGAACAAGTTGTAGACTATCTGATTACCTAGTGTAGAGGCGATTAACCGCCAAGACCCACGGACCACTTATTGTTTCAAGCGTTCCAAGCGATCTCTAATGGCTATCTCTCACCTAGTCGACGCGCCTTCAAACCTACGAGTGTAGTGAGCTTACCTCAATGCCAAAGTGAGTTGCCTCCTCCCTCGCACACAACACCGGTAGCTCCACGATCCTAGATGTGCTAGCTCAAGCATCCTCAAGCCTCCTCCATCATGCTCCATCCACCATAGCCGCATGCACAAGAAAAGAGAAGAGAAGAGGAGATGGTGAAGACCTTCACCCTCTTCATCCCTCACTCCCTCACACTCTCACAGTACCTCTCTCAAGAGCACACACAAGTAAGGTGAAGAGAAGAAGAGAGGACTCTTGTTAGCCACACACCAAAGAATGAGCTTTCATTCACTTTTTTTACTTTATATATAAACCCTAAAATCCCATGGGAACCCATCCCCTTTTACATGACCGGCCATTGTGGCAAGGTCCTTTTTCCTATTTTCCTCTTCTAGCCTCATGCCTTAAGCCTACACCTATCCTTTTTTTGCAAATAGCACAAGGGGGAGCCTAGCGCTCTTTTACAAGATTTTTTTAGAGTTTTTTTAGGCGCCTTCCATTTAAAATTACGCTTTTGCCTCAGCTTAGCTTTAGGGGCTGCCTTTGTGCATTTGCTTTTTTTTGTCATTTTTCCACTCTTTGCTTCATATTTCCGCCATCTCGAATTGAGGCTAACATTACCCCCCTCCGAGACAGGTGCCAGTCCCATGGTACTTTGAGCTCTTTGTTGTGGAAGGGTGGATTTTGGGCAAGTGGCCCTTGCCATGCACTTGGGAGGAATATGAGTTCGTGTTCGTCAAGATTCTCGAGATGGCCAAAGCCTTGATTGACAGAGTGAGATTTCTAGTGAGCAAGATCTTAAATAGAGATTGCCCACATCCTGTAGAGCAAACAACAAGCCAAGAGCTAGAAGAGCAAGAGCGATTAGCCGACTGTGACTCTTCCTTTCTACAAAAATGGTATGCTCTATGTCTCCAATGGGAACAAGAGGGCTGCCAAATTATGACCAATGTCGAGTAGAGACAAGCACTCAAAACCATTGAGTACAATCCTACCTATATGGCTCCTACCTCGTTCCCCAGAGTTTTGGCCATCACAAGCAAACGACCTTTAGAGAAACATGTCATGGCCCATCCCTATTTGGATCGACTCCTGATTGAGGAAGAACTACATGTTGCATGCAGGATGAACTCTAGAGACTTCCTAGCTGATGTCCTGATCTACATTATGCAAATAGGCATTAGGCCTCAAAACATGGATAGTCACATTCACTTAGAGTATAACTCACAGTTCTATGCTTGGGTCATGAAGAAACAAAGCACCAGAAGCAAGTGCTTCATGCCCTTAACCCTTCATCCTCCAATCCTAGAAAGGATTTTCATCATTCTTGTGGGGGGGGAGGGTAAGGTGGAAAAGAAAACATGAATTGAAATTTAGAACTTTAAACCAAATTTCAAAAGCAAAAAAGGATGAATAAAGGAAACTTGTACTTGAAGAAAATCTTTTATGGAATTCGTGCTTGGAATGTGTGGATTGCTTGAAGTATAAAAAGTTTCCATTCCTTAGTGGAACACCGCACCATTCCATAATGTTTGATCTTAAAGTTTTCCTTTTTTGCAAAAAATACTCTCAAATGAGCTAATTGTATATTGTTATGCCATAACAAGAACTCAAGATGGTAGGCCAACTCCCGTTCTTAGAGGAAGAGTACAAGAAGTATTGATTGGCCACTAAAATGAAAGTCTACGATTAGCTAAAGTACCACAGCATCAGCAATTTGGGAGAGTTGGTAAACAAGGAAGGTGTGGTGAGAAAAATAGTCAACCAATGCAATCTCCATAGATACATAGAGAAGGTTGACTAGAAGATTGACCATGGCAAGTACACGGAATTCCTAAGGACTTGCGATGTCCAAAGGAATAGTGGCATGGTGACCATTAGGCAAGGTGAAACCTCTAGAAGGGTGGAAGTTGCCTTAATCTAGAAATTGTGGAGAAGGCACTGGGATTAGTAGAGAAGCCAGAGAAGAGGCCAAAGAGGGATGTGCCTTCTCCATGATCCCTCACCCTCACACACTCACACACTCACTCTCTCAAGCACACACAAGCAAGCAAGAAGGAGAGATTACTTTTGCTACACACCAAAAAATGAGCTTTTCATTCACTTTTTGAGTTTATATATAAAACCCTAAATCCCTTGGGTACCCATCCCCTTTTTACATGACCGGGCATCTTGCCAAGGTTCTCTTTCTCCATTCCCTTCTAGTTGCCTTATCTCTTCACCCATGTCCATTTAGACCTTACAACTTGCACAAGAGGGAGCCTGGCACTCTTATAAAATGAATTACATTGCACCCTGTACTTTCCTTACGAGAGCCCTCAGAGGTTCTCCCTCATCCTTAAGAGATCCTTGCTAGAATATTTGGTGCTTTCCAACATTCTTTCTGAGCACCTTGTTGGAATATTTGATGCTCTTCTTCGTCCTTGAGAGCACCTTGCTAGAATCTTCGATGGTCTCCCACATTTTTTTTGAGCTTGCATTCTCCTCCACCTTTCCTACTTGGGCAGAATGAGCTTCTTCATTCACTTTTTGACTTGGGCTTCATCGGTCTTTCCCTACTTCCTTTTGGATGTGTGATCCTTGTCTGTGACATGTCTTGTGACATTGTAACACCATCAAGTATTCGGGTGCTTCCGTTCCCCATTGTGTCAGGTTCTTCTCCCTCTCTTGGTTCCACCTACTGTTAAGCCTTCCTTCCATGCTTATTACATCCTCCACCACTTTGGTCGATAGCACTCTGCATAAGGTGGAGGGAAATTTGAAGGTGAAGTCGAAGGGTTGGTGTCCATTTTCTTTTTGCTCCCACACTATAAGCTCCGCATTCCAATCCACTGGGAAGCATTGCACTCGTGGTGGAATGGGCACTTTAGGGGCTATTATTGGTTGGGCTTTTAATCTTCTCTTGTTTGCTCCAATTGCTCCAACATCCTCACCCTTTTCTTCTTGAGTTTTGCTTTTCTCTTAGTAGTGATGTCCACTTCTTGTTGCATTTCTGGTTGTGGAGAGGGAGATTGTGGTACTAGTTTCTCTTTTGGCTGTCCCATGTCAAACTTCTAGGAGTGGCCTTTGCCTTTTAGCATCACTCCTAGCCTCTTATGGCTCTACTTCCTTGGGATTGGATGTGCAACCTATGTCTTAGAGCCTTGTGGGCAATCTCCAACTTTCTCCTTAATGATCCAACGGCCTCCTCTTCTAATTATGTGGAATCTAAGAGAGTATTGAGGAAGGCACTTTGTTGGGCTTCCAAGCTTATTTGCATGGCCTATGTCCTGCTTTGTGCTAACACCTTGTGACCTTCTGCAAGGGCTAGTCGGCTCACCAAGGCTCTTATTCGTCCTTCACTCCTGCCTACCCATTCGTCTGCTCTTCTTTTCATCTCTTCCAAGCTTTTATCGTGTTTGTGGGCTAAGGCCCTTATTCTCTACTCTTGCTCCTTGATTTCTCTTTCCAGTCTTTTCTACTCTTCTAGCTCCACATTCACCATCTTCTCCAACTTATCCATGTTTTCTTGGTAACTTTGGGCTCTCTCTTCTTCCTCGGTTGCGAGCTCCTCCATGGCATCTTGGACCATCATCATCTATCCTTGCAGCTCTTCTTGTTGTAGGATTAGGAACTTGTACTCCCTTTGAAGCCCCATTAGCTCTTGATTTTTGTCTTCAAGTTTTCTTTGCCAGTTGTCCTCCTGCTCCTTCCTTAACCCTAAGCGCCACCTTTAGCTCACTTATTTCATGTTAATACTGTTGCAAATCAGAGTTGGAGGCTTGAGAGAGTGTGCACAAGAGGGAGAGAGAGAGCTCAAGTACAAGACAAGATCTTATTTAGTTAGTTGCTCAAAGTACTAGTACACTCTCCTCTACATGAGTCTCTACTTTAGGCTATTTATATAGCCACTGGAGGAGTTAGGGTTAGGGTTTCCCCTGTCCTCCAGCCCTTTTACACCTCACTACCCTTATCCTCTCTAATGTAGGGAGAGTTCCTATGTTTATCTTTCAATACCCCCCCTCAATGCCAGTTGGCATCGGATACAAACGTACTCCCCTTAATTCTCAATGAGATGCATTTATAAATCATGCTACAAGAAAAGGTTATATGTAGAGAGTGTTACAAGACTCAAAAAAGTCGGTCACCTGTGGATTGGGAGGTAAAGTTGACCTCCAATTCCTTAAGTACTTCTGGAACACCGAGACACTTACTGGTGATATGCCTGGTCTTTTTGCATTTATTGCACTTCAGTTGTTAGGATATTTCTTCTAGCAGTTGCTCATAATATAGGGCATGATATTTTGTGGTTACAAGTTCATGTAGTTTGGCTTCTAGGTGGCTTTGCGGTTGGCATTTGGACACCCATTTGAGTTGTTGCTTAGTGGTCTTGGGTCTAGCTCCCTTAGATTGCGATCATTTCATTTTGGTAGGGTGGGACAAGTCACGACCCCCCTCCTTAGACCTTGCACACTTGGTTCCTCCACCAGTGGTACTGCAGGCTATGATGGAGCCACGCTACCCTTGATGAAAGCTGTCACTATCTGAACATTGTCAATGGTGAGATGAATGTGCTACGAGTCATAGTCGACATTGCAATGTGCTTGTGTTTTGAATGCCTATCCTAGCAACAATTCCTTACGAGCAACCTTGGTGTTAAGTATCACATAGAAGATCATGGGTAGGCTTTCAGACTTGATAGAGACTGCTATTTTGCATTTTCCCAGTAGTGGGTAGGACTATCCCCCAAATGAGTTGAGTTTGGCATTAGTAAACTACAATTGGGATGACTGACCAATGAGGGTCCAATGATCATGTGCAAGAATATTAAAGTCAACTCCCTCATCAATAAGTATATCAAAGGCATTTGTCTTTTGGGCAATTATTGATATGCATAGTTAAGCAGGTTTATGGCTTCCTCATCCTCATCCTCTATCTCGGTGATGGTGGCAACTCTTATGTTGATAGGGGCTTTTAGCATTGGAGGATCATGTGGTGGGTGCGCTGGTGTTGGTCAATTGCTAGAGCTCCTAGCCATCATGTAGAGTGGCACTAATGGTGGGATCCTACTCTTTGATGGGACATCTAAGATGATCTGACTTTTTGGGACCCACTAGCTGCCCTAACAACCTACTTATAATCTTCCTCATCATCTAAGAATGACAGATTGATGGTGGCTAGCACATGCATCCAATCCCACTCGTCCTCAAGGTAAGGGATATACTTTGTTAGTAGCCCGTAAGAATTCCTAGCCTATGAGTCTCCTTTCAGATAGAAGAGATGGCATCTAGGTCAACCAACATGGTCTTCTAGGTATACATCTCAACTCTTACAACCTCCAATCTATTGCCTAAGAATATAAGACCATCGCCCTAATCTTCTATCACTCGTGAGTTTTGCATCTAGGGTTGGCCTAGTAGAATGTCGTAGTGCACTCCCTTCATGACTATGAAGTTCACTAAGAACTAGACTCCTGCTATCTTTAAGGGCCAATCTTTTAGCACTCCAAATGGTCAAACCTTCATTCTATTAGCTAGCATGATATTAAACCTTGCGGTCTCCACAAGTGGGTTACCCCAATCCTACGAGATTGCATGGCTAAGCTCACTGATTCTAGCTCCTGTATCTACAATTCCCTTTCTTGTAGCATCTCCTAATGCATTTCTAGGTAAGACAGTGTGCATCTCTGTGCCTTCCCAAAAGGCATTTACATGTAAAGACTTAGGCACTAAGTTCAAGGTTATGCTTGGTATGTGTGTTACTGCATCATGGTTAGGCAAGTCAGTCACTCCAAGGTTGTCATGTCATTCTACACACTATTTCAACCTTGTTGTAGCATTGGGTTCTGCCTGAGCAGCTCTTCCAGAGGTAGGGTTATAGGAGTTGATATCAACATTGTGAGCAAGTTGCCAACTACCTACTTTTCATTAGCCTCTACACTCTTTTGCTAATGATCTTGGAAAGTCTGCCTACTCGTGGCATTTAGGCTATGTCTAGGTAGTGCTACGTGTGGTGCAGATGTGTTTCTTGATCTTAATCGAGTAGGCAAGACTAGTGTACTCACACTAGAGAGCTCATCAACCTCATCTTTGATCATGGGTTCTGCATCCTTTAGGTGAACTTGGGCTTCTCTCACTCTCTCATTGATCTTATCAACCACTTCTAATTGGTGCCTCAGATCGAGATATTCTCCAATCAAGAAGCTCGCTTAGTGTAAGGTTGGCTTCTAGTGTTCTCTCCCTTTCCGCATTTGGTCCTATCCTATTTCGGTTGGCAAGCGCCAAGACGCATTGGACCTCACAAATTTCTATGTCTTGCCTCATCTTTTGAGGTCATTGCTCTTGATTTTAGGTAGCTATGCCTTGTAGTGCCCTCCTGGCCAACTTTCGCTCTTACTCAAGATTAGCTATGATGTCTTCAACTGGTCCACTATGATGCTCTATTTTAGTTTGCAAGTCATACTAGGTTATCATTTGCTGGATGTCGACTGGAATTCTCCCCATTCAAGCTTGACATTTTTTAGGTTAGCGCTGGTTCTTGACATGCTGCGATTTCTTGGGTAACTAGGGTATCAATCAAATTGATCAAGTCGAGTAGGGATGTGTCCCTAATTGTGCCTATCATTATTGCTCCCGAAGCGGCTCACCAATTTGAGTCTCTCTGTACTTGGTGATTGGGGCCCTTGCCCACTATTCGATGTTTGGGGTCTCCTCCTACTAGTGGTTCATTCAACTTATCTTATTTTGCATGAATTCCTTGTTATTTAAAACAATCCTCAATGTTACGGGTACTCAGATGCTAGTGGTGTGCTCCTCAAAGTGCACTGTGCAAAATCAGGCTCTCTGCTTTTTTGGTGTGCATCAAATGTTCAATTGATGTAGTGTGCAAATTTAATGTAAACAATACAGTGTAGCATATGCTTTTCCCAATCCTTTTGTGTGTTTAACGGCTACTCTAGCTAGTTCATTCTGGTCTCTATACGGTGGTCTCTATACGGTGTCCTAGATGGGTGGTTTGAGGGGTAGTAGGTTTGGTCAATCAATATGGGTCTCTATTGGGACATGTGGTTGAGGATCAATGGTGGCTGCGGTTGTTTTTCGGACCGTTAGATCATGATTTGTGAGTCTTGTGGCCCTATGAGCCTTTCCATGTGTTTGGAGGCCTACGAGGGTGTCGTCTAGATTGGGCTTTACCCTGGGGTGGGTCCAATTTTCTAGAATTTGGCTTCTATGTAGCTTGTCCGAGTGACAATGTCCAAGTGCCTGACTCGAACCATCCGAGTCCGAGTAGTTCAGATGAATGGGCACTCCGCCATCCAAGGCCAAATATGCGAGCATCCGAGTGGATAATTTTGGGGTGTCTGAATTTGGCCGTCCGAGGCCAAGGTCATCTGTCCGAGGCCGACTGGCCATCTGAGGCCAAATAACATTGTCGAGTTCAGGTTTAGGACTCGGACTGGTATGGTTTGTCCGAGCGAACTAGGGACTCAGACTGTCCAAGAGGCGAGACTTGGACAACTGTGGATCCATCCCGAGTAGTGCGACGCCGCGAGTTTCATGATGATCAAAATCTTGTCGAATCTCATGCACATCTTGATCAATCTTCCATCTCTAATCCTAAGATCAATCATCCAACACAGGGGCACACTCAGAGCTTACATGCAAGGCTTGAAGACGCAATGGTGAAGATCACCAAGCATGAAATGGTTTCTAGCCCTATAGCTCTCTCTCTCTCTCTCTCTCTCTCTCTTGAGCTCTCTCTCTTAACTGACACAAATGAGCTCTCTCTATGCCCTCTTGGCTTCTTAAATCCCTCTTTGCTTAGTCTTTTACATCCTCCTTCTCTCTCTTTGCTGTCTTAATGCCCTAAAGCTCTCTTTTCCCTGTTTTTTCCTATTTTGGGTCTGCTATTACAGCAAAATCCCTACTATGTGTTTCTCTATTTTCCTTGTTTTTTTAAACCTAAATGCATCCAATCACAAGCAACCACTTACACTAATCCAATCTACTTATCTAAATCCAAAAAACTAGAAAAACTTACTTGCAAAGGAGATCGAATACCTCTTCAACTCCCTCGCTTAATACCTATCTCAAGCATCAGTTCGGGCACCCTACTTCAATGCTCGATTCAAAGCGTGCAAGCACTCAAAGCTTGAATCAGTTGGTCCGGACAATGGAACCAAAATGTGGAAGCTTCTCACTCAATCGCCAAGACCCACAGGCCGCTTATTGCTTCAAGTGTTTCAAGCCAAGTGTAATGGCTACCTCTCACATAGCGTGTACGCACTCTCACACCTACGAGTGTAGTGAGCTTACCTTCATGCTCAATTGAGTTGCCTCCTCCCTCAAGCTCTCTGATAGCTCCACAATCCAAGGTGCAAGCTAAGCAAGCTCCATCCTCAAGCTCCAAGCTCCATTGCTATGCGTGAGACAAGAGAAGATGAAATAAGAGAGGAGAAGATAGAGAGAACTTCTCCACCACAATCCCTCACCCTCACACACTCACTCCCTCATATCCCCTCACTCAAGAACATGCTCAAGCAAGCAAGCAAGAAGAAGAAGAAGAAGAAGAAGAAGAAGAAGAAGAAGAAGAGAGCTAGTTTTGGCCACACACAAGAATGAGCTTCTTCATTCACCTTTTGCCTTTTATACAAAACCCTAATCTCCTTTGGCCACCCATCCCTTTTTACATGCCTGGCCATTTTAGCCTAGGTCCTCTTTTCCTATTCCCTTTCTATTTGCATTATGCCTTCACCCATGCCCGTCCACATTTACAAATTGCATAGGAGGGATCCTAGCGCTCTCTTACAAAAATTTAGGGTGCGCCTTTGCATTTAAAATGCACCTTTCCTCTTTTGTGCTCGCCCTAAACTTTTAAGGTTGTCCTTGCACTTTTAAGGTACTTTTGACAAAGGACCTTGGACCAAATGACAAGTTCTTATTTACCTCATGGTGCATATTAGAAATAGGAGTGTAATTCTATTATCCAAATCTACAATCCTCGACAATTATCAAGGGTTTTGATGTGTAGGGGAGGAATGGAAAACTCCCCATCTTTGCTTCTTGGTCTGAACATGGTAGGATCCATGTTTAAAATGATGCTTTCTACAAACAATGCCAAGTTGATGAGCCCCTTTAGCTGCTCATATAAAAATCTAGCAACACTTTTGCAACCTCCATATCATCATTTCCTAGTGGCTCTTGATAAATAGAGGTGAAAAATGTGTAGAATATGGGCCAAAACTACCTTCTCATCCATGCACTTACCTTACTATGCCTCTTTGGTACCTCAAAGTAAGTCAACCAATTAGAGGCTACGAAATCTAAGCACATGAAAATCCTTCCTTGAGTCTACAAGGTTATACATCTCATGTACGTGAGACTTACTGAATTAACTTCCTCTCAAATGGCAGATGTGGATGACACCAATGCAAATTTTCATCTTTAAAGTTCAAGAACAACAATCTAATGAGAAAAATGTCATAATAAAGTAATAATGACAAATGCATGCAACACATCAACTCACAAATAGGCATGTTATGGTGCACTTTTGCTTCTTTGTAGCAGTAGTTAGCCACTTAGGGTGAAGATTTTAAACTATTTTCCTTCTTCTTATTAAAGGGGAGGAATGAGGATCCGAATCATTGTTAGATGATGAAATTCATATGAGTGACCTAGATGGGAAGGAGAAGGAGGTGGAGGTCTCTTCCGACCTTTGCATGAACTGTAAGGGGATTTTGTAGGTCATGTGGAATGTTTCTCTCTATAGTCCTTTTGCTTTCCTTGCTATATGGCTCAGAGATCTCCTCTTTCCTACTTGCATTGCATGTCATTGTAGCTTCATCTTGGTCCACATCCATTCATGGTGACTGCCCAAACCACTATTTTCAACATTCCAAACTAATCATTATCTTATATAGCAATGCATAGGTCTTGAAGATAATAATTAAAACATTTAACTCCTAAACATTTGAGTTTTTTTAAAGACATATTAGTTTTCCATCTCCATTAGCAGTGTTGAAGAGTAGAAAAGCTATACCATCAATCCATTTTCACTTAGTAGCCTCTTCTCTTCAATCATCTCTTAATACGAGTGGCACAGTGGTATAGAGGACATACTATATTAGAGGGTATACTCCCCATATGAAGACTATAGAAAGATAAAAAATTCATTGTAATAGAAGGGACAATACCACTATTAAGTCTATTATGGAGGGATTACATCTTGGGTGGATGATTTCCATTGACACCTCTCATGCCTGGATGAGTATATTTACCAAAGGATACCTTTTCTTATATAGTTTTCACTAGAGAGAGAGAGAGAGAGAGAGAGAGAGAGAGAGAGAGAGAGAGAGAGAGAGAGAGAGAGAGAGAGAGAGAGAGAGAGAGAGATTATATAGTTTTAGTGCAATAGGATAGAAGACTTGTGAGAGAGGTACTCAAAGTTCACATGATGGTTTTGCTAAAGTAGTGGCTCATTGGGACTATATATGATACTTAAAACTTAAGTCCAAGGGCTTGCATAAATGGATAGTTAAAGGTACTAGGCCTATGATAGTAGGCCTCTCCAAATATAAAAGGAGACCCAAGTGAGTGGATTTTGGGGAAATCAGTTTATAGAGAGACTATCCATATAGGAGATAGGTAAGCAACATAATGCATGAGTAGTGAGTGAGTAGAAGAAGAGCCTTGAATGATTTGGAGATATTGAAATACTTAGATTGATAATAAAATGACTTTTTTATATAGAAAAGAGGGTTACAATTTTAGTCCTATAGGCATGAGAAACTTTTAACAAGATCAACAACAAGGAAGAGTAGCAAAAGAAGACACTTGACTCTAAAATAGAAGTGGCTACAATGTTGCTTTGATCCTTTGAGGCAATGTAAAAATATAATGATACTAGATTAGGGTGTAGGGAGGGAGTAACATGGCACTAGTAACCCATGCATCATAATACATAGAAGCTCCTAGAGAAGGCAAAAGAGAAGTAGGAGGATGAGAAAACTTGTTTGAAGGTAGCATGATCACGAAATAGATGCACAAGGATATAATAAATTCAAAGGATCGCTCATGGGGAAGAGAGAGGAAGGGAAGATTTGTGATGCAAGAAAGAGGGAAACTATATTGGACATGTAAAAGTAAGATATCAATAAGAACATGGAGGAGAAGCTTGAAGGGCCTTCATGAAGGATCACACTAGATGTGGACATGTATTATGCTTCAATTCTAAAGCGTCTCTTGTTTTCTTCCCAAGGAAACTTCCTAAAACTATAATTCACTACGTGATGAATATGATTCTCAAAGGAAAAGGAATAGTCCACCGAATTGGCTAAGGTGGCAGATGCTTTTACAAGGTGTGTTTGATAAAAAGGAAGTGTACAAAAAATATTGGCTTAAGGGGTGTACTTCTTGGACTTGGATCTTGTATATGCCATGCCATGGCAAGTAGTAGAATTGGAAGATAATTCCATTAAGGAGTGCTCAATTTGGGTTGAAATATTTAAAAAAATTTACTATCAAAATTTACTTGTGGAAAGATTTATATATTCCTCCACTTGTGAGCCCATTCAAAATAGGTCTACCTACTTTAGGATTCTAGAGAAGAAATTATAATTGGTTATTTAGAGCCATTTTTACAGTATTTTTCATGCAAACTAGATGGTTTTGTTATGTACTACATAATATATCTCATAAAAACCAATAAAAATTAAATTGTAAAGACATATTTGATGGTGCTAAGATGGAGTTAGAAGTGGAGAATTTTGAGATATTTTAGGTTGGAATTTTTAGAGATAAAAAATCAATAAGTGGCAAAAGCAAACACGATATGATATTTTTAGTGGATGCGAGTAGAATTTTAGAGATGGAAGAAAACCTAGGTAGAATTTAGCATATATGCATAGAATTTGGGTCAAGAAGCCATGGGTGGGATTAGAAATAGGTCAGAGATGTGGAAGGGTGCCAAGGGGAACAGGTGCAAGTGTGAAAGTTATAAAATTTGAAGAAGGGAATAATGAAGAAGTTGGAGAGGCCTATCTTGTGAAGAGGGAGTTGCTCAAGAGAGAAAGAGAAGCCAAGAATGTGGGCGCCATAATCCTGGGAGCATGCTAATCATTTGTTGTAGCATTTGCTTTAGATTTATTCATCTATGGGCTGCAAATGATTACTTCTTCTCTCTACTTCCATTCTATTCCGTTCTTGAAGCCTATTTCTTCACGTAGAAGGAGCAATTTATAACAAGATTTAGGAAGGATTAGCAAATATTAGTGGAAAATAAAGGAGATTAGGGAGAATCAAGGTTGCTAGGTATAGAAGGAGAGGAGGAGCACCCACCACTATTATCATACATGGCCTATGATTTTCTTTCTTGAAAAAAATAGATATTCTTCTTTTACTTGAAATGAAAGTGAAATCTTAAGTTTAAATGGTAAATAATGTTAAAAAGGTGGATCTTTTGATTTATGTATATTAAATCAATAGAATGGAGTTTAATTGTTGCTTTGTATGAATAAAAGTGAAGGGGAAGAATACGAAGGGGAAAGGAAGAAGAAGGAGAAGAGGTAGAAGAGTAGGAAGGAGAAGGAAGAAGAGAAGAAGAGTAAGGAGTAGAAGGAGAAAGAGAGAAGAAGAAGAAGAAGAAGAAAGGGAATAAGAAGGTAGAAGAAGAGAAGAAGATGGAGTGAAGACGAAGGAGAAGACAAGTGTAAGAATAGATATAGGAAGTATTTCCTCCTATTTTACCCTTGTTTTTCGAGGCTGATGCAACCTTACATGTTTTAGACTAGCTTTTTCAATAGCCTTCTACTGCTCCATCTTGCTTCGTGTCATGCACTTTGAAGGACTTGTAGTGGAAGGACATACATCCTCATCCCTTATTCTCTTTTCCTTGAAAATAGCATCCATATTATGTTCCCTAGCCAAATATGCATAGGCAATAAATGAATCAATTGGAGTATCCCATCTAATTTTACCTTGTATACTTTGACTAGCTAGCACCTAACAATTCAACCCTTGCACAGGCCAAAGCACATGACCACACTGTAGATTTTGCATGAGCTTTACATGCATGCAAAGAACCATATGATTTCTCAAGTTCCAATCCATATATGGTATCATGTACAGCTACAAATGTATTTCTTGCTGCTAATTCTTCCAATGGCTTTTGCATATCCCCTTGCCAAAGTTTGGCTCAAGAGGCAACCTTGTTTCAATTGCATGAATCTTTCCATCTTTCCAAAACATCAAGTTCTTTGCTTCTACATCACAATAAGCCATACACTCCTACTTTTCATGCTGCAAGTTATTGCACCATATACATCGTCTCTTAAACCGTTCTCTAATAGGCCTTTAGGCTGTTGCCCACCCCTTCTCTTCCACTTTCTCGTCCAATTTTACAACCTCTGAGTGAAGGTCTATCATATTCAAGTGTAATTCACACAATATTTCAACAATTCATCCACAACATATTCTTTTTGGGTGAACGACAGGCATAACAGATTATTTAGCCATAGATATAGATAGCTTTGCTGCAATTTTAGGACTTTTCATAGAAACTATAGGCGTAGATCCTATTCCCAATCACAGTCTTATCCTTTCTTGCTTCACAATCATATTTACAACATTGGTGACATGTGCCCACTCAGATTTCAGCCCAGTTTTTGAGGTTTCATCTTAGCCAATCAATAAATTTCTCCTACAATATAGAGTCAATAGCTTTCAAGAATACTTCAACTTTTTGACTTTCCAAAAACTACTAGTCATTCACATCCAACTAAGCATAATGGCTTTCCAATTTAGACAACAAGGTTGTAGCAGCAAGACCCTTGTTAGGTTTTTCCACCCAATCTATAAATGTCTTTCATGTAACTAATCCTATGTCTTCAAGGAAAAACTCCTCTCTGAGAATCTTCTTAGAGGCAACCAAATCAGCATCTCTTTGATATAATTCAACCAATCGCTCTTGCAATGCATGCATAGTAAGATAGGAACAATATCAGCTCCATGCATACTAAGAGGAACCCCATGAAAAATCATATTGTTTGCATATACCCATAGATAGGCCAATATATTCTTTCCATTAAACTTGTTCATCTCATGTTCCACATCTTGCAAAGCATGCACAACTGCAACATCAAGTTTTTCAAAATTTTGCCTTCTTTATTATTGTTGGGCTTGTTGCTACTGTGACTGCAATAGCAAGACCAATTGATACATAATATCTCATGAACCAACAATCAACGAATCCTCCATGATTACACCGCTTCCGTCGACCTTCACATTGAGTTCACTAATGTTGGAGCGTATAGGGTTGAAGGTATATCGTAGGGATAAGAGACAAAAGGGTGTAGGGAGATTGAGAGAGAAAAGAAGATGAAAGAACACAAAGTGGTAGTGCATCTCAATGTGTTTTGTCCTAGAATGGAACACTGGATTCCTAGCTAGCTATATGCTGCTCATGTTATCATAGTGAATGACAACTAAACCATCTCCCTCCACATCCAAATCACCCAATAACTTTAATAGCCATACCACCTCACATGTTGCCATAGTAGCACCTCTATACTCAACCTCTGTACTCGATAAAGCAACTGTAGGTTGCTTTTTACTGCTCCATGTAGCTGCTGCACTACCAAGGGAAAACATGAATCCGCTACTAGATCTTCTATTTGACATGCTACCATCCCAATTTGTATCTGTGTATCCAAACACCTATACATCCTTACCTACCTCATAAAAAAGTCCATAATGTGAAGTGGACTTCATATACCTCAATATGCATCTAATTGCATCCAAATGAGGCTTTTCTAGCATCTGCATAAACTGACTAACAATAACATCATAATCAACCAGTGCTGCATAACTGACTATACTAATCAACTGGTGCTATAACTATGCTAGATGTAGGTAGGTGCAACAAACTAAATATAATAAGTGATAAGTCAGTGGCCATGTGAGGATCATAATGACCACCAACGTGTTGTGTAGATGTGTGGACCCATCTAGCTAGGCGGTCCATGATCAATGTCTGCATGTGAGTGTTGAGCTTGCCATCTCAACATGGGACGATAGCCCAACACAAACTGAGACTATGGGTCAGTATACATACTAATAAATGAATAATATCTGCTAAACATAATCCACAAGCTGTAGTTAGCTATCATCTCCAAATCTCATGCATACATCAATCTATTGATGGAGGATGATAGGTGGCACTACTGTAGATAAGACATATAAATAAGAATACAAAAATCCGTATAAATATCCTCTATGGACCTTCATAAGCACTTCATCCTTGTAATTATAGTTTTATTACAAAAGCAAAACATGGTATAGATGCAATCCCAAATCCAAGGAAAACTCTATCTTTGTTGTCTATACTTTGGCTACCAAAGGTAGAGATTAAGAATCAAGGGGATAGAACTCAAAAGAAGCCCTATTTGAGCATCAAATCTCCATTTTCAGCTTGTTGTCCTGTTTTTGATTGTTATTCACAGCCCAAAATAGTCCACATGAAGAGCATAAACCCATCATCAAAACTCCTCTTTGATGTTCAGGGAAGGTTCTCCTAATATTCAGGACCAAGAATATAGTGAGAGATCACCTCAAAGACCCTACAAGAGATGAAGATCTTCTAGGAGAGATTGTTGCCTTATCTTCTCTTATTTTCCATGTTTCAAAACAATCCCAAAATACACTCCTCTCTCCTCTCCCATGCATGAGCCTCTAGCCCACTTACTTTCTTTGGCTCTTTCCCCCACCTTTCACTAATTGATCTGATGCATCGAGGATAGAAGATGATTGCAATGAGAGCTCAGATATTGAGAAAAATATGCTTGGTTACATAGGGATTTAAGCAATCATGTGGGGTTTATATCTTCTGATTAACATATATATAAATTGATTTTTAACATTTGATGCACAACCCTTAACATTCCATGTGTAAAATTTCAATTTTGCTGATAGTGTCAATTGATCACTATAGGAGATGGTTTGACCAACAACTCATGATTTTTGAAGAGAGCAAAGAAACTCTAATCCACCAAGAGGATCCTTGCCAGTTGTTTGATTGACAATCTCTTACTAGTATTTTTGTTGCTAGCCTTCCCACCATTAGACTTGGGGTCGTAACATTCTCCTTATCAACTTTGCTTGCATGCATGCTGGTTTGCTTGCTCTGATTCTTATTGGCTTGCGAGGGGCTTTGGTCACTAAGGTGATGGTTTCTTGGTTGGTTCCTTTAATTTGGGCCTCTTGTGGGCAAGCTCTTTTGGATGAACCTCTTTCTTTGAGGGATCCTCCATCTCTTGCCCAATGGTCTTGTTGGCTTGGCCCCACCATCTCCCTAAGCTTTAGAGCCTTCAGCCACATGTGTGGCTAGAGTGCATGTAGCCTTCGATGGACAATTTCTAGCAAAGTGACCATTGTTTTTTCATAGATAACATGCATTAGGAAGTGCCAAAATTTTAATATTGAGAACCATTTCCATATCCCCGTTGATTTGAAGCTAGAGGAACTGTGGTGGCTCATTCCTCTTGTCCTAGAGGACACATGTGCAACCAGTAGACTTGAGCAATCCCCATGTGGTAGCTAGTCTGGGGGCATACGCAACTTTGTCTAGGGTGCTTCTTCCATTAGCTAGGGAGGCATGTCGCAAAACTCAACCCATAATGGGCATTCATGTGTGATGACACCGTCAAGGGAAAAAGAGGACGAATGTGGGAGGGCATACACCAGGTTGCCTTGATATCCAATTGCAAAAGCTAAGAACCAATCTTACTCAGCTTTCGATCCCAAGACCACCATGTAAAAACCTATGCCACAACCAACCTAAAATGAAGCAAGTTGATCTTACCTTGATAGGTTGTTTCGAACCATTTGGAAAAGTCTTCCTCCACAGGAGGCCTTCCTATAAAATAAAAATAAAGCCCACTAGCCAATTGAGCCACATACCATTGTCAAACCCTATTAAGCACCAATGAGACCGACGCTTTGTGTACCCTTGCTCCCTCCTACACCTTTGCCTTACATGCTTCATTGTGATGCTATTGGTGGTCCTTCCTTAGATAGTAGTCTATCTCGGCCATGTCAAAGTTGTAAAATATTACACGGCGCAGCGAACAGAATCTGAGAAAGAGATAGAGAGTACACAACAGATAAGAGGAGAATCAGTAAAATTCTTTAACTCCAAACAACTGATACAAAGATGGCTCTGTCCACCCGTGCGCTTCCAATGAATGAAGCTTAGATGGCGATCTAGACAGAAGATAGGTGAAGAGCTTAAGGCTAGCTGGAACAACAACTCTGACTGGGTGAAAGATGAGTGTGAGATGGCTGCGAAGGGGTTTAGCTTTTATAGCCCGCGAAGGTCGTTAGGTCGGCCTGCTGACCGACCTACCATATGAGCCTCCACTAGTCGGCCAGGGAATATTCCAGGGAATATTCCCTTTACCATCGGGTCGGGGGCGCTGCCCCCGGACCCCCGCCAGGGGGGCCGCTGCCCCCGGACCCCCGCCAGGGGGGCCGCTGGCCCCCCTGGGACCCCCCAGCCAGGGGCCGCTTCCGCGGCCCCCGGACCCCACAATAGGGGCCCCTTTTAACTCCCTTACCACGCAACTCAATGCAATGTGCCTCGAGTTGCTACCAGCATAACCACTCCGTCTAACCCAAAGATTAGACCCACAACAGTCACCTTTTTGCCATCCGGTCACATAGACCTCATCTGATATACAAGTCAGGACTCAACCAATGTCCGGGCTCACATTTGGCTTCTCCTCATAATGGGGGCCTTACAACTTTGAGCACCATGGATCATTGGTAGCACCTAATGAGGGTGGGGCATTGATCATATCTAACACCCCCCCTCAATGTCCACCCATAGGTGAACTATCTCCTCGGCCCAATGCCGAGTCTCTGAAGATGAACTTGAAGCAGATCCTTCGTAAGTGCTTTGGTGAAGATATCTGCTCCATTCTCCTCTGTTGGACAGTAGACCAATTCCACTATCCCATCCTCCATCAAATCACGCACATAGTGATACTGGATCTCTATATGTTTGGTGCGTGCATGAAACACTGGATTTTTGGCAATGGCGATGCAACTCTGATTGTCACATCTCAGCACAGTTGGTTCTTCATCCTGCACTCCCATATGCCATAGAATCCTTCTCAACCATACGGCCTCACATGCAGCAAAACAAGCTGCCTTGTACTCTGCTTCGGTAGAAGACAATGCCACTGTTGGTTGCTTCTTACTAATCCAAGAGAAAATTCCTGAACCCAAAGAGAAACAATAACCAGAAACTGACTTCCTGGAATCAATGTCTCCTGCCCAATCTGAGTCACAGTTCCCCACAAGAGAAGTTCCGAAACTGTATGTGATACCATAGTCAAGAGTTTTCTTCAAGTATCTGAGCACCCGCATCCCAGCCTTCCAATGACTCTCATGAGGTTTGTTTGAGAACCTGCTCAAAACACCAACAGCAAAACTGATATCTGGTCTGGTGTTACACAAGTAGATTAGACTGCCGACCAACCTCCTATACCTCCCAATGTCTGCTAGTGCTGATGTATCCTCAACGGATAACTTTACATTCACCTCCATAGGTGTAGCTATCTCCTTGCACTCGGTCATGCCAAATGCCTTCAAGATCTCCCATGCATACTTCTTCTGAGAGATGAAGATCTTTCCTGGCTCTTGCCAGACTTCAATCCCCAAACAATAGTGCAGCAAGCCCAAGTCTGTCATTTCAAACTCAAAACTCAAAGCCTTTCGAGTTTGGTTGATCATATCTTCATAGTCACCTGTAATAAGAAGGTCGTCCACATATAGGACAATCACTACAGACTTTTTACCATCCCTGTAAACATACAAGTTAGCATCTGAGGCACATCTTTTGAAGTTTAGGTTTAAAAAGAACCTATCTATCCGCTGGTACCATGCTCTGGGGGCTTGTTTCAGCCCATACAATGCCTTCTTCAGTTTACACACTTTGTTCTCAGAATGGGGGGCCTCAAACCCTGGTGGCTGAGCCACGTACACCTCCTCCTTGAGGTCACCATTTAAGAACGCTGACTTAACATCCATTTGGTACACTGGCCACTTCTTGTGGGCAGCCACTGCAAGTACCGTGCGAATAGTGGTCATTCTGGCAGTTGGGGCAAATGACTCTTGAAAATCAAACCCTTCAACTTGTGAAAATCCTTGGGCAACCAGTCTAGCTTTGTACTTTTCTAAGGTACCATCAGCCTTGTACTTTACCTTCCAGATCCACTTGGTGCCAATAATCTTCCGCTTTGCTGGCCGATCCACTAGCTCCCAAGTGTCATTCTTCATTATGCTGTCATACTCCGCCTGCATAGCAGCCTTCCATGATGGATCTGCAAGTGCTTCTTCTAAGTCAGTTGGCTCCTTTACTTCTCTCATAATCTCAACCATCAAGGCCATGTTGACTATGTGAGCAGAAGCCCTCCTTTGCTCCTCTATTCTCTGAGACCTCCTTGGTCCGTCTGCCTTCTCCTCAACAGATGCAGGCATAGGATTATTGTGGTCATAGAGCTGCTTCACCCAGCGCGGCAATGGCTTTTCCGGTGGGGTGATGTCAGGTTGGTGAACTTTTTCCTCATCATCTGAAGATGATGCTTCCTCCTCCTTAAGGATAGGGATAGCTCTCGGGACAGGTTCATAGTGGACTACTTCTTCGCTTGATGATAAAGTGGAAGACCTTGCCTTCTCCTCCTCCACTGTATGCGGATCCTCCTTGAACACCACATCACGGCTCGCGATGATCTTCTTTGCCTCTTGGTCATATAACTTGTAAGCCTTCTGCTCATCACTATAACCCAAGAAGATACATTTTCTGCTTTTTGGTTGTAACTTGTTTCTCTTCTCATCTGGAACATGTGCATAACATTCACATCCAAAAATTCTGAAATGTGAAACAGATGGTTTCTTACCAGTGTAAGCCTCATGAGGTGTTTTTCCCTTGAGAGCCTTTGTGTAGCTCCGATTTAGAATGTAGACTGCAGTATTAACAGCTTCAGCCCAAAAATGGTTAGGCAATCCCTTGCCCTTTAGCATGCATCTTGCCATCTCCACAATGGTACGATTCCTGCGTTCCACAACACCATTCTGCTGAGGTGTGTGAGGCGTCGTCAATTGACGCTTGATCCCTTTGCTCTTGCAAAAGCCTTCAAACTCCTTTGAGTTGAACTCACCACCACCATCTGTTCTAAATTTCTTCACACTTTTCCCTGTTTCATTCTCAACAAGTATTAGCCATTCTTTAAACTTACCAAAAGCTTGAGCCTTATCACGAAGGAAGTACACCCACATCTTCCTACTGTAGTCGTCGACAATCAACATAAAATAAGAAGATCCCCCCAAGGCCTGTGTAGGCATCTTACCACACAAGTCAGCATGCACCAACTCTAGAGGAGCATGTGCTCTATTCTTGCTTTCTTGTGGAAATGCCTTTCTCTGTTGCTTGCCCATCATACAAGCTTCACATGGTTCCTTCAATTCAGTTATTGTAGGTAGGTGAGCAACCATACCTTGCTTTTGCATCTCCTTCAATACTGCAAATCCGATGTGTCCAAACCTTTCATGCCAAAGCTTACTTGTGCCCACTCCAGCGGTGGCTGTAAGAGCACTTAGCTCATACAGGTTGTTCCTTCTTTCTCCTTTGCCAACAATTGTGCCAGCACTATCAATAATTTCTGCACCTGTCTTCTTGAACCTCACTTCATGACCAAGATCAGTTATGGCAGCAACTGATAAGAGATTTCTCCTGATTTCGGGAACATACAACACATTTGAAAGCTTTTTGACTTCACCATTTGCAGCAACAAAAGAAATAGTACCTGTGCCCGCAGCAGGGCATTTAGCATCATTTCCAACCGTCACAGTGATGGATTCTTGTAGAGGCTGCATAGAACTGTATAGACCTTTCTTGTTGGTCATGTGACGGGAGGCCCCACTATCCAACACCCAAGAGTCAGTGGTAGATTCTTCTTGCGCCGAGGAGCACACTTCCTCAATGGTCGCCATGAATAATTCCAACTCTGCTTCAGCCGTATTGGCTGTCTCTTTCCCTTTAGTTTTAAGGGTACCATTCTTTTCATCTGCCTTCTTGACACGACAATCTGCAATCGCATGTCCTTTCTTCTTACAGTAGAAGCACTCTCCTTGAAACTTCTTCTTGCCGCCCTTTTTCTTTTTGTCACCATCATTTTTGGTGGAGGAAACACCTTTGCCTTTTGCATTGGCAGAGAATGCAGCATCTCCATTGTTGCTTCCTTCTCGGGCTTTCAGCCTCAACTCCTCCTCCATTAATAATGCACAAAACTCCTCAAAAGTCAAAGCTTGAGGTCTCACCTGAGTATTAAGGGCAGTTACTAGTCCATCAAACTTTTGTGGACAAATCCGAAGACACCTCCGAGCTAGCTCTTCGCTAGTCTTTTGTATCCCAGCGCCAGCCATCTGGTCGTGCAGATTCTTAATCCGAGTGATGAATGCTTCAACCGTCTCTCCTTCAGCAAACTTCTCCGCTGCTAGTTGATTCTCCAAGTTTTGAATCCTTGTTTGGTTTCGTGTTTCATACTGACTCCTTAGTACATTCCAAGCCTCTGACGCTTTGGTTGTATGCTGAATCAGAGTCAAAACACTGTCAGAACAGCTTGTAACTAAGGCACACAATGCATCTGCATTCCTTCGTTTCCAAGCTCGTAGAAGATCTGCATTCGGAGGAATCATCACACTAGGATTTGATGGGTCGGGGGTAGGCTGTGGTTCTGCGTCAGTCCCCAGCACAGTCTCCAGAAGCTCATAAGAATCAAGGATAGTAGTAATTTTGAACTTCCACAAGGTGTAGTTTGTACCATCTAACTTGCCTTCGCTGAAGGTTGGTGGACGAATCCTCAGTGTTTGAATAGCCGGTACAGCAGCACCACCTCCTGCACCGCTTCCTGATGCGCCAGAACTGCTTCCCGGAGTCGACATCGTTTCTCTTTGCTGTTGAAGCCTTTGCCTCTTGCACTCTCTCCGATCTCTAGAGCCCCCTGGGCTCTGATACCATGTAAAATATTACACGGCGCAGCGAACAGAATCTGAGAAAGAGATAGAGAGTACACAACAGATAAGAGGAGAATCAGTAAAATTCTTTAACTCCAAACAACTGATACAAAGATGGCTCTGTCCACCCGTGCGCTTCCAATGAATGAAGCTTAGATGGCGATCTAGACAGAAGATAGGTGAAGAGCTTAAGGCTAGCTGGAACAACAACTCTGACTGGGTGAAAGATGAGTGTGAGATGGCTGCGAAGGGGTTTAGCTTTTATAGCCCGCGAAGGTCGTTAGGTCGGCCTGCTGACCGACCTACCATATGAGCCTCCACTAGTCGGCCAGGGAATATTCCAGGGAATATTCCCTTTACCATCGGGCCGGGGGCGCTGCCCCCGGACCCCCGCCAGGGGGGCCGCTGCCCCCGGACCCCCGCCAGGGGGGCCGCTGGCCCCCCTGGGACCCCCCAGCCAGGGGCCGCTTCCGCGGCCCCCGGACCCCACAATAGGGGCCCCTTTTAACTCCCTTACCACGCAACTCAATGCAATGTGCCTCGAGTTGCTACCAGCATAACCACTCCGTCTAACCCAAAGATTAGACCCACAACAGTCACCTTTTTGCCATCCGGTCACATAGACCTCATCTGATATACAAGTCAGGACTCAACCAATGTCCGGGCTCACATTTGGCTTCTCCTCATAATGGGGGCCTTACAACTTTGAGCACCATGGATCATTGGTAGCACCTAATGAGGGTGGGGCATTGATCATATCTAACAAAAGTCATTACACTAAAGGGCAAGCTTGTAGTCCCGTAGAGATGATCGGGTCTCCTCTTGCATGTCTTCCACCCTCTAGTGTTTACCCTGTGATGCAAGCATGCATGCATGTGTGCCAAGTGGCTCAGTAGCATAGTGTAAATGCGCTACCATGTTTAGGCCATGAATGCTTGGTAAGTGTGTTAAAATTCTGAAGTTAATGCCACAATAGGCTCCATGTTGCACCACGTTTCACTCCTTTGCACACTTTCAATTTTGTTTTTTGAGTAGGTTCTACTTGCTTGAGAACATCAAAGCAAAGATCAAATGAACACATATATAGAAAATCATCCCCACATGATAAGAAGTCAAGCCTAACTCTTAGTCCATGTATTGTGAGATCTCCCCATCATGTTTATTTGTCTTGTGAGATCTCTCCATCATTTTGAGAGGACCTCTCTCTCTCTCTCTCTCTCTCTCTCTCTCTCTCCATGCCTCCTTGAACTCTTTTTTCAATGTGAATGAACTAACTCGTTCTTTAGTCAATAGCTAGTGGCATGCTCTCCGCAATGGAACAAGCCATGGCCTATCATTTGTCATTGGCTCCTTATTGTGGCATTGATTTTAGTGAGATGATTATGGTTGAGTTTGGTTATAGTGATTATGGTTTATGAGACCAGACATGGCCTATCCTTTGTCATTGGCTCCTAATCATGGCATTGGCTTTATTGATTATGGTTGAGTCTGGTTATAATGATTATGGTTCATGAGATTAGACATGGCCTATCTTCTACCATTGGCCCTAATTGTGGCATTAATAGAGTTTCAGTGAGAGGATTAGTCTCTATGATATCTTAATCTATTTAGGCTTGACAAAAAATAAGCAATGAAGCTCTTTCTCACACTTTAACTAAGCACCCAATTCTTCTATTTATATTTGCATTGTGCATTTATTATTTTGAAAATTACTTCTACTTACTTCTTCTATTATGCCAAAATAGTGGAGTCACAATCATAGTTACATTTGAAGACACATTCAAAAGTGCCAACATGTGTATGCACTGGTCTTCACACACAACATGTATTGTATGAAAATGCAAGTGTTAGTAAATGAACATACACATCAATATCAATCTCCATACACATCACATACTAGCCATATGAGAGAGAGAGAGAGAGAGAGAGAGAGAGAGAGAGAGAGAGAGAGAGAGAGAGAGAGAGAGAGAGAGAGAGAGAGAGAGAGAGAGAGAGAGAGAGAGAGAGAGAAAGAAAGTTATATTAACGTCTTCTAAAGACCAAAACTGGCCTATGAGACAAACTGTGATACAACTGATGAGGTCCAGCTATCCAAAATAAAAGTGTTGAATGAAAAGCTAAAAACTGGAAACTGAAAATACGGTGCTGTGAGTGTGATAAGTGTCGTGTATGTGTATGTGCGTATGTAGCTCTGGTACCCCAGATAATGGCTACAAAAGGGGAACAAATGTCGGCTGTGATAGGGGAACAACTGTCGGCTGTGATAAAGTGGTGCGATGTGTATATGTAACAGATGCAGGGAGATATACTATCCTGGGATGTAGTAGCAGTCGTCAAAGTCGCTAATAGCAGGTGATCCCTCCTGGATGCAGGATGTGGTACATCGGCGGTGCAGAAAGAGCAAACTGGAGATCTGAGATCCAATGTGTCGAGTGTCGAGTGTTGAGAGAGAGAGAGAGAGAGAGAGAGAGAGAGAGAGAGAGAGAGAGAGAGAGAGAGAGAGAGAGAGAGAGAGAGAGCTCATAAGAGACATGTTGTGCTGCTATACCTGTGCTTTATGTATGCTTGTGTAAAGTCAAGCAAGTCTCATTAAACTAGTGACACCATTCAAGATAATGCAATAAGATATGCATAGTGTTTATTTGTTTTTGACCCTCTAACTTATCTTGAAAACATACTCCCATGGATGCTTACCTCCTTTGCATGCTTTAGCATGCACTACCCAATGGGCCTCACATGATTATTTTTCCTCTATCACCTCAAGGGTTGCTTGGGCATGCCCTATTCCTAGGCTTTGCTTGACTCTACATCCTCTACCACCTTAGCCTCCAAGAGCGCAACCTCTCTCTCCAAGAGCTACTCTTTGTCCTTCACCTCAATTGTACTAGTGGCCTCCCCATGTACATCCACTTGCATTGCATTATGTAGAGCATTTAGAAGCATGAAATTGTAAGATTATCATATGTCTATGAAATGAGGATTATCCCATGTGATATTTGGTATATGCAAGGATGTCATGAGTGTAGTTGAAATTTCAACTAATTGTACTTTCATTTTAGATAAAGGGCAACCCCATCAAAACATTACAAGGATTTACATTATAACCATTTTTAGAAGTCTACGAGATACCTTCAACACATGGCACCCTTTTCTCAATCTTCTTAACAAGGTCAGGCTCTCCCTTACAATCTTGCCAAAAACCAAATCAATCTTACGTTGAACTCATTTACCTACTGTAACCAAGTTCATGTTTGCCCATATTTCCTTTTGTGATGACTTTGATGATATTCCACACTCTTAAGGTTTCCTAATCTATTCTCCCCTGATCCCCAAAAAGCATTGTCTTGAGCCTAATGTTGGAATTTAGGCAAGAGCCCAAAACCCATGCTTTAACCCTCTTCCACATAGCGTGTGCTATAAGACAATATCATAATACATGACGTATGGTCTCTTTTACCTTGAGACACATATCACACCGTTGATGGATCTTCTTAAACTTCCCTAACATGTTATTGGTACTAATTTTTAAAGAGGAAATCTTCCACAATGGCAAGTTGAGTTTGTTGAAAGGGTTGTTATCCCAAACCTTCTTGATCTTGGTTCTTCATGCTTTCCAATGCTCTTGAGGGAGTGAATCTTCCATTCTACATGCACTTTGAGAAAGTTGTCATCCTTTCTCACCTCAAAATCTATTCTTCCTTTGGATAAAATAGACTTTTTGTTTTTGCTAGTTTGCAATAACTTAATCAGGTTACATCCTGTGTGGACCTTGGTCATTGGCCACACTTCTTTTTTCCTCATGAAATAGTCCCTCAACCACTTAGTTTGAAGTTCCTTGTAGCCTATTAAATCTCCATGAACTTACATGTTTGATGGTCCCATAGGTCCCACCATCTATTGAGACCATTCTTAGACAATGCTCCACATTTTTGCCAATTTTTCTTGGCAAGGGTATTACAATCCTCCTTGGCAAAGGGGGAGCGCCACGAGTGTTGACTCAAAGAGGGGTCCTCTCTTCTATTCTCCTTCTCTGGCCATTTCAACCCTTTGACCATAAGTTTCCATGCATGCAACAATGCATTGGTTGCCTCAAACTTTTTTTAATCTTGAAATCAATCTCAACAAATACTACATCTTCCCATTCAAGTACATTCCATGAACCAATGGGTGCCTCAGCTTGCTTAATCTAATGGGTTTTTATTCTTGCCCATGGAAGATTATAGTTCATCCTACCCAATAGTTTGAATAGAAATCTACCTAATTTGTCTCTCAACTTGTCCAATCCCAAGCCTCCTTGGGCTCTAGAGTCACAGACTAATCACCAAGCTATAGAATACCAATTTGAGTTATTAGCATATCTACCTAATTTGTCCCTTAACTTTGTCAAATCCCAATCCTCCTTGGGCCCTAAAGTCATAGACTAGTCCCATTTGAATTATTAGCACAACCCCAAATAAAATCTCTAGCCTTTCGCTCCAATGCTTCCCAACAGGCTTTGGAAAATACATTCATTGATGCAACAAATGCAGTTGTAGGATTAACCATTGCATTCAACAAGGTTATTCTTCTACTTAGCCCAATAGACATATTTTGAAACTTGCAATCTTGGCATTTAGCTTAGTGAGCAGCCATTCAAATTTCTATTTTGAGTGACACCCACCCTAAAGCAGACAACCCAAGTACCTAAATTTTCCTTTGGTTTATATATCTGGAAACCATAGTTGTTCATCAAGTCTTCGTTGGCATTGTCAAGTGTCACCCTAGTATGATAAATTTAATCTTGAGTGCAATTGCCTTTGCAATTATCTTGCAGCATACATTCAACTTAGTGAGTGGCCTCCATTGAGAGATGGCCATCTTGTCTCCATAGACTTTGGTATTAAGTTAATTAGCCCATGGTTGACTGATTTTGGGAGAAAGCCAACATGCCTCAAGTGCTTGGCATAGGCACAAATGTATTGGCCAACAGACATTGCATATTCCCTATAGAGTTCAAGTGGCAGTCCATTAGGTCCATGTGTCTTCCCAACTTTCATTTTCTTTAATACAAACTCCAACTCCTCCATAGAGATTGGCCTTGCTAATAGTGCTGCAATATTTGTTGTTACCCTTTCTATACAAGGTGTAAGTAGCTTGTTTAGTGCCTCATCATAGCCTTCTATATCTATCAGTTACTACCAACTATGGTTGAAAGATGATCCACAAAGGCCTTTGAGATAGAGAGGTCATCTTTGTGGATATTGCATTCTTCATCTTGTATGGCAATTATGGTTTCCCTTTTTCTTTTGACCTACAAGGATTGGAAAAAATAAGGATGGTCAAATTCCCCCTCTTCCTCAAATTTGGCCCTCAATTGGACTTTGATACCATAGACTCTGTATTTTTCCCTAGCCTTAAGAAAATCGTGAAGCCACATCAATATTTCGTGAGATATACACTATTCACGACGTGTTATGTGTTTGTTGAGCATTTTAATATTAAAAAATACCTTAGAATTTCAAAGGTTTGGGGTCATCTTACATGTGCTATGCAGGATAGGATAGGTCCTAGGTTCATGAAATCCTACAATTACAATATAAGTATAGACAAGTATAGATAGTTCAAGTATAGATGTGTTTAGTGAGCATTTTGATATTTAGAGATACCTTAAAATTTTAAACCCCCACGCCTAGGTTCGTGAAATCTTACAATTATAATAGAGTATAATATAGCCTAGACAAGTATAGATCATACAAGTTCAGCCGTGTTTATCGAGCATGGCTAGAGACGTGTGCGCATACCTAGTCAAATCACTTGCCCAATGTCTAAGGCGTGGGGGCTGTCTTATGACCTGCTCCAAACGCAGGACTACACGGGCAACGCAAGAAGAGATCTTCTGCTGCTGGTAATACGAACTCCATGGATACCCCCAATAACACATCTCCGTGCAAAGAGAGAATGAATGCAAATGCACTATACATGCAACAATGCATATGCGCTTGGCAGAAGGAAGAAGCAGTTCATCTCACAGCTGAAAGGAGGCTTCCATGTCCGTCTAGTACGCGCAGAAACCTGTCGAAGAAGAATGAAAGAAAAGAATTTTGTTGAGCTTGTGGTTTGAAGACGAACAAACGGGAGAGAATCCTTTACTAGAGAGAGAGAGAGATATTATTGTCTGACACTTGTTGAAGAAACAGAAGTAGAAACAGAAGAAGGAAGAAGAAGAAGAGATTGGTGCCTTGGAGTTTCAGACGAACAACGTGAGAGAATTCTTCCTTTTGAGAGAGACATAGATACACCTTCCTTCCAAGAGGGACATAGAGACACCTTCCGTTTTGAAACCTGTTGAAGAAGAAGAAGAAGAAGAAGAAGAAGAAGAAGAAGAAGAATAGAGCTCTGATTTCTGTCTGAAACCTGTTAAAGAAGAATTAGAAGGAGGAGGAGAGGAGAAGATCATCTTCCTTGTGCCTTTGCAGAGGGACGGACGCCGAAGAATTCTTACTTATGAGAAGAAAGAGCCAAGAGAGACGGAAATCCATTTCGAGGATAAGATTAATACGCGGACGAAAAAAAGTAAGACAAAAAAGAAGAGGCCAAGGATCTTTGATTCCTCGCTTTATAGTATAGTAATAGTAATAATAACAATAACAATACACACTGTACACCTGTGAGGCTATGGCGATTGTGAGGCGAGGGGGTTGCGGGTGCGACCTCCTCCCGTTCTCACATCTCCCGCCTTCCAAATCCGCACAGACAAGAAAACCAGCCTTCGTCCATGGCTTTCTTAAAGAGTTCCATCCTCAAAGGATCACCGCCGTTAGAAGTAGAAACTGCTGCAGTTTTGGAATAAGTTCAATGAGGCCCCCCGCCTCTTTTCACCACGTTGTTGCAGTGCTGTCTGCTGCTGACCAAGCTTGCGACTCCAGGTCTTGCTCTTGGAATACTTAATCATAGATTCATGTTCTCAGGTCTTCACAGCTTCTCGTTGTTCATGGCTTAATGGCGGCTTGCATCTTTAAGTACTACTCAGTTTATCTCTGGAATTGTTTATGCCCTTGTTTCTCTACTTTCAGACCAACAAGAAGTTCCAAACATCGAAATGAAATCGAATGAAATACTTTTTGTTGACATATACTTGTCAAGCATCAAGCAGAAACCTACAATGAAAAGAGTAATTAGAAGTTACACACTTGGGAAACTGATGCACCATTATCTCCCAAAGATTGGGAAATACTTTTACATCCAGTGAATCTTGTGAGCCTTGACATTGTTGCCAATGTATGCATCTCTATATACATGCTACCGGATGCCACATAATTCAGAATATACAGGCTTGTATTCGGTAACCATGCCAAATGAATTGGCACACCAGCTTTGGATCGTAATATTGACACAAAATAAATCGAATTGATATCATACTCATGTTTCTAACATTTATCTTGCCTTTAAAAAATATGCAGGTTTGAACTGGAGTTGACTGTGGGAAGTGAGATTATCCCACACCCGGAAAAGGTAACTGAGCAGCTAATGTTGCAATAACAGCATCTTTGTGCATTTTTGTATGCATTTGCATGTGAATACTAATGCTTGGCTTGCAGGTGGAAAAAGGTGGAGAAGATGCATTTTTTGTGAGCAATTACAATGGTGGTGTTCTTGGAATTGCTGATGGCGTTTCAGGGTATGGGCTTTGCTTAAGATTGAGTACAAAATTCTTGCAAGCTTGAACATTTCTCCATTGTCGTCCTTGTCAGTTTCTGAGGTGTATTTATCAGTCTGATGAATATGCTTCCATGAATTCCTTATTGTGTAATACATTGAATCACTATAGTTTTTGCCCTATTGTCTCTTTTTTCCGGGGAAAAAAAAGTGTGCCTTGATAGTCTTTGCTGTTCTGCTGCTTTCTGTTTTTACATATATTAATTATGAGAAATGCTATTGATCGTGTCAGCTGGGCGGAGGAAAATGTTGATCCTGCATTGTTTGCGCGTGAACTTATGGAGCATGCAGCGGCAGCTGTTGGGAATGAAGAGGTAAGGACTGCACTTGAGATTGATCATGTAAAAAGTGTTGAAGTAAAGGCATTACCAACACTAAATAGTTTCTGCTTCTTGGCATTTTGTGAAACTGGCCTGTTCACTGGGAAGGGCGGTAGTGTACAACCAAAATATATAAATGCTTTCACCCAATTTAACAGTCGCCCACTTTACTTGAACTTAAGGACATAGAATCAAGAAGACATATAGGAAGCTAGAATGCTCCTGTTGCCACACAGACACCCTGTTGGCCCCTAAGTTAGGCGCCTTGCGGTATTTCTTTATTTTTAAAAAGGAGAAAGTACAATGGGCTGTCTTTCACCTATTTTGGGTGAAATTTGACAGCATAACAGTACAATTACTGACCCAAAACAAGCAGACCAGGAGGGGAAACTCTGCCCAAGTCTGAAACTTCTGGTTGGAGTGCTGAATTGACCATTTTGGCCTGCTGTAATTACTGGTTCAGACCTGTTCTGAAACCTGTTTTTAGTTCATGCTGTTCCCTGCACTATTCAGCCCACTGTAATTACTGGTTCAGACCTGTTCTGACACCTATTCTCAGCTCATATTGTTCCCTGCACTGTCCTGCATCATCTGGGCCAAGTGCCCCTTGATTCTGACATCAATTGGGCTCTGAAATACCCTCTGAACAGTCCAGAATCAGTTTTGGTTTAGTGCTGTTTCAGACACTTGCTTGGTGAGGTTAACACCCTCACCTGCCCCTGCTGGGAATTGCAAACAACTGCTCCTATTCCTGAAGAAAAGAGGCTCTTGCCTCATGCAAAAACAGCATATCCCACACAGCTGTACATGAATTAGAAGAAAGGCCCTTGATTCTGTAGCATAACCATACTGTCAGGGAGAGAAAGAGAGAGAGTAGGAAGCAAGCTCAACCCTCTGTGTAGCATAGACAAGGTAGGCCAGCTCCCAAGAGCTCTCCATCTGCAGCAATCCATCTCTCTTTCACAAAACATGAGCCCCCCATGCATTGAAACTCGTTTTTGTGCCGCTCTCTCTCTCTCTTTTGGGAATTTATGCCCAAATTGTGACACATGGCATACATGTAACAATTTTCTTGTTTAAACCTTTCAGTCTAAAATTCTCCATTCTCGGTTCAAAATTTGACCTTGGCACAACCAGAGGATTAATCCTTGTACAAAAACGAAGATAATGATGCGAACAGATTCTGGGGTCCAAAAATAGTAACTACCTGAATTTTAGGAGTTGCTTCCATTGTATCCCCACTAGTCTTCTGACCATCTTTGCTGACTATGGCTGCATCCAAATTTACAATGTAGCTCAACTGAAAGTGAATTTCCACTAATGACCCCACATGGACTAATCTTTTGAAGATTTGTCCATCTTCACTTTGAACTAGTCTCTTCCAGGCTAGTTCTTCAACACACTTGTCCATACACACTTTCACAAGTCTCTTCCAGGCTTGTCAATCTACAGTGCCATCAGTCTCTTCCAGACTTGTACCGGACTTTAACTGTCCAGTCTTGACTCATTAGACATTCCTGTCCGTTTCACATACTGGCCATGCAACTCAGGCGTTTAGATTTCAAGAGGTATCCTTCCAAAAAGAAAAACCAAATAAAATATGTAATAAAGAAATCAACAAAAAGGTAATAGTTGTCACAGTCTTGTGACATTTTGTACTTTCGCTCTTGGTTGAATGACTTTCTGTTTAAAAAACCTAAACATGGCTTTGGCAACATTTGTGTAGGCTGAGACGCCCAATAGGCTGTGATCACACTGTTATCAACCCTGCACAGCTCATTATAGTATTGTGAAAGAAAAACTTTCTGATGTGAATACATTGAGATGTAACTTTGAGAGCAATTAGGGTGGTAGTGAACATTAAGGGTGCAAGACCACAACCATATGCTGTTTGCTAATGCAAGGAGTCAGTTTAAGAAATTGGATCTGAACAGTTGGAGTTAGACTTGAGGCATTTCCTATCATAGTTTTGCCCCAGGCATGAGCTGTACACGTCATTGCACACTATTGTTACTTGATGAAGATGGTGGTCACTGCTTACCTCTCTTGGAAAAGCTCTATCCATGCTGTTTGCCTTGCTGGAGTTGTTTTAGCCTTTGGGAAGTCTTGAAGCACAGCAGTAGAATGTAGAAGCATTATATGGGTAACATTTGCTTGCTTTGTGGAATATCGCATGCAACTAGTAGCATAAGTTATAGAGTGCACAATAATGAACAAGAGAGAGTTCTGAAATCAACAACATTACTTTCTAAGTTAGTTGTTATGGCGAAAGGAGAATAAAGAAATTTAGCACCTCTGAGCTAAAGTGTTTATATTTTTAAGGAAGGTCTCATTGCAGCTTATGCCATTAGAGTACCAGACAACACTTCAGATTCTCACTAGTATTAATTCAGTGTGCTGTGTATAATGCAACCAGTTGGTTTATTAGTAGCGGTAGGGTTACTAGCAGATGGGCCAAGGCAAAAAATGGTCCATCATAGAACATAAGGAAAATATAATTGATTAATGAGAATAAGGAAATTTAGCACCCATAATCTTAAAAGTATGTGTATGTTATGAGGAGGTCTTACCGCAGCTGGTGACAAGGACATACAGGTCATGGGCTGAAGCAATGGCCAACGTAGTTTATGCCCTACGGGTTGATGTTCTAGACTTCAATAGAGGCTATGAGATGAGGGAGTATGGACCTCCTCCCCATTAGGTGTGTGATACAATCTATGATACAGGGATTGAGGGACTTCTCGAGGATTGGCAACTATGGGATGGCTTGCGGGCGAACTTGGAGGAACCAAGCATACTTAGGAGAGCTTGTGTGTACTAATTACAGGTTGATGACTCATGCCATGTAGGATCGAGAGCCAACATCTGTGAAAGAGGCATTATAGTCTACCCATTGGTGGATGGCCATAGAGTACGAGTTGGAGGCTATTGAGCTAAACGGCAAAGAGGCAGAAGACGGAGAAGAGGGAGCAAACGAAATACCTGATAGGTCACCTCCTTGGCAGGACAAAGACTCCTCGGCATTGGATGGTGAGACACACTCATACTCATCCTCACTGATGAGGTTACCATCATCATCAAATGATGGCTCTCTAGGTGGTGGCTGTGTAGGCAAGGGGAGAATGTCATCATTAGGCACAGGATGTGAGCTACTAGAGCCTCGCCTTACATATGCCTGCAAGCCACTCGAACCACCCCTTCTCGATGATGGAGGGTGTCGAATGACCATGCCCCTACTACTACCTACTCGAACTCCTCGCCTACGAGCACGCTGATTGCGAGTGTCACGAGTATTGCTGCTATAAGCTCTCTATAGAGCTCTACAAAAATCATCTCCTCCTCGTCCACCTCCTAATGAAAACTCGGAAGAGTGTCGCTCGTCAACTTGAATGTATCAACATTCACCTACACAATGCAGTGATGCACGTAAGATTGATCATTATAAATGCTAAAGTCTGAATTGTAAAGTATAAACTTCAAAGTTTAAAGCTTAAAACAACAAATTTTAAATGTTATGGTTAAGTGTTTAAACTTTACCTACTTCGGACTACCCATGCTCATCATAGCCCTCATCATGTGTAAGTTAGTGCGGTAATAGACTAGCCGCTCTAACTATCGTGTGCTAAGCTGATTGCAAATCTTCGTGTGAATGAGAGAATAGGCACTCCAGTTTCTCTCACATGCACCCGAATTGCAATCCTGGGCATGACCCTCATGGCTAAGGGTTGAAGGGTCTCCAATGCGTATCCAAAGTTTTGCTACCAAAATTAAGGCTTCACAAGTGACTCTCTCCTCCAACAAGTGGGAGAAGTAAAAGCCACATGCCCTCTCTAATCTGCATAGTATCCTAGCTCCTCTAGCATTGCATTGTGGTCATCCACAAGGGTCACACGAGTCAAATAAGCAAGCTGGTCCTAATGGAACTCTCTATCATCCATGACTGCCGGTGACTTGTAGGTTGGATGTACCAATGCGGCAAAACCATGGATGGGCTTATGCATCTATGCTCATCTCCTCTTTGCTATCTCTAAAACATGTGCACACTGTCTCTGTGATCACTGTACAAGCACGTGCCTTCACCAATGCCGCTCTAAAAAAGTGAATGAGAAGGCCCATGGTAGACTCCTCGCAATCACTCGTACGTAACACCCTATAAAAGGGAGTCACGACAATGACAATGGCATGGAATTTTTGCCAAAAGTGCTCATTAAGGCACAAGTGCTGCATGGCTTTGGCCTCCTCTATCTCATGCTTATCCCACTCATTCCATAGAGCGGACACCACTGTCTAGACCGCACCTCATAAAGGCACTCCAGCAATAATCACATGTAAGCAAAGCGAGTTGAAGAAGGCTTCTTCAACTCCAGTGTGCTATGCTCATGATACATTGCAAGCACCTTTACCTTTACCGTGAAAAATGTGACAATTGATGTAGCTTTGTGAATCACCCGCTTCACCCACTTGAGCTTCCCAATGTCCTCCATGAGCAAGTTCAAACAATGACTTGCACATGGAGTCCACACAATTGTAGGAAACTCGGCCTCAAGCAAATGGCCCATGCGCCGACAATTCAATGCGTTGTCGGTAACAACTTGCACCACATTTGAGGGGCCCACCTACAACCACAATTTACAAATTAGAAAAGTATACTAACAATACTTGGAGGTTAGAGAGAGAAAGAGAGTTAAAACTTGAGCCTTTCAAATTTCAAGTTTCAACTTTCAAGATTCAATAATGAAGAGAGATGGGGGTTGGGGGCCTTGCGGCCCGGGGGGAAAGAGAGAATCGAGATAGATACTAGAGAGAAATTAGAATAGGGAGATAGATAGTTATGCATAAATCAATTATCATAATGAAAGAAAGTGAAACAAATTTAAAAGGCAATGTATACCGCAATGATAGCTTGTTGAATGTAGCGGTAGATGAATGCGCCCGCCATTTTTCTCCCTCTCCTACCGGTATCTACGGCCCGTAAAAAGTAAGTGCAAGTGGACATGAGATGAGTATGTTGATGATGCCTCGTTTCTTACGATCACTTCATCTATCGGTGAGAATGAAGCAACCATATTTTATCTATGCGGCTTGAATAGGATCAAGGGCTTTATCAATCCTCTTCTCTTTATCAATCTTTTTTGTCCTCATGTCATTGTATGTAACACTGGTCCATCTTTCAATATGGATCCACATTAGCAATGGCTTTTACCATCTTCTATTGCTCTTGCTTTAGGACATTGAATGCAAGGTTGCACTCAATCACCGTGCGTACAATTTCAATATCTACAAGTCGTTGCCGTTGCCTTTCTCTAAGAAAGGCAACCGATCCACACACATGACCGGGAGCTTGAGAGAGAGGATTCTCTCTCCGGCACCGCATGAGCCTCCACTCTTTGTCTTTTACTGGAGTCGGATACGGATGTGGAGCCCCCACCACCAATAGTAGAGGCCTCTCCCGCATTGGTTGAAGGTACGCCCACATTTGATACTTCCTCGTTAGTAGGCATAGGAGTTGATGTCGATAAGCCACTTCCTCCTCCTCTTGTGGATCCCCCTCTCATCTTGGCGAGAATCTCCTCCACGATGTTTTGAGGGATCTCCTTGCATGGAGCAAGTTGCCCCCCCATCTTGGAGAAGCCGAGTTGCACCACTTGTATAGCGCTTCCTGTAATACTTGTATGTCCAATGGCAGAAGTTGGACTTCTTTGTATCCCTCTCCACATGGATCGCATGTAAATTGAAGGCCTCGTGCTTCTCATGTGTCATGGTACCGATGAGGGATAAAGAGGCCACACAGAGAGAGAGAGAGAGAGAGAGAGAGAGAGAGAGAGAGAGAGAGAGAGAGTTGAGTCTCGACTCTTGAAACTTGAGTCTTGAAAGTTGAAAGGGAGGGACACTTGAGAGGCCTGAGGATTGGGGTAAAGTTGAAAGAGCAAGAGTGAGAGAGAGGGGATGGGAGATGAGAATGGCAAATGCTTTGATAGGGTGCGGGATAGAGGGGATAGGAGATAAGATTTGAGAATGGCAAATGCTTCGATAGGATGCGTGAAAGAGGGGATGGGAGATGAGATTCGAGAATGAAAAATCACAAGTCCATTCAAAAATCAAGATCCAAGAGAGGAAGATGAGAATGGTAAGTGCCTGCTGAATTAATGTGGAAGCATGGAGGAGAGGAGCACCTTTTGTAGATGAGAGAAGGGTCAAAGTTTAAACAGTCAAAGAGGGGTCAACGATCAAAGAGAGGACTGCTAGCTGGAAGGAATCCAAAGAGGGTTTTGGGGGGGTGGAGTGCATGGAAAAGGGGATGGGATGAGGTATCCAAGGCTTCCCACCATCCCAAAAGTGCCACGCAGGAAGGGGCAACACGCAGGAGTAAAGATGGGGGCACAAGGAACACGGGAGGCAGAATGTTGGACACATAGGTGAGGTGGCCCAAATAGGCGCAAAATATTGTATGAATCCGTATGAATATGTACCGTGTGGTACCGTACGGATCGTATGGTATAAACAGTACCGTATGTTGTACGGAGGCAACTATGCTAGTGATCTACCAAGACTACAAAGGCAATGGTATCTTACCAAGGGAGCCCAAGTGATCACCCCAAAGAGGCCATGGTATTGGACCAAGGGTACTTGTTGGCTGCCTATGGTCCTACCAAGTCCTGCAAAGGTGGATGGAATTAACAATGGACTTCTTTTTGTGTTTTTTTTCGGGTTGAGATTTTTTTTGAGGGCTTTATTTTAGTTTGTCACAAAATTTGTCATCGAGGGTTTGAAATTAGTGTTCGTTCCATTGAGTCATTGTGCCCTGTAGTACGGGAAATAAGGATGGATGGTCCCACTACCTTTATAAAACATGCAAAACAATCCCACACTACTATCGTAAGTGCTTAGGGAGTCCTAAGGGTGTATGTGTATCAATCATATGGAGAATATGTGGAGAGACAAGCATGACGAAGTGGGAACAAGCAAGACAAGCAAAGCCAACATGCAAGCATTGAGAAAAATTGCCTCAGGAGACTATCATATGCAATGCCACGAGTATGGTCCATCCAGAGTCGACTACTCTAAAGGTGATCGAAAAGGGATAAATGCGTACAGATGCATGTTTACATGAACAGAAAGCTAGTGTCCACGGGTAATACAAAGGAATATGTAAATTTCCATGCTTATACAGAATGTGATGTAATGGTGCCACTTGGATAGTGCCCTCACAAGGGAGTTGTTCACTTGCCCAAGCGCCCTTTTACAATCATGTCATCCTGGTAGTGCGGATGAAGTTATAAATGTCTATTATATACAATACAAAATAAATAAATGTTTGAAAGTGAAAAACTGTAAGCATCATCACTATCACTATCAACAGTAGAAAACTACCCTATCTCAAATTGGAAGGAGAAGGAAGAGGGAACCACCCTCTTCGTGTCAATTTGGAAAAGTAGAGGAGGGTGTATCCAAGCTGATCTAAGGTAGAAGATACTGAAGAATCGGCTTGTTGAGCACCTTAGTAAAAATATTTACAAAATTATTACTAGACGGTATAAACTCTAGGCGAATAGCACTTGGGCCAACTTGCTCTTTGGTAAAGTGGAAGTGAATTGCCAAGTGTCGTATTTGAGATGTGATGATCGGATTTCCTACGAGAGCAATGACACTTTGATTGTCGCAGTAGACAATTATAGGCGTCGTATAAGGAAATTGAATTGTGGCCAGTTAGTTTCTCAGATGGATGGCCTTTGTGACACCATTGAAAAGAGCCTGATACTCTATCTTGGCCGTGGAAGCCGCCATCGTCTCTTGCTTACGGCTAGCCCAAGAGACGGTGCCGTACCCAAGGTGTAGAGATAGCCACCATGGGAACACCACGTGTCAGGATCTTCCACCTAGTCAGAATCAGTGTACCCCTGCAAGTATAAACCATGACCATAAGTTAGTTTAGTCCATAATTATAGGTACACCTTAAGTATCTCAACACATGAAGACAAGCAATCCAATGAGACATTCTAGGTGCTCTAAAATATTGACTAGCAAACTAACCGAGTATGCAAGATTTGGTCTAGTATGAATTAACCAAAGTAGTTTCCCTACAATAGAACAATAAGTGTGAGTGTCAAAAGACCGATCCAAGGTATCCTTATGTAGATGGACAACGGGATCAAGAGGTGTGGCCACAAGCCGTGTCTGATTAGTGCAATACTATTCCACTAGTTGTAGGACGTACTTCTGCTGCAACAGAAATATACTCCCCTTAGATTGAATAATCTCCATCCCTAAGAAATAAGATAACAAACCTAAGTCATTCATCTTGAATGTAGTGCAAAGCTTTGCCTTGATTTTTGCTATAGCCACAAAATTTAAGCCAGTGAGAAGTATATCATCAAGATATAGCACGATATAGTTGACACCCATGCTAGTGGTGCGCACATAAAAATTTGGATCATAGGGGGTAGAATGGTATCCATGAGTCCGTAAGAACTTGTTCATCCTATGGTACCAAGACCTAGGCACTTGCTTGAGTCCATAACGAGCTTTCTGTAAGCGAAATACCTTGTCATTCCGGTCATCAGAAGAAAATCCAGGAGGTTGCTGCATATAGACTTCTTGAAAATAACCATTTAGAAAGGCACTTTTGATGTCCATTTGATAGATTGAGCAACCGTGGTGAGCGGCGAGCGCAACCAATAGACGAAATGATATCAATCGAGCAGTAGGTGTGAAGGTTTCTTCATAGTCAATGTTGTGCTTTTTCTTGAAACCTTGTACAACAAGGTGAGCCTTGTATTTGTCTAAAGTATTGTGAATTGGTTCTAAAAATCCACTCCGTCCCTATGATTGGCTTGTGACAAGGACGATCCACCAAGGTCCAAGTCCCATTTCGGTCGATACTATCCAGTTCCTTCTTCATTGCCTCACGCCATAGAGGGTTGTGGTGAGCCTCTTGCCAATTGTCTGGCTCGGAATGTGCAAAGTAATCAGATGTAAAAAAGGATGCATAGGGGCGAGCTGAGTAGGTCTTCTAGGGCTCTTTGGAGTGGAATCTAGTGGAAGGATCCTCGAATTCCGCATGGTTTGCTGGTACCAACGAGGTAACAGGTCTCGAGGAGGGGGCCTAAGAGAGCTGAAGTGTTTGTAGCAAGGTCAAGAGTGGATAGTAGACCTGGCTCAGAAGGCAAGATCTCATATGATGTAAAAGGAGATGGGGATGTAGAGTCCGAGGTAGAAAACTGCACGATGTTCCTCTCATCAAAGATGACATTCCTCCTAACGATCACCTTGTTTGTCTGAGGATTGAATGAATGATAGGCTTTCGCTTTGGAATAACATCCCCCAAAGATCAAGAGATCTATGGGAGGGGTGAGCTTTCCTATCTTGTCATCCAAAGTATGTATATAACCACAACTACCGAAGACTCTGAAGTGAGAAACAACAGGCCGAGAGTCAAAAAATGCCTTGTATGGAGTCTTTTTAGGAACTATTGCAGTCGGGCATTGGTTAAGGATGTACATTGTGGTGTTAACAACCTCAACCCAAAGGTGCTCAGGGAGCTCTGCTACGAACATCATAGAGCGTGCCATATTCATGATTGTCTAGTTCCTATGCTCTACGACTCCATTTTGGGCAAGGGAGTTGGTAGAGGTGAGCTGGCATGCAATGCCCTACTCCTGTAGAAATTCTGAGAACTCATGGGAGGGAAACTCATCACTTGAATCACTTCTCATGATACCCACACGACGTCGTTATGAACGAGTAGGACCCAAGCACTGAAATAAATGAAGGCATTTGATTTGTGCTTGAGGAAGTACATCCATATGTACCTAGAGAAATCATTCTTTATAAAAAAGAAGTACAACGCGCCATTCAAGGTGGCAGTGGATGTGGGACCACAAAGATCTATATGGATGAGCCTAAGGGATTCCTCAGCACGTGTGGTAGATTGCTGTCACTAGGTGGTGATACTTTTTCTAGTTGCTGTTGCTTTTTACCCCTAGAGTTCTCTTGGATTAAGCCGGGATCTTTGCATGGCTAGAAGAGGCAGCCATTGGGACAAATTGGACTAATAGTTTGTCTGAGCCTTGGGACCGGTTCCATATTGAATAGGCACTGAAGAATAGAATGCCAGTGGTTTGGGATTGTGTGCTTAGCCACTGGAGATGGTGCAGGACAATGAGCCTGGCCAAGACAGAAGATGCACATGTGAGAATGCTCACGGAATAAAAGTCACCGTAGCTGAGCCACATTACACTTTTTGACGTGGTTGCAATGATAAAAGTTTCTTAGAGCAACTTGAGGAATGTAGGGGTCACCATCCCTAAAATTTAGGGAGTTACTATTTTTGGACCCCAAAATCTATTCGTGTCATTATCTTCGTTTTTGCACGAGGATTAATTCTCTGGTTTGTGCCGAGGTCAAATTTTGCATCGATCATGGAGAATTTTAGACCGAAAGGTTTAAACGGGAAAATTATTACATGTTTGCCATGTGTCACAATTTGGGCACAAATTCCCAAAAGAGAGAGAGCATAAAAAAAACGTAATAGGCAGGGGGGGCAGATCTGAGCGTGAAGTTTTCAGGGGCTGAGGGCAGATTGTTGTAAGTACAACAGCTATGGAGAGTACTTCTTCGTCTTTGACTCATGTACGGAGGTAGAGCTTGCTCCCTCTAGTCAACCCTCTCTGGATTCTCAGAGGAAATGCTTTGCATGATGGGCTGATTCAATCGAATGTATAGTTCTGTGTTTTCTTTGCTCTTCTACTAAGGCAAGAGCCTCACTGTTCAGGTTTAGGAGCAGCTGATTGCTCCTCCAATGCAGGAACTAAAGAAAGTGTTGACCATGCCACACAATAGTAGGGTTTTCAGCTCTGATTTAGTGCTGTTTGTGGGACTATTATACTGCTTTAATGATGCCAGGGTCAAAGGATTTGTAGTCCATTTGGTATGGAACAGATCTGGAATGGAATAAGGTTGAGAATAGGTCAAGAAACAGGTGAAAAATAGTAAATATAGAGTTCTGCAAATTGCAATTCTACAATTGAATTATTGAGTTATGCTCACAAAAAGTGTTTTCCTACTTGGGATGTTGTTCTGGATATGCTGTACTGTCCTTATGCAGCTGAAATTTACTCAGAAAAGGACGTTGTTCTGGATATGCTTATCCAGCTGAAATTTACTCAGAAAAGATGAAAGCCAATTGTTCACAGGTTTTATACTTTGGAACATTTCATTTTTTGTAACTTTCCATCTTTTTATTGATAAAGAAATACTGAAAGGGGCGCCAGACTTTGGGGCCAATCTGGTGTTGAGCGAGGGACTAAGGTCTCTGTTTGTGTGTGTATGTGAAAAGACCAAGTATTAATTGAAGGGACTACTGCTTTATGTGAGTCATAGACCGGTTTCATGGTTCCATCCCTGGGATTTGAATTCTTTTTTGTAAGAATTTAAGCTCGGACAATTTTGGGTGAAAAGGCCATACACATAGGTTTTACAGAGATTATAGGTGAGAAAGACTACGAGATTTTTCTTTTCTTGGATAAAGTATTTGCTGGGTACAGGACTAGGAGATGGCAGACATGGACAAAGGCAAAGGAAAACTCCCTCATGAAGAAGAGAGTTCTTCTTCTGCTCATAGACACTGAAGAGAGTATTGGTGCACAGGTGTTAGTACCTTCTAGAATCGAGATTGAACAACAGGATGAGGAGCAAGAATAGGAGGACTTGTTTATAGCACAACTCCTCAGTATGGTTGGCTCTTTCCAACAGCTTGTAAAGAATCCTCGGATGCAAAAATTTTTGAAGTTACATAATGAGGATTCTCAGGCTGAGTCATCAGATCATACCATGAAGTGCTAAAAAAGGCAAACCTTTAATGTGTGTGAGCATGTGGAAAAGACACCAAACCTGGAGATAGGTCCAGTGCAATGAGAAGCACAAGCACAGGACCAAAGAGTGAATGGTCAAGGCAATAATGCACAGGTGGCACAACAGACTATTCCTCCTCAGTTTGCTACCTATCCTGGTTACTTTGGTGGTGGGTTAGTTTTTCAAGCAATGGCTAGATTACCCATTGGTTATCAGGGATACTTGCCCGGAGGGCCACCACGAATGATGCCTATTGAGGTAGTGAAGCCACTTTATACTAATATTGGTCTACTGCTCGGTTATCAAACTTTGCAGAGTCCTTATTTGATGCGTGGAGTACAAAATGCAGCGGCTGGTTTTTCTCAGCCTAGTGGGCATATGGCAGCTAAGACAGGTGAAATTAATGTTGATAATGCGCCTAAGGGACTCCCCTTTTTACAGCCACCTGCCTATGACAACTTGACACCAAAAAGTGCAAAGCCTAAAGACTATAAAGAGGGTGGTCAGGCATTAAAGTTTGAAGCCTTCAGTGGTATGCAAGACAAGTTGAAAGCTTTGACATTTATATAGCAGTTTGATGTAGCTTACAGTGCAGGGAATTTTACTAAGACTTCTAAGGTGCAGAAGGCTACAACTTATTTGAAAGGTAATGCTTTGCAGTGGTGGAACATATTGTTGATGCAAGGACATGCATCTGCCACTTGGGCCCACTTTAAATAGTTGTTTGCAGCTTCATGGTTAACTAACACATTTGAAGTAAATATCATGACTGCATGGCATACATTGGACGCAAAAAATTGTGCGGATTTAGAAGAGTACAAGAAGAAAATTTGGGAAGCACTTTTGCCAGTGAGTTCTTATAGGATAGTGTCCCTATTAGAAAAAATTGAAAAGTACTGTTGCGGCTTGCCCGAAACCATTAGGGATTATTGTACCAAGACAAGGGTTATAAATATGGTACAACTAATTGAAAATACTGGTGTGACAAATGCATTGTTGAAAGAAAAAGATAATAGCTTTAAAGGCATTGAAAAGAAGGATTCTCAGTTTAAGCAGGATTCTGGCAAGAAGAAGAAGCAATTTTCAGAAAAGACGAGCTTTACAAAGAAATCTTTTTGGAAGAAAAGTTTTCAGTAGCAGCCTTAGACTTCTTTTAAACATGGCAAAGGACAGAAGATGCCACTTTTTGGCAAATCATTTGAAAAAAGAAAGTCTTTAATGATGACTGGGAAATGCTTTATATGTGAACATCAATCTTTTAAAGATGCGGAGGATAAAGATGCACCAAGTAAAAAGAAGCTCAGTATTGGCTTAGTGCTTGATATGGTGGGAGATCAATCAGCTAATGATGCTACAGAATTGTGCAGAGCTTGGGGAAAGATCAGAGATTCTAGTGCTTATTTTCTTTGATCCTGGAGCTCGTATAAACTTTATCTCACCGGCATTGGTAGCTAAGCTAGGTATACGTCCCGAGGAAATGGGACTAGTTGGACAGGCTGATTTGGTATGCCCAATACATATTGAACCTGTCACCCCCATTCTTGGCAAACTCCGTACGCACATCCAGAGCTATGTGGACACAGAGGAGTTCCATATTATGCCTTTAGAGAGCTATGATGTTCTGTTAGGTGTTCCATGGTGCCACAGGAAGCATGCTATCTTGGATACTTACAACAAAACGATTACTCTTGTATATAGGAGCAAGACTCATGTGTTAGATGTGAAGCTTAAAGAAGAGTATGTCCCAGTTGTTTCTGCTTCTGCAATTACTTCTATAATGAAAAATCATGTTTTTGCGTACTTGGTTTTTGTTGGTGCACAGATCAGATGCCGTAAGCGTGCGTAGTGAGCGTCAGAAGGTCCCCAAGAACAAAAGAACTCTACTTTTTGCACACAAATCAATGTAGAAAGCATGCACGACATGAACAAGAGACCAATTGGGTGCAATCTTCCCCAATGCATTGTGTGAGCGCTCCACAAAGCATGTATTTTTTGTATTAATCATTTTCAAGCTCAAATAATAGCCCAAATTACAAAATAGCACGCTTTTGGCTTTTGAGTTTGCTTTAGTGCCAAATAGAAATAAAGCTAATGGGCGCCCAAGAAGTCAGGCGTATCCAAATACAATGTCCAAATACAAATATTTGAATCGTGCGCCCATGCGCATACAAAAATAATAAATAAATATCAAACGCCTTAATAAATAGGCGCGACAAAATATAGGCGCCATGCCCAAGGTATGCGCCCATCAAAATATAGATGATAACTCGAATACACGCTATTCTCCAATGCTTTCCACTGCCACTGCTGCTATCTCTACACATCAACTGAAGCATTCACAATCGTTAGTAAAATAATACAATTAAACCGACAAAAGTGAATACCTAGCAGTCTTCAACTAAATAAATCAATTGGTTAGAAATCAATCCTAACCTTAATTTATCACGAGCGCATACTCTAAACTCATAAACGTTTATTAATTTAAATATGTATTTTGCGGAATCACCCGCTATGGAATCACCCATGTACACACTAAATTAATGAAACGTCCGAAAAGGATAGGCATCCCTATCAACTTCTCGCACAAAGAATCCACTTTGTGTATGAGCCCCGATAATCAAAGTTTACGAAATCCATTGTAAAACCTCACGGAATCCATCGTGGCACGGTATCCACCGTGTAATATGCCTCCTGGCATCATTTGCAAAGCAAGTAATGAAGTTGACAGTAATGTGCGTGTACTAGATGAAAGTAGAAGGGATTTCTTGGATAAATTCAGTGACTGTTTCTCAGATTCGTTACCAGGAGAGTTACCCCCTGAGAGGCCTGAAGATCATACCATAGATCTTATTCCAGGGACTAGTCCGCCCAATAGGCCACCGTATAGGGTTAGTGCAATGCAGTAGAAAGAGATTATGACACAGGTTAATGAGCCTTTCGAGAAGGGACTAATTCAGCTCGGTAGTTCTCCATTTTGTTCACCTGTGTTGCTAGTTTAGAAAAAGGACGGCTCTTGGCGAATGTGTATTGACTACAGAGCCTTGAATAAGAACACGATTAAGAATAGGTTTCCGATTCCTAGGATAGATGACATTCTTGATCAATTACAGGGAAGAGGAATATTTAGCAGGATAGATTTGAAAAGTGGGTACCATCAGATCAGAATCAGGACAGAGGATATCCATAAGACTGCTTTTAGAACGACATTTGGTCTCTTTGAATTTTTAGTCATGCCGTTTGGATTGACCAATGCTCCTGCCACATTTAACAGGATGATGGATAGAATTTTCCGCTCTTATCGAAGTTTCCTTGACACATTTTTTGATGATATGATTATCTTTTCAAAGAATGAAGAGGAGCATAGAAAACACTTAGTTAGAGTCTTTAATGAGCTTAAGCGTAATAGATTGCTCATTAATGGTAAGAAGAGTGAATTCTTTTTGGAAGAGATTCAGTGCCTAGGCATGTAGTTTCTAAAGATGGTGTGAAGATGGATCCTGCAAAGATAGAAGCAATTGTCTCTTGGCCAGACTTGAAAACTTTTCTTGATGTTCGCAGCTTCCTTGGCCTATACTCTTACTACAGAAGATTTGTAAGACATTTTGCGGAGATTGTTTGCTTTACGTGCGCTTGAAAAGAAGAATGTCAAAGGGCAATGGACTGACAAAGAGAAATCAGCATTTAGATGTATGAAGGGGAAAATGACTACAGATCCAGTACTTATTTTGCTAAATTTTTCTAAGCCATTCGTAGTGTAGTGTGATGCAAGTGGAAATAGCATTGGTGCTATATTAATGCAGAATGGCCGAGTTGTGGCATACGAGAGTAGAGTACTTTTTGGCGTTGAAAGGACTACCAAATTTATGAGAAATAGTTACTGGCTGTGATCCATGCACTTTCTAGTTGGAAGCACTATTTGCTTGGTGCTGATTTTGTAGTGCAAACGGATCATCAAACACTTAGATACTTTCTCACATAGGCTAAATTATCAAAGAAACACATGCGCTGGGCAAATTTCGTATCTATGTTTCATTTTCAGAGTGTATGTGGAAGGCAATAAGAATGTAGTTGCAGATGCTTTATCTTGCAAACCACAGGTGTCAGCTATTTCAATTTCTTATCACCATGAATTGGATGATATGAAAGAGCAGTATGCTGATGATGAAGATTTCTCTGGCTAACATCATGATCATTATGTGTTCAAAGAAGGCTTTATCATGATGCATGGAAGACTATGCATTACAAAATAGCTAAGGCCAAAAGTTTTATTAGAAAGTCATGCTCCACCATATGCAAGACATCATGGGATAGATGCTACAGTCAAAGTGGTAGAGACTTTCTTCTATTGGCCAGCCTTGAGATCTAATGTAGATGCATATGTCAGATCTTGCCTTGTATGTCAAAAGGTCAAATTTGATAGACAGAAGGCACTAGGGTTATTGCAACCACTGCCTATTCCAAAAAGGCAATGGGAAAGTATTGCCATGGATTTCATTTTTGATCTTTGAAGAACTTCTTAAGGGAATGATGAAATTTGGACTATCATTTGTAGATTCAGCGAACAAGCACATTTCATTCTTGTAAGGGAAAAGGTTAAGTCAAAACACATGGCAAAGATATTTATGCATAATATCTTCAAATACCATGGAATGCCACAGTCAATTGCCAGTGATAGAGACCCAAGAATGACTAGCTTGTTTTGGAAAGCATTGTTTGAAAACATGGGCACTGCGCTGAAATTTTCTTCTTCTTTCCATCAACAAACTGATGGACAGTCTGAAGAAGCAAAATTGAGTGTTCTAGATCTACTGAAGTGTTATGTTTCAGATCATAAGATTTCTTGGAAACACCACTTGCCATTGGTTGAGTATGTATACAATAATACGGTGCACTCATCTACTGGCAAAGCACCTTTTGAGATTGTGGAAGGAGGAAAGAAATTGCCTCCCATTTTGCAGACAAAAGATAACATTTTTGAAGCATATCGTTATGTAAAAGATTGGGAAGAAGCATATAAAAAGATCAAGTATGCCTTAGAAAAGTTACAAGCTAAACAGAAAAGAGCTGTTGATAGTCATTGTTTGGAACTCTTGTTCAAAAAGGATGATTGGGTCTTATTGCGTTTTGAAAAGGCACATTTGAGAAAATAGAAGGGCAAGGAACGTTTGTTTCCAAAGGTGAGTATGCGTTACTATGACCCTTTTCAAGTTTTAGAGAAGATCAATGATGTGGCATATAGGTTGAAATTGCGAGAGAATTGGAAAATTCATAATGCATTCCATGTGAGCCTATTGAGGTCTTTTATTGGTGAAGTGCTAGAAGATATGGTTCAAGAGGAACAGCCTGAAGTAGAGGAATTAGATGAGATTCTAGTTCCTGAGCAGATCCTGGCACATAAGGATAGGAAAGTGAAAGGTAGAGTTATAAGAAGATTTTTGGTGAAGTTCAAGAACTATTCATCAATGGAAGGAAGAGGTTGAATTGGCAGATTCGCCTTAGTTATTGCAACTTTAGTGAGAAGCTTTCTTGCTGGAACCTACAATGACGTAGAATGCTTTTTGAAGCAATGTACATTCTCTATTGTACAGTTAAATATTGCATCTCATTGAATAATGCACAATGTATGGTTTACACTTAGCATTAACATGTGTATCATTGAATGAAATCTTAGTGCTTTGAAGTTGTATGTGTTACACTTCAGTTGAATGATTTTACATGTTGTGACACTAATAGTTCGGGGATACGTGCTATTGCCTTGTGTTGCATTTGAAAACATGTATATTAGAAAGGCTCTTAGTAACCATAGTTGGATACGGGATGTGATCCTCCACCTACGTGAGACTTGAACTTGCAATGGTACAAATCGTAGTGCGGAAACTCCTACCATTGCCCCGTGTCATTTGTTAGCAAGTGATACATGCAATGACACTAATAACATGGAGAATCTTGTTATGGTCCTATCATCCATTAGCATGTGTGGCATGAATCGAGGTCGCTTGCTTCTTTCAAGAGGGGGGTATGTCACCAGGTGGTGATACTTTTTCTAGTTGCTTTCCTTATTTACTTATATAAATATATTTTTTTTCTTTTCTTTAGTTGCTGTTGCTTTTTACCCCCCAAGTTCTCTTGGATTAAGCCGAGATCTTTGCATGGCCAGAAGAGGCAGCCATTGGGACGAATTGGACTAATGGTTTGTCTGAGTCTTGGGATCGGTTCCATATTGAATGGGCACTGAAGAATAGAATGCTAGTGGTTTGGGATTGTATGCTTAGCCACTGGAGATGGTGCAGGACAATGAGCCTGGCCAAGATAGAAGATGCACATGTGAGAATGCTCACGGAATAAAAGTCACCATAGCTGAGCCACATTACACTTTTTGATGTGGTTGCAATGATAAAAGTTGCTTAGAACAACTTGATGAATGCAGGGGTTACCATCCCTAAAATTTAGGGAGTTACTATTTTTGGACCCCAAAATCTTCATTTTTGCACGATGATTAATTCTCTGCTCTATGCCGAGGTCAAAATTTTGCATCGATCATGGAGAATTTTAGACTAGAACGTTTAAACGGGAAAATTGTTACATGTATGCCATGTGTTACAAATTACAATTTTGGGCACTAATTTCCAAAAGAGAGAGAGCATAAAAAAACGTAATAGACAGGGGGGGCAGATCTGAGCGTGAAGTTTTCAGGGGTTGAGGGCAGATTGCTGCAAGTTCATCAGCTATGGAGAGTATTTTTTCGTCTCTAACTCATATACAGAGGTAGAGCTTGCTCCCTCTGGTCAACCCTCTCTTGATTCTCAGAGGAAGTGCTCTGCATGATGTGCTGATTCAATCGAATGTACAGTTCTATGTTTTCTTTGCTCTTCTGCTGAGGAAAGAGCTTCATTGTTCAGGTTCAGGAGCAGCCGATTGCTCATCCAATGCAGGAACTAAAGAATGTGTTGACCACGCCACACAAGAACAAGGTTTTCAGCTCTGATTTAGTGCTGTTTGTGGGACTGTTTTACTACTAGAATGATGCTAGAGTCAAAGGATTTGTAGTCCATTTGGTATGGAACAGATTTGGAATGGAATAAGGCTGAGAACAGGTCAAGAAACAGGTGGAAAATAATAAATACAGAGTTTTGTAGATTGCAATTCTACACTTTAATTATTGAGTTATGCTCACAAAAAGTGTTTTCCTACTTGGGATGTTGTTTTGGATATGCTGTACTGTCCTTATGCAGCTGAAGTTTACTCAGAAAGGGATGTTCTTGATATGCTGTATTGTCCTTATGTGGGCTGAAATTTACTCAAAAAGGGATGTTGTTCTGGATATGCTGTACTGTCCTTATACAGCTGAAATTTACTCAGAAAAGATAAAAGCCAAATGTTCACAGGTTTTGTACTTCGGAACATTTCATTTTTTGTAACTTTCCATCTTTTTATTGATAAAGAAATACTGAAAGGGGCGCCAAACTTCGGGGCCAATCTGGTGTTGAGTGAGGGACTGAGGTCTCTGTTTGTGTGTATATGTGAAAAGACGAGGTATTAATTGAAGGGACTACCGCTTTATGTGAGTCATAGACCGGTTTCAATTGTTGAGGAAAGGGTGTATGATGCTACTTACCTAGTTGACATGCTTTACAGACCTCTTGAGATAGTTTTAGGCTGGAAGGCCCTCAAACATCCCTTGATGCGACAACTCATAAAGAGAGTCGTAGCCAAGATGTCCTAAGCAAAAACACCAAAGATGCTTAGAGTTTGTGGACTCCGGCATGGTGGCCAAGGCCTGGAAGCAATGGAACACTGGATCATCAACAACAGTTAGCTCGGTAAGAAAATGGGTCATGTAGTAAAAGCCATTAGACTATGCCTTGCCGCGAGCAATCACGAAACCAATCTAACAGTCTAGGACCTTGATTGTGGTCGTCGTGAAGACAATTGCTCACTCCAATTGGCAAAGCTATTGAACGGACAACAAGTTTACCCTAAGTTGGGGGATATGATAGACATCATCCAGTGCCCTGGTCAGTGGGAAAATTGATGCGACCCTAGGACTGAATCTTGACCAAGGAGTTATTTTCTACACGGACTCTCCCAGCTGTCATCATCTAGCGAAGCTAGATCCGAGCCTTGGTTAGTGATAAAAATTGATGTGACCCTAGGCTTGAATCTTGATTGAGGAGTTATTTTCTATACAGACTCTCCTAGTTGTATGGGCTTGTGAAATGAAAATGTTCTCAATAGGAGACATGTGATGGGTAGCTCCACTATCCACAAGTCAAACAGGTGTTGATGTGCTTGGCTATGACAAGTGGGCCTCTACAGTCATCTCGTCGGGAAGCAACTCACAAATGTGAATGAGACTCATATTTGATGTCTCTAAGGCGATGATGTGGGACTTTATAGACCAGTCAGACAAACCCTCTGGAGTTGAGTAGTTCACCGATTGTGATGGCTGACCGGTGGTAGTGTGGGTTTGGTCTAGTCACTGCCCCTATTGGGGGTTGCCACCACCTTGCTTCCCTTGCTGGGGGTTACCCGACTAGGGTGCGGAGGTTTGATTATTAGATTTTGGTTGTGTGCCTCTTGCCTTAGATTGACACTTGTTATCATAATGATCAACCTTTTGACAATGTTTGACAAAACCTATTCTTCTTAGATACATTTTACCATCGAGGTTTGAGAGTGGATTGTGTGGTTCCTTCCTAAAAAGGGGAAGGGGTGGGTTGCCCTCTCAATGTGATGTCGACTCTTTTCTTTCTCTATCTTCTAATTTTTCATGGTGATAATTGATCAGGTTGGTTAAGTTCAAAGTATTGTCATTCTCATATTCTTCCCTGCACTTACATTATTCCACAAAGAAAGGTTTCAACAAATTAGGTATAATCAAAACAGGTCCTTTACTGATATAGAACTAGAGCTTCAAACTTGACATTCTAGAGGTAGAAAGTAGAGTCCTTGAAGTGTTTGAGAGGCAAAGCCTTTTGCAAGCTAAATGACATGTGGACTACTTTTAGTTACACTCTGCTGTAGGAGACCTATTTCTTGCAGTTTCTTAATGTAAGCAAAACTGTCTTCTGTGCATGAAACCTGTAAGAAACTTCTGCCCACATTGTTTTTATGGCAATAGCACTTTTGCTTTGTCAAATTGTCTATGGATGATAATATGAGGAGAAATTATTTAACTTGATTCACAAAGTCTCCAATAAAGTGCTTGTAAAATAGGCATAATTACCTTTGATCATGATGAAATTTAGAGCTATGATTCGCCATGGTAATCTGAGTCATTTCAGAGCTGTACTTCTCTGTCCCATAGTTTGTGGTCCACTATGAGGTTTCTAGACTGTCTTTAGGATGCTTGTCTCACTCTCCTCACCAAGGATTGGTGGCTCAGTTTGCATGTGTAGAGTGTCCCTTCTATTGTCTTGACAAGCTTTGGTGGTTGTACCATCACTGAAGCTGAGGTGATATCATATTGCTGTCAATAAAAATCTTTTGGAGGAAAAATTCTTGAATTAATGCGTCAAAAGTGGTTTTTCATCTTCTTTTCACTGATGCAGTTTTCTCTCAGATCAAAGATTGTCCTCAACTGCTTCTGGGAAAGGCTCATGAAGCAACTTCAGCAACTGGAGCTGCGACAGCGTATGGGCAAAGTCTTGTCTATTTGCATGTCTTGTAATTAGTTGGTATTGTCAGTTTTGTAATTGCATAGTAGAAGTTCTGTGGGTTCCAGTTTATTATTTGGTTGATTGCGTTGATGGGAAATTGCAATGATTAACTTTGATTTTTAACTGCCAAAGGTTACAATACTGTGTGCTAGGAATCTTTGTGAGGATGGTATACCAGTTTTATCTTTGTTCAATAACCTTGACTTGGACATTTGTTAGACATTGCTATACTGGCTGATTCTCTAGTTGTTGGAAAGCTTTTCTTGCTGATGGCACAAAGTTGATTGGAGCTAATCCCTCTTGCAAGCCTTATTGCTTGCCTTCTGCTGTTCTCTGATCATTATGTTATTTTCTGATTGCAAGCCTTTACATTGGCTTACCCTGTTTATAAGACTAGACAGCAGATAAAGCTCAATACTCTGGTCTGTGTCTATCTTTATCTTCATGCTGTTATCATCACCTTCAGAAGAAGACTTGTCCTCTGGATTGTAAGATTGATAAAGCCAATTAGTTATGGAGCTATGACCAGTTCTTTTTCTTTGTACAGGATCTGGTGCAACTGGCTATTAAAATCTTTCAAATGTGACTGCTGCTTTTTCACACGGCTCTCAATCTGACCAGCTACATTCTTCTGCTTGTAAGCCTGCCAAGTTCGATCACTTTTCATGAGAGGCTACTGTTTTTGCAAAATTTATTTTTCTTTTTCCAATCATGGCATTCTTTGCCTAGGAGTCTCTGATAGCTTGCCATTCAATGGAGAGATGGCAGGCATCAGGATAATTCAGCAGTACCTTGTCTCCTTCCATGGAAGCAAAAGATATGCACAACTCTGATATTATTGTCACAGGACGGAGCTTATTTGATCTCTCAGCTTAGTTTACCATAGTTGTGCATTATAACATCTATTGAACAGATAAATGGAAAAAAACCAAGATAGAGACAGAAACCAGGAGCGTCTCAGGCCAGGTTGTCAGACTGTAGTTATAGCTGTAAAGAGAGTTTTGTAAGGTGATGAGACCATCGACATGTTTGCTAATTAAACCTTCATTACACACGATTTGGGTGGGGGCATCTGCATTGGGTAGCCTAAGTTGGGCAAATAAGTTGACAAGAACATCTTAGGGTTTGGATAGAGGTACATAGGATTGAAGCTCATATGGGGGTGAATAGAGTCATTATGGTTGTATGTGAGCATACAAGAGTCCTCAACTTAGAGAGTTAGATCTCTTTTCCTCATGTGCAATGCAACACCTTAGGTGACTTGTTCTCCATAGGAGCCATTGCCACATGGGAATCTCTCTACAACATGCAGAAACATTTACACATGAGAAAAAAGAAAGGAAACATCTGCAGCTAACTCGGGCACACTAACACAGTACTATTCATAACCAATGTGTGTGTTGACTCCTTATTAATGAAAGCAAGATCATCAGAACAGTCAAGCTCAAAGCATGACATTACGAAATCCCTCTAGCATCTGCAACCCTTCTACTCTTCAATTCTCAGATCCAAATTAACATACTCCAGTGATGTGGGTTGTGATTAATGAGATTTCTCAATAAAGATCTGCTTTTCCTGATGGTGAACCTGAGGATACCAAGATTGCAATGTTCCAAAAGTACCCATGCACTGTAGATAACTCAGAATTCTAATCAATGAGTATAAAAGCAATGTATGAAACAGCACAAGTCATCACTGTCACATCTTCTTGCCAAGCGTGTATATTGCAGCTACAGTGCCTGACAGTCTTCAAATTTAACCTTGAAAGGTACTTTAGTCTACACTTCAGCTGAGTTCATCCTCTCCACCAGGTTGAAGCATCAGCATTTCAAAAATGAATCTAGGAGACCGGGAGTCTATGTGCCTATTGTAACAATCATCAAATTTTTGAAACTGTTGTCTTAGGCTCCATGGAGTAGCATTAGATAGTGGGATGGTTGTATGTCCTTGGACATCCAGATGGGTGCTAGTAGCATTGGTCATAGTGGTAATGAAGTGACTTAGTGCCAATGCACTAAGGACACTTTGAGGTTAGGGCAGTCCAGTCCTATAAATAGGACTCAATGCCCTATTGTGCACATCCATTGTGTGATCACCACTCTTGAACTCTTGGCCCATTGGTGAACACATCTGTACACCAAGATGGTGTGGGCTAGTGGTATGGGAATCTGATGTCCAGTCCCTTTTATGGTGACTTTGGCTTGTGTTGTGTCTTGTGTGCAGGTTGGATCCTAGGGGGTCATTTTATTGGTATCAAAGCATCAAGTTGCAATGGAACGCAAGATCCGATGATGTGCACAAGACCCCCAGGGAAGTGTGATGGTTTATGCCTGACATGTAGTCTTTTATCTCATAGGATTGGATGCTCAATTTTTGAGGTTGGGATAGGACACCCATGGTTTTGAACAAAACATCGGTTAATATACATAGGTTTGTGACAATATGCACAAAATTTGTTCTTTTTAGAAATGTTACGAAAGGCAGGTTTCTTGATAGTGTCCGTGGACGGAGATTGACCTTACGGAAGATTAATACTCCCTTTTCTTTTGTAGAGGTAGGGGTATTGAGCAACCAAAATTAAGGACAGCATTAACACAAAATTATCAGGCTTTAAGTTTTGTTATAGCTCCATAAAAACTTTCGTAAAAGAATTATTTCATTAATTCAACTGTCCAAAAATCCCCTATACAAGGGTGGGCAAATTGTGGTCGCCATCCTACTCCCCAATTTATTCAATCACTCCATCATCATTACATTCAAATCAGGTCTCCACCTTTGCTATCAATTGTTGCCACCTTGTGTTGAGCTAAAAATGTATTAGTTTCACTTAAACAACCCCAAGACATGCTTAATTAAGGAAGAAACCTTGTTTATTTAAAAAGAAATGCGTTCCTAGAGAGTGTTTGTGTTTCTGTGTTATGGTATTTCTTCACATGGTATCAAAGCCGAGTTCTTTGAGAGAAACCTAGGCCTTGATCTGAAAGCTCTACAAAAGAAGCATGAACAACAAAAGGGCTGATGACGTCGAACACTACTTCCGCACCACTTCTCACATCTGAGCTAAATCCGTCGAGGAATGAGTTGGAGTGGGCCTCACAACTTACTTCACAAGCTCCCTATATGGCCAGATAAACATTGGATTATCATGGAGTTCCACGACCTTATGAGATCATTGCAACTGAGTACGATCTCATTTTGATGAATAGAGCCCAACAATAGATAGAAGTTAGGTGTGAATTTTACCCTTTAGATTCAGTGCACCGATCTATTGACCATGCAGGAAGGGCGGAATCTCCAATTAGGACTGGCCATCCACAAGTGGAAACTGGCATAGAATACACTCCATTGCTTTCATACTTATTCTCTTTGGTGCCATGTATGTCTACCATTTCAAATTCTATTAATAATGATTTTCCTTTTTCTATTGGTATGGATGATTTTCATGATGAAGGACGCATGCAAAATAATTTCTGGTTTATGAGGAATGAGGAAGACATATATTTCTTTATGAACTCAAGACTAGGTAAGCACTTGAAACAAGCAACTGTGAGTACTCTTTTCTCTTCTTTTCCTTTAGACAATTTTGTTTTCAAAGGTCAAAATGAAGTAGATGCATCTTCATTATCATTATTTCAATTTAATACATTTAATGGACAAAAGGAACCCACATTTTTTTCCAGATCTACATCTATCACAAATCCATTTAATCTCCCTCCCATCCCACGCTCTTATTCTGCCACCACATCCTTTCATTCTCCATTAAGTGCACTGCATGTTTTCTCTCATGTAGGATCGTATGTGTTTTCATTCACCATAGAGCGTATGAATTGGACCATACAGAATAAGGTCCGTACGATGCTGTCTCATGTTGCATTACCCCATGGTTTTTGGGCAGAGGCTGTTATGATAGCTGTACACTTAATTAATCGGTCACCAAATAGGTCTTTTGCGGGGGGGCGGGAGGGGAGTTCCCCAAGAAGCGTGGTCGGGCAAGCCACCTTCATATGCTCACCTGAAAGTATTTGGCTGCGAGGCTTTTGTGCACATTCGTAAAGAAAAACACAGCAAACTTGAGCCAAACTCCTGTAAATGCATTTTCCTAAGATATAGTGACGAGGGTGAAATGGGTTATAGATTGTGGGATCTTCAGAAAAGGAAAGTAGTACGCAGCAATGATGTTATCTTCTGGGAAGATCGCATGCATAAACAACCCGAAAAGACTGAGGAGGTCCATAGGGTTGTATTCCGGGAAGAAAACCTTTTGGACAGCAAAATGTGCCCGCTGTACAGCAGCAAATACCTGCTGTAAATGAACTTGTAAATGTAGAAAATAATGCTGGAAATGATCAGCCAGCTATTGCCCATGATAATGAGCCACTACATGTGCAGGAAGAGCCAGGACAGCAAGTTGTTAATGCTAATTTGTAGGTTGAAATGCCAGGACAGCAAGCTGAAAATGCTCAACAACCATCAAACAATGATCATTGGGCTAGGAGATCGTCTAGGGCTACTAGACAACTTGATAGATTCATTCCTGGTGTAAAGAATGTGGACTGTGGTGAACCATCTTGCTTCAACTTGATAGATTCATTCCTGGTGTAAAGAATGTGGTTGATTATGTCATGTTGACAGACTGTGGTGAACCATCTTGCTTCAAGGAAGCAATGGACAGACAAGACAACAAGAAATGATATAAAGCCATGTTGTTAGAAATGGAATCTCTTGAGAAAAATGATACTTGGGACTTGGTGCAGTTGCCTAAAGGGCAAAAAATACTTCCCTGCAAATGGTTTTATAAGTGGAAGGTCACTTCTAGTTCCTCATTAAAGTACAAAGCAAGATTGGTTGCAAAGTGGTACAAGCAGGAGCATGTAATTGACTTCGATGAGATCTTCTCTCCTGTAGTCAAAATGTCTACATTAAGAACCATTTTGGGCTTGGTTGCAGTTGAAGATATGGAGCTCATACAGATGGATGTAAAGACTGTATTCTTACATGGTAATCTGCATGAAGACATATATATGCAGAATCCTGAAGGGTTTGTAGAAAAAGGGAAAGAGAAGATGGTATGTAAACTCAAAAGAAGTTTGTATGAGCTAAAACAAGCTCAAAGAGAATGATATCATAAATTTGATACATTTATGTAATCTCAAGGTTTCCATAGAAGTCAAGTGGATCATTGCTTGTACACTAAGAAGGCAGCAGATGGCAGCCTGATTATCTTGGTTTTGTATGTTGATGACATGCTGATTGTTGGCAGGGATACTCATGCCTTGGATTCACTGAAGCAAAGTCTTTATGGCAGCTTTAACACGAAGGATCTTGGTGATGCAAATCACATTCTTGGTATGTGAATACTCAGAGATAGGTCAAAAGGATTGCTCTATCTATCTCAGCAGGAGTATATTTCCAAGGTTTTGCAGCGTTTCAATATGGAGGGGGGGGGAAAACAATTGGGGTTCCATTACCTCCATATGTGAAACTCAGTGCAGAGGACAACCCTACATCTGATGATGAGAAGGCAGAAATGGCCAAGATAACATATGCTTCAGTTGTGGCAGTTTGATGTATGCTATGGTTGCTATACGTCTTACATTGCCTTTGCAGTGGGAGTGGTTAGCAGATACATGACAAACCCTAGCAAAAAGCATTGGGATGCAGTGAAAGGTATTATGAGATACCTCAAAGGCACAAAGGAGTTGTGCATCTGCTTTGGAAAGAAGAAGGCATCTGTTGTTGCCTTTACGGATGCAGACTATACTGGTCATGCGGATTGCAGAAAGTCCACTTCTGGGTATGTATTTACTTTCACAGGAGAGGCAGTCTCTTGGATCTCCAGGCTACAAAAGTGTGTTGCATTGTCTACTACAGAGGCAGAGTATGTGGCTACCACTGAGGCATGCAAGGAGGCTTTATGGCTTTGACGTCTGGTGGGAGAGCTTGGCATCATAGAGTTACCTGTTCTTCATTGTGATAGTCAGAGTACTATCATGCTAGCATGGAATCCTATCTTTCATGCAAAGGCAAAGCATATACAGGTGAAGTACCACTTCATTAGAGATGTACTTGACAGCAAGAGCTTTGAGCTTGTCAAAGTGCATACAAATGATAATCCTGCAAACCTTCTCACGAAGGGTCTTCCAGCAGAGCGGTTTGCTCATTGCCGATAGATGATGGGAGTTGGATAGATATATGTATTTCAGCTTTGTCCATACCTAGACTTAGCTGATTCTTTTCTCTTCTTAAGGCACATTGCCTTTAGGTGGGAGGTTGTTGGGAATAAAGGCCCTTGTGCCTTTGAATGTGCTCGGGTGTGAATATACCCTTAGCATTTGTACTTATATATATATATCTATCTAAAAACCTAAAGTGGTACACTCGTCATTGTACCCACAAATCGTGCGCACTCTCTACTCTGCTCTCTCTCACTCTCTGTCTCTCCTCGCCTAAGGAACAATGATTGTCTTGATCTTCGTGCCTTCCCGTCACTACACGCGTTCCATAGCTCTTCCAGGCATTAGCCGCATCTCAAGAGCCTACAAACAATGAGCGTCTTTTGCATTTCTGCCTAGAGCATCTTGGCTATGACTCTCTTTATGAGTTGTCTTGCCGTGAGATGGTTGACGGCCTTCCTTGCGTGAAGCTAGCTCAAGATGTCTGTAGAGCATCTCAGCTCGGAAAGCAGCATCGTATCCACTTCCTCAATAATCTACACATAGAGTTGAGGCGCCTCTTAGATTGATTCATGTTGATCTTTGTTGGCCCACATCCACTGCTGCCTTGAACGGCGCAATGCACTTCTTTTTGATAGTGGATGATCATTCGAGATACGTGTGGGTGTACTTCCTCAAGCATAAGTCCGATGCTTTCAGATATTTCTCTACTTGGGTGTTGTTGGTTCATAACGAGATGGGTTGTCGTGTTGGTTGCATGAGGAGTGATAGCGGTGGTGAGTTCATCTTCCACGTGTTTCCGAGTTTCTACAGTAGTATGGCATCTCTCACCAGCTCACCTCTATCAACTCCCCCTCTCAGAACGGAGCCGTAGAGTGTCGGAACTGGACAGCCATAGAAATGGCATGCTATATGCTGTTCGCAGTACAGCTCCTTAAGCACCTTTGGGTTGAGGTTGCTAACGCTGCGGTGTACATCCTCAACCGGTGCACGATTGTGGCTCTTCCTCAGAAGACCCCGTACGAGGCATTTTTTGACTCTCGGCTTGTGATATCCCACTTTAGAGTCTTTCGGTGTCGTGTATACATATACACGTTTGATGATAAAATAGGAAAGCTCACTCCTCGAGCTATTCTCCTTATCCTTGTTGGATATTCCTTCAAAGCGAAAACCTGTTGTTTGTTTGATCCTCGGACGAAGATGATGATCGTTAGGAGGGATGTCATCTTTGATGAGAGGGATATTGTGCAGTCCTCTGCACCGGATTCCGATCCGATTCCTCCTTCCACATCATTGGAGATTGTGCCTGCTGAGCCTGGTCTACTACCTGCCCCTGTTCTACTTAAGGATTCTTTAGCTCCCAGGCCCCCTTTGCGAAACCCGTTACCTCACTGGTACCAATAGACCATGTGGGATTCGGGGATATTACCACTGGATTCCACTTCGGAGGGACCTAGAAGATCTGCTAGGCTTGCACCTTAGACATCATTTGCATCGTTGTTTATAGTTGATTACATAGTGCATTTTGAGCGGGATACATGGTAGAAGGCTCTTCAGTACCCTCAATGGTGAGATGCCATGAAGAAGGAGTTAGAGAGAATTGACTAAAATTAGACTTGGACATTGGTGGATTGTCCGAGCTACAAGAAAGTCATCGGGAGTGAATTTTTAGGATCAAGCTAAAGGTTGATGGGACTTTAGACAAGTATAAGGCTCGCCTTGTTGTGCAAGGGTTTTGACAGAAGCATGGTATTGATCATGAAGAGACCTTCGCACCTACTGCGCAGTTGACATCTTTTCGGTTATTACTCGCGCTAGCCGCTCACCACGATTGGCCGATACATCAGATGGATGTCAAGAGTGGCTTCCTGAATGGTTATCTGGAGAAGAAAGTCTATGTGGAGCAGCCACCAAGATTTTCTTCTGCGAACTTGAGGGATAAGATATTCTGCTTGCAGAAAGCTCTTTATGGGTTGAAGTAACCACCATGGTCTTGGTTCCATAGGATGGACGAGTTCTTACAGACTCACGGATACCATTCTACGTCTTATGACCTGAACTTATATGTTCTATCTACTGCAAAGGGGGTTAGCTACATCCTACTGTATGTTGATGACTTGCTCATCACATGCTCAGATTCTACTCCCATAGCAGAAATCAAGGCAAAGCTTAGTGCTACATTTGAGATGACAGACCTTGATTTGTTCTTTTACTTCTTGGGGACGGAGGTAGTTCGATCTGGGGATTGTATTTTTGTGTCACAGCAGAAGTACACACTTCAGCTCGTGGAACAGTTCACTACGGATCAGACATAGCAATGGCTACGCCTCTCGATCCTACTGTCCACTTATCAAAGGATATCCTAGGTTAGCCCTTCTATGCGCATACCTATAGGTCAATTGTAGGGAAACTTCTTTGTTTAATTAATACTAGGCCAGACTTAGCTCACTCAGTCAACATTCTCAGTCAGTATTTTACAGCACCTAGGATGTCACATTGGATTGCATGTCTTTGTGTGTTGCGTTACTTATGGTATACTTATTCTTATGGCCTCACTTATGGTTTTGGTTTATGTTTCCGGGGGTACATTGATTTTGATTGGGCAGGAGATCCTAACCCCAATGTTCCTATCGTGGCTACCTCTTCACCTTGGACACGACTCTCATTTCTTCGTCCAACCGTACGTACGAGATGGTGGCGGCTTGCACGGCCGAGGCTTAGTATAGGTCTCTCTTTGATGGCATCATCGAGGCCACCTACTTGAGGAGCTTATTGGCGGCACTTTACTTCCCTTCTGACTCTCCTATCATTGTCTACTGTGACAACCAAAGTGCCATTGTCCTTGCGGGTAAATCGATCATCACACCACGGACATGGCATGTGGGAGTCCACTTCCACTTCCACTTTTTCAAAGAGCAGGTTGAGCTAGACAGTATCCGCCTAGAGTTTATGCCTTCATCAGACAATTTTGCAAACATTTTGACCAAAGCGGTCAACTAGCCGGTTCTTCAGTACCTTTTACCCGGATCAACTTGGATACACCCTCCTCTACTTCTTTAGATTGATGAGGAGAGGAAGCTTTCCTCTTGCTTTCCCTTTTAGTTTGAGAGGGGAGGGGGGGAGGGGACTATTTCTCTTAATAGTGACAGTGATGATGCTTACAATTTTTAGACATTCATTCATTCATTTATTCTTTTGTATTGTACTTATGGACATTTATAACTTCATTTGCATTGTCAGGATGACATGATTGTTAAATGGCACTTGGGTAAGTGAACAATTCTCCTGCAAGGACACTGTGCAAGTGGCACTGTTGCATTGTATTTTGCGTGGGCATGGCATCTTGCATCTCCCTTTGCATTACCCCGTGCATTGGCATTCTGTTCATGTAAACATGCATCTGTGCATATTTATCCCTTTTCAGTCTTTTGGAGTGGTTGACTCTGGATCCACCATATTCGTGGCATTGCACATGGCAATCTCCAAGGCAGTTCTCCCTAGCTTGCTTGCTTTACATCTTTGCTATATTTGTGTCACACCCAGATCTTAGCCATTTTCCTTTTTCATCGACACCTAGTAATGGTGGGGATAATATGCTTCTTTTGTGAAGGTCTTAGGTCTAACCATCCCTTATCACTCTCCCATTTGGGGCATGGATACTCAATAGGACAAAAACTGATTTCAAACCCTCCCTCAATGTTAAATCTATAAAAACTATAAAGCTCTCAAAAAAAAAAAGAAAGAAGAAAAAAGTCCATAGTTAATTCCATTAACCTTTGTAGGACTTGGTAGGTCATTGGGTAGTCAACGTGCATCATTTGTTTGATGCCCTAGCTTCTCTAGGGTGACCACTTAGGGTCCCTTGGTAAGATAACTATTGCCTTTGTAGTCTTAGTAGGCCACTGGGTAGCCGATGCGTATTCTTTGTCTGATGCTTTGGTTGCTTTGGGATGGAATGCCTTGGGGTAAAAGAAAAGATAAAGGAAAAAAAAAGGCTTGGCTGGCCTACTTCTCGTGGCATCATTGTTGGGTTTGAGAGGGGGTGTTGAGCTAAAAATGCATTAGCTTCACTTAAACAGCCCCAAAACATGCTTAATTAAGGAAGAAACCTTGTTTATTTAAAAAGAAATGTGTTCCTAGAGAGTGCATGTATCCCGTAAGTACAAACCCACTTGGGAGGGCCCAAACTTTCTATAAATAGATATATTGTCCTCCATCAGCTTTAATCTCGTTTTTGCAAATTTCAGGTATCGCAGCTTGCTGCCCACACCCTAAACGTGGTGGACATTGCGGTCCAAGCTGGCCATTGTTGTTTACAACAGTCCAACGCCTGTTTCCAACCCACTTGGGAGGGCCCAAACTTTCTATAAATAGATATGTTGTCCTCCATCAGCTTTAATCTCGTTTTTGCAAATTTCAGGTATCGCAGCTTGCTGCCCACACCCTAAACGTGGTGGACATTGTGGTCCAAGCTGGCCATTGTTGTCTACAACAGTCCAGCACCTGTTTCCAATCTACCACACACTGTTCGGATCTGATTTCAGTATGTTGATTGTTGGTGCTGGTTTTTTCTGCATTTTTAGTCTTTCTCTCATGTAGCCTCCGTTTGCTGTTTTCTCTCTCCTCACGTGCGTTTTTAGTATTTCTCTCTCCTTGTGTTTTTAGTCTTTATCTCTCCTGCATTGCCGTCTGCATCAGATCCAGTCTTCCTTGGTTGCGTTTATTGGTGTTCGACATTTGGAAGCTGCCTTGTTGCGATTCGGGATGTGTTCGGAGTACGAAACTCTCTCTAGCTCATTACCCCTGCCCTGATCCTTGAGATATAGGACTTCAAGGTATAGTATTCATTCACTGCACAGCGTATTTGCTGCATGAGCATTGCATATTCAATAGTCATATCATTTCATTCATTCTTTGTGTTCATTTTCTCGGAGTTATTCTAACCCTAACTGTGTTTTTCTATCATTCTGTGCTTTGTTGTATGGTGCTATTTGTGTTTTTGTATTAGGGTATTTTTTCTCACCTTGCTGCTACACCCATTAGAAACACAAATAACACCGTATGATAAAGCACAAACTGATAGAAGAACACATTTAGAGTTAGGGTAACTCAGATACAATGAACACAGAGAATGAATGAAATGATATGACTATTGAATATGCAATGCTCATGCAACAAACACACTATGTAGTGAATGAATATTGTACCTCGAACTCTTGTATCTCAAGGATCAGGGCAGGGATAATGAGCTAGAGAGTGTCATACTCCGAACATATCCCGAATCGTAGCAAGGCAGCTTCTGGATGTTGAACACTAGCAAAGGCAGCCAAGGAAGGTTGAATTTGATGCAAATGGTAGTGCAAGAGAGAGAAATACTAAAAACGTTGGCTATAGGAGAGAAAACAACAAACGTAGACTGCAGGACAGAGAGAGACTAAAAACGTAGGAAAAATCAATAGCAGCTATCAGCATGCTCAAATCAGCTCTGAACAGTGTGTGGTAGGCCGGAAATGACACCATACTGTTATAGACAACAATGGTCAGCTTGGACCGCGATGTCCTCCACGTTCGGAGTGTAGGCAGAAAGCTGAGATACCTGAAATTTGCAAAAACGAGATTAAGGCTGATGGAGGGCAGTATATCTATTTATAGAAAGTTTGGGCCCTCCCAAGTGGGTTTGTACTTATGGGATACATGCACTCTCTAGGAACACATTTCTTTTTAAATAAAGAAGATTTCTTCCTTAATTAAGCATGTTTTCGGGCCGTTTAAGTGAAGCTAATACATTTTTAGCTCAACACTCCCTCTCAGGTGGCCCAAGAACGGTGCCACGAGAAGTAGGCTAACCAAGCCTTCTTTTTTTTTCTTTATCTTTTCTTTTACCCCAAGGCGTCCCAGCCCAAAGCAGCCAAAGCATCGGACAAAGGGTGTGCGTCACCTGCCCAATGACCTACTAAGACTACAAGGATAATGGCTATCTTACCAAGCGAGCCCAAGTGATCACCCCAGAGAGGCCAGGGCATTAGACAAAGGGTGCACGTTGACTGCCCAATGGTCTACCAAGTCTTGCAAAGGCGGATGGAATCAGCTATGGACGTTTTTTTTTTTGGGAGTTGGGGGGGCTTTGTAGTTTTAATAGATTTAACATTAAGTGAGGGTTTCAAATCAGTTTTTGTGCTATTGAGTATCTGTGTCCCAAATGGGAGAGTGATAAGGGAACTATCCCTACCATTACTGGGTGTCGATGAAAAAGGAAAATGGCTAAGGTGTGGGTGACATAAATATAGCAAAGATATAAAGCAAGCAAGACAAGTAAGCAAGCTAGTGAGAACTGCCTTGGAGACTGCCATGTGCAATGCTACGAATATGGTGGGTCCAGAGTCGACCACTCCAAAAGATCGAAAAGAGATAAATGTGCACAGATGCATGTTTACATTAACAGAATGCCAATGGATGGGGTAATGCAAAGGGAGATGCAAGATGTCATGCTCATGCAAAATGCAATGCAACGGTGCCACTTGGACAATGTCCTCGCAGGGGAATTGCTCACTTGCCCAAGTGCCCTTTTACAATCGTATCATCTTGATAGTGCGGATGAAGTTACAAATGTCGATAAGTACAATACAAAAGAATAAATGAATGAATTACTAAAAATTGTAAGCATCATCACTGTTACTATCAAGAGAAGTAGGCCGCTCCCCCCCCCCCCCTCCCCTCCTCCTCCTCAAATTGGAAGGGAAAGTAAGAGCGAAGCACCCTCTCTCCGTCAATTTGAAAAAGTAGGGGAGGGTGTACCGAAGCCGATCTTGGGTAAAAGGTATAGAAGAACTTGTCGGTTGACTGCTTTGGTCAAAATGTTTGCAAAATTGTCTGATAAAGGCACAAACTCTAGGCAAATAGTGCCTAGCTCAACCCGCTCTCTAGAAAAGTGGAAGTGGACCTCTACATGCTGCGTCCGTAGTGTGATGATCGGATTGCCCACAAGGGCAATGGTACTCTGGTTATCGCACTAGACAACGATGGGAGAGTCACAAGGGAAGTGAAGTGTTGCCAGTAAGCTCCTCCGGTAGATGGCATCGGTGGTGCCATCGAAGAGAGCCCCATACTCAGCCTCGGCCGTGGAAGTCATCACTGTCCCTTACTTACGGCTGGACCAAGAAATGGGAGCCGTGCCCAAGTTGAAGAGGTAGCCACCATGGCAACACCGGGTGTTAGGATCTCCTGCCCAATCAAAATTAGTGTACCCCTTGCAAACAAAACCTAAACCATAAGTGAGGCCATAAGAATAAGTACATAGTGAATAACGCAACACATGAAGAGATGCAATCCAATGTGACATCCTAGGTGGTATGAAATGCTGATTGAGAATTCCTGACTGAGTAAGTTAAGTCTGGCCTAGTATGAATTAACCAAAGAAGTTTCCCTACAACAGACCTATAGTATCCTATTTTATCATCAGGGGTGTGTGTGTGTATGCATGACACCTGAAGACTCTGAAGTGGGATATGATAGGTCGAGAGTCAAAGAATGCCTGGGGTCTTCTGAGGAAGAGCCGCAGTTAGACACCGGTTGAGGATATGCACCGGAGTGTTAGTAGCCTCACTGTGAATAGCATAGAGCGTGGCATCTCCATGATTGTCTAGTTTCGACGCTCTGTGACTCATTCTGAGAGGAGAGTTGGTAGAGGTGAGCTGGTGAGAGATGCCATGATGCTGTAGAAATCGAAAAACTTGTGGGAGATGAACTCACCCCTGCTATCAGTCCTCATGCAACCAACACAACGACCCGTCTGGTTATGAACCGGTAGTACCCAAGCAGAGAAATATGTGAAAGTATCGAACTTATGCTTGAGGAAGTATATCCACATGTATCTCGAATGATCATCCACTATAAAAAAGAAGTACAATGCGCCGTTTAAGGCAGCAGTGAATGTGGGTCCACAAAGATCGATGTGAATCAATCTAAGAGGCGTCTCAGCTCTATATGTAGACTATTGTGGAAACAGGGTATGGTGTTGCTTTTCAAACTGAGATGCTCTACAGACATCTCGAGCTAGCTTCAGGTGAGGAATGCCCTCAACCATCTCACGGCGAGAACTCATAAAGAGAGTCATAGCCAAGATGCCTTAGGCAGAAATGCAAAAGATGCTCATTGTTCGTAGGCTCCCGAAATGTGGCTAATGCCTGGAAGCTATGGAACACGGAGCCCTCGGCTGTTGGCTCGGTAAGAAAACGGGTCATGTGGTATAGGCCATTAGGCTGTGCCTCACCGCAAGCAATCTCTAAACTAGTCTGAGAGTCAAGGACCATGATTGTAGTTGCTATAAAGAAAAGTGCTTGCCCCTACCGGCAAAGGTATCGAACAGATAAGAAGTTCACCTCAAGTTCAGGGATATGGTATACATTGTCCAGCGAAGCTAGATCCGGACCCTTGTCAGTGGAAAAATTGACGTAACCTTGAGCTTGGAACTTGACCAAGGAGTTGTTTCCTATGTGGACCCGCTCGGCTGTAGGTGCTTGAGTATAGAAGATGTTCTCTACAGGAGTCATGTAATGTGTAGCTCCACTATCCACAATCCAAATAGGTATTGATGTGCTCGGTTGTGATGAGTGGGTCTCTGCAGTAACCTCGTCAGGAGGCAACTTAGAGATGTGGATGAGACTCGCATCAGATGTCTCTACAGAGACAATGTGGGTCTCAACAGACGAGTTAGACAAGCCCTTTGGAGTTGAAAACGTTGTGGACTGAGATGGTTGACCGGTGGCAGTGTGAGTCTAATCTTTCCATTGCCCCTTGCCATCACCCTGCCTCCCCTGATGGGGGTTGCCCTTGATTGACACTTGTCGTCAAAATGGCCAGCCTTTTGACAATGGTGACAATACCTATTCTTCTTAGGTACATTCTGCCACCCGGTTTGAGTTAAGACTGGGAGTTTCCTTGTGATTTCCCTACTTGTTTTTGATTTTGATTTGGTTTACACTTTCCGTATTGCCCCTTCTGAGAATGAGCAACAAGAGCCCTCTTTGAGAGATTATTCATACGAAACTGATCGAATAGTCGTGCATAACGCAATAACTAACATTCAAATTCATAGAATGTGGGTAAATTGGGTAGAGAAATCACTTGTTGCACAAATTTGAAGTATTTACGCGGTAGCTTGTTAAGAAACAATGTGACCTGATCATCACAGGACTTAGGAGTCTCGGTAGTGGAGAATTCGGCAAGGAGACACCAGTACTCAGCCAACTTGACTTTCAAGTCATCCCGGTCAGAGATTTTGAAGTTTTGAATCTCATGGTTAAGATTCATTCGACAAGTCCTATCTCGAGTCGCATAGCGGTTAGTTAAGGCCCATTCCTTTGACGCTAAGTCAAAATGTTGAAGCTGAGAATAAAACTTAGGCAATAAGCCTTGCATGAGCTATACAATAGCGGAGGCATGCCTAGCCTTCCATGAGCAGACGACCTCATATGGAACAAGTATAGGATTGGGTTGGGGTTCCAACCCCTGCACAAGATCCCATAGGTTGTGTGAGTCAAGGACATATCTCATCAAGTTCGACCAAGTTGTAAAGTTTGGCCCGTTAAAATGAGTCTTGTCATTGAATGCATGCTTGGTGGAAGATGAGATAGAACCATGAGGTTCTGGGAATGTGGTGTAAGATGGATGTGGAGGATAAGATGGTGGTGGTGGAGGTGTTTGATAAGGAGGGGGAAGAGGTGGATAGACAGAACTAGGCTGTGAGTGTCCAATGAATATCGATTGATGTGGAGGCACCAGAACATGAATGTTTCCATAAGGTGCGGGTGGAGGTAGAGGCATTGGGACACGTAAGCCCTGTCCAAATGTCGGTTGTGATATAGCATGACTAGAGGGTCCACTAGGTAATGCCATGGAGGCAAACTGTGGCACCAATTGATCCACACTTAGGAGAGATTGGGGGGAATACCCAAGTTGCAATATTCCGAAAGTGTGTGAGGAAATGGTTGAACACCACTCGGGTGAGGAAGAGGTAAGGTCCTAATGATTGTGCCTAAGTTTGACCAACCCCCCGATGTGGTGAATGAAAACACATATAATTCCACATGAGAGGCAACATGCGCTGCACGTAATGGAGGTTGAAAGGATGTGGCAGTAGAATAAGAGGGTGGGATGGGAGGGAGATTAAATGGATTTGTGATAGATGTAGATGTGGGAAATAATGTGGATTCTTTTGTCCATTAAATGCATGAAATTGAAATAATGATGATGAAGATGCACCTACTTCATTTTAACCTTTGAAAACTAAATTGTTTGAAGGAAAAGAAGAGGAAGGAGTACTCAAAGTTTTGTTTCAACTGCGAACCTAGTCTTGAGTTCATAAAGAAATATATGTCTTCCTCATTACTCATAAACCAGAAATTGTTTTACATATATCTTTCATCATGAAAATCATCCATACCAATAGGAGAAGGGGAATCATCATTAACAGAATCTGAAATGGTAGACATACCTGGCATCGGAGAGAATAAGTATGAAGGCAATGGAGCATACTCTATGCTAGTTTCCACTTGCGGATGGTGCGGATGGCCAGTGCCCTTCTTGCATGGTCAGTAGATCAGTGCACCGAATCTAAAGGGTGAAATTCAGACTTACCTTCTATTTGTTGCTAGGCTCTATGCATCAAAATGAGATAGTACTTAGTTGCAATGATCTCATAAGGTCGTGGAACTCCATGATAGTTCATTCTCTAGTCCAATGTCTGTCCGACCATGTCAGTGTCAGAGTGCAGCAATGTGGAAGCGTAGGACATAGGCTGAGAGAGAGTGAACACAAAGAAAAGAGAGAGAGAGAAAAGGAGACAGTGTAAATGCAGAAAATCTGCAGTGTAATATGCTGTATAAGAGTGCAGAAATATACACGGGGGCAGAGGTAATATCTGTGTGTGTCTCCGACTTGATGACCTCGATCTCTGTCAGCCCGAGCACAGTCTGTCTTAGCCAATAGATCTCAAGACCAGAATCTGAAATGAATGAATGACTGAGTGTGCCACCAACTGGCTATTTATAGCCAGAAAATAGGAAATACCAGCACCAGGTCGGCTGCATTAAATGCAGCCGACTTCAGTAAAAAACAATAAAAAATAGTCCGACTGCAAACAGTCTGACTGCAGCTATGCTGACGTGGCATCCTGCTGCTGATGTGTCCTCTGCCGTATGCTGTATACTGTTGGATTGTGTAGAAACCCTAACATAGCTTGTCCAGGGGATGACTCTATCTCTAACACAGCCTCTCAGATCCTGGATGAGGCATTAGACTGAGGGATCTGGAATGCTGACGAAGTAAAGCCTGGGGAAGTGCCTTGGTGAACAAATCTGCAAGATTATTCTTTGTCTTGCAGTACTCCACATCAAAGGTCCCATCTAGAAGCTTCTCCCGAATGAAGTGATACTGGATCAACAAACCCTCGGTGAGGGATGAGTCTAAACTCTCTTCCAATGCTCGTGTGGAGTTGACCAAGGCCCAGTCTCATTGGGACAAACTGAATTCTAGGATTCGATCTTTTCTGTTTCTGTCTTGCACTATAGCCGTGATAGCTCACATCGAGCACTTAACGGTGGCTTGAGAGATATGACTGGAGCTTGATCAGATGTACAACCGGATGACCCTGATGAAAAGGGTTTCTTTGGAGGTGTAGATGCGGACCTTGTCCGTGAATAAGTCTTCTTCGCTTTGGAAACACATCAACAAGCTTCGGTAGCTTCAGATTTAGGTTCAAAATGCGGGGAAGCCTATTTCCTCCGAAGACATGGCGATTACTTTACTGTCCCAGTTGCCGCCACAATTCGGTACTTTTTATTATGCTCTTATTGCATTAGGGAGGGAGTCGACTCTTCGGTGGGAAGAGTTGGTTCCTATGGTCTTGGACCAGGAGGAACAATTGAAGGGACAAAATGCTTCCAAATCGGAGGCTTTGTTTGGTCAAGCCTCTTAGAAGAAGGGGAAGGACCAAAAGAAGGAGGAGGATAACAAATCCAAGAAGGACAAGGAGAAGAAATCGACTTGCCATATTTGTGGAAAGACCGGTCATTGGAAGAAGGATTGCCTCGACAAAGATAAGGACACCAAGAAGGACACGAAGGATTCTGGAGCGGTTGCTGCATCCTCATCAACTACTTTTCTACACTTAGCAGTCATTGAGGCAGCAATCCCTCGATTGAGCTTCTCAATCTTCCTTCGTCTATAAGGCTATGATCAATTTGTATTCTTCAGAGGTCAGCTTGCCTAGCTTTTCTTCCATGTAATCAGAAGTGTTCTTTACCATGTTGGAACTTTGTGGAGCAAGTTGATCGGCCCACTCTCGCTCGGTTCTCGGCATAGTTGATTCTGGAGACTGAATTAGTGTTGTTGTGTTTGAAGTCATTTAAACCTACTGTTGTTTTTGCTTCTTGTGTAGAGCTTTTAGATCAAAGCTCTATGTTTCTCAGAGAGTACTGAGCTCTGATTCCAAGTAAAAAAATGCCCTAACATAGAAACATAAACAGAAATTGTACGACATAGCTCAAATTGATAAAAGAACACAGTTAGGGTTAGGATAACTCAGAGACAATGAACACAGTAAATGAATGAAGTGATATGACTATTGAATATACGATGCTCATGCAACAAACACACTATGCAGTGAATGAATACTGAACCTCGAACTCCTGTATCTCAAGGATCAGGGCAGGGGTAATGAGCTGAAGAGTGTGTCGTACTCCGAATGGAACCCAAATTGCAGCAAGGCAGTCTCCGGATGTCGAACACCAATAAATGCAGCAGTAAGAAGCTGGATTTGACGCAGATAGCAGTGAGGAGAGAGAAATACTAAAAATGTAAGCAGCTGGTGAGAGAGAGACTAAAAACGCAGGCAAGACAGTCTGCAGGAGAGAGAAAGACTAAAAACGCAAGCAACAAGATTGTGATGACGTGGTAGGCTGTACGACAGTAGGTCTACACAGGAACAACAGTTGCCTGATTGGAATTAGCTCCAAGATGTGTGAAGAGGGCTGAAAATTAGGTGCCAAATTGATGGAGACAGCAATGGATAGCTTCAGTTGAGATGTCCTCTGCGAACGGGGTGTGGGCAGCAAGCTGAAACACCTGAAATATGCAAAAACGAGACTAGACAAGAGTGGAGGGCTGGCTGTCTATTTATAGAAAATTAGGGTTTTAGATCCTCTCCCACTTAACTCTCTCGATCCGCTCCCCATTTTAGGGTTTTGGCTAAAATAAGCCTAAAATAAGCATGTTTTGGGACTGTTTAAGTGGCTAAGTGCATTTCTTAGTACAACATGCTTTTCTATCTAAAACTAGCTCGCATTGTCTGTAAAGCTTGTCAGCTCAGAAAGCAGCACCGTACCCTATTCCCTCAGCAGTCTACATATCGTGCTGAGGAGCCTCTTAGATTGATTCATGTTGATCTTTGTGGGGCGACATCCACTGCCGCCTTAAATGGCACACTATACTTATTTTTGATAGTGGATGATCATTTTAGATACATGTGGGTGTATTTCCTCAAGCATAAGTTAGATGCTTTCATATATTTTTTTGCTTAGGTGTTGCTAGTTCATAACCAAACTGGACGTCGTGTTGGTTGCATGAAGAGTGATAGCAGTGGTGAGTTTACCTCCCACGAGTTTTATGAGTTTCTATTGAAGCATGGTATCTCTCGCCAACTCACCTCTACTAACTCCCCCTCTTAGAATGCAGTCGTAGAGCGTAGGAACCGGACAGTAATGGAAATGGCACGCTCTATGCTGTTCACAGCAGAGCTTTCTAAGTGCCTTGAGTGCCTTTGGGTCAAGGTTGTTAACACTTTGGTGTACATCCTCAACCGGTGTCCGACTGCGGCTCTTCCTAAGAAGACCTTGTATGAGGCATTTTTTGGCTCTCGGCCTATCATTTCCCACTTCAGAGTCTTCGGATATCGTGCCTACATACACACGTTTGATGATAAGATAGGAAAACTCACTCCTCAAGCTAATCTCCTTATTTTTGTCGGATATTCCTCTAAAGTGAAAGCACATATGCCTGATGATAAGATAGGAAAACCTACTCCTCAATCTGATCTTCTTAATTTTGTCGGATATTCCTCTAAAGTGAAAGCCTATCGTTTGTTCGATCCCCGGACAAACAAGGTGATCGTTAGGAGGGACGTCGTTTTTGACGAGAGGGATATCGTGCAATCCTCTGCACAGGATTCCGCTCCTATTCATCCTTCCACATCATTGGAGATCGTACATATTGAGCTTGGTCTACTTCTCGCTCTTGACATTACTGCGGATTCTTCATCTCCCAGATCCTCTCCGCGAGATTTGTTACCTTGCTGATACCAGCAGATCATGCGGGATTTGGGGATCCTACCACTGGATTCCACTCCCGAGAGACCTAGAAGATTTGCTCGGTTTGCTCCTTAGGCTTCATTTGTGTCGCTGTTTATAGCCAATTACATAGCGCATTCTGAGCCTGATACATGACAGGAGGCTCTCAGCACCCTCAATGGCGAGAGGCCACGGAGAAGGAGCTCGAGAGTATTGACCAAAATGAGACTTGGACATTGGTGGATCGTCCAAGCCACAAGAAAGTCATCGGGACGACAAAGTGGATTTTTAGGACCAAGCTAAAAGCTGATGGGACTTTAGATAAGTACAAGGCTCGCCTTGTCGTGCAAGGGTTTCGATAGAAGCATGGCATTGATTATGAAGAGACCTTTGCTCCTACCGTACGGTTGACATCTTTCTGGTTGCTTCTTGCGCTAGCCGCTCACCATGGTTGACCGATATATCAAATGGATGTCAAGAGTGCCTTCCTGAATGGTTATTTGGAGGAGGAAGTCTATATGGAGCAAACAGTGGGCTTTCCTTCGGGGAACACGAGGGATAAGGTATTCCGCTTGTAGAAAGCTCTTTATGGGTTGAAGTACCGTGATGTTGGTTCCATAGGATGTATGAGTTCTTACGGACTCATGGATACCATTCTACCCCTTATGACCCAAACTTATATGTTCGATCTATTGCAGAGGGGGTTAGCTATATCTTGCTATATGTTGAGGCGACTTACTCATCACAGGCTAAGATTCTGCTGCCATAGCAGACATCAAGGCAAAGCTTAGTGCTACTTTTGAGATGACAGACCTTGGTTTGTTGTCTTATTTTTTGGAGATGGAGGTAGTTCATTTTGGGAGATGCATTTTTGTGCTACAGTAAAAGTACGCAATTCAGCTAGTGGATCAATACACTTCGGATCAGACACGGCCAGTGGCCACGCCTCTTGATCCTACTGTCCACTTGTCAAAGGATACCCTAGGATAGCCCTTCGATGTACATACCTATCGCTCTGTTGTAGAAAAACTTCTTTGGTTAATTCACACTAGGCTAGATTTAGCTTACTCAGTTAGCATACTTAGTTAGTATTTCACAGCATCTAGGATGTCACATTGGATTGTATGTCTTTGTGTGTTGCGTTATTTACGGTGTACTTATTTTTATGGCCTGACCTATGGTTCTGGTTTATGTTTGCAGGGGTACACTTATTCTGATTGGGCCGGAGATTCCGACACCCGGCGTTCTCACGGCAGCTATCTTTTTACCTTGGGCACAGCTCCCATTTTTGTTAGAATATCAAGCTCTTTCATATGTGTTTGACCGACATGAGCTGGACACAGCTAGTCTAGCTATATTAGTCAGGTATATTAAATAAGTCGGTACTCTAGTCCTTATGGTTGGTGTGAATGGTCCTTCTGGACTTGTAAATACTTGACCTATGTCTTTTCAGTAAATGAGTAGAATAAGAGTGGAAGCATGTTGCTTTACTCTGTGTGTTGCTCTCTATCTGCATCCATGAAAGCTAACATGGTATCAGAGCCATGAATGGGCTCACTGGTGGAATGCACTGAAGAAGAAGACTTGAAGATTGACCCGGAGGGCTGGAAAAGGAAGAGGACTGACAGTCATTTCCATCAATGGTCACACAGAGGTATGCATTGCTAAGCATTGGAGTCTCATTGCTTGAAGGAGGAGCTGTGGCTTGCTGAGGAGTCTCCCAAGGATTGGTTGAGCACTAGTGAGTGCCTCATCATTAAAATAATCAGTAAATCGTGCAGCAGCAGAGGTCAGGCCAGCCAGCGTGATTGTGCCTGTTTTCCAGGCTGAACTCCATGGTTGGGATTTAGTACATGGACTGCTCACTAAGGCTCCATTGAGCATTAACAAGTGTGTGGCTTGTTTGGAGACTCACCAAGGCTCCATTGAGCATCAACAAGTGGGCATTCATCATCATCACCATGAAATCTGATCTGAATATACTCTGAACTGTCTGTGTGGACTGTGCCTATGAACAGGCTGCTCTCATTGGCTGAGATTCAAGGTGAATAGCACTTGTTAAGTGGCATAGAGCATGGATGCATACCAAGGAAGGTTCTTGAAGGGTATACTTTGCTATTGCCCCTGTGGGAGCTCATGTGTGAGCTGTAATAGAGTTGTACAGATCTGAATACACAGGGCTGAACTGTTATTGAAGTTACAGGGACATTATACACTTGTGATGTCTGCATTTTGGATGCTCTTTGGCATGTACATTATCTATGAAAGTTTGGGACATGTATGACATGTATACCACTCAGTTTTGGGCTTGAAACCACTGCTGGTCACTCACAGAATTATAGTTTTCAGACTGCATGCATGTACCCTGGCATTGAGGTTGCAGGAGTTCAAACCGAAGTAAATACATAGCATTTGCACTGACTATTTTACCCACAGGTTAAGTCACTTGTTTTTGGGCTGTCTTGGGTTGTCAATGGGCTGAAATACCTTGGTTTTTTACTGCAGGCAGAAAACTGTCATAAACAGTTCCGGGCTGAAGTTGAACTGTTAAGAAGATCTTGGTTTGTAGGTAGTCAGGCAAGGTCTACAACATGGCAAACGCTGATAGAACTGATAATGTAACCCAGATTGTGGGAGAAAAGCTTGATAGCAACAATTATGCAATATGGAAGTTCCGCATGGAGAACTTTCTGATAGGCAAAGGATACTGGGACTTAGTGATAGGCGTTGAGGTTGAACCTGAAGTTCTAGAAAGGAATCCTACAGCTGATCAAAGACGAGCGCATCGAGCTTGGACGGAAAGAGCTCGCAGGGTTTTACATTGGTTGTCATTATGTATCTTGGATGCTATGGTGATGCAGATTATGAACTGTAAATCCCCAGCGGATGCATGGAATATATTGGTCAAATACTATGGCACAACCACAAGTGCTAGGAAGATACAATTGAAGCAGAAATTCAATAACATGGAGAGGAAGAACAGATCCATACAAGATTATGTCACAGAGGTTAAGACCATAGCAGATCAGTTGGCATCTGTTGGTTCACAGGTTGAAGATGAAGATATGGTTGCAGTGATTTTGAATGGCTTGGGTCCTGAATACAAGTCTTTTGATACTTCAGTGTCTGTGCGGGCTGAAATGCCTGACTTTAATGAGCTGGTTGTATTATTGATTCATGAAGAGGTGAAGCTTGGCTTAGCTACAGGGTCAAGCAGTTCAAAGAATAAGGATGCAGTTTTTTACTCGAATCAGCGTGGCCGTGGCAGCCATGGTAGGGGCTATGGATTTGGCAGAGGAGGCCAGCAGAATGCATCCTATGATAATAGCAATCAGCCGTCATAAAATGCAAGAGGTGGTGAAAACTTTCGAGGCAGGGGGAGATCTAACTCCTGTGGCAGAGGCTCATGGTAGCAGTAGCGTCAGTCAGACAATCCAAATAAGGTTAAGGATTGTCACTACTGCGGAAAGTATGGGCATATTGCGAAGGATTGCTGGAAGAAGCAGGGAAACCAGAAGGGCAAGCAGCATGGACACTATGCTACGTCCAGTCAGGAAGATGACTCTGGTGATAGACTGTTTGCCATGCAATATGTCAAAGATAAGGCTGCTGAAAAATCATCTGATGATGCAGTGTTATACATTGACTCAAGGGCATTGAATCACATGACCCCTCATGGTGACTGGTTCACTGATATGGTGGCTGAAAAGTATGGCTATGTATGCACAAGTGATGGTACGCAGCATAGCATTGAGCATAAAGGCAAAGTGCCTCTTGTGGTTCATGATGGCAGGAAGAAAATTTTGCATGATGTCTTGCATGTCCCTTCAATTACGAAGAACTTATTGTCTGTCGGTCAGATGACGGAGCAAAACTTGCAGGTGAGATTCAATAAACATGGCTGCTTTATTGAAGAGTTTGGCAATGGATGCAAGTTGATAGCTCGTGGTCACAGGAATGGCCAAATGTTTACTCTTGATGCTTCTTTGACAGAGCTGAATTCAGCTATGTTTGCCCATGGTTCTGGCACTGTTAGGGATTTGGAAATATGGCACAAGAGAGTGGGACATGTCAATTTGCAAAGGCTGTAAATTATGCAGAAAAAACAGCTGGTTACAGGTTTACCCAAGTTCCAATATTCAGATATTGGTCATGTATGTGATGCTTGCCAGTTCGGTAAGCAATTTGGATTGCTGTTTGTCAGGCATGTAAGGCAGAGTACACGTCCATTGCAATTACTGTACTCTGATGTTTGGGGGCCAGCTCATAATGCATCTATGGGAGGTTCCAGATATTATGTATCTTTCATTGACGACTACAGTCGCTATACCTGGCTTTACATATTGTAAACAAAAGATGAGGTCTTTGCTGTTTTTCAGCAATTTAAAGCACAGGTTGAGAAGGAGTTTCAATGCTACATCTCTTGCTTGAGATCTGACAGTGGTGGGGAGTATGTATCAAATGAATTTGATGATTTCTTGGCTGAAAATGGCATTTGTAGGCAGCTAACCTGCAGCTACACTCCGCAGCAGAACGGAGTAGCTGAAAGAAAGAACAAAGTTCTGATGGAAGCTGCTAGGGCCATGATGAATGAAAAGCATATGCCGCTTTACTATTGGGCAGAGATTGTTATGACAGCCGTATACATTCTGAACTGGACTCCCACTGCAGGTATTCATGAGATGACACCGTTTGAGAAGCTATATGGCTATAAGCCGGATGTAAGTCACATGAAAGTCTTTGGCTGTCTTGCTTATGTGCATATTCCAGATGAGAAAAGGAAGAAGCTGGATCCCAAAGCGTATAAGTGTGTTTTCATTGGATATTCGCAGGAGAAGAAGACATACAAATGCTATGATTCCTCTACCAAGGAGACTTTGGTAAGCAGGGATGTTATCTTTGATGAGATGGGCTCTTGGTATGTATCACCAGTTGCAGTGCCATCGGATATGCCTTCCACTCATGTCTCTACAGTTGATTTACAGCAGAGCATTGCTATGACAGGACCTCGTAGTCAGACAGTATCCCCATGGACAGGGAGATTGAGGAGCTCGCCGTCCACTGACACCAGTATGTTAGTGAGGGGGAGACATGATGTCTTGGACAGCAAAGGAAAAGAGAAAGTTATTGAGGATGCATCTGGTATGATGACACCTAGCAGAATGACTTCTGGCTATGAGTCTGCTGATACTTTAGACAGCGAACTTGGTAGTCCGACTGTCTATACGCCTGGCACAAGGCAAAGCAGGTATATTCCGCCTCATGAGAGAGGGGAATCGAGTAGTGCACCACAGCTTAGACACTCGCAAAGGGTCAGATACCCTGTTGACAGGTTGACATACAGTGGCTACTCCGCAAAGCATTATGCTTACATGACAAAAGTGATGGAGGTAAAAGAACTAGATACATATGCTGAGGCAGTGAAAGATGAGAATTGGTGTGTAGCCATGGATGAAGAAATGAATGCCTTGGCTGAAAATAAGACATGGGATTTAGTGCCACTGCCTGAAGGAAAAAAGACCATTGGCTGCAAATGGGTCTACAAAATCAAATGCAAGTCAGATGGCAGTGTGGAGAGATATAAAGCCAGGCTGGTCGCAAAGGAGTATGCCCAAGAATATAGATTTGATTATGAGGAAACATTCAGCCCTGTTGCCAAGATGGCAACCATTCGCACTGTGATTGCCTTGGCTGCTGCTAAAGGCTGGAAATTGCAGCAGATGAACGTTAAGAATGCATTTCTTAACGGTGACCTAGCAGCGGATGTTTATATGGTTCAGCCGGAAGGTTATGTTCACCCTGATTTTCAGCATTATGTATGCAGGCTGAAAAAGGCATTGTACGGGCTGAAGCAGGCTTTGAGAGCTTGGCATGCTAGGATCAGTAACTACTTACAGAGATTGGGTTTTGTTGTTGGCAGGGCTGATCACAGCCTATTTACAAAGAAGACTGACAGTGGCTTGGTAGTGCTGGTCATATACGTTGATGATTTGATAATCATTGGTGATGATGACTTGGGCATACAGCATGTAATGAAGATGCTGAAATCTGAAATTGACATGAAAGACCTAGGAGAACTGAAGTATTTCTTGGGCATTGAGGTAGTTCCAACTGACAATGGATTATGGCTGATGCAGAAGCACTATGCCATGGAGATGCTGAAGAAGTATAGCATGGCTGAATGCAAACCGTTGGATACACCTCTTGATCAGAATGTCAAGCTAGACATGAACACTGGGGCTGAAGTAGAGGATGTGACTATGTACAGGCAGATGGTTGGCAACTTGATTTACTTGACCATCACTAGGCCTGACTTGAGCTATGCTGTAGGGCTCATAAGCCAGTTTATGCAGAAGCCTAGAAAGCCGCACTTGGATGCAGTTAGATGCATTATGAGATATGTTAAGTCCACCGTAGAGTATGGGTTGTTCTATGTCAGAGATAAGCCCTTGACATTGACTGGATACACGGATGCAGATTGGGCAGGTTGCTCATATGACCAAATTTTTCGACATTCATTCTTTTATTCTTTTGTATTGTATTATGGACATTTGTAACTTCATCCGCACTGTCAAGATAATATGATTGTAAAAGGGCGCTTGGGCAAGTGAATAATTCCCCTGAGAGAATCTTATCCAAGTAGCACCGTTGCATTGTATCTTGCGTGAGCATGACATCTTGCATCGCCCTTTGCATTACCCTATGCATTAACATTCTGTTCATGTATACATGCATCTGTGCGCATTTATCCCTTTTCGGTCTTTTGGAGTGGTCGACTCTGGATCCACCATATTTGTGGCATTTTCCATGGCAGTCTCCAAGGCAGTTTTTCCTTAGCTTGCTTGCTTGCTTTGCGTGTCTTTCTTGCCTCACTTATTTGCTATATCTACATCTTAGCCTTATTCTTCTTCACCAACACCTAGTAATGGTAGGGATAGTATGTTTGTTTTGTGAAGGTCTTGGGCCATTTTTTATCATTCTCCCGTTTGGGACACGGATACTCAATAGGATGAAAACTGATTTGAACCCCATACTTAATGCTAAACCTATCAAATTTAAAAAAAAAAAACAGTCCATAGCTGATTCCATCTGCCTTTGTAGGGCTTGGTAGGCCATTGGATAGCCAACATGCTTTCTTTGTCCGATACCTTGTCCTCTTTGGGGTGATCACTTGGGCTCCCTTGGTAAGATAACCATCGCCTCTGCAGTCTTAGTAGGCCACTGGGCAGCCGATGTACACCCTTTGTCCGATGCTTTGGTCACTTTGGGGTAAAAGATCTTTCTCATGGCACCGTTGTTGGGCTTGAGAGGGGGTGTTGAGTTAAAAATGCATTAGCTTTACTTAAACAGCCCCAAAACTTGCTTAATTAATGAAGAAACCTTGCTTATTTAAAAGAAATGCGATCCTAGAGAGTTTCTGTGTCCCATAAGCACAAACCCACTTGGGAGGGCCGAAACTTTCTATAAATACATATATTGCCCTCCATTCAGCCCTCAATTTCGTTTTTACAGATTTTAGGTGTTTCAGCTTGTTGCCCAAACCCCGTTCGCGGAGGACATCTCAGCCGAAGTTGTCCATTGCTATTTACATCAGTTGGCGCCTGATTTCCAACCCTCTTCTCACAGTTTGGAGCTGATCTCAGCTAGGCGACCGTTGTTCTTGCAGAGATCTGTTGCCGTATTACCTGCCATGTCATCTGCAACCTGCATTTGGTAGTTTTCTCTCTCCTTTAGTTGTTGCCCAACTTCTATTGGCTGTCGCCAGCCTACGTTTGGCAGCTTTCTCTCTCATGCAGCTTGCATTTTTAGTCTTTCTCTCTCCTACAGGCTGCCATGCCTACGTTTTTAGTATTTCTCTCTCCTCACTGCCGTTTGCATTAGATCTAGCTTCTCACCGCTGCGTTTGCTAGTGTTCAACAACCGAAGGCTGCCTTGTTGTGATTTGAGATCCGTTCAAAGTAGACACATTGTCCAGCTCATTACCCCTGCCTTGATCCTTGAGATATAGGAGTTCGAGGTTTAGTATTCATTCACTGCATAGTGTGTTTGCTGCATGAGCATTGTATATTCAGCAGTTATATCACTTCAGTTATTTTCTGTGTTCATTGTCTTTGAGTTACCTTAACCTTAACTGAGTTCTTTTATTAGTCTGTGTTTTGTTGTATGATTGTTATTTGTGTTTTTGTGTCAGAGTATTTCTTTACAGGATGGACATCACCAAGATAGATTGAGAGAATATGGATCTTACTAGGATTGCTACTTGGCATGAAGATAGCTTTCTGCAAAGGCCATCTTCTCAATCATTTTTATGATGGATTTGTTATCAGACATGGATACATGGATATCTGTACGTAATTTGGGATGAGATGTGAGGAAATCACACTAATATTGTGTGAGCTATACAAGCTCTGGTACCATTTCAGGAAATCACATTGATACTTTGTAGTTAAGCTCTGGTACCATGTGAGATACTTTAGAGTTTGCAGAAAACAGTGTATGAACATGACTAACATATGAACTTGGAAAGAACACAAATAAAGAGGAAAGAGATTGAATGATGGCATGAAACTCAATGAACAATACTTGTACATGACTAACATATGAACTTGGAAAGAACACAATTGAAAAGGAAAGAGAATGCATGATGGCATGAAGCTCAATGAACAGACTTAGTAGGTGGTGGTTGAGCTTTCCAACAGCTTTAGTATCTTGTGGGAGTGGGCGAAGGGATGGAGTATGTTGTACTACAATGGATCTTGAGTGCAGCAAGCCAGCAATCCTTGATGCCGAGTTTGGATGTGGGCAACCAGGCAGCTACGGTGAAAGAGAGGACAGCCAGCATCTGGCTTTGAGGGAGGTGTCTGAGGCAGCTATTCAGTCCCAGGATAATCAAAGCCAGCAGGGCAGCAGAAGAGACTATGAAATACAGCTAATTGCAGGTGGATCTGGATGCAGGTAGTTGTATGTCAAGGCACCTCGATGAAATGCCATCTCTGGATGTGTAGAGGCAGGGTTGGGACTTCTAGACAGCAGGACAAGGATAAAGGGCAGCAAGGAATGATGTTGCCACAGCTGGATGATCACATTAGCAGGAGCAACAGGTTAGGGCAGCAGATGGTATCACTGAGGGTGCAGGGCTGGCATTGATGAAAGCTGTGGCAACAAACAAACAATTATGGCAATTAGATGATGATAGCAAAGGCTGATGGTGAGCTGGTGAAGATGTGAGATATTGGGATAAAGTGTGGAAATGAACTTTCTGACTAGTGGGATAACAATCTCTCTGAGGAACCTTCCCTTTGCATTTACCCTACTTGATGATGTCTGACTTGGATGAATCCCTTGTCATCTGTTGTCAAAAGCCAGGCCATAAAACCTATCCCATGAAAGATGCCTCAAGTAGCTGCAAGGTGCCTATGTGAGGATGATGGTGCTGAGCTGCCCATAAGGGGAAGTGTCCCACAAACTGTCTGAAGACCACTGTTTTGAAATACTTCTTCAAGCTCATGTTAATTAGAGCTGCTTACACAAGAGAATGACATGCAAAATGGATGGCTGGGGGGCACCAATAGGCTGCCCCAATGTGACAGGAAGTCGGATCAGGGCAGGCAACTGTAGTGGTTGTGCAGGGGTGGTGGTTGCTGGGAAGGGCGTCTGAACCCCCTTGGGGGGGGGTGCCACTTTGTGAAAAAAAACATTGTATAGTATGCCGCTGATTGAAGACATGGATTAGATCATCAGAAAAGCTCAGGAGGAAATTTTTAGGGTTCAGTGGATATAGATTAAGCAAGTAGAGTTCCAAGGTCATTGTAAATAAGTTAAACAGGAAATTTCTAAGGTGCAGTGAAATAGATAAAGCAAGTAGATTCCAACTCCATAGGCATTCAAATCTGATGTTCTGCTGGATGTAGAACCATCCATGTGAAATTCCAAAACAATCAAGTGAAAGGGCACTGAAGCCTTGATTTTCTGGTTTTTGTTTCCACAGTTTGAACACAACGTCGTGTTGTGTTTCTTGTGGGGTATGTGAAATATCCCTTTAAATTGCACAACGGAGGGAGATATACCCTCTATTTCAGCATTGCATATTTGGAGAATTCAGTGGAAGAATGAACATTGGAGAACTTTGGAATACTCCTTCACTGTAAACAACGTTGGGAGAGGAAGGACTTGGTTTCTTGGGGATTGTATTAGCATGGGAGAAATGGACAGTTCGCCCAACTTTCTTATTACTTCCACAATTAAAGGAAGTGTGGACTTCATCTATGTCGTTTATGTTCACAATGTTTTAGTTTCTGCTTCACTCTAGACTTTCCTATATTTCAAGTTGAAACTTTGCAGGTCTCAAATGTTTTGCAAGTCAGATTTTTATGTGAATCAGCTGTAGATGCTTTCACACTTGGCCTTTTTGCAAATCAATTCAAGGTGATGTTCTAAAAGAAATGTGCATCGGATATGTATACGCGAGGAATTTTCCCATCTTTGGAAGATATAATAGATGCCTGATTATGCTCTCTTGTTGCTCTACAAGTATTTGGCATGATGGAGGATCTATATTGTCACAATAAGTTGGTTTTCTAGTTCACTTGCATTGACAATAGACACTTTATCAACCTTTGCATAATCACATTTGTGGCTGCAATGGACATCAATGGATAGATCAGATGCATTAGTATATATTTTACCACAAATTTTAATGTAATATTTAAAAACCTCCTGCAGTGAGGGCCCTTCTTGTATCTTGAAGGAATAGAAACATGGATTTAGTGGGGGGGGGGGGGGGGGGGGTGGGTGTGTGTGTGTGAAGGGGGGAAGTTGATTGTGTGTGAGCATGTGTGGAAGCATTTACATTTTCTGAAATGGCAGCATTGTAGCAATTCTTGAGAGAAAGGACGGTGTTCTTCATGTTGCCAACCTTGGAGATTGTGGATTGCGTATTGTAAGGAAAGGTAGGGTAATTGCAACCTTATATTGAACGTCTCATAGAAAGATAGAACATTGTTCTCAAAAATATTTCATGTCAAGATAAGAACTGAGAAGCACTGAAATTTTCCTTAAGTGAGATAAGTACCGGTGTTTCAATTTCCCTGATCCATTTTGCAGGTACAGTTATTTTTGCAACAAGATCTCAAGAGCATTATTTTGATTGCCCTTATCAACTTAGTTCTGAATCAGGTGCTCAGACATCAGCTGATGCCATGGTATGTGTTCAAAATCTGCTTTTCAATAATGTTGGTTATGGTGGCAGTTCACTTTATGCACTAAATTTTCATTACCATGGCTGATGCTTCTGGTTTGACCTGGATATTCATATACTGTAAGCTATTACGAAAAGCACTGCAGAGTTCTTTTCTTGGTTGGGGTTGAACTTGTGAATTAGGATGTAAATAGACTTAAATTTCAGCAGGCACATTTACATGGTTGAATCATTTTAGAAACTTTTTTCACCAGTGGCGTATAGCTTCTTTATTTCAGTGAACAATCTTGTAGGATTATGTTTTCTTGTCTGTTCTCTCATCCTAGTGCTGAAGTTGAAAGACATGTTTGTGCTAGGTATATGATGTACATGTGATGGAAGGCGACACCATTGTCATGGGATCAGATGGTTTGTTTGATAATGTCTATGATACAGACATAGAAACTACTGTAAGTCATTTTCATGGACATGATAGAGATGCTGCTCAGCGTATTGGTAAGAGGCTATATTATGCATTTTAAAGCCTTAAATCAGTGCTCAAAATGCTTTTTTGATAATGTTTTTAAACATGAAGTGGTAATGTAGCTACTGCTCTCGCTTCACTCGCAAGAAAGCATGCAAATGACCCCAAGTTTGAGTCACCTTACTCTCAGGAGGCTATACTGCAGGCAAGTAGACTCATGATCTGGTTAACATATTGATCATCCTGTTGTGTTTTAAGCTTGATAGTGGGGTTGGTGCTAATGCAGGGCTATGATGTTCCTTGGTGGAAGAAGGTTCTGGGCCAGAAATTAACAGGTGTGGAAACTGACTTGACTCTGGATTCTGCCATTAGGGCATCTACATTGTGTGTGCTAATTTGTATATGGTTGTCACTGAGCAGGAGGAAAGTTGGATGACATTACGGTCCTGATTGCAAATGTGGTGTCTGTTGAAGCAGCACCAGAGCATGAATTGCAATCTGGAAGCTCTTATGATGAGGCTATGTCATCTAGTCCACATTCAACTCCAAGTATATCTTAGTTGGAGCAGTTTCTCTGGTTAGCACTCAACCCTAATGGTCATCAGCAACTTCCTTTGTGGCCATATTGGGGGAACATCCATTGCTGACACCCATTGCTTACATTTGTAGTTGTTTGAAATTTGAATCAAATACCATCACTTGTGAGCAGCGTATGATTAGGGGTAAGATCCCATTGCAGGCATTCTTGGGCAGATTCTTTATTGGTTGATATTGGTTGACGAATCTTCCCTTCTCTGTTCATGTACATTCCCTTAAGCCAGGGAGACCCATGTTTCCTCTAGAAAATTTGTGTATAGCTTTGTCACATGTCTAGAATTTTGAGGCAGACGTGTGCCGTGGGTGTCATGGATACCTTATGTCTAATCTTTTTTATAGCCATGCTTTTTAGCCATATCTTTGAAATTAGATTTATGAGTAATACCTGTTACTCCAAGTACCACTATCCACATTCTCCATTTGTTCAAGTCAACATTCTTTGGCTTAAAGCACCTTCTCAATAGGAGATCTTATTATGCTGCACTTGTGGTGTAACATTGCCAATGATTGAAGCTTTCAATATGATGATTCCTCACTCAATTCATAGCAAGGGGATCATAATCTTGCAATGTCTCTCTGTTATACTTAAGGTAAAAGTAACCAAACTAAGAAGATAAGAAAAATTATACGAGGGCTTGCACATTTTCTTATTTAGTTTTTGTTGTTTCCTGTACCTGCAAGACGAGGAAAAAATCCACTAGTATACTGGCTTCTCCCTCAAAATTCATATATTCACTGTTGGAAGCAAGAAAGAAATGGCATAAAGTAAACAGGAAGTAGGTAACCATTGATCAAGGTCTAGAAGATCTAGATAATCATTTTATTTCCTTGAAATATCGTCTGAAGTAGTCTTCCTAACTGTGTTAAAGATAACTTGTAACATGGTTGTAAATGAACAACAGCTGCTTTTACAACTGAGCTGAGCCTCTAGTGCAGTGTTTTGGCAGGAAAGCTTGAACTTGTAGCTGAGCTTCCACTCCTGTCAGCTTGTGCAGGAGGTATCGATCTACATCCTGCATGCAGGGGAAGAGGATTGGAGATGAATATTATTCACTATCTAGATTGCGAGATCATTAATAAGGGTCAAATCTCATGATATCTGGGAGCTCTAGTTGGTTTGATGGTCACTATGGCTCGAAGGTGAATGGTTGATGGAGTTTAGACATGGGTCAAAAAAAGAGCCTCTTGGTCTTGTTGGAAGAATTACGACACTCAAGTTCTCTGTGGCCCTGATCATGATCTTTAATGCCATGTTGTTTGCTTTTTTTAAGTGTTGTTGGAAAAAAGTTGGAATCTTTGTATTTTCCCTTTTGTTGGTCCTTTGGAGGAAGGGTATAACATCTATCTCTTGCAGAAAAATCACCGTCCCTATGGGTAAAGGTGGGTTAGGCTTGCTGGACTTATTTGCTAAAACTACCAATCTATCATTCTAGCTCCTCAAGAGGTTGGACAATGATCAACTATGGGCATGTATCATGCTAGTAAAAAGCTTTCAGTCTGTATGGTTAACAAAGGAATCCATAAATGATGTGATGCTCGGGATATTGTTGCACTATCCCTCTGGATTGTGAGAAATTCTTAGACCAGAGTACAATCTCATTGATATAGAAAGCCATTGGATACACAATGTGACTGCAGAGGTAAACCCTCACATTAGAGCTTGGAAGAGATGACTCAAAAAACCTTGGAAGGTTACCCATTATTATAAACTCAATCTTGCCTTATGAAGGCTCATTGCATATAAGCTCCCATGGGATTGTTGCAAGCATGAGGAAGAAACTATTAAAAACCTCATATGGGATTGTTTTGAAGTTAGAGAACGATGTAAGCTTGAGAAAGGTGTTTGTATTATGAGGCTGCATCACAATATAAGCTGGAAGCAAGCTCTATTGTTGGTGTTTGGGGGGGGGGAAGAGAGATTTTAGATAACCTTAATGAGGACTCCAAGGAATGAACCACTTTTTGGTAAAAGATATTTTGGAATGGGTGTAGAAGGAATCATAGTTCCCAAGCTCATGGGTGATGCAATAGCTAAATCCGATAGGGACAAAGAATGCATATGAGGTTAAGTTTACAAAACTCAACAATCACTACCTAGATCCATGCAAGGTGCAATCCGCAATGGCAATGTATTAAAATATGCATGTTGAAGAATATAGTGGTAAATTGTAATTCATCATTGAATTGAATGAAAGTGAGGTCTTAATGAAGAGCTTAAAAGAGGCACTGTCACTTTGATGAATAGATTCTTAGAATTTGACAAGAATTGTTGAGATATCAAGCTCAACACGAGTTGGTCCTCGCGTATCTAGATGATTGTTTTCGCATTCATATCACTAATGTGGTTGGTGCTTGCATTGGTATATCTTTCCAGTGATGCTTTACAATTGGATATCAATAGTCTATCTATGTGAGTTATAGGATGTATATCTAGTCATCTTTCTACTTAGCATGTCTACACTATGGATTGCTTTTGTATTATGTATGTTATACTCTTTTTTTTTTTGGTACTCATATAGTGAAGAAGAAGAAGACTAGGGTTTTTAGCATTTTGTATCTTGTAAGAGCCCAAGCTCCCTCTCTCCCCTCATCTTTTCATGGTATTAGAGCAGCATTCAAGCAAGGATCAGTGAGTTGCAAGTCTTTATAATCTTGGAGTGCTTGAGAGAGTATTATAGATCTCTGGTCTACACCTTTGGGGTCGGATTTTTATTTTAGGTGCATTTTGGTCTTGGTTTGGGAGTTAGAGGTTGTTTGTGTGGATTTAGTAAGATATACCAACTCTTATAAATATTGTCATTTTGCAAACTGGTTATAGATTTTGGGTATGGCAGATTGTATTTGAATACTATCAGACACTTGCTTATGTAATGAGTTTAGTATGGATGGTAGTTTATATGAATTAGCAAGTTTTTGATAAAAGTGGATATGTGGACTATATTGTATAATGCCGAGGGATTTAATCAGATTGTCAACAACAAGCTTAACAAGTATAACTTTTATACTTGCAAGTTCAGATTAACCAAAAATTTTAAGGATAAAGGTTATATTCTAAGACTCTGGAGTTATCCACACCTAAGGAGACCAAGGCATTTAAGGAATGGAACCAGGGTGCTTGGAAAGTTGTATATAGCTCTTGCAAAAACTTGGAATAACTCGATCAAATTGTTTGGTACAAATATTAAAGCTTGAAAGGTGTGTTGAGATTGGCTCACAATCACCTATACCATACTTTGTCAACATATCGAAGATGCATTGTCTTTGTGAGAGCTACATCCCCTTGGATGTTCTTATTATCTCAATGCCAAGAAAGTACTTTAGCTCTCCTAAATCTCATGTCAAATTCCTACTTGAAAAGACTCTTCACATGCTCTACCTCTTGCATATTATCATTCCTAACAAGTAAATCATCCACATTCAAGGTAATCACAACAATGCCCCTGTTACTTTAACAGCCATAAAGTGAGTGATTTGCATTTCTAACATGAAAACCAATTGAGATGAGATTATGGTATCTTGTCATGCCATGTTTTGAATGTCTGCTTTAGTCCATACAAGGCTTTACATCGCCTACATACATAATCGGGGTAAACCCGTGTGGTGGTTGCTCCATGTACACTTCTTCTTACACCTCACCATGCAAGAATGCGTTCTTTACATCTAGTTGATGTAAAATCTAAGCTTTTGTTACACCCACTACAATGACAGCTCTTATAGTTACCATCTTTGCTACTAGAGCAAATGTCTTCTCATCATAATTAATCCCATAAGTTTGTGCACAACCTTTGGCAATGAGTCTTACCTCACACTTGCTCCCTCACACTACTATTATAGTTACCATCTTTGCTACTAGAGCAAATGTCTTCTCATCATAATTAATCCCATAAGTTTGTGTACAACCTTTGGCAATGAGTCTTATCTCATACTTGCACACACTACTATTTGCATTATATTTTATATTGTAAACCCACTTGCAGCCTATAGCTTTCTTCCCCTCTGGCAATGGTACCAAATCCCAAGTCTGATTTATATCCAATTGTGCACAACCTTATAGTTACCATCTTTGCCACTAGAGCAAATGTCTTATCATCATAATTAATCCCATAAGTTTGTGCACAACCTTTGGCAATGAGTCTTACCTCATACTTGCTCACACTATTATTTGCATTATATTTTACATGGTAAACCCACTTGCAGTCTATAGCTTTCTTCCCCTTTGGCAATGGTACCAAATCCCAAGTCTGATTTATATCCAATGTAACCATTTTTTCATCCATGGTTTTCACTCAATGCACACGACTGATAGCTTCCTCAAAATATGTGAGTTGAATCGATTTTATAAACATTCGTAATATATGCATAATGGCAAGAAACATAACCATAATATATCAATTTGTTTATGGGAAATCTTACTCTCGTTGACCTATGTACTTATGGAGCACTCAATAATCCCTTTACATCAATCTTAATTTTTCGTACACTAAGTGTATGAACAACCGGAATACTAAATATCATGCATACCTTGATTTGAGCAATTAGACTTACCATCTACTTATGAATAGATTGCACAAAAACATCTAGTATACCAAGTGACACAACCACCTTTGTTTTCCCTTGTGTGATACATTTTCTACACTTGTAAAAGAGATTCGCATGCAACTTACCACTCCATGGTCTCTTAATGGATCTATTAGAAGAGGACTCTTTGGGCCCACTCAATATTTGTGACTATGGATCTACATTTTTTCAAATCACCTTTCCTTTTATATAATCTATAACAATATGTTTTTCGACAACATACCAACTGCTTATCTCATCAAACACATCTTTGCTCACCTGTAACTTGTATGTAATTGGATTATAACACTTGTAACCCTTTTGCTCAAGGGAATAGCCAACAAACACACTTTTTAGCGTTTGGATCCAATTTTTTTCTTGGCTCATCAAGAACATGTACTTATGCAATGTATCATAATACTTTAACGTGACGAATTTGGTTTATTGCTAATAAACTTCTCCTCTGGTATCACATTATGCACTACAACAGTGGAAGTCATGTACATATAATATACATAGTTATAGAGATACCTATGATCCAATAATATTAAGACATTCTTTTCAACCATCAAGGCTCATGCAATTTTTACAATGTGCATGTTCTTCCTTTCAGCAACACCATTTTGTTATGGAGTATACTTGCATGTAGACTGTATTTGAATAATATGTTGTTTTAGAAAATCAGTGAATTCATTAGAGAGGTACTCTTCCCCTCAATTTGATCTCAAGCACTTATCTACATACTTGTTTGTCTCTTAATTAAAATTTTAAAATCTAAAAGAAAAAACATTGTATTTCTCCTTCATGAAATGCATCCATATCTTTCTTGAAGGATCATCAATAAAGGTTACATAATACTTACATCCATCCATTGATGCAGTATTTGTAAGACCTCACACATCTGAATGCACATCAAGTAAATGCATGCTTGTATGTTTATCATGAGAAAATATATGCCTTATTTGTTTTCCAAATTTACATGCTTCATACACTTTTTGTATACTAGCCACTTTGAACTTAGGCAAGCCCATCACAATTTCATGTGACTGCATATTTTTCAATCATGGCACATTTACATGGCCAATATATTTATACCAAATATCAACATTAGCCACAATTTCTACACCTTGTGCAAACATAAAAGCCTTTAGCTTAGAACATTTCCATTCAAAGTAAATATCCTTTTAGCATGCTTGCCTTTTGCATCCAAGTGATATCCATTTCTAATATCTTCTACAAAATAACCATTCTTATTGAACTTTACTTCTAATCCCTACTCAAACATTTGCCTAATAGAAACCAAGTTCTTTGTCATATTAGACTAACACATCAACCAAACACTTACCTTTTCTATCATGTATAGAAAATGGGACACTCCCAATATAAGCAACATAATGCATTAATTTATCGCATATTTCAAGCATTTCAAGATTTTTCATATCTCTATCCGTTCTCCATAAGACGTCATATGGTTAGAGGCACGTGAGTCCACATGCCATACATCATTAGTCATTGTTGCTAATACATCTATATTTACTACATTCATCATGTGGTGCATAACAAACTTCTCATTATCAACATGATTACTTATAGATGCATAATTGTTTTGTTTTCTTCTCCCATTTATGTTATTTCGACCTCTTTTTTTAGACATTCATATGAAATATAACATTTTTTACCACAATTATAGCATTCTTTATTGTCATAATTGCATTCTGTCTGTCACATCCTCTATGGCTCCCCCTACCTTGAGACTAATCTCTACCACCTGTATGTGACTACTCTTGTGAGCCATGAGATTACCCTTGATTTTAACCATAATGGCCACCATCGTGACCTCTACTACCACAACATCCGCCTCTACTTGTGTTAGAGTAGAGCACCTATCCTGAACTATTCTTGCTTTGTAACAAAGATGCAACATGACCCAAATTCTTCTCTTCAAATACCAACATAGATATTAGATCTACAAAATCAAGAATGGTGCTCCTTGTATTAATAGACATTCAAAACTGCATGTACTCCTCACCTAAGTCATTCCAAACATGCATCCATTATATCATCATCATTGGCTTGCATTTTAATAGATCCAAGAGCTTCAACAATGCTCTTAATATTCAATGCATAGTCATTAATAGATAGAATTCTACCCTTGACATTGTCCAACTCAAACATCAACCACAATGTAAAGCTAAGTGTTGATGTGGGTGAGATATTGGAGGATCCCATGATGTATAGAAAGATGGTGGGAAGTTTGATTTTCACCACTATCATCATTCTACATTATAACTACAAAGTTGTCTTGGAGAGTTAGTTTATGAAGGTGCCTCGTAAGACTTACTTGGTCACATTAGATCATATAATCTTTATGAGGCTTACTCAATGGTGTAGTTATTCAAATACACTCATGTAGATTGGACAAATAATATTTTGACAAGAAGTCCACTAGTGGTTATGTATTTTCCTTTGGGAGTGGGTCTATGACTTGGATCAGTAAGAAACAACCCATTGCTGCATTATTGAGTATAAAGGCAAAGTACAAGGGTGCTGCTATGGTAGCATATGAGGTAGTTTGGATGTGAAAGCTACTTGATGATTTGGGGATACTGATAGATAGGTGAGTTGTTATTTATTATGACAACATGAGTAGTATACGATTGGCCAGGAACCCAATGTTTCATGTAGGCATAAAACTCATTGAGGTTTATTACCATTTTATCATAGAGTGGGAGTGGGTCTTGGTAGGTGACATTGATCTCATGTATGTAAGCACGGAGAAGTAAGTTGTAGATATTTTCACCAAGGCCCTGGAAGCATAAAAACTTTGGTATTTTCAAAGCTTACTTGGAGTATAAGTCATGGAGTTGGGCTTAAGTGGGAATGTTGAGATGTCAAGCTCAACATAAGCTAACCCTCACATATCTAGATAATCATTTTCGCATTCATATTACTAACCTGGTTGGTACTTGCATTGACATATCATTCCAGTGATACTTTATAGTTGGACATCAGTTAGTCTATCTATTCGAGTTACATGATATCTATCTAGTCATCTTTCCACTTAGCGTGTTCACACTATGGACCACTTGCATATTATGTATGTTGTACTGTCTTTCTCTTTTTTTGGTAGACTCATATACTAAAGAAGAAGAAGAAGAAGAAAATACTAGGGGTTTCAGCTTCTTATCTTGTGTGCATTCTTTCTGTGTGTTTTGTGTCTTGCAAGAGCTTAAGCTCCCTCTCTCTCCCTCCATCTTTTCAAAAAACAACCCAAGTAACTTCAATATTCAATCAAAATTCCATGTATGGTGGCTTGTTGCATATGAAGCTCCTAAGGAAACATTTGAGATGCTATAACTATTCTTTACCCACATAAGCATTCCAAACATCACTGATTGCCAAGAATAAGTGAGATGTTGTTAGTTGAAGGGTATGTTGAATACCTAGTTGAATGACAGCTTGTAAGGGACTTGAAAAATCTTGAAATGCATGTGTGGAATCTCTAATGATGCAAATGTAAAATATCGATGCCTGCATTGCTTGACAAAGAGGGTGGAAGAAAAGGACGGGAAGAAGAACTGGCAAAGAGTGACAAGTGCTACATTGATATGTGATAAAGAAGATCCCATATGGAATCCCATTTTCAACATTCCATTGGATCATATTCACATTTGTTCATTATATTCTTTTATTAGAATTATGGAGAAAATTGTGTATGAATATACTTTCTTCGCTTATAGAATGCAACTAAAAAAAGAAGCCATTGTAACGTGTAAGAACATGGAGTGAGTGCTATCAAAGATTGGGCTATAGAAGCATCAAATAACGATTGAAAAGTATGAGAATAGATTAGAAAAATATGGTAATTTTCCAAAAAATCCTTGCTTTGGAGGAGCCAAGGCTAGAAAGTCTCTTTCAACATCGATCAATGAGAAAGGGAATGTCATAGTTTGCAGGCTACAAGACTATAACGAGTGAAAAAAACTACATATTTTGGTTTTTGATTGAAGTAATGAAGGAAAAACAAGGTTGGAAAAAGCCAAGGTTCGGATTAATCTCAATAAATTGGCTCCTTTACTTCGAAAGATGGTGTTTGATAATGGAGATAAATAAGAGTTTACTCACATTGTACATAGCTTTTATGAAAACATGGTATAAGCATGGGGTAAAAGTTCTATCACACATAATATGATACATACAAAATCAAAAACTTAGAAGTATACGTTTTGTGTATGTTATTCTAGATATTTTTATTCACATGTGATGTATGTCTTTGTAGCATATTCTCGAGGTGTATGGGATAACTTTGTAGAAAAGAAAAGCATCCAAGTTTGGTCCACACAAGGGACAAACAATTCACATTAGATAGTGCACGATGCATACCAAAGAAAAATCAATCATAGTGGAAGGCTCGGGTAAGTTACCCATGAATATATGTGTGCATGACGTGGGTTCAAAATAAGGTATTTTTAAAATATAAATTTTATACATTTTTTACATATAGAGGGGTGTGATATAAAGGGATTATTTACATATTGAATAGAAAAGGGTTATGTTTTATTCATGAAAAATTCACAAATAAGAATATTTATAAATAGGCCTTGAATGCACGTGATGTAGAGGATATGCATATAGTAACTTCATCGAGGTGGAAGGGTGAATGGCATCAATCCAATGATCCAATCGGTATCCTGGTTGGTGGTACATGATGATAGTGGTAGATGAAGCTCAACTCTCACATAAGAGAGCAAATAAAAATACTAATGAATTATATGTAGACACAATTGAATCACATCATGGTATTAAAAGAGCATGTTATGATACATCAAGTGCCAAAGAAAACCACGCCAAGTGGCTAGAAACAAGACTTTAAGAAGGCAATAAATGGATTAAAAAAGAGCTAATATAGTAAGATAAAAAAAGCATTTAGTTTGAGTGAAATTTAATATTTAAGAGAGAAAGAGAGAGTGTATGTCTATGTGAATGAGTTTTAAAGTTTAAGCACTATATTTTAGGGTTTCACTCTTTATCTTATTCACTAAGGTTCCAACTCTCTTGCTATGTAGAAAGATGGCAATGCCTAAGGTAGCCATGGAGTAGCTTCCTCTCAGAGTCTTATATAATATTTAACTCAATTGAGCATCTAATAGCTTAGTTGCATTCTTTGACAACAATACTTCACACCCTTCAAATGGACCCCACCCCCTTCTCAATCTAATCTACCTTCCTCAAGACATTCTCAACATCCCCACAAGAAATGCAAGTGGAGGCTAGGTACAATGGCCCTAAGAGAAATCAAAAAGTATAAATGCTCTTTTGATCTCATCATTCCAAAGGCTAGCTTCTCAAGAATTGTTCTTGAGATTGTACAAGACCTCTACTAGACAAAAAACAGGAGGTGGTTTTTGGCATAAGCTCAGGATAGAATTGATTGCTTCGTAAATCAATATCTTCATTATCTATAGAGGAGGATTTTTTGGTAGAATTAATAGCTTTTCCCTTGATCTTGTGTCTTTCATTATTCCATTGCATGTTTTTCTCTTCTAACATGCTATCACACATCAAGGTTTGGTGATGGAGCTATATTGACTAATGTGTGATTCATGGTCTTTGCAGATTTACCTTGTTGTGTGAGAAGTACACGGAGAAAACCCAAATACAACTCAACAAGAGAAAAGAAAGGAGCACTGGTGTGACAAGGGAATGTGGCTTGGTAGTAAGGTTCAATAAATGTAAATTTTTGGTACTCGTGAACCTTAGATCAATTAGCTAGTGCAAGAGAGGAAAAATGACAATCAACTTGTAATAAATCTTTAAGCAATGAAGGATGCATTCATTCCAATGGAATAAATGTGTTTTCTTGTGATGCCTTTTTACAATATTTATGGTGTAAACTTTCTAATGACTAGTAATTTGAATGTTAATTCCTCGATAATTGATCCATCCATAATTTTATGTAGAGTCATTTTAAAAATACCAAACTTCATCGGAATGTTACAAAACTTCACACTATACCTATTAGGTGGCCAAGGGTCTAGGAAAATTTTTTGGTTTATATAAAAGCCAATAGAGGCCTAGTTAGAAGTTTGGTATTTGGAGTCAAATTTCACAAAAGTGGTTCTAAACACCAAACTTCGACATGAGCTAGGGCCATGCTAGCATTTTTTCTAACAAGGGGCTCCAGATGCTAGACTTAGGATCAAGGATGTGCTAGCAGTTTTTTGACAAAAGAAGTTTATTGGACTCTTGTCCACCTAATGGGTGCACCTGTGAAGCTTTGTCATATTCCAATAGAAGATTATAGATTTACAACCACATAATGAACTATGCGCATGGAATTGCATTTACCCAATTTAGGATTTAAATGGGTTGAAAATTCGTTCTTCTTCTAATTTTAACATCTTGCTTTCTTTCTTTCCTCTATTCTCACTTCCCTAGCTTCTATCTCTCTTCGATCCCTCCTTGAGCTTGCATGGCATGCATCAAGCAAGCAGCTCACTATTTCCTAAAGAAGATAGTGCACATGGTCCCACAACAATAGGTATTGTCCCCAAAAGCGTGAAGACCATAGAAAAAGAGGTGATGGAGATTGGGTACTATTTCCCTATGCGAGATAAGGCGTATTTAGTGTGGCTATGAGCTACTTATCTCGAAGGCATCCTTCTAGAAGGTGGCTTAGACAATTTTGCAAGACATACTACTGATCAGGCTAGAAAGGTACTTGGTGCAAGTGGCTGATATGGCGCATGGCCATGCAAGTGGAATAGGGTAGTCATGTAGGCCTTGCAAAGGCTCTATAGGGGGTCTTCTCAATGATCTATTCAATGATGCACACACAATTGGCAGTCATCCATGCAAAGCGTATATTTGTCATTGAAAAAGATATGAACTTCATCATTTGGCTTGGACATGGCAAGGGATGTTTCCCATAGGATTATGCTACTTGTGATGCAAGCTCTTGCCATGTATGCTAGAGCTTGGAAAACCAAAACGTTCTATATACTATGTGACAATGGAATGCATATATATATTTTGTCTCATGCAATGTGTACTTAATTCCAATAATTTCAATTAAAGTTGTCTCTTTTATTTCTTGAAATACACAACCATCGGCTTTGTTTAATGTACGTATGCATCACAAGTAGTAGTAGGTACACATATCGCACATGATGTACAACACATGTACTGTATAAATATGAGTTACATTACCATGTATACATGATCGCATGTGCATGTACCACATGCTTATGTAATGAAATCAAATTATGCCAACATATGCAAATGGATCCTACATTATAGCATGCAAATACACAACCTGTCAACCATAAGATATTCATGTACCACACATTATCATCACATTCACATGAATGACACATTTACTTAGTGATTTTACATTTATTGGGACAAATACAAATGTCAATCTTGTAGGGGTAGCAACCAAGGTGATTGAGGAAGTTGAGAAAGCTTGCTTACCCACACTTCAATGCATGGCTATTGATCTAAGTAGTGAACTCTTGCGGGAAGGTCAAATCCAAAGACCAAGTAGTTGTTTGCAAGCACCTCATCTCCACCCAATAGGAGATGTACCATAAGGCAATAATGACTATAATAAAACTCTAGACAAACCTAGTAGAGGAGTTGAAGCCCCAATCGGAAGTAGCCACTACTACTTTGGAAGAGATTGACTTTGGAGAAAAATTCAAATTGATGACATATGAGCCTACTAAGGAAAGATTGTATGCTTATCTCCACCATGCAAGGTATGATGATCATAAATTAAGAGACCTGTAAGCATTAAATATTTAAATGTGCATTTAAATTTCTAAGCCCTTTCAAACATTAAATATTTTTAAATGCATTTAAAAGACTCATATTTGACAGTTGCATATATTAAAGGAAGATAATAATTTCTATGGCCTATTAGTTGGCCTCGCCATTTTTTGACATTGCCAATGCACCCCCATTTACTAAAACTATAAGAGTGCATTCACATGCCGGTGAGCCTCAAAAGAGAGGACATTCTTGTTTCTCCTAGTAAGGAGAATGGGAAGAAATAGAAAACTCTATGTTTCTAGGCTAAATAGATCCTATACATAAAGGGTATTAATGCCAAAATTGGAGAGAAAAGGTCCAAGGCTCGTAACGCATGCAAATATTTGTTTCTGGAGAAAGAATGAAATGTAGTACTTCGATGCATGGTTGCAATGGACCATGACACCTTTTGAAGCCCCCTCTGCATCCATATATGAAAAGATATAGAATCTAAAAAATCATGAAGATGGCCTCTAAAGAAGAGGGAATATCCACCAAGTGCAAAAGTAGCTACTAGTAAGAATTGGGATTGATATGGAAGGTGCTAAACCTAGGTCTCAGAGTAGGTGCTAAAGATGTCCTTCTAATATTGAGTGTAAGATGGATGGTGGTGGAATCTATATACATAGATTCAAATATGAGCGAGTGGAAATGTACTACCCCTATGGAACCATGGGTGGTGGATAGTAAATTTCATAAGGAAAATATTGTTGAAGACAAGCTAGGGTGGAAGAAAGGAATGATAACAAAGACTAAATGGTGTGTTGGGGGCAAAGGCACATGTGTGTAGCTGCCCATGTATTACTACATTGATAGTACCCACACACCTATACACTGTAGGTGGTGGGTGCTCATCATTGTCACTTTATTCTTTATTCTTTCAGTGACATTTGAATAAGGGAAGGCCGGTCAGACATTGCGACTGTTCGAGTTCCCACATCTTATGTCTCTTTCTCTTGTTCCTTCCACCATAGCTCTTACATCCACTCACGTATTTCTAGTTCAAGCTCACTCCCTTCAACTAGTATCAGAGCCTTGCATCGACATTGAGGAGCTCTTCCCCACTAGTTTGCTTTAGCCAATGAATACCTATAGTAGTTCATTTAAGGATAACCATGGATCTTTCACTCCAAGGTATGCTTTAGCTTGTGAATATCTACAACACTTCATTTCAGGACATCGATGGATCCTTCACTTCAAGGTACGCATTGAATTCCATCTCTTCTCGGATTCTTCCCATCACTTGAGGCTTGTTCCAAGACTTTTGTAAGATATATTGGAGCTTTCATTGTGCCTCATTTGGCCCATCAATAATAGTAGACGACATCAACAAATCAACGTGATTTGTGCCTATTTGCAAGCCCCCCATCTTTGATAAGCTTGATCATCACAATCAGCACCTGAAGCTCTCCTACACTTAGCCACACTCTTGGCACCTTCCTTGGGAATTCTTGGTTGCATTGGAGCACTCTCTTGAGTAGTACATGCTTAGACATTGGTTGGATATTCAGACATGCCTATTGTCACAAGTTTGGATAGCATGTAACTCATTCTAATGTACCTTTGTAATGCTCATGGTGCTTGCCTTTGATTCCCAAATGGTTATTCAATGCTTGGGAGTCCCTTTTGGATTGGATTGAGCTCAAATAGCTCAATTTTAGCCTCATTTTAGCAGAGTTTTCACTACTGTAATATAGTGGATAACAAGCTTTTCTCAGGGAACACTGAATGCCTATCACTCTCTCTTGGATGTCATTTAAGTGCTTCATACAAATGTATTGATGCTTAGAATTGGTCTATGCACTTGAATATGCTATGGGATGATTTTGAGCCTCAAATTTGAGCTTGGCAACATTCATCTTGACTGTGGTTACATGCCTTGGTTTCTTTAGTGGCCTATACAGTTACATGCTTGAAGTCTATATTGAGTTTTATGCTTTTGGATGTATGCTACATGGATCTTGGATGTATGGATGTCATCATCATCATGTTTTGAGCTTTGCTTGGTCGTTTGACATTCGACTTCTATTTCAGTGGGAGTTATTTGGATTTATGTATTGAGTCGCTTACTTGACATTGGAAGTTCTATTGCACATTGGATTGTAGTTGAGCGTGATCTTCACTTCATGTCTATGCTTTCTTCTTGTTATATGTATGTAGTGATGGATGCCTAGTGGGCTGATCTGCCCTTTTTCTTTGGGTTGGCGCCACCTACCTATGTCAGATCATCATCAATGATGCATACACTTGACATGGCTATGTATTGAGCTTCTATTACTATTGCTTAGTTAATTATGCCCTTGGTAGGTCTCTTTTGGTTCTTGTGAGACCTATTACATGCATGATTGTTATGCCATTGGATGTATTCTCCCCTAACACTTTGAGGTTGACAACTTTGGGTACTAGTCACATGATTGCTAGTTATTCATACATATCCTCATTGTGTAGGATATCCTTGGTAGTTTTAGTTTGTAGTTTATCAGTGATAGCTCCTACTTGGCTTTGATTTTTTACTGATATAATATAGTTTCAACATATTGTTATTGCAAATCTCTGCACTATTTATAAGAGCAATTACCTTGTCTTAACTATAGTTCATGGACAGCTCATTATTTTGTTAGTATCTCTTACTTTTGGCTTGATTTAGCAGTGGTTTTGGGGTTGATTTATAGGGTATTACAACAGCCCCTTTTGCCCTTCAGTGCACTTTCTTGGTCTCATTATGGCTAGTGGTTCCAATAGTTCTATCTTCAATATTGAGAAACTGGATGGGACCAACTACAACTATTGGAAGACCTAGATATGGCAGATCTTAGTGTAGAAATTGCCCAGAAATTGTAGGTTAGATCACTCAAAAATGGGGATGCCAAATCCGAAAACATTACGACTAAGAATTTGGATGAACTATAGCAAGTTCACAATCATTTTATCACTCTTTAAGCAAGTTCACTACAATGTTCTAATTGAAAATCAAACTTCATATGAACTTTGGACACAAATTAAGAATCTTTATGACAAGTAAAGTTCTGCATCTCAAATGTATTGGATGAAATAGTTGATGGATCTTCGCACGAAGGAAGGGACTTCTATATCTACACACTTGAATGAGTTTCACTCCTTTATCAACAACCATTTAGCTTTGTAGGAGATTGAGTTCGAGGATACTTTGCATCCTTATTTTTTGTTGGTACTCTACCTGAGTCATGAGACATTTTTTGTACAACTCTGTGTGCTAAGGATACGATGAAATTGCAAGATGTTGAGAGTGCCCTTTTGATAGAAGAGGTAAACTAAAAGAATGTGGATGCTTCCCATATGTCACATGCATTGACCGTGAGAGGCCAACATGGATGGAAATGGCCATGGTAGAGACTCTAATTAGTCTCAGTCTAGGATACATGGATAGGTTGTTGGGGGATAAAGGCATCTGTGCCCCTAGCCACCTGTGTATTACTACTTTGATAGTAACTACACATCTATACACCACATGTGGTGGATGCCTATCACTTTCACTTCATTCTTTATTTTTTCAGTGACATTTGAATAAGGGAAGCCTGGTCACACATTGTGACTATTGGAGTTCTCACATCTTCTCTCCCTCTCTCTCTCTCTCTCACCACAACTCTTGCTTTCGCTCGAGTGCTCACTTTGGGCTTACTTCCTTCATGATGCTAGAGTCTCAATTTTTTGGATTATGATCAAATCTAAAAAAGCTTAATGTGTTAATCTAGGTACTACACATCCATAAGGTGCTTTCATTATATTTCCAATTCATTATTTATGCATGAAGTCATATTCAATATTGTAAATATTTGGTGAGAGTTGTGCTCATTCCTATGAAAATTGTTATTAGTCCCAAAGTTGCATTTAGAAGATATGCAAATTCTAGAATATTGTGAAAAATATCTATTCATTTTGACCTAAAACCATGTTCATAAAACCCAAAGTGCATGAAAAGGGAAAAATGACTAGTCACAAGCTGAGTGGAAAAAAGGGTGAGGAAAAAAAGACTAGTCACAAGTCTAGTATGCAAAAGAGGACTAGTTACAAGCCTAGTGGAAAAAGGGTGAGGCTACCCAACTTGAGTGGGAAACCAACAACCAAACCCTAATGTATGTAAGGTGAAAGATTGAATGGAGAGCTCATTGTTATGTATGCAAATTTGGAGCTTCCACTCTTCTACCTTGTCTATCTTCTTGTGCACCATTTCTTGAGAGTGAGGGAGAGAGAGTGAGTGAGATTGATAGCTTTATTGAGGGGCTTGTGAGAGTGAAGCTCATCTTCTCTTCTTTCCCTCTTACTTCCATATCTTGAAGGGTGAGAAGTAGAGTGAGTGCGAGTGAGAGTATGAGTCTGAGTGAGGAACCATTTAGAGTGATCTTTATTATCCTCCTCCTCTTCTTTTTCTCTCAATCATTGGAGCCATGTTTAGTGGAATTGAATGAGTAGAGGAAGTAGATCAAAGTAGTTCACATCGTTAATGAGGCCATCATTGAACTTTGAAGGAACACTAACTACAATGCAACAAATGTAAGTAGGTGAGTCTACTATACCTCTTGAGTTGTTTGAGTTTTTTCTTACTTAAGGAGTCTAAGAGGAAAACTAGATGATTTAGAGGCACTCCAACTACAATGTGGCAAAAGTAAGTAGATGAGTTTACTATACCTCTTGAGTTTTTTGCATTTCTTGCTCGCATACGGAGTGTGAGAGGAAAATTAGATGGTTCATAGCTAGAGTACAAGCCAAAAATGTAAAAGATAGTTGATCCAATAGTGAGTAAAACTCTTGAAGTAAGAAGAGTCTTCATTCAATCTTTCATCCATTAAGCTCTCATTGAGGTCAATAATCTAATTCTATTGTCAAGACAAGGATGAAATCAGCCCATTATAATGCTTGTATTCTTAGGCTGTTGTAGAATTGAAGGCTATAATCAAAGTCTATGTAGCCCATAACTCCAATATCTTGGCCATCATGATTATAAAAAATGCACATATCTATAGTGTCCTTAAAGTATCTCATGATATCCTTCACGGAATCCTAATGTTACTCGTCGTGTGTCACCATCATATAACGAGCCACAACTCCCACTACAAATGGTATGTTAGGTCTAGTGGGGCTATCATGGGATACATCACGTTGACAACTGCATATGCATATGGGATCTTGGTCATCTCAATCCTCTCATCATCTAATTAGGGATGATCTACCTGATTGACCTTCACATGATAAGGTAATGGGTAGCAAATAGGCTTACCACCATGCATATGGAACTACTCAATAACTTTATAAATATACTCCTTCTATGGTAACTTCTGTGGTAAGTAGAGGAGTCCATTAAAGCCATTGCATGTAATGCACATACTAAGTATGTGAGAAGCATACCCCATGTCTATCATCTCAAAGCTCTTCTTGAGCCGAGACTTAAAAGCATCTAGCTCATTACAAGCATACCCAATAATTGATATATCATGAATAAATAGTACCAAAATGATAAGGCTATCATCACAGGCCTTCTTATGTAAAGACATAGATCCATGTCACTGTAGGAATAACCTTGCGAGTGCATAAAGGCATCAAACTTATGATACCATTTCCTAGGTGGATACTTGAGCCCATAGAGACTCTTCCTCAACTTGCACATTGGATATTCCTTGCCCTTTTTCTCAAACACCTTAGGCTATTGCATATAGATATCCTTGTGTACATCCTTATGTAAGAATGCCATCTTAACATCCGTTTGGTACAAGTCCAGATCCATGTGTACAACCAAGGCCAATATCAAGAGAAGGGTAATCATCTTGGCCATAGGAAAAAATATCTCATCAAAGTCAACTCCTTTTTCCTATTTAAAATCCTTAGGAACCAAACATGCATTGTATATTGGCTTAAGGTGACCAAAGGTGCTCGTCAACTTATACACCCACTTGTATGAAAATACATATTTATCATTTGGAAAGGAAACCAAATCCCATATATATATTTTTTGTAGTGAGTCCTTGAGAAGGTCACTCATTAATATATATTTGTATTATATGGGTGCAAAATAAGGTATTTTTTAAATATCATTTTTATACACTTTTTACATACAAAAGGGTATAATATAAAATGATTATTTATAGACTGAATAGAAAAGGATTATGTTTTATTTAGAAAAAATTCATAGATAAGGATATTTATAAATAGGCCTTGAATGTACGTGATGTAGAGGATATACATATAGTGAACCCCTCAAGAGTGAGTCAAACTTAGAATGCATGACACTCTCCTAAGAGAGCGACTATTACCTCTGCACATATCCTTCTCATAAGTAAGAGGCTCACCATAATGTGTCACCATGACATAATGCATAGAGGTCTCAAAACAATCAGAGAACATGTGGCCCTAGTAGAGTATCACAAAGTGGATTGGGGATTTGTGTTGCTGCAGGTTCTCTCTGTCTAGCATCATGATCTTGCATAACAAGTGGATCTTGGGTCACTACATCATCATCAACAGTAGTGCTAGGCTCTCTAACTAGGATTGTTTGCATTGCAATTGGAGGCTCCTCTTGAAGGATCATCCCCCGTACCTTAACTACTTCCTCATCTCGTATACATCTTTTTCTCATAGAATACAACATCATGGATGGGGATAACCTTCTGAGCCTATCGATCCCAAAGGAAATAGCCCATCTCACTTGCATCACCATATCCAAGAAAGATATATTTGATGCACTTTGGATCCAACTTGTTATATTTCTATTTGAGAATATGCCAGAAAGTCTCACATCCAAAGACTTGCAAGTATACATACAAGGAAGATTTACCAAACCATACCTCCTTTGCAACTCTACCAGCAATGCACGGGTATGTATTAATCAAATGAATTATAGTAGTAACTATCTCAACCCAAAAGTACTATGATAAGCGTGCTTGACTAAGTATAATATGGACTCTTTTGTGAATAGTCCTATTCATGTACTTTGTAACATAATTTTGGGGTGGGTTGTAAGGGGCAATCGACTAACGCGTATTACCTCTCTCATCATAGAACTTCTCAAATGCCTTAAAGACAGTCCCATTGCTAGATCCTAGGCATTTTAGCCTATGCATAAACTCATTCTCAACCATAGCAAGCAAACATTGAAAAGTGGGCATTACCTCTAATTTTTGTTCGATGGGATAGGCCTAAATCTTATGCAAATAATCATAAATAAATATGATAAAATACTTAGCACCACCTAATGTCTGATGGGGTATGGGAGCACAAATATCTAAATGTACGAGAGCCAAAAACTCACTTGTGCATGGAGAACCATACTTTTTATATGAGATATGAGTCTTCCTACCATATAAACAATGATCACATGGATTAGAACATGAGTAGTCAAGAGTCAATATGTATTGTAGATGTTAACCACAACACGAAGAAAGTAAAAGGAAATAAAAAAGACGCAGGGCAAAGGCGGAAAAAAGGTAGCCCGACTGAAGAAAGAAGAGGAGAAAAGGCCAAAAGCGCAAGGGCAACCTTAAAAGTCCAAGGCAAATGCAAAAGGGGAAAGGTGCATTTTAAAATACAAAGGCGCACCTTGAAATCTTGTAAAAGAGTCCCAGGCTCTCTTCTATGGAAATTGTAAAGATAGACGGGCGGTGGAGAAGAAGCAAGAAGGATAGGAAGGAAATAGGAAAAGAGGACCTAGGCCAATGGCCGGCCATGTAAAAAGGGTATGACCGCCCAAGGAGGAGTAGGGCATGTATAAAAGCCAAGAAGTGGAATGAGAAGCTCATTCTTGTGTGTGGCCAAAAGTGGCTCTCCTCCTCTTCTTCTTCTTCTTGTTCTTGCTTGCTTCAGCTTGTGCTTGAGAGAGGGAGTGTGAGAGTGTGAGGGAGTGAGTGTGTGAGGGTGAGGGACCGGGGAGGAGAAGCTCTCCATCTTCTCCTCTCTTCTTCTCTTCTCTTCTCTTCTCTTGTCTTGCTCGCGGCAATGGAGCTTGGAGCATGGAGCTTGAGGATGGGGCTTGCATGAAGCTTGTACTTGGATCGTGGAGTTAGAGTGCACGGGAGAGGAGGCAACTCGATCGGCATGGAGGTAAGCTCACTACACCCATAGATATGGATGGCGGGCCGGCTATGTGAGAGGTAGCCATTAGTGCTCGGCTTGGAATTCTTGAACAATAAGCAGTCCGTGGGTCTTGGCGATTGAGTGAGAGCTCCCACATTTTGGTTCCGTTGCCAAGACCAATGGATTCAAGCCTTGAGCGCTTGCACGCTTCGAATCGAGCATTGAAGTAGGGTTTTCCTCGAACCAGTGCTTGAGGTAGATAGGTAGGAAGTGAGGGAGTTTGAAGAGGTATTCGATCTCCTTAGCAAGTAGGTTTTTGATTTGTTGTTGAATATCAGAGTAGGACCATCCATCTCCATCTCTAGTTTTGATTTTTGTTGCATTAGGTTAAGATTAGGATAGGAAAAAAAAAGAAAACAGTAGGGTTTTTTGTTGCTGTATAACAGGCTGAAATAGGGAAATAGGGGCACAGATCCTTGGAGTGCCGTTTGATTCGAGCACCACAGTGATTCCAGGCATGTCTGGCATTTCCTTGTAGTGTTTTGCACCTATTTGGAAGGTGCTGGATGATTCGGTGGAGTAGACGTTGACCTAGAGGCATCGCGCGCAACTCACGGGCCTTGCGGGCCATTGCTTGCACCGTTTGACCAGTGCGTCCGAGTCCCAGAATAGGACTGTCTGACTCCCAGAATCAGACCACTCCGAAAATCAGACCACTTTTTCGATTGGACTCCCAGAATCGGACCAATCCTAGAATTGGACCGGTCCCAAAATCGGACCACCTTTGCCTGTCCGATCGGACACTTGACCATCCGATTTTGAAAATCGGACACTCCAATCCTGGAAATCGGACACAAGGAATCGGACGGCTCAGAATCGGACGCCTGTCAAAATCCGACGTCCGATTCCAAAAATCAGATGTGACCAGAATTGGACCACTGGGCCGATCGGACCAACCCAAAATTGGACGTCCAATTTTGATAATCGGACTCCTGAAAATCGAACATCTGAGAATCAGACAGAAAACTATCAAAATCGGAGAGGTATCTAGAACACAAATTTTGACGCATCTAAACCCCAAGATTGACGCTAAAGGCTACGTAGAGCTGAAGGCACATCACAGATCCATCACTGGGCTGAAATTTAGAGCAAGTAGTTCAAAATTTGGCTATAAACTGTCCTCCAAATTGTGCATGGCATTTACCGTAACGGCCCCGTGGGCCAGGGGGGACTGCCCCCTTGAACCCCTGCATTGCCCCCTCTGCACCTCCCCCAAGTAGGTTGGAGAGAAAATGCGCACCGCGATAGGTCCTCCAAATTGGACCCTAGTGTAGTAATGGCTCTATACGAGCATGGATTCTCACTTGCAAAAGAGCAACCAAAAGCCCATACCCGAACAGAGAGAAACAGAGACCCTAGAACATCAATGGGCCAATCTAGCCATCAAGGGCAAAAAGGCCACACCACAAGAACACAAAGACATTGTGTTCAGACCATGTCTAGTCAGAGCGAAATGCAACATCAACAAGCTACAGATGCCAAGATGACTAGACATGACACTCTTGACGAGAGATGTACCTTGAGCAACACTGCACAGACGACCCAAGACATTGGTGGAGAATCCACGTCTGGTCATGCAATTGGGGACTCAAGGGCATCTGTCAGAATGCTTAAATTTACAAGCCAAGACCTAGAAGATGAAGACATAGTACCACCTGCATATCTTAGGGTCAAACTCACTGCGAAAAGAGAGCATACTATTGATGCTCTGATTGATGAAGGAGAAGATTTTAATATCTTGACCTATGATCATGGACCCTACTAGGAAAACCAGAGCTCACACTGACTAGTGCAACTCTTAGCCCTTATGGGGGACACCCACAAGCACTCATAGGGAAGTGCAAAATCCTTGCAACAATTGAAACGGAAAGCTTGTCTATCCTATTTCATGTTCCTCCAAATAGTGCTAGCTGTGGGAAAGAAACCCTCCTAGGAAGACCCTTCAAAAGGGCGACCAAGTGTGAGGCTGACTATGTAGCACAGAGGATACACCTGACGCTACCGGGTGTGAGGATAGTCACAACTTTTAGCAAGGGTGACCTCATTGAATCTCGAGGGAAAGGCAAGGAAGGTGCTGACATAACAACCAAGCCTACTAACGAGAGCAAGGACTTGTTGGAAAAACTGATACAAGCACAGGTCAAACAACGAGACCCAGTGAGTGAGGCCATGCTTGAAACAAGAAGGTCAAGAGGCAATGCCAAGGACGGGATTTGGACTTAAAAATATCATAGAATACCCCAAAAGAAGCCCAAGCCTTATAGACAAAGGCATCGATGGAGGGTCAGCACAACGCTGCGATGGATATCCAAAGCATTGCTACGTGCTCAAGGGTATTACGCAAGTAATCGAACCGATGGATTTGGATACCAAAACCCCCTGCTAAACCACCTCTATCAGCTGAAGGCCAGATTGCACCAAAAGCAACGAGGCATAGGAGGAAACCTAAGAGAAACTCCAGGTCTCGAGGCAAGAAACAAAACATGAGCATTCAAAAGAAAGAGCCAAGGCCTAGCATGCTTAATAAGCGTAGGTCATATGTAACCATTGAGCATGCACAAAGACCATTAGTGCTCAAGGAGCTTTTGACTTCCCAAGAGGATAATGAGCACCAGAGGCACAATGCTGCTCGTGAGAAGGCTGACTATTCAACAAAGCGTATACCACAATCGTCTAATAGCCTCGAGCAAATCATTCAGCTAGTGCCAAGTCCACCTAAGAGTCCTAGATCTCCTACACCCTTTTTTTCCAAACGGACACAGGAAGCACTACAACAATCGTCAAGTGCGGCTACTCAATCTCAATCTCTACCTACATGAAAGCTTCCAAATGTCCAAGAGGCAGGACATGGCACCATCCATAGCTCTTGGCCCAAGGATATGCCTGTGCAACCTAATGTGACTAGATCAACTCAGGCTTGATCTACATAGGTGAATGCTCAAAGGGCAACAAAAGACACGACCACTTCCGGTCGTCCTAGGAACTTGATACCACAATCCACCAAGGGTAGCCATCCCACTAGACTAGCCACTACTACTTCCAATCAGGGATCACAGCAGTCACAACCCTTGGCCGTGACTACGCCCCTAGCAGAGCGTGTCCTTAGCAGTACACCTGTGAAGGAGGTGCTGCAACCAGTGTCCTTGACAACTCCAGCACTTCCAAAGCACCTAAAGCCTAGGCTTGAGGAGAGACCTCTCAAAGATGTGGCCAAGGAGATGGCGCATTTGACCACTCAACCTAGCAAGGCTATTCAGCAGGCCATGGCTATGTCCCATGAGGACACACTAGAGAAAGAGAATGCTGAGGCCCAACCAAGCACATCAACAGTTGACCTAGTCCATGGTTCTAAGTTGTTGAGAGATGCACCTTCACTAACCAAGAAAAGAGGAGAAAACAACGAAAACAACAGCAGTTGCAGGTGGGTGTGGACCCCAAAAACATTGAGATGAAGAGCGCTGGAGAGCTGAGGAATAAAGCATCAAGTCCATCCACCAATGAACCCATTGATACCTCTCCTAATAGTGGTGAAACCTCAGACACATTTGTGTGCTCTGAAAAATCAAAGCAGTTGTTACCATCAACGGCTGCTTGCAACACTCAATCCACTGACAATAAAACTCGCATTGACCAATCAAGAGTGGATACAACGCTGTCACAATAGGGTGACAAACTTATACCAGCCACATCCAAGGAGAACCATGACGCAATGACAAAGCCTCAGGAGAAACATGAAAACCCCAAGAGCATAAGAAATCCTAGCATTGGTCAAACTTGCTCATCTAGGCGCCCCCAGCTACGCTAAAGCCCAGGCAAACTCCTAGAACCTTGCATGAGATAGCAACCGAGCAAGCCCTCGTTGAACATAGAAGTGTCACAGAATGCTTAACTAAGTTGGATGCTAAGCTCAAAGTGTTCGCATGTGTCTATGTCCTGTGGGGCAGACATGGGCGCATTCCCTAAAGAGCAGCTTGAAGAATACTTGCCATTTCCCTTATCCTGAGAAGAGCAAGAACATCTTGATGAGCACTATAACAGGCTCTTGTATGAATGCATGCGACTCATCTCTGACGAGAAAGCCGACAAACTACGCTTAATTGTCACATTCAATGATGTGCTCTGTCAACCAAATCTCTTAGAGATAGAGCAACTAAAGCGACTATTAGAGGGCCAAAGTCAAATTGAACAGCGTTGGTGTGAAAACCGCGTTGCAATGGCCAAACTAGGAGCCTAGATCATGATAGTCTTAGAGGAGCAATTGGCCAAATGGCAGTCTCAAAGAGACCCAGCCTATGTGGCACCAACTTCCTTTCGAGTGGTGCTAACTGCCATTCGGGATAAGGATTTAGCTGAAACTAGCCAAGAGAACTCTCTATCTGATAAGGTTCTTACTGAGGAGGAGTTACATGTTACCAGTAGACTCGGATAAGGTTCCATGCTACTCGATGTTGCAAAATATCTATCGGTATTGAGTAAGCTGCCACGAGTACTAGATGCGTGTGCCATGCTCCAGTACAATCAGGAGTTCTACAATTGGTTTTTACCCTCATGGAGTGACATGGTTTCATGAACATGTACATAAATAAACAATGTGTTTTGTGACTATGTAAATAATACCAAAAGAAGCAAAGGCCAACACACCCCATGAGCAATGATGACCAAGTACAGGTGATACGCATCAAGTCAAAACCACGGGATTCAGGTGATGTCTTGTTTAGCTGGACATTTTCATTATGGTTGAAGCATGTGACTTGCATGTGCTCTCACGCCTTTCCAAGAGAATGCAGAATGGCATAGGTCAATGTCTAGAAGTGTTTAATATCCAAGTTACCACAAGACCACCAACCCCACAAAGAACCATTATGGAGGAAGTGACATGAATACCGACAAACAAAAGCCACGACAGAAGCGCCATTGGATGAGAACCCAAGGACACATCTGCATTAAGCACATATTGCAACTGAGCATGGCCAAAGCATAATCATTGATTACCTCCTCCTTCTTGGACAAACTCTATGTTCGGGCAGGAGCCACACTCTCAACAAGGGCGAACGTCTCTTCATCATCCAGGATTCAATTCGCAAGATGCTCTGCCCTTGTCCTACACAACTCACTCCAAGTGCTACCTCAATTGTTCGATGTCTCACATGTTACAAAGAGGTTTGCAAAATCTCAAGTGTATCTCTTCATCTCAACAACAGTTCCTCTAGCATCAAGGCTGGTGACACAATCATCTCTGTAATATCCATTCTTCATAGCCTTTGAATCCCAACATTTCTTAATCCAAGTGAAAGGCTAACAGCCTCAATGTATGGCATTGATTGTATTCATTTTTTCCACAAAAAAAAAAGAGAAGAAAGCAAGAAAGAAAGAAAGAAAGAAAAAAAAGAAGAAGCACACATGATCACAGCACCGCACCTAGGGATCCTCAAATTAGGTACGCCCAGTGACCTTGGTTAGCTGGCTCCGTCCCTAATCTCCTAGCCCTTTGTACATCCCCCACAATTGTTTAGGGCACATCAAGGGCAGGACATACCTAGGGTGCTCGCCTCGCCTTTGGTTAGACCTGTCACCTTGAACCACTTGCACAATTCTTTTGCACTCCATCTCAATGCCATTACAATCAACAATGGTAAGCAAGGCATGAAAGACAATGCAAAAGTACACCATACTTTTCAAGCACTACAAGTAGCCACTAGCTACCAGAAGCTAAGACATCAAGGAGCTCAATTATGCTACATTGCCTTGACGAGACCATAATGATGTCTCAAGCAATCTTCAAGTGTACTCCCCATCTTCATCGATAAAATTTTCCATCAACTTAGCCCTTTGCTTCACTGACCCTTTGCTATATAAGGAACCAGGCCAACAGTCTTCTAACTAAGTAATACCTAAATATGCACGTGTATTCACTTAATATTCACACTACAACCTATACATGGTTTGGGTCCTCAAGTGCAAGACAATACTCCAGGCTCGCTTAGAGTTCGACATGTCTCCCAAACTAATCAAAATATGTCTTGTGCACGATAAGAAGACTAGCACTACCCCTTAGGGAGAGACCACATGAGAGGTTTTCCAATTGCAGGTATTAAAGACTCCAACCAAAGTGCCGTCAGCTCTACATCAACACTCAACTCTAAACTCTTGTCCTTTACTTCATCATGCAAGACCACCAGAGAATCATCACGAGCAGAATCCACCATGAGCATCTCAAGAACACCAACACCCGTGCTAGCTATGAGTGACCATTCTCAACAAAGAGTAGCCCTATCACTACCTACAACAATCATATCACCAGCCAATCAGAATAGCAAAGTGCCACCAACGACCTTCATCCGCACCAACATCAGAACTCCTCCAAGGAAAGCCACAACAGTCCCTTCCACCCACATCTTCGGTGCAAGCTCTGCATGCTACCTTCGACGAAGAGTGCCATGGGACTAGCACTTGTCTAGGAGGGGGGTAATGTTAACCCCAACACGAAGAAAGAAAAAGGAAATAAAAAAGACGCAGGGAAAAGGCGAAAAAAAGGTAGCCCGATTGAAGAAAGAAGAGGAGAAAAGGCCAAAAGCGCAAGGGCAACCTTAAAAGTCCAAGGCAAATGCAAAAGGAGAAAGGTGCATTTTAAAATACAAAGGCGCACCCTGAAATCTTGTGTGGAGAAGAAGCAAGAAGGATAGGAAGGAAATAGGAAAAGAGAACCTAGGCCAATGGCCGGTCATGTAAAAAGGGGATGACCGCCCAAGGAGGAGTAGGGCATGTATAAAAGCCAAAAAGTGGAATGAGAAGCTCATTCTTGTGTGTGGCCAAAAGTGGCTCTCCTCTTCTTCTTCTTCTTCTTCTTGTTCTTGCTTGCTTGAGCTTGTGCTTGAGAGAGGGAGTGTGAGAGTGTGTGAGGGTAAGGGACCGGGGAGGAGAAGCTCTCCATCTTCTCCTCTCTTCTTCTCTTCTCTTCTCTTCTCTTCTCTTGCTCATGGCAATGGAGCTTGAGGATGGAGCTTGCTTGAATCTTGCATTTGGATCGTGGAGCTAGCGGAGTGCACAGGAGAGGAGGTAACTGGATTGGCATGGAGGTAAGCTCAATACACCCGTAGATATGGATGGCGCGTCAGCTATGTGAGAGGTAGCCATTAGTGCTCGGCTTGGAACGCTTGAACAATAAGCGGTCCGTGGGTCTTGGCGGTTGAGTGAGAGCTCCCACAGTAGATGAGTATGAACTTTCATTCCTTTAAGGGACATATGTCCAAATGGTAATGCTAGAGAGATACATGTGGAGGATTGGTCACGGCCAAAACATGATCAATAGATCCAAATACTAGTAAAGGATATAAGCTACTAACCTTGGCATCTTAAAAAAAAAACATTGCCACATATAACATTTCATGCAGAATCAACAAAAGATACATGATACCTATCATCATCCAATTGTTCAGTTGAGATAAGGCTTTTAGTCAAAATGAGACATGACATACATCATGCAACATAAATGGAGAACCAATACCAAACTATACTCTCATATCTCCTATGCCAATAATGTTACATACATGATCATCACTGAATCTGATAGAACCTATAAGAGTGTGGTAGGTATAAAACCAATGATGATGTGGGGTAACATGGAAGGAAAACCCTGAATCAAGTAGCCAATACTAAGAGTAAGTATACTAAGCATAATCAATTGAGTAGCATAAAATGAAGAGGAAGAAAGTTTACAATAATCTAAGCTTTACTCCAAGGCACTTATCTCTTCTATCTTAACACTAAACTTAGGAACAATGGTGTGATCATCAAAAGACTTAACATTATCCTACACTTTTCCCTTGCCTTTTTTGCACTTATCATTACACATCATGATAACTTATCATGGCCGTGATAACCCTAGTAGCTAGATGCTAGTAGGATAACTGCAAAGAAAAGAGTAAGCAAGCTACTATGATAATAGTAAAATATCCCTAAAATCAAACCAAAAACAATTATAAGAGGTGAGATATAATGAAATATATAGATGTCCACAAAATAGATGTTGTTGAGTGTGTGTAACAAATGTTTGCTCTCAAAGAACTACTCAAAACTTAAATTTTAGCATGGCTAGTTGTAAAACTGTAGTAAATGACTGTAAATTGTGGGAAAAAGACCAAAAAGACAAATCTCCCACTACCAAGAATATCAGAATAGCAATCACAATATATAATGCAACTAGTAATGTAAGATAAACATAAACCACCAAGATACCATGTATTATTAGAGATCCAAAAATATCATAGACATAGATGCAATCCCAAACAAAAGAGTAGCATGTACATAAGCCAACTTATATATGAAATCTCCCAAAAGCAAGAGAGATCCACCAATCTATAACTAACTCACTATATACAAACTATGAAGCTTAAGTATGTAACCAAGAATGCATCTGAGATGACAAAATCATCGAATAGAAGGAAGAATCAGTGTACAATCTAAAGCTAAAACCGCCCATAATCATTGGTGTCTATTTGAACAATGTAGACCATAACTAGTTGAGCATATATATGTAAGCAAGTAAGAGTCTCCTACTAACTCGAAAAGATCAAAGTGCTCCCATGTAAGAAAATTGGGATGTCCAAGAGCAAGACAAAGTTCAATATATATGCCTCATAACATCTAAGTGCCCAATGATATAACACCAATACATTAGGGAGCATGTACTTGCAATAAGCCTTCAAGCCTGTAACCAAGAAAGCTTCAAAGCAAGTAGCCACTACAAATATGCAATCTCTAGAGCTGAAAGCCAAAGCCTAGAGCTCAAAATAAGCATATCCGAGTAAAATAACCAATTCCAAGAATCAATAAATCAATATAGCATCCCCAAAGCATGTGTAGCCATTTAATATATAAGCATTAACAATGAAAGCTTGCTGGCCACATGGTATAATAGCAAAGAATCCTTCAAAAAGTATGCTAAACATGAGCTAATCAATCCAAAATACTTTTTAAACCATCAACACATTGTCTAGGCATAACAAATAGGATCCATATGTAGTAGTAAAGCATAACAAAGGTAAATGCTTATTATCCAAACAATGAACAACAGTCTTGAACTGTAGTAGATCAATGGTGACCTCAAACCCCTCAAGAGATGGTCAAGATGAAAGATATAAGTGTCATGTGAAAATGGAAATGATTACTAAGCTCTAGCAAAGCTTGAAGAGTGTTGGAGTTGGAGCAAGACTGAAGAGAACTTAGAGAAGACAACCAAGACAACTAAAACAAATCACGCTGGCTATCTTGAAGGGTCATGTTGCTACCATTGAGCTCAAAGCTCACTTTGAAAGCCCTAACAAATGGTAGAAATGGTGGGGTTGATCATCAATATAACAGTTTCTTGCATAAGATTTATTGAGCTTCATGAACTCATTAGATTGAGAGTATTGTTAAGGGGGTAAAGTAGTACAATATCATAATATTTCATAAGATTATCATCATCATAAAATTTCGTAGTCTTTTGTGCCTTTCGAATATTTTTCTTGCATTGCTTTATTAAGGCCTCCATCTTTTCTAGTTCGTCCTTAGCAAGGGAATTTACTTCATCATGAAATAATGTTGAAGGTACTTGAACCTTGTAGCCATGTAAAGTCCTTTTCAATAAAAGCATTTGTGGATATTGTCAAAGGTTTTAAATAAATCAATATGCCCTGCCAAAGGAGAAGAATACATCTCCTATAAGATCCTTTGCTTAAAAGATGTCTGAGGAATCAGATATACTCTGCCTTTGAACCAAAGAAGTCCATTCTGCCACTTGAAATGGGAAAATTTGGATTCATTGCCTTGCTATAATTTCTTCATGTTTTTGGCTATGTACTCATCTAACAAATATTCTTTGTGTATATCTTGGATTTAATCTTTGTTGTAAAGAGTAGAAATAGAACATGTTCACATCCTAGATAATGCATCTGCCACTACATTATCCTTGCTTGCCATATAAGAGATCTCAAAGTCATAGCCCTGCAATGTAGCAAACCACCTTCTTTGGCTAGGAGATAGGTTAGGCTATGAAAGAAAATACTTCCGCACTCAGTGATCACTTTTGACTTTGAAATGATTGCCATAAATGTAATGATGCATTTCTTAATGGCATGAAGTATGTTAACATTCTTGCTTATATATGTCAAGTTTCCTTTCTTTGACATCTAACTTCCTACTTTCATAGGCAATAGCACTATGTTCTTGGCATAAAACAACCCCAATACCATGACCATTAGCATTAGCGTAGATGGTAAATTATTTGGAAAATTTTAGGCACAATAAAATAGGTGCTAAAATAAGGAGACTTTTCAGCTCATCAAAGTTGTTCATGGCTGTAGTATCCCAAAAGAAAGTATCTTTCTTCAATGAATCATTGAGAGGAGCTACTAGATGGGCATAATTCTTGATGAATCTTTGAATAGAAAGAGGATAGTCTTGGAAATCCTCTCAATGAAGTAGACTTTTGTGGTATGGGCCAATCTTTGATACATTGTACCTTCTTTGGAGCCACCCTAATCCCATTGTCACCCACAATATGACCCAAATATTCTACCTCATTGGCCATAAAGTACACTTTCTTTCCTTTGCAAAAAGCTTATGTTTTCTCAATGTGAGAAGAATTGCACAGACATGCTATAAATGATCCTCTTTATTCCTACTATATATAATAATATCATCAAAGAATACCAAGAAAAATCTATACAAGAATGGTTGTACAACCTTGTTCATAAGAGCCTACAAAGTAGTAGGTGCATTGGAAAGCCCAAATGGCATAACTAAGAAGTGATAGAGAACACTTTTTGTTCTAAAAGTTGTCTTTTACTCATCACCTTCATCTTGATTTGCAATCTTGGTAAACACCTTTGCATCCTTGAGTTCATCTAACAAATCATAAATGCGGGGGATTGGGTACTTGTTCTTGATAGTGCTCTTGTTGAGGTCTCTATAATCAATGCACATCCTGCAGGATCCATCTTTCTTTGTAACAAGTCATATGGGAGAAGCAAAAGTGACTTACTAGGCTGAATAAAGCCCATTTCTAGCAATTCTTTAACCTGTTTCTCTACTTATTCTCTTTTTTACATTGACAACTTTTCAGGGGGTTTGTTGATGATAGGTTTAGCGTCAGGTGAAAATCAATAGGATAGTCTACTTCTCTCTTAGGTGGTAATGTTATAGGAGGCTGAAATATGTCTTTAAAATCTTCCAAAAGTTTATAAAGACATGAATCATGCTCTTTAGGTGCAGAAGATGACTGCTTTTCATCCACCTTTGAGAGGAAAAGTGTGAAAATACAAGACATTGCATTGATTTCTCTCATCATCTTCTTTTACTGATCACTTCCACTTGTTTTTGTCTATGCCATTAAGTGTTACTTGTTGTCTCTTCCAAGTAAACTCCATAAACATCCAATTAAGATCCAAGGAAAAATTTTCAATGATTTTAAGCCAATCGTAGCTAATAATAATATTTACAGGATCCATATCTACGACAATCAAGTTCATCATAATGGTGCAAGACTGCAATACCTCAATGGGTGTTTGTAGGTATATCTCCTTGCTCAACTCTTGAGCTCCATTTTCCACTTGTACCTTGAGTAGTAGGGTGTCCATCTATTGAGGTAATAACTTCACTCAAATAATGATTTGGCATTGGCAAAGCTATGTGTGCAGCCTGTATCAATAAGAATATGAGAAACCTTAGAGTTGATAGTACCTTTGAGTTGAAGTGTATTCTCTCCCTTACAACCAATCCAAGCATCTTGGGATATAGAACATGGCATGGATGAGTATGTAAGAGTTCAAGAATTACATAATTTCCATTGGTAATCCATGTGGATTAAATGGACCACCTAGATCGAATGGAAACCTATTGACAGGATCTAAATCCTCACGTATAAAAAACTGATCATCATGGTCATACACTTCATCACACAAGAAGGAGTTGCGTGATTGTTTAGCTCCACTTTCAGCTCTCTTGAAATCCCCTTTTGGATTAGCATTATACCTAAAGTTATTTCCTTGTTTGGAAATGTATGGCATAAAAGAATGAGCTCTCATTCACTCTTTGAAATTTATATACATGCCTTAAAATCCCATGGGCATCCATCCCATTTTTACATGGTTGGTCATGGTCGACTGTGGCCCTTTTTTCCATTGTCCTCCTATCTTTCTAGCTTCCTTCCTACCACTCATCTACTTTTACAATCTTGCATGGGTGAGAGCCCAACGCTCTTTAAATAAATCATGATGCGCCTTGTGCTCTTTTACAAAAGTATGGACTTGCTTTTTTTCTTGTGCACCTTTCTCCTTGATTTAGGACTTTTTTGCGCTTCTTGTGTTTCCATATTTTTCTTAGCATACCTTCATCTTTCGTTTCATTTTTGCCTTGGCCTTGTCTTCTGCTTTAGATTTTTTGGATTTTTCACCTTGTTCGTCTGAGGGGTTAACATTACCCCCTCCTAGATGAGTGCTAGTCCCATGACACTGATGTAGAGTGGTTGGAAGTGGTGATGGGTGTAGCCAGATGGCTTTTTTGAGTTTTTATACAAGCCCTGGTTGAGGGTGTGTTGGAGAGATTTATGCCTTTGAAATTGAATATCATGTTGGACGGATCCCTGCGTGGAGAGAGGTGAATGTGCAGATCCATCTTTGAAATTAAAGATAAAGTTGGATGGATCTGTCATTTGGCCTTTCATGGCTACCTTCTCCTACGCTGTTCCAAGTGAGCTTCTTCATTCACTTTTTGACTGGGGACGTCTCAATCTACCTCTGCCTTGGTTTGCCTTCATGGGAACGTTGTCACATAAAATGGCCCCTCTCGTAGGTGGTTGCTAGTCCCAATTTTTTGCAGTTTTGAGCTGATGAGGGTTCAATGAGAAAGGGCAGATGTGTGAGTTGATGATGATGAGGCTATAGAGGAATAGGAAAGAAACAAATTGCTCAATTAAGGTGGTGGGGGCTAAGGGCGTATTGCATGGATCATGGGGCCGTTGAAGTCGGTGGTTGATGCATTTTTTGTACCTGGAAAGAAAAGGTGGACTACCTGGGGGTGTTTGCCTTACTGTGGAGTGTGTGGTGCATGTGCTTGCAGAATTGGGAGATGGGTCTAAAAGCCCTCGGTGGTGTCCCACACTTGAGGACCCAGTTTGTCACAAGGGAGGTGCAGTGTATGGGGCTTAGGGTGACATGTCTAACCATAGACAATAATTACCTTCCTAGGTATGTCCTGCCCTTGATGTGTCCTAAGCATGTGTCGTGGGGAATCAAAATGGCTAGGGGATTAGACACGGAGCCGATCGACCAAAGCCATCGAATGCACCTAACTTGAGAACCCCTAGGTGTAGTGACTGTGATCGACATGTAACTTGCAGTGTCTTGTGTGTTATCTCTTTCCATTTCCATTCTCTCTTCTTTTATTTTCTCTCTCTTCTTCTTCTTCTTCTTCTTCTTCTTCTTTTTCTTTTTTTTTTTTGGCCTTGACTTTAGCGGGGTAGTACAAGATAGAGGATTTATTCTTCGGGTTCTTGAGTGTGGGATGGGGAGGTAGGGGGCTTTAGTGATTTACTAAGTAGGTGCCTACTTAACATGTACCCTTTTTGGCCTATTCTAACATGGAGAGGAGTGGTGGACAAAAATGGATGGCTACAACTGATAAAATGGCTATCGTTCATGTCCTTAAGGAGGGCCATGCAAAATGATGGGAGTAAAGTAGCACGTAGTATTAGCTGAGTCATGGCACATCCATCTATTCCATCAGGAAATGAGCCATGGAGTCTCATAGATCTTGTTCTGAGAAGGCAAGTGCTTCGTCTAGTTTTGTGGCATTGATGTTGTAGATATTTGGGAAGTCGTATCGACCATGGATGTTAGGGTCAAAATCTACTCCCACCCTTTGAGGATATGGTAGATAGGTCGGGTCATTTTGTTCAAAGGGTAGGGAACTGCAATATGACATCCACGCGTCCACATTGCCATTCTAGACTCTTCTTCTCTACTTAGGTTGGGATTCGTAGCTTTCACTATGTGGGGCACCTCCTCAACCTTGTTTTCCTAGTAATCTGGGGATTTTGTCCCCCAAGTCATTGGATTTTTCTCTCTTTTCAGTGAGCCATCGATCACCAAGCCTTCTTCCCATGGTGATTACTTCCATTACTGCTTCGATGGATAATACTTTGCTCAAGGCCGCTGGGTTGTATTAGAAGGTGAAATCGAAGGGTTGGTGGTGGTTTTCCCACTACTCCCAAACTGATAGCTCCGTATTCCAGTTCATGGGTGAGCAGTCCATTTTTGCTGGGATTAGAGGCTGTGGGACTGTAGGCGGTTGTGCTTTTGCCCTTTTGCGTGCTTGATCCAACATTATGGCCCTCTTCTTTTTCGCTTGTACCCTTCTTTCTATTGTGGCATCTTGCTCTTGAGGGGGCTTTGGTTGTGGTGAGGGAGGTGGTGGGATCTACTCCTCATCTCGTTGTGCTCCTTCATGGCTTTACCTTGATCCTGCTTCCTGTGGTTGTTCTTCTTGGAGTTCCAATGCATCAACCTCCTCTGGCATCAAGCCTACTCTCAATAGATTCTCTCGCTGATCTTGCCCACTCGGGTTGAGACTTGTGTCTTGGACTTGGAAGCACAGATCTTGTTTAATCACCTTGCGGGCTATTTCCAATTTTCTTTTAAGCACCTCAACTACCTCCTCCTCCTTAGAGAGTGTGATGTCTAAGATCGTGCTGAGGAAGGCATGTTGTTGGGCTTTGAGGCTAGCTTGAGTGGTGCCTACCTTGCTTTTTGCTAGACTTATTCTACTTCCTTCTACAAGGGCAAAGCATCTTGCTAGGTCCTTCACCTTCTTCTTGCTCTTGGCCTCCCATTCCCTTGCCTTTTTTTTCATCTCCCTCACTTTGCCTTTGTGACAAGGCCATTATCACCGGCTCCTACCTTTTCCCTTTTTGTACAAGTTTATCTTTTTCTTCTATCATGCACCCAATCTCCTTTTCTAGTCTTGCTTGTTCCTCTCTTTGTCTTTTCACTCCACCCTGCTTCTTCCCTCTCTTTTTTCCGTTCCTCTTGTTCCTGTGCTCTCTTTGCTTCCAGTGCAATAAGCTCTTCCATGCCCTCTTGGAGTTTTCTCATCTAAATTCTGAGCTCCGCTTGTTGTAAAACTAGGAGTTTGTACTCCCTTTGCATTCCGACCAGCTCCTGGTTCTCTTCTTCTAGTCTTTTTCACCACTATTCCTCTTCGTCTTCCTTGGCCCTCAGCTCTGCTTTTAGTGCGTGGATTTATTTTTGTTGCAAGGCCACTTGGTGGGTATTTTCTAGTTGGAAGGCATTTGATATTTCCCTTTCCGTTTCCAACTTTTCTACTACTGCTCTCTTCTCCTCCTTTTCCCTTTCCAATTGAGAGTAAAGCTCCTTGACATGCTCTCGTCTAGGTCAATGGGCTATGGCCCCATGGTAGTAGTGCTTGTTCTTGGTAACTTGGGCCCCTTTTGATATTCGACCTTTGTAGCTGCAGGTCTTTTCATTCCTATCATTGGGGTTCCTACACTGGAGGTGGGCATTGGGGTATGTGCCTTATCAACCAAGAACTGCACCCATGCCATGAGGTTACTAGCGTCTACTATGGTTGGAGTGCCTGGCATTGCTGCAATGGTCGGGGTATTTGGAAAGATGGTAGATGGGGTTAGGTGAAGTGCAACCTTGCCCTTTCCCTCTGGGATGAGTGGAGGTAAGTCTTCTGATGCTTGGCCATTGGTTCCCAGCTTGCTGTCCTGTCTTGGCAGGCTCATTGTTGCTAGCTCCTCATGCCTGCACTACTGCTCAATGGACATGTGCACGGCTTGTGCCAAGTCCTCTTCTTCTTTTCTTCTCAACTCCTCCTCCTGTTTGGCAGCTTTTCTCTTCCTCAGCTCTTTTTGATTTATTCTTGGCTTTTTGTAGGTCCGCTTCCTCGTTTCTCTTCCTCTTTTCCTCTTTCTTTTTATGCATCATCTTCTTTTTAGGCGTCCTTGCCTTCCTGTTGTTGGATTGAGCTTCTTGCTCTCCCTCTTCTTCACTAATCGTCCTCTCACTTGATTGTTCCTTGTCTTGACGAGGAGGTGACCTATCCGACGTTTCATCTGCTCCCTCTTCTCACTCTTGTGCCTCTTTTATTGCCTCTTGGGTAAGGGCGGTTAAGACTCCTCCATACCCTTTGAATGAGTGAAAAACCCAATGGACAGCACCAAATCTACCAAGAGAGCACGCCTCATGGTGGCATCTACAATGCCCGTGCCCTCAAAAACCTACAAGAAGCATCCTCGCTCTCACTAAGAAACCATGATAATACACACAAGAATTTGGCACACAAAAAATATGACCATCATCTTCATCCTCACTCTCTCCTTCTTCCATGGATGAAAAGAGACAAGAAAGCACAAGCAAGGAAATAGAGCAAGAGTAGTACCAATGCAAGAGAGAGAAGAGCAGATACGTGCAAGAGGAAGATAAAGGGAAGAGAGAAAAGGAGGTTGCAACCACATCTCTCAACCACTTTTCCCCCAAATCACACGACTCCTCATTTCCACTTTTCTTTTTGTATTTCTATGGAATATTTGTCTTACATGATTTTTTTCTTGAAACCTTAGAACAAGAAGGTTTGATTATTGAAAATAAAACAACCTCTCAACCTTTCAAATTAGAAAAGTGACACACACATATTTCAAGGCCATGACTTTATAATTTTTAGCCATGCTTGTCTTGAAATTTTGCAATGAAGTTACAAGGTTAAATCACCAAAATTTATAAGATTAACCGATGAAGATCATACTTATGTGGCTAAATTTGCACAAATTTGGGGGTTATCAATGAGGCCTTAGCTGAGGGCTTTTTCCTGTCAGTTCCTTTCGATGCTAGGGATTCTCCACCCATTGGTCTACTTCCAAGGGCTAGTGTTCTAACTAATTGGTCTATGGTCTTCTTGACATAGCCATTCCAATCCACCTTATGCAATGGATGAGATGTCACGCTCTCCAGCACGGGCATGCTAATCCTATGCATGAGTGAATTGTATATTTGGATGGAGAAGAGGGAGTGGATCATATTGGCTTGCGGCCTGACCTCTATGTTGGGAATGTCCCAAATGCTTATGCCATCATTCGTCAAGACACTCTTCTTCCTCATCCCCAACATGGCATAGACATCTCTTTTTTGCCTCTTCTCCACCTTTGGTTCCAATCCCAACAGTTTTTCCACCAAGGCCTTGCTGAGCGGGACTTGCACCTACTTGATTCCTTTTATACTTGCCAAGGATACTGTCCCACACTCCTTATCGGGGTCATATGTCCTTAGAAATTCCACACACTTAGTGTGGTCATGCTCTTGTTTGAACTTTTTGATGTACTTGGCGAGGTTGCATTGGTCTACGATCCTCCTGATGGCCTCCTCACTAGTCACTACCTCTTTGATGTTGTGAATGCTCCTGAATTTGAGCTGGCTAGTTCTCAAGGGAGAGACCGTACTTTTCTCTTTCCTCTTCTGTGAAGGGGAGGCGATGGGCTCGGTCTTGTTGCGACATCTTTAGCTTTTGTCATAAGCCATGGTTTGTCATTAGTATTTTTCCAAATAGTCACTTGCTAGAAGAAAAGTCTTCATGTTTAGCAGATTAAAATGTTTTTAGTACAGAATTAGAATTTTTCCTCCAAGTAGTCTATTGATTTAAAATTTTATTAACATTTTCTCAATCACAAGTTGTTTCATCCTACCATTGAGGTCCCCCATGTGTGCTTTTCCTTTATTGTTTTCCTTATGTGTTTGGTTTGATTCATCTTACCTTTTTTTTTGAATTTCACAGTTATGACAGAAGCTAGTCTTCATCATCGGAGTGAGGCAAAGAAGGAGGCTTAATAGATTTGTTAATGAATTGGTAGCTTTGGAGATACCTATTGAGGTCTAGGTGGACTTGAAGGGTGGTGGTGGAGAGGAATGGATGATTGTAACGGATGAAGTGGCTATCATTCATATCCTCTAGAAGAATTAAGCAAAATGAAGGTAGTATTGCAACTTGCATCATTAGTCGAGCCATTGTGCAACTATCTATAGCATTAGGATCAAAATGGAGGGGCAGGAGGCTGCGCTCCTACAGAGTGGCGTCTTGCCCAAGGAGTATCCTAAGCAATCTAAGGTAATTACAAGTGGTAATAAAGGTGAGGTCAGGGCATGAAGAGAATTTGTTGATGAAGTGGACCATGGTATCATACAAATTTACCATTTATTCTTGAGGAGTGCCATGATTTAGCATGTGGGGGACATTTTGCTAGCTGGCTTACGACCCAAACTCTCTCCGTGCTAGATATTGGTAGCTATCAATTTTCCAAGATGCTTTTAGTTATGTTAAGCATTGTGATGTTTGTCAAAGAGATGATCTCCATCCTCTTCCGAGAGAGAGAGAGAGAGAGAGAGAGAGAGAGAGAGAGAGAGAGAGAGAGAGAGAGAGAGAGAGAGAGAGAGAGAGAGAGAGAGAGAGAGAGAGAGAGAGAGAGAGAGAGAGAGAGAGAGAGAGAGAGAGAGAGAGAGAGAGAGAGATATATATATATATATATATATATATATATATATATATATATATTGCTTTAACAAAAAGAAATAGAAGAATTCTTAGAATCTTTTATTTGTTCTGTAGGGCCTATGACATTTTTGAGGACTCCTTTGACACCCTTGAAGAGTAGGTCCCCGCAGAAGCTCTCTATTGCCGCATTTATGTAATGAATGTCTTTACTTGCATACATGAAGTTCTTGACTACACATGCAAATCATGAGATGTCTTACAAGGCACTTGTGCAAATGTAGAAATGTGCCACTCTTACTTGGAAATCCTAGCGAAGATACGATGAAGGCCACTACTAGGGTCAATATGACCTTCACTTTTGCATGATATGCTCTACCTTTGATGCGGATTGTGTCAGTTTCTACAAGTTTATTTGCATTCTTATTAGATGCAACTCTGTGTGGTGCATCATGAGTTGCAAATAGGGGTTTGAAAGAGGATTGTAGATAGGTGTTGCTAGCTCCTAGGCTTGGGGGTGAGCTTGTTTGGCTCTATAGTTGGGAGATAAGTTTGATGTCCAGTCCCTTTTGTGTTGAGTTTGGCTTATGTCGTGTTTTGCTCTTTTTGGTCTTTTTTTTGGTCTTCGTGTTTTTCTCTTTGTCCTTTCCACTCTTCTTTTTGCTATTTTTTCTTTTTTTTTTGCTCTTTTGGTACTTACTCCATGATATGTTCAAGTCAGCTTTGGTCGGAGGAGTACACCTCTTGTTAGATCAAAATGTAGTTGTTTTACCTAGCACAAAAAATTTGCTCTAAAGGGTTTTTCTCAAGGTTGATCAGCAGATAGAGTTGAAGTAGATGAAATCAAAATATTAAAATGTTTGGATCTGGAATATGCATTCTACTTGGATTCTTCTCTCTAGAGTACATTAACTATCCTAGCTAGTTGTTTGCCTAGTTTCTAGATCCAACCATTGTAGTTAATGTGGATATGTTTATTTGTTATTGTTGGGCACTTAGATTAGTAGTGTTTAGGTGCTTAATGATTGAGGGTTTCAAAAAAAGAGTCCTATGACTCTGCGAGGTGATTTACAGGTTCTTTGTCCATTCGAGGGTATCGTCATTGCTAGTAACATTTCTTTGGTGCCTATTAGTGATGTTGGTACCTTGCCTCTATTGTTTGACTATTCGTCAAGCTCTCTTTTTTAGGCCCTACATGTTCTTGACTTGGGCTTCTCTCTTCTCTCAATTCATGGTCTTCCTAGTCTCAGGACTCGTATTGTCTACATTGAGCTAGCCATCTTTGTTACGGATTCTTCTACAGGAGCCACTTTTGTGATTGGTTGGTAGGAGAGGGGGCTATATGACCTCATGTCACTCTCAAATGTCTCTATCAAAGCATATGCCACATGCAATACTATACATCCATTAGATTCAATTTGATCCTCAATCTGATCCTATCCAAAAAACTTTCCTACAGGACCAACTTGCAGAAAACTACTCATATATTTTGAACCATAACTCAAATTGCCAAGCTTTAAAAAGAAAAAATGTAGCCCCACTCGTGATCTACAACTTACTTGAAGACACATGGACCAATTTCTAAAAATTTCAACCCCTAAAATTTTCTGTGCAACCTACAACTGTTCATTACAACATGTAGTCCTAGCTAGACATTGACCTTCACGACTCTGTGTCTCCTACATACGAACTCAGATGTTAGTACCAGGGTTGGTCTACTCAAATTTTAGTATGCATCATGGCATGCCTTTTCATCCATTTGTTATTTTGAAAGAAATACTTTGAAAGGCTTCTTTCATCACCATCCATACTAGAATACTTACTGCTAGGATTTCTTCCGTAAGGGGCATCCCATCATTTAATTGATGCTCTGTGTATGTATTCAATTTTATTCCGGTTCCGTGTTTCCAAAAATGGTAGAAATGCTTGCTAAAATATGTTTGTGATTTTGTTTTCATAGCCACTACAGCTGTCAAAGAGTTGTGCATGTGCAAGCTTGCCATGAAAAGTTGAAACTGAAATTTAGAGTTATGTTTTTCCTTCACTGACCATACAAGATTGAAGCATGATTATCCATCCCAGACTTCTTGTGATCTATCACCATAGCATGATTTTTCTGTCCATACAAGAGTGAAGCATGCCAATGGACCAGAGTTCTGAGCAAAAGTGGCAAGTTGGTTAGCAGGGATGCAAGCAACACAACTAGCATGCAAGGAACTCTGTGCTATGTTGCTCTTGAGTATGCTGGGAATGGAGCACTTTCAAAGAGAAGTGACATCTCTAGTTTTGAGTTCTTGTGCTAGTTATCTTGTCATGTAGACACCCTATTCAGGTGACAGTGTCACCTATGTAGGAGTTTGAGAGGGCTAGCCTTATATCTTGGGCTTGTTAGGAAAGCTCCTTGATGTGATGGATGAAAGGGTTCACAAAGACTCTGACCAAAGAGTAGGCCATTTTATGCATAAGTCTAGATTTGTTATGAATGGGTGGTGGCCACAAGGCCTTTTGAACTGCATATTTGCTAGACTACCATTTTGTTGTGAATACCTTATTACCAACCATGTTGACCTCCCCTCCATCATTGATGAAGTGCATGGAGAAAGTGAAAGTAGAATTTGCTATTTGAAGGGCTACAGGAGTTGCAGGCTACAAGGGGAAAAGTTGGCAGGAGAGCATTAATAGTGTTGAAGTGAAGATGAGAAGAGGAGGAGTAGGCTGTTGGTTAGTTGGACTAAAAGAGGCAACAGATCAAGTGTTGCAACGAAGGCGAGAAGAGGAGGAGCATGCTGTTGGTCTCAATTGTTTGTTGGGCTGAAAAAGGCGATAGATTTGGTGCTTTTTGAACAATATTTTAGAAGGGTGTGGGGGATTTAAAAATAACACTCCATGTGGCCTTATTTTTTGGCCAAAAGCTATTTTGTCCTGGATACCTTATGGAAAACTATTCCCTTTTGGAAACCCTTGCTAGAATAGCTCCCTGGTGTGGGAGAAGCATATGCCATGCCTGCATTCTAAGGAATCAAAGCAATTGAAGATGGGATGGAGCCCTAATCCTCCAATGGCGCATGCAACAAGTTTGAAACTGGGGGGACAAGTCAAGCAATGGGGGAGGGGGAGGCAGCAGCACAGATGACGCATCATGTGGTCCACCCTAATCATGCACCCATCCAAGAACTGATTATTCATTTTCTACTGTGCGACATTTGCTTGAGCCTCCTCAAGGAAGGTGACAAAGCCGAAGCCCTTTGACTTGTTTGTCTTGCAATCCATGATGACATGGTAGTTGATAATCTCGCTGTGTGTTTGGAAGGCCTTGTGGAGGGACTCCTCATTAGTGTTGTATGCTAGGCTACTAACAAAGAGGTGGGACATGGCTTGTATCAAGACAAAGCTAAATCCATGTTTGAGGTCTTGGCCTCACATATTTTGATCCATCTCTTCTCTTGAATATTTTGATCCTCTTTCCTATCCTTGGTACCATCATGTTAGTCTCAAAAATCTCTGTCAAAGCATATGTCACATGCAATAATTTACATCCATTAGATGTAGTCTTATCTTATTTAGAAAACTGTCCTACAGGACCACCCTACAAAAATCTGCTCATATATTTTGAACTATGACTCGGATCACTAAGCTTTAAAAAGAAAAAATGTAGCCCCTCTTGTGATGTATAATTTTGCTAAGGTCGCTGAGATCAAATTCTGAAGTTTTCAGCCCCTAAAAGTTCCTGCACAACCTGCAACTGTTTATTATAACATGCTGTCCTGGGGACAAATATTGACCTTCTCGACTTTGTATCTCTTGCATACGAACATGGCTATCAACCAAACTCTTTACAACCCTTCCCAAGGTATCAAAGCCCATTTTGGATGCATCAGCTATTAATCTTCTCCCAATTAAAACAATTTTACATATCTTTAGTTTAGCTGTGACTGTCCACTACAGTTTTCAATAGCCATATCGCCCTCCTGGGTCAAACATCCACTAGATAGTCGACCAATAAGGCATAAATACATGCAAGACATCCCCTTCGGCTTAAATAACTTGTATATCACATGCAATATACCAAGATCAAATATTCACATCATTAACCCACTTAATTTGTTTAGGTCATCTTTCTTTGTATCCCAAATGATGGTATCCTCTATAACCTGCATGAATGTCTCTCTTGTATTTTCTATTATCTATTTACCCTTAACATTATCCACATTCTCTTTCTCATTATCATTCATTCCTTCAAACTTTGTAGCATCTATATCTTCAGTCTTCATATTTGCATCATCAAACTCTGTAGCATATCCACATCCACAAACTCTGCGTCATATTCAAGCTTTTTTTTCATCTTGAATCTCTATATCATCTACAGGCTTCCATAGTTTCATGTGCATCATCAAGTTTTTTTGCATCTTGCATGTCATGTGCTCCATCTGCTAATATTGCATCTATAACTACCATTAATGCATCTGTATTGTTAAGCAAAAGTCAAAATCTCTAAATCTTTGGTATTCTCATGTAATGCCTTTAGTGATGGTGGTACCTTGCCTCTATTGTCTGACTGTTCATTGAGCTCTGTTTTTGAGGCCCTATATGTTCTTGACTTGGGCTTCTCTTTTCTCTCAATTCATGGTCTTTCTAGTCTCAGAACTCATATTGTCTACATCGAGCTAGCTGTCTTTGTTGCTGATTCTTCTACAAGGGCCACTTTTGTGATAGGTTGGCAGGAGAGGGGGCTATAGGACCTTATGTCACTTTCAAATGTCTCTATCAAAGCATATGCCGCATGCAATACTTTGCTTCCATTAGATTCAGTTTGTTCTTGTCCAAAAAACTGTCCTATAGGACCACCCTGTAGAAAACTACTCGTATCTTTTGAGCCATAACCCAGATCGCCAAGCTTTAAAAAGAAAAAATGTAGCCCTACTCGTGATCTACAACTTATTTGAAGACCTTTGGACCAAATGATGAATATTTCACCCCTAAATTTTTTTGCGCAACCTGCAACTATTCATTACAGCATGTATTCCTAGCTAGACATTGACCTTCGCGACTCTGTATCTCCTGCATACGAGCTCGGATGTTAACCAAACTTTGTAGGACCCTTCCCAAGGTATAAAAGCCCATTTTGGATATGTTTGTTACCATTAATCCTCTCCCAATCAAAATAGTTTTAGACATCTTCAGTTTAGCCCTACCTGTCCATTGTAGTCTCCTACTTGGTCAAACATCCATTGGATAGTTGACCAAGAAGACACGCATACATGCAAGACATCCCCTTTGGCTTTAAATAACTTGTATATCACATGGATTATGCCAAAATCAAAGATCCACATCATAAACCTATGGTCAATCACATTAGACATATAAATATGGATTGAAGTTTGCTTCCATACACCCCCCTCCCCAAAGGGGGTTGGTTCATTGGATGCTACACATCCTTAATCTAGGCATGTTAGCTTTTGGAGAACTTGCTAGTTGGTCAGAGAGGGTGTAGAAGGAGGGTGGCTTGCCTTAACTAAATCCTATTCTGATTGGCCTCATCGAATTGCAGTTCCTTTTTGTGTTGCAATCCACAATTAGCCCCTTTAGTAACCAATCAGTATTGCGATTTTTTTGATTTTTTTGGTGGCTGGAAAAACTAGTACATTTGTTAATTTTGTTAAGGCAGTGTACATGTATCAGACCTCAAACTCTTAGCGTGGCCAATTCTAGACCTTTTTCTGATTGAATTGTGGTCTGGTTTGCCCTCTTCAAAGAACTTTGGATTGCATCTTTATACAGGTTGTTTCCATAGAACCCTTTTGTTTCAATTGTATAAACATAATCTCTAATCCTACAAATAGGAGTTTTCTCTAGTAGTCCACCTGTGAGACAGAGAATCATTAGACAAGAGAGAGGAAGATGCATGCCTTGTTGAGATATCGAGCTTCACTCGTGATATGCCAGGGTGACCATTGTGCATTTATGTCACCGACTTGTTAGTTGCAGATGCGGTTGGTACACCGCCCATGAATAATAGCTAGATGATAGCTATCCTTATCTACTCTAGTTCATGGTTCAGTTAGTATGCTACCTTAGTTAGTTGAGTTTGGTTTGAGACCCATATATAGGGTTCTTCTATTTCTTTGTATGTGAGTTCTTTTGGCTTACATAACTAAGAAGAGGAAAACTGTTTTCAGCCTCCACCTTTGTGTGTATTCCCCCATTGTGTAAGTGAGAAAGCTACAAGTGAGACTCCTTCCTTCTCTCCCACAATCTTGACATGGTATCAGAGCCTTGTTCGTGGTAAGGAGCTCAAGAAAGCAAACCAAGTTCGTGGTGTTCTGGTAAGAGGACTAGTGTTGCTTTCATTTTTCTATTTTGGGAGAAAGTCTCTGTAGGTAGTATAGCCGGAAAGTGCAAGAGTGCATTGTCTCAGATTGAGACGCCCTTTGCGGTGTAGTAAGAGGGTAGTATATGCTGCGGGATAGGGCTTTAGCCCTCGGTTGCTATGTTTCTTTGATTTGAGGCCATTTCGGGGCCTGTTTTGGAGGCGGAAGTTTTTTGCACGCACTCAGGAAAAGGCCCTGTTTTATGCTGTGCGACCACTATTCTACAGGTCGGTGAAAAGTTACCATAGAAATTGCATCGTATGCCTGTGCGCAGAGACATTGGGAGTTACAGAATCATCCTTGTTGCCTGTTGATGCAAAATCGTCACTAGGAAGTGACTGTGTGGTCAAATACCACTTTCGTCAGTTTTGCAGATTTGCCCTTGTGAGGCTGAAGCTGTGTTTTTTACAGTGAGACAGAAATTTTTGCAGTGTTCTGTAATGGCGTCTGATTCTCTTTCACAGATTGTCACTGAAAAGCTTGACAAGAACAACTTCCAAGCATGGAAGTTTAGAATGACGAATTTTCTTATGGGAAAAGGATATTGGGAATTTGTTGCAGGAAATGAAGAAGAACCAGTTCTTCCTGATGTTCCCAATCAACAACAAATGCAGGCATTTAAACGATGGCATGAGAGAGCCAGAAAAGTTATGTACTGGCTGTCTATCAATATTTCAGACTCTATGATTGTGCATATTCAGGATGCAAGTACGCCAAAGGAGGCATGGGATACTTTGTCAAAAATGTATAGCACAAATACGCAAGCCAGGAAAATGCAGCTCAAGCAAGAGTTGCACAATGTGCAAAGAGAAAGTATGAGCATCAATGACTACCACATGAGGTGAAGAAGATTGCAGATGCACTTGCTTCCATTGGGTTGCCAGTGGAAGATGATGATTTAGTTTCCGTGACCTTGAATGGTCTAGGAAAGGATTATGCACAGTTCCGAACATCCGTTTCCATCCGTGAAAGATTTCCTGATTTTGAGGAGTTGATTGCTCTTCTAATTTCTGAGGAGCAGAGAAATGGTGGTGCATCTTCTTCAGGAGGAACTCCAAAAGAAACTGTCTTCTACTCAAATGCTGGAAGAGGTAGAGGAGGCCGATCTGGAGGCCGTGGTAGAAATCAGAATATGCAACAAACTCAAGAAAACTAGTCCTATGGAGGAGGACGTGGTAACTCTAGAGGCAGGGGGAGCCAAAGAGGTCGTGGTGGATGGCAAAGAGGCCAAAATGCAAACAGCAATATTGAATGCTACTACTGTGGTAAAATGGATCATATGGCTAAAGACTGCTATAAAAAGCAGAATGACATCATGAATGGAAAATTGCAACAAGGGAATTATGCATCTTCTAGTAGACAGGGTGATGACAGAAATGAGCATTTGTTTATGGTGCAGCACATGACCAATTCTCTGACAAGTGCAAAAGAAAGCAACGATGTATGGTGAGCATTTGTTTATGGTGCAGCACATGACCAATTCTCTGACAAGTGCAAAAGAAAGCAACGATGTGTGGTATGTTGACTCAGGTGCATCAAACCACATGACAGGTCATGCAGAATGGATGCAGGATGCAAGGAAAATGGAAAAACCAGGATTTGTGGAGACTGGTGATGATACTGCACATCCTATTGTGCAGATTGGAAAAATTCCTTTGTCTATGCAGGATGGGAAAAAGAAATACCTGTCGGATGTATTTCATGTCCCAAATATCACCAAGAATCTGGTTTTTGTTGGTCAAATGGTTGAGCAGGGCTTGCAAGTCAGATTTAATCCTCATGGATGCTTTGTTGAGGATATGAAAAATAAAGGTCACTTGATAGCAAAAGGAAAGAAGAAGGACAGAATGTTTACGTTGGATGCAGACGTGCCTGAATTGAGTGCAGCAATGTTTGCATATGGGACCGATATAGTTACAGATATTTATATCTAGCATAAACGCATTGGTCATGTTAATGTATAATGACTTAAATCAATGCAGACCCAAAATATTGTTGCAGGATTGCCTAAATTCAAGGTTGTAGAAATGCATAAGGTATGTGAAGCCTGTCAATTTGGAAAACAGGCAAGGAAACCATTTCCTAGACACGTTCAAGAGACTAAGAAGCCATTGTAATTAATCCACTCTGATGTGTGGACTACTAAAGCTGCATCTATTGGAGGCTGTCATTATTTTGTCACTTTTATTGATGACTATAGCAAAAAAGTTTGGGTGTATTTTATGAAAAAGAAAAGTGAAGTGTTTGGGCATTTCAAAACTCTTAAAGCTATGGTTGAAAAAGAAACAGGCCTGCAAATAAAATGCCTAGGGTCAGATGGAGGGGGAGAGTACCTCTCAAATGAGTTTGCAAGGTTCTTGCAGGAGCATGGCATAAAGCAGCAATATTCATGCAGTCATACCCCACAGAAAAATGGAATTGTAGAAAGAAAAAACAGGCATATTGGAGAGGTATCTCGTGCCATGCTCAACGAAAAAGATCTGTAAGATTTTTACTGGACTGAAGCAGTTGCTACAGTAGTCTACATAATGAACAGGACTCCCACTGCAACAATACATGGCATAACTCCAGAGGAGAGGTATACTGGTAGGAAACCAGATATTTTCTCATTTGAAAATTTTTGGTTGCATTGCCTATGTTCATGTGCCAGATGAGTTGAGATCCAAGTTGGATCCAAAAGCTGAGAAGTGCATCTTTATTGGTTACTCTCTACAGCAGAAAGGGTATAGATGCTATAACCCTTCTACTTGTAAGTTTACAGTGAGTAGAGATGTTGTTTTTGATGAGATGAGTAGCTGGTATAAACTGGTAAATGTGATTGATGATGTGGATGCACAAAATGGTAATGGTACACATAGAATTCATAGCAGCAGTCACAAAATATTAGTGAACTTGGAGTGTCCTCTAGCAGTGGTTCACATTCTTTGCCATGGACAGGCAGATTGAGATCAGGAGAATCTCCTCAAAGCAATGCAGATAGTGATATGCAGGTTTCATGAAAAGGAAAAGAGAAGGTAGATCAGCCCATGTTTGATGTGAATGCAGGTCACTCTTATGTGGATGGTGAATCCAGTGGCTCAGAATAGAGCATTGATGATGAGTTGGGTATTCCTTCTATTGTTACACTTGGAGTAAGGAAGACTAGGGATGTTTTGAGAGCACCTGGGAGTGAACACACTTTGCGCAGGTCTACCAGAGCTAGGTATCCTGTGGATAGGCTGAAATATGATGGATTTACAGCCATTCATTATGCCTATATGGTCAAAGTGATACAGGAACCAGAACCCACTTCTTTTGAGCAAGCCATGGGAAAAGAAAAATGGGAGAAAGCCATGGATGAAGAAATGGATGCCTTGGAAGCAAATGCTACATGGGAATTGGTACCTTTGCCAAAAGATAAGAATGCAATTGGTTGTAAGTGGGTTTATAAGGTGAAGCACAATGCAGATGGTTTTGTGACAAATACAAGGCAAGATTAGTAGTCAAGGGGTATGCACAAACATATGGCATTGATTATGAAGAAACATTCAGTCCGGTTGCAAGGATGGAAACCGTAAGAGCAGTCATTGCTATGGCTACATCAAAGGGATGGCCTTTACATTAGATGGATGTAAAGAATGCCTTTTTGCATGGTGATTTGCAAGAAGAGGTCTATATGGAGCAGCCACCAGGTTATGTGCATGCTATTCATCTTGAGTTTGTTTGCAGGTTGAAGAAAGCCTTGTATGGCTTAAAGCAAGCACCTAGAGCATGGTCTGACAAGATAGGACAGTATCTTGTCACTATTGGCTTTCAAATTTCCAAGGCAGATTTCTCACTTTATGTGAGAAAAACAGAGAAAGGTATTATGCTACTTGTCATTTATGTTGATGATTTGATTATAACAGGTGATAGTGATGAAGATATCCTTCATGTGAAAATGCTATTGAAGCAGAAGTTTGAGATGAAGGATTTGGGAGAGCTGCGTTATTTCTTGGGCATTGAGGTGATTAGATCACCAAGTGGGATATGGCTCTTGCAGAGGTAGTATGGATTAGACATGATGTCCAAATATGGGATGACAGGCTGTAAGCCTATTTCAGTTCCTTTGGAGCAGAATGTGAAGCTGAGCGCAGATGCAGGTGAGCTTCTGGAAGACCCTACTATGTATAGACGCATAGTAGGAAGTTTGATTTATATGACTATTACCAGGCCAAATTTGAGCTATGCTGTTGGATTGGTAAGTTAGTTTATGCAGGCTCCAATGAAACCACAGCGGCTAGACGCATACTTAGGTATGTGAAGTCCACATTGCAATATGGACTATTTTATGAGACTGGGATTCAGATACAGTTGCATGGATACACTAATGCTGATTGGGCTGGTAGTATTTCTGATAGACGATCTACCAATGGATATGTGTTCTCTTTTGGAAGTGCTGTAGTCACTTGGAGCGGCAAGAAACAGCCTACAGTTGCCTTGTTGAGTATACAGAGGCTGAGTACAGGGGTGCAGCAATGGCTGCATGTGAGATAGCTTGTCTGCATAAGCTACTTTATGATATGCATTAGCCTACAGATGGGCCAGTTGTCATTTATTGTGATAACATGAGTAATATATACTTGGCAAATAACCCAGTATATCATGCTAGAACAAAGTACATTGAGGTGCATTATCACTATGTGCGGGAGAGGGTTTTACTAGGTCTTATTGATCTAGTTTATGTCAGCACAGAGGATCAGGTACCTGACACATTCACGAAGGCATTGGGCGCAGAGAAGCTGTGCAAGTTCAGAGACCTACTTGGTGTGCAGGAATTGGGATTGAGCTCAAGGGGGAGTGTTGAGATATCGAGCTCCACTTGTGATATGCCAGGGTGACCGTTGTGCATTTATGTCACCGACTTGTTAGTTGCAGATGCGGTTGGTACACCGCCCATGAATAATAGCTAGATGACAGCTATCCTTATCTACTCTAGTTCGTGGTTCAGTTAGTATGCCACCTTAGTTAGTTGAGTTTGGTTTGAGACCCATATATAGGGTTCTTCTATTTCTTTGTATGTGAGTTCTTTTGGCTTACACAACTAAGAAGAGGAAAACTGTTTTCAGCCTCCACCTTTGTGTGTATTCCCCCATTGTGTAAGTGAGAAAGCTACAAGTGAGACTTCTTCCTTCTCTCCCATGATCTTGGCATGCCTCTAGCCCACCCAATAACACTCTAATCTTAGGCAGCACCAGAACTGTCACGAGTAGTAAGAAATAGAAAGAAATAGGCTTCCCCTTTGTCAAGCAACATGGGCAAGTACACTAGAGATGGGGTCTTCAACCACATGGGAGAACTACAAGCATGGATTGGAGTTAAAATCACAAGCTTTTATTGGGAATATCTTGAAAATTCATGTGTATTTTTTATGTTTTAGTTTATCACTTGTTTCTATGGTGAAGGTCAAGATGACGCTATGCCTAAAGTTGAAAAATTTGTTGGTTTCTAGAGACCCTTTCATAAAGGGGATTCTCCCACATCATCACAAAATTCTTTAAAATTTGATCTCAAGCCATGGTCTTGGTCTTGAAAGGAAAATCTATGTTTTATGTTGTGTAACTAGATCCATGGGTCTAGAAAATCCATGTAATTGGTGTTTCTTATATGGAATGTATTCACCTTTTCAAAGATAGAAACTTTTACTCACATGAGAGCCCCTCCAAATCTCCCTTAGGGTGTAATTGATATTATTTCCTTTCTTAAGCTAGTCTAAAATATGTCCCTTGTATATTTTTTTGTATCTACTACTCAAGCTTATAACCTTGTATCTTATCTTGGCTCTTGCACCACGATTTAGGCCATGATTATCTATGGTTTTTGTGCATGGTTCCCAAAGAGGAGTTTACCCTCTAGTAGGTGGCTCTTGTATAGGGTTGTAAAAGTGTACAAGACTGTGTACTCTAGTGTTTGGATATTCAACTCAGATTATCATGAAAAAACTTGATATAAAGTATTGTGGCATTGTGTTTTTATTTGAATTGTATAGTAGGGGCTATAAAAATGAACCTCATCTCAAAATTTAGATTTACAAAAGGAATATAAATATTTTCTTAAAAATTTACAAAAGGGGTATATAAAATGGTATAAATTTTTTAAAAAGGGATTTAAAAATTACTATTTGAACGCACGTTATATAGAGGGTTAACCTAAGGTGGACTCCCCGGGGTTTTACTGAGGATTAAATCCTCCCTTGGACACTCAATTGGAATCTATGTGACCTAAGTATCATTTAGATGCTTTCCTCAGAGCCAAAGCTTTGATTGATTCAAATAGAAACCAATGTCTTGAAGATAGATACCTTTTGATATACTCCAATGAAGAATTTGATGATCCAAATAACCATGGGAAGAGGTGCCACAAGTATGAGATATCAAGAATTGTGTGGTAGGGGGACTTGCTCGAGTTGTTGCACCAAACACACACCATATACACAAGAGGAAGCTCACTCAAGAATACAAGAAGAGAGATGGAGGCCAAAACGTGTTCTTGTTGGTTTCTTCTTCTTCTTACACACACAATACAATATATAGAAAGCATAGATAAGACACAACATAACTAAAAGTGGCCTACTAAGCCAAATAGTGCATAATTGACTATATTAATTGATTGGCACTATAGCTATGCCAGGTATAGGTAGGTGCAACAAACTAAATATAATAAGTGATAAGTTAGTGGCCATGTGAGAATTATAATGATCACCAACGTGCTAAGTTTAGAAGTGTGGACCCATCTAGCTAGGTGGTCCATCATCAATGTCCGCATGTGTTGAGCTTGCGATCTTAACACTCCCCTTCAAGCTCAACTGTATCTCTGCAACTTTAAAGAAGCTTTGAAACTTTCAAAGCTTCTCTTCACCCAATGCCTTTGTGAAAATGTCAGCTATGTAATCCTATGTGTACTAACATATACTAAGTCAATATCTCATGTAAGTACCTTCTCTCTCACAAAGTGATAGTGCACCTCAATGTGTTTTGTCCTAGCATGGAGCACTAGGTCCCTAGAGAGCTGTATGTTGCTCATGTTATTACAATGAATGACAACTGGACCACTCCTTACATGTCCAAATTGCCCAATAACTTTTGCAGCCATACTACCTCACATGCTGCCATATTAGCAACTCTATACTCAACCTCTGTACTCGACAAAGCAACTGTAGGTTGCTTTTTACTGCTTCATGTAACTGTTGCACTACCAAGGAAAAACATGAATCCGCTGGTAGATCTTGTGTCTAGCATGCTACTAGCCTAATCTACATCTGTGTATCCAAACATTTGTATATCCATACCTGCCTCATAAAAAAGTCCATAATGTAAAGTTGACTTTATATACCTTAATATGCATCTAATTGCATTCAAACGAGGCTTTCTAGGCATCTACATAAACCAACTAAGAAGGCCAATAGCATAGCTCAAGTCTAGTCTTGTGATAGTCATGTAAATTAGACTCCCTACTATCCTTCTCTGAACATAGTAGGGTCTTCTATCTCATCTCCAACATTAATACTCAACTTCATATTTTGCTGAAATGGTATTGAAAGAGGCTTACATGCTATCACGCCATACTTGGATAATATATCCAAACCATTCTTCCTTTGGGATAACCATATACCATCATCACATCTGATCACCTCAATACCAAGAAAGTACTTAAGCTCACCCAAATCGTTTATATCAAACTTCTTCTTTCAAAAGTCCTTAACTTTAGCAATCCCACTGTCATTGTCACCTATAATAATCAAGTCATCCGCATAGATGACTATGATGACTAAGCCTCCATCTCCCTTTTTTGCATAGTCAACATCAGAAACATAAAAGCCAATGTTAACAAGATACTCTCCAATCTTGTTAGACTATGCTCCATGTGCTTGCTCCAATCCATAGAGCACTTTCTTTAATCTTCACAAGTATATGGGATCCTCTAAAGTCTCATAACCTCTTGTGGGGTGTCCACTAGTCTCAATCCAAGGTGCACTTGTTAGCAGTCCATCAATAGGTTTTCCAAAATGATGCCGCGTGGTGCTCCCTTGGAGTATCACAGGGTTTATCACTTAGGCCCTATTGAGTCTACATCGCAACAGAAGAGTTCCAACCAAACCCACTAGGATTGACCTAAATTTTTGGGTTCCTAAAATTAGACAGGTCTCTTAACAGCCAGCTACTAGCGTCAGTAATTTTGAGTTTCCACTTCCTATAGGATTACTCAAACTGAAGCGGACTTGCCATTGCACTTGGTTCAAAGAGAATAGGAGATGGAGGGGAGTGTGGTACATCAACCCTTCTGCCCGTAAGGAAAAATCCCATTCTGACCCCCTAAAACAATGCAAGTCGGTTCTACCTAATGACTAGTTGGTCAATTTATCATCTTTCTATTTCTATCACCGATTTAGAATAGTTTCTAGCTAACCAAGACTACCCTACCATTGGATAGACCCGTCGGGGGTCATGCCCATCCACTTTCCTTTGATAATGGTATCATCTTTAGTTTTTTATCTACCTATATCACAGACAACCAGTTTCCTTAATTAGTCTGTTAAATCACATGTTTCTTCAGGTAATTTATTTCACGGATACACATACAATTCAAAAAACCCTTGAATAATAAAATAAATTTCTTTATTATATTGGAGGTTTATTATAATTTTCATGTTTTCGATCCTGCAAAAGATATTTAAAATCTTACAATGGTATTTTGTCTATCAAGATTCCTTCTTTGTAACTAGTATTAGGATTCTAGGAACCCATCTTGGGTCATGAAGGGGCTTGTTAGATTCTAGGAGTAATGCAGAGTTTACAGCTAGAGCCCCCCATGGCATCCATATTTCCTACTGCTTGAGACTATCCCTATGGGCAGGCCTTTCCACTGCTATGGAGCTGGTCCAAGCCTCTCGAAGCGATAATCATAACCCCCTTGGATTAGGGGCTCGTAGTAGCTAGCTTGGGGGTATCCTAGTGAAATATTTTCTTTTATCCTATTTGTCAATGTTTTTAATAAGAGATCTAGATTCTAGCAAACACAAACAATCCTTTCAAACAATGACAATCACACCATTGTGTAGCTCACAACTTCATATACCCAATATAGATCCTTAACCCAAGGTAACCTTACATTCTAACGAGGTAAATAGACTTTCACTTTTTAAGCATTAATCAACTCCTAACCATTGTTGCATTTGGCAATAAATATATCGAGTTATTTTACTAATCTTGAGTGCGCATAATGCCCTTTACTCATTTCATACAATAATCTCTTGCAACTATTTTCATCATGATTCTATGAATTATAATCTCGATTAATCTATCTATAAATCATAGATAGCAGTTGACTGTTTGTGCGTGTATTAATATACTCTCTATATGAAATTGCCATCTTATGTAAGTGTAAATGTAAAACTAAAAATTTATGTACTTAATTAAAAAAACCTTATTATTTTATGTGGCAATATGAAAATAATAGCCTATTTTTGATTTGTGAACAACTCGGTTTGGCACGATATCATTGGGAATTTTGTCTTTGCTTGTGCTTGTATTCGCCACACCCGATGTTCCATGGTAGTGGAAATTTTGGCAACCTCGGGTACTCTCATATCTCTGGCAATACCCATTCTTTGATCGGTTGCTGTGGATTTCATGGTCTTTCTACCTCGTTGCTTTGGAGCCATTGTTTGTGAGTAGGTTCGAGAGATAGAGAAGGCGAAATGAATTCAGGATGGGAGAGCGTGAGAGAAGCTTGCCTGAGTTGAAGATCGAGACTTTGGAAGGTTGAGTTAATTCTTTTCCTCTATAACTCCCTCTATAATTCCCTCTCTAGCAGCTTCTCAGAATCTTCGTCCCTCTCTCTCTCTTTCTCATTCTCCACCTCTCTAGCTCTCGCAGCCTCTTTGGGGGGGAAGGGGTATCCCTCTACCTCCCTCTCTTTTCCTCCCACTTGCTCTATACTCTTGAGAAGGGCCTCTCCCCTTTTTCTCAGATGTCCCTCAACTGCTCCCCATGCCTCTTATTTATAGCTAAATTAGAGAATGAGGGTTGTGGCTAAGAAGAAGAGCTCTTTATAGAGGGGATCTTGGAAAAATCAGCAATCTAAAGCTTTTAAGATGCCATGTGATGCTCAAATTGCAAATTTGATGGTTTCATTGGCTCTAGGACACCTAATTAGAAATCTTCTAGATCACTCAATCTTCTTCTCCTTGTTCAAAGTGCTGTTTGTTGCCTGTAAACTGTGATCGCGATGCGTGCGACTTTGTCAATCATTTTTTGCATTACTCCCAATTCCCATTTTTTGAATACTAAAAAGGTGGCACCTGGATAACATGCCCATAAGTTTCTCAAAACAATATCATGTGACCTATCATTAGAAGCGCTTGAAAAATGGAATCTATTGAGCTATAGAGCGCTTGATTTGGAGTTATAGTATTCGAGTTATGACAAATCCAAAGATTTGACCACATGTCCCAAACTTATGCGAAATTTTCATATTCTCCAATATTGTGTTCTATTCTAGAAGTTTCCATAGATTTTTATGATATTTACAATAAATAATATTTAAAATATAAAAAATATGCTAGTTTTGTCCAAAATTCTAGTATTTTTGGACCATTCATACTATAGATATTGACATTAATGACTAATATGGCTCATAAATCTTGTTCATGTGGTAACTTCCGTGATGGGTGGCTACAGTCCTTATCAATTTGGAAAAAATATAGAGTTATGATCCTCGATTTTTTTTTTTTGCTCGAGATATTCTCTATTTAATGAATTTAAAGTTCTTCAAGTCCATTTTGTGAGAAGTTGGGAAGATTTTAAATCAAAGTTGGGATATGACATTCTCTCCCCCTTAGAGGAATCGTGATGTCCTAATCTCAAATGAAACTAGGGATATTGGTTATATAATGACTCATGGACAGTGCAAGTGCCATCCTTTTTAGGGTAGTCTTTCCACTGGATGAGATATTATTTGAGGGTTCTACTCCTCAATTTTCTCTCAGTTACATCAATTACTCTGTTAGGTTATAGCTCAAGGACTCCTTGGTTAGGTATTACAACTTATTGATAATCAAGGATATGGTTAGGGTTAGCTACATATGCTTTCTAACATGAAACACATTGTGGATTTTTATATTCTTAGGAAGTTGTATCTTGTAAGCACTTGAGAACATTATAGGGTCCACAATGTCTTGGACTTAGCTTCTTAAATTCTCCTAAAGAAAAAGAACTTTTATTTGGATGGAGATGGACAAGACCATGTCTCCTTCTTTGAAAATTCATTCTTGCCTTTTTAGATCAACATACGTCTTTTGTCAGTCCTTGACAACTTGAATATATTGTCTAATAATCTTGATTTGATCATCCATTTCTTCCAATATTTTTCTTGAAGCTTCTACCCTTAGAGTAGGATTATAAAAATTAAGTGGCATATGTCAATCTTGACCATATAGTGCCTGAAATGGATTCATCTGAATACTTCGATGTGATAGAAGGCATTATAAGCCAATTTCACTAAGGATAGATATTAAGTCTAGCTTTTAGGTTCCTTGTTGCAATATGCATGCACAATATCTTTAATCACTTGATTAACTCATTTTATTTGCCCATTAATTTGTGGATGATAAGTAATGTTGAAACAAAGTTGGGTTCCAATGGCTTCAAATAAACTCTTCCAAAAATGTGATTTGAAAAGAGAATCACGATCACTGATGATCCTTTTAGGTAACCCATGTAACCTAAAAAGATGTTTTGAAAAAATTCTTGCAATATCTGAAGCTTTGTAATTGGTTTTTGTTGGAATAAGATGAGCGACCTTTGTTAGCATGTCTACTATTACCATTATTGAGTTATATCATTCTTCTTGCACAGAAGGTAACCCAACTCTACAAAGTCCATGCTAATAAACTCCCATTCCATTTGGAAAATGTCAAATGTGGCTAGAGTTTTCATGGTAACTTGACATGTTCAGATTTTACCCTTTGGCAATTTAGACATTCAGTGACATAAGTACATCACCCTTGAGTTTTTGCCAGTAATAGCTTTTCCTAACAACATTTAGAGTTTTTGCATACCTTGGGTGTCCTGAAAAAGAAGAGTCATGTGCTTGCCAAAGTATCCTTCTCTTGAGAGTCTGGCTTGAAGGAATGCATAGTCTCAGTCTAAAATAAACAAGTCCTTCGTCTTCAAGTGTAGAGAATTCTTAATACTTAATCTTGAATTTGGGATCTTGTTCCTTATTTTGAACTTCCCAAAACAATTGTTGATAGTGTGGATCCTTATTTACTTCATTCTTAGTCAACTCGATGATAGCATTAGTTGGCATTGATACCATTGTAGCCACAGTTTCTGTCCTAGATGGTTCTTCAACGATAAGAGCATTAAGGAAGTTTTTACGACTAAGGGCATCTAATACATTATTCTCTTTACTAGGTCTGAACTTAATTTCAAAGTCATACTCCTACAGACTTTCGATCGTCCATCGTTGCCTCATATTAAGATCAGGTTGAGTAAAAATCCACTCAAGACTTTTATGATTTTTGATTAAGGAAAAAATATTTCCAAGTAATTAATGTCTCCATAATTTGAGAGCGTGAATCATGGCTAACAACTCCAGGTTGTCGTGAGTAGCATATCTCTTTTCATGGGCTTTCAATTTTCTCGAAGAGGAAGCTACAGGATGACCTTCCTACATTAGTATACATCCCAATGCAAGAGAGTTGGCATCTGTGGTGACAACTTTGAATTCCTTGCTTAAGTCAAGTAGCCTTAAGATAGGAGCAATTATCAAACTATGATTTAGTTGCTCAAAGCTAGATTGTTCAATTGGCATCCACATAATGGCAACTTGCTTTTTGAGTAGGTCTGTAAGAGGTGCTGCAATTTGGGTGTAGTTTCTAATGAATATCCTATACCATCCTGTCAGACCTAGAAAACTTCTCGCTTCCTTGATAGTGGTTGAGGGTGGCCAATCTTAAACATCTTTGACCTTGGCATGATGATCTATTGATATGCCTTCAGTAGACATTATGAATCCCAAGTACGCATTCTTCCTTTTGAAGAAGCACACTTCTTCTTCTTGGCATACAATTTGTGTGTTCTCATCATCTCCAAGACAATGTGAAGATCTTGTTCATGTTCTTCTTCCTCCTTAGAATAAGTTAGGATGTCATCAAAGAATACAAGTACAAAATCATCAAGATGAGACCTGAAAATGTCCTACATTAACCTGTTGAAGGTAACTGGGGCATTTGTCAACCCAAATGACATCACGATGAATTCAAAATGATCGTATCTTGTGTTGAAGGTGGTTTTAGGAATATCTTCATCCTTGATTTTGATATGATAATATCTTGATCAAAGATCGATCTTAGAAAAGATCCTTGTTCCTTGTAGACGATCAAGAAGCTCGTCTATCCTCAGGATCGGGTACTTATTCTTCACTGTTACCTAGTTTACCATGGTAGTCAATACAAAGACGGAGAGTCCCATCTTTCTTCTTTAGAAATAATACTAGGGCTCCCCATAGTGAACTACTTGGCTAAATATACCATTGTTCTAGTAGTTGTTTGAGTTGCTCTTTTAGTTAGATGGCTTCAAGAATATAAATTTTGTAAGGTCTTTTTGCCACTGGAGCAGCTTTTGGAACAAGTTTGATCTCATGATCAACTTCTCTTTCCGAAGGTAACTCAGTTAGCTCTTTAGGAAATAGTCGACATATTTTTTTAACCAGGATGGTTCTTCTTTTGTGTGACCATCTTGATTTACCTTGTTAACTTTGATCAAGTAAATTGGTAGTCCTTTCTTGAGGCCTTTCACAATTCGAGAAGCTTCTGCTAATTGAACTTTAGGTTTCCCTATTTTACCTTTTGTAGTTGTTATTTCACAGTTCAAATCCTAAAATGTGACTTGATCTTTTCCACAATGGATATGAGCATCATTGGGAATTAGCCAATCCATTCTTAGTAAACATTCATAATCTCTTAAGCTCATTATTGTGAATCTCATACTTGAAAGGTTTCCTCCTAGGTTAAACTCTATCTTGGCAGTTTGCTATGTAGAAGGTACTTCCTTTCCATTTGCTAATTCCACAAGCAGTTTTGATGCATTTATTATATCTATTCCTAACTTCTTAGCACACTTGGGAGAAATAAATGAGTGTGTACTTCCATAGTCAATCAAAACTTTAAATGATTTACCTCGATGACTAGCTCGTGTCTGCATTATCAAATATTGATGATTTGGACCTTTCTTGTGGAATGCAGTTTGAACAATTGTTTTTTCAATATCTTCTTCCATAGTAGGGTCTTCCTCCTTATTAATCTCTTTAAGGGTAATATTTGACGTTCTTCCTCTTGCCATAGCTACTTGACCACGGCCTTGGGAAGCTCTGCCGCCTTGACCTCCAAATTGGCCTTGGTGATGGTTTTCATCAAGCTTTAGACAATCTCTCATAAAATGTCCTGGCTCAATAAGACCATCCCTATTTCCCTGGGTAGGAACAAAATTTTCAACTGCATTGGATTGTGCCTTTTTCTTCTGACCTTGGTGAGATTGGCCTTGGGTTCTTTTTGCTTGACCTTTGAATCTTCCTTTGTTTTGGTTAATGTAGCTCTAGAACTTATTATTTTTAGGCTTTGATTGTACTTCCCCCACAATAGGAGCAGCGTTCATAGGAGAATTTAGCCCATTGTAGAACTTGGACACTTGTTGGGCAGTATCCATGGAGGATGCATATTTAGGAAGTGAAACAAACTTGGAGTAATACGCCTCCAAGGTTAGTCCCATTTGCTTCAAATTAAAGAACCCATTCATCTTCTGGGTGCGATAAGCTGGAGGTAAATATCTTTCTCATACAGATTCTTTCAGCAAATCCCAAGTAATGATATTTTTAGGGACACCTTGATCTTGGCACTAGTACTTCCACTAGAGTCGAGCTTCACCAATTGATTTTAGCTTAGCTATCATGTCTTGGTTGGTTGGGATAGTTCCAGCAGTAGTAAAATAATCTTCCATGGATTCGATCAAAATTTCTGCATCGACTTCCACATTCTCGCCTTTCTTGTCAAATTTTGGAGGTTTGACTTGCTTCAAAAGATCTATTTTCTCTTGGGCCTCGTTGGGAATTATTGTGAATATGAAGTTCTAGGAAATTTTCAATAATTCCCAAGTTAAATTTTACAAAATTTATATAGCATTAATATTAGAGTTTGATACTCAAATTATTTTTCACTTGATTTATTAAAACAATTTGAAATAAAACTCTTTTCCCATTGCTAAAGTTAAATTGCAATTTGAGAGGTTCCAAGGGAAAATAAGGTTCCATTATTTCTCTAATTGATAAAGTATCAATCAATCATTATTACAAGAGTTGCATAAGGTAATCAATTGGGAAGAAATACATTATTTAGATAGCTCACAGATTCATCTTATTTTTTCCAAAAAAGGATTCCCTACTATAATCTAAGCATGAAACTTTGATATATCCTTATGAAGTAACTTGGATTATGAGAGTAGATATCTAAGAATCTATATTTTTGAGGGAGTTCAGAAAATCCGTTCTTTTGGTAGCTAGAGCGACCTATGGCTGGAAGGATACTTATAACTTCCTCATAGATATATAGGTTTAGTTTGATCTTCTTGCCCCTATTATATAGGGTTGAGTTTACACTGGCTTCACAAAATAGATAGATCTTGACAACTTTAAGATCTTTCATCCATTTTACCCTTTTCAAATTATTCTGAAGATAAGCTAGACGTCTTGCATTAATATAGCATTATCCTCCACTAATTATCCATCGTCTTTCATGATATAGAGGCAAGGGATTTTACAACTGATCTAGTATCTGCATCATCTGATTCTTTCAAGCAAGACTAGATGAATACATAGCCGACATAAACATTACTTAGAAGATCCAGAGTCATTTCCAAGATTCGTTATTCTACCATAATTCAAAAACATACATTAACAAAGAGAAGAAAACATGTCCTAGGCTATATTTACCATCCAATAAATTTGTTTCTTAAGCTTACATCGTATTCTATTTTAACAAGCACTTTGATACCAATTGTGAGGTGTCCACTAGTCTCAATCCAAGATGCACCTTTTAGTAGTCTATCAGTAGGTTTCCCAAAATGACATTGCTCGACGCTCCCTTGGAGTATTACGGGGTTTGTCACTTAGGCCCTACTGAGTCTACATTGCAATGGAAGAGTTCCGGTTAAACCCACTAGGATCGACCTAAATTTTTGGGTTCCTAAAATCAGATGAGTCTCCTAACAACTAGCTAGCATCAATAACTAGCTTCCTTAATTAATCTATTAAATCAAGGTTCCTTCACGTAATTTATTTCATGGACACACATACAATTCAAACAGCCCTTGAATAAAAAAATAAATTCCTTTACTATATTGGAAGTTTATTACAATTTCCATCTTTCTGATCCTGTGGAGGATATTCAAAATTCTATGAGGGTATTCTGTACACCAAGATTCCTCCCTTGTTACTATTATTAGGGTTCCAGGATCCATCGTGGGTCGCGAATAAGCTCATCAAATTCTAGGAGTAATGTGGAATTTACGGCCAGAGCTCCCCCTAGCATCCATATTTCCTACTACTCGAGACTATCCCTATGGGTAGACATTTTCACTACAGAGCTGGTCTAAGCCTCTCCAAGCGATAATCATGACCCCCTTGGAGTAGGGTCTTGTAGCTAGCTTGGAGATAGCCTAGCATGATCTTTTATTTTATCCTATTTGTCAATGTTTTTAATCAAAGACCTACTTAATTTAAAAAGAAACCTTATTATTTTATGTGGTGATATGAAAATAATAACCTATTTCTGATTTGTGAATAACATGGTTTGGCACGTCATCATTGGGAATTTCGTCTTTGCTTGCACTTGCGTTTGCCACACTCGATGTTCTGTTTTGGTAGTGGAAATTCTGACAACCTCGAGCACTCCCATATCTCTAGCAATACCTTGACCAATTGCGGTGGATTTCATGGTCTTTCCACCTTGTTGCTTTGGAGCCATCATTTGCGAGTGGGTTTGAGAGATAGACAAGGTGGAATAAATTCGGGATGATTGGAGAGTGTGAGAGTAGCTTGCCCGAGATAGGGGAAGGTTGAGTTAATTTGTTTCCTCTCTAACTTCCTCTCTAATTCCCTATCTCATAGCCTCTCAATATTTTCTTCCCTCTCTCTCTCTCTTTCTAATTCTCCCCCTCTCTAGCTCCCTCTCGCAACCTCTCGGGGGGGGGGGGGGGGAGGGGGACGGGGTTATCCCTCTATCTCCCTCTCTTTTTCTCTCTCTTGCTCTTTACTCCTAAGAAGGGCATCTCCCCTCTTGCTTGACCTCCCTCAACCGCTCCATATGCCTCTTATTTATAGCTAGATTAGAGAAGAAGGGTTGTAGCTAAGAAGAAGAGCTCTTTATGCAAGGGATCTTGGCAAAATCAGCAATCTGAAGCTTCCAAGATGCAATTTGATGCTCAAATCACAAATCTGATAGTTTTGTTGGCTTCGAAATGGGGGTAAAACTTCAAGACATCTGCTTAGAAATCTTTTAGATCACTCCTTATTCTCCCTATTCGGAGTGTTGTTTATTGCCTATAAACTGTAATTGCGATGCATGCGATTTTGCCAATTCTTTTTTTTGCATTAAATCTCCAAAATTGGTTGAAAAAGCCACTTGCTTTTTTTACATGACACCCTGTTCTAGAATTTGCCATAGCATTTTAGGATATTTACAATAAATAATATAAAAGATATGCTAGTTAAAAAAAAACTAGTATTTTTGGACTATCCATACTATAGACGTTGACACTAATGGCTATTATGGCTCAACTCTTGTTCACATTGTCGGAGTATTTGGGGTCGAAAGTCTACCGTAGGGGTAAGAGACAACGGGGTGAAGGGAGATTCAAGGAGAGGAGTAGATGGAAGAGAAGGGGTTCAAAGAAATAGAAGATGTAGAAGAACACTTATAGAGGGGAAGCTTGTCAATTTATTTTTGCATTATGAGAAGATAAAGAATACACAAGAGGTAAACACAATAATGAAAAAGCACAATGAATCAAATCAATATGTATGGACATAACCTGAAATCCTTTGTTTGGCACTACTCAGAAGCACTCTTCAGGCATTAGATCTCTTAGAGCTCCCTTGTAGAACAAAAACGTGAATCATAAATAATAGCTCCTTCTTTGTTGCTCGGAACCCAAATCTGATGGCTTGATTGGCTTTGAAAGGGGGTAAAACACCAAGACACCTACTCACGGATCTCCCAGATCACTCCTTCTTCTTCCAGTTCAAAATGCAGTTTTTAGTCTGTCTATAGTAATCGCAAATCGTGCGATTTCGCCTATCCATATTTTTTTGGTGAAAAATCTCATAGCTAGCTGAAAAAGCAACTTGCTTTTTGTATGCCATCCTAATCTAGAAGCTTTTCTAACTTTTTTAAAATTTTACAATAAGTAATATAAAAAATAGGCTAAAATTGTCCAAAAATCTAGTATTTTTGAACCATTCATGCCACTCACACTAGTACTAATGACTCAGATCACATTGACTCTCTTGATCAATAAGAAAGTCGGATAATGATGCATTCCATGCTTTTTCACATTGTGTCCCCATATAGTATCATGACATCCACCCCCTCTGAACTTGCACATCCTCTTGTGTGTGCCAAAATCTTAGTTGACACCGGATTCTGAGTCCTCCTCATCCTCTACAACCATATCCTTCACTTCTTCATCTTCCATATCTTCCTGGCTAGCCCTTGTATCATGGCCACTATTTTCTTCCAATTCTGGCAACTCGTAGGCATTAGATTCCTGCCTCTTGAATAATTTGATTCTTTTCCGTGCTACCAGAAGTTTTATGGCTGTCCCATCCAGCTCATTTAGTGCATAAGTAGCATTATCAAACACTTGTCTTACCACATAGGGTCCAAACCATATTTTGGAAACTTTATGCATGGCACTATGCTGGTTGTCTAAACTGCTATCATAAACCAATACCCAATCCCCATCTTGCATGGTTCTTGGTCTCAATGTATGTCTTTTGTCAAACCGTTTCTTGTTCTGTATCCTTGTTGCCCTTAATTTTGCAATTGTGGCCTCTATGTCTTTTGACTTTCTCTCTAACTGTCTAATGCGCAAGGCCAACAACTCCTCTCGATTCAACTTCTCCTCCCAAGGTAGCACACTCCATGTGACTGTCATCTCTTCTATCGGCATGATAGGTTTTTGACCATACATCAATTTTGCAAAAATATATCCTGTAACAGCACTATGAGTTGTTTTGTCAGCCCACAAAACATAAGGGACCAAATATGGCCACTCTTTTACCTTCTCTCCACATGCTTTTTCCAATGCCTTCACAATAGGTGGATGACCTCTTTCACTTTTTCCATTTCCTTCAGGGTTATAGGCTGAAGTTAAAGCAAGCTTTATCCCCAACCGTGCAAAGAAATCGTGAGCTTCATCTGCATCAAGCTCAACCCTATCTCTTGTAATTTTTCCCACGCAGCCATACCTACAAAATATCTCTTCTAAGAGAAAAGTATACACATCATTTGTTGTCTTAGTACGTAGAGCTCTCCCTTCCACTTGATTAGTCAAGTCTTCACGGGCAAGCACAAGATATCTCATTTGCCAAAGACCTGTAGGCATCGTGACTAAATCCACCACCCACTTAAAATGAAGAGACAATGGATATGTGGGCTGCAATCCATCCCAATGTCTCACAGATGAATACATTTGACATGTCGTACATGTTTCCACAAAGTGAGCAACATCCTTATACTTACCATGCCACCAATATATTTCTTTGATATTTGTAAAAGTACCCAAAACACCTCTATGGCCAACCCACAAGCTTTCATGAAATTCTTACATAATATTTACTTGTGAAGCTCTGTCACCCAAAACTCGCAATGGCATACCTTGTTTCTTTTTAGCATATTTCCATAAGTGTCCATCTTTTAAGAAAAATCCACAGGCTTTCCTCTTGATCTTCTTAAACTCCTCATTTGACCATTCATCTCTCTTTGTTAATGTACTAAGGTATTGACCAATTCTTAGTCACTCTCCTGCATATTTGTCTTTTAGAAACACTTCTACACAACATGCAAAACATCTAAAGTGTCTTCTATTTGTTGTCCAAGCTTCTATTAATGCGTAGCAACACCTTGCATTACTAAATTCACTCTTACAATATCATTTTCACCCGCAAGAAAGTCAACTTCTTCCTCCTCATCTATCACACATGCTCCTAAGAATCTACGCACCTCTAATACATTTATGCATAGATATTGCATTATATTAATCCCATCTATTTTTGTTGGTGATGGTCTTTGCCCACAGGGCCCACACATATGACCAATAATCAAAACCTCTTCAACTCCAAAAATAAACTTTTATCCAGAAAGAGTTAAATGCACCTCTTCTAGACATGTTAAAATCCTCTCACAATCAGCAATATGGTCTGCAACAAACTGTCTGCATCCATGAGCATCCATCTCTTCATTCTTTTCATCCACTGTACACCCTTTGATTGGAACATCATCCAAGAAGGGCATTGTCAATTGTGGTATAAAATCCTTGAGTACTCTATTCATAGAATTTGTCATGTGTGCCATTGAGTTTGTTGCACCTTGTAGGAGAGTACACATCCAAACTAACCCCAAAGGAGTCTTCATGGTTGTGATATCCTGCTTTCAATTGCAAGCTGAAACTGACCATACCTTGAGTAAAGATCACCCAAAGAATAGATAGCTTTGCCTGCAAAAGCCTCTCCAAATTCATCAACCATAGGACCTGCATCCACATTTCTTATGGTCACTTTATTGACCAATTGCATGTCTTGAATAAGTCTCAAAGCCCCATTCTTTTTGGGTATAGTAAACCAATGATTTGATTACGGGGCTGAAGAGGGCTCCAATATCTTCATGTGAATCTTTTCATTTAGCAAATCCATCAACTTTAGGCACTAGAATAGGCCTTAAGTTCCATGGTACATGTGGCATAGTAAATATTACCATAGGAGAGATAACATTTGGATCCACACAACCTTTTCAGTTGGCTGAAATGCAAATGGCCTTCCATGCCTAGCCAATATATGCATAAAATAGTCTCTCTCAACATGCAAAAGAAACCCTTCTGCACCAACTTTCAATTCCTGTAATGTTTCAGATGTAAACTAATGACCTATATCTTTAGGATCCCGTAAGCTTGGCTGTCTTGACACTTTTTCATACAAACCCTCACTTTTCGGTGGAAGTGGCAAAGCAATTGGTTTCACCTTTTTGTCAACTGTCTTATACTTTGTCTCCACAAGTGCTTCAGCCCATTACTGAGCAAACAATGCTATGACATCATACATGTCCAAAGAACATACTAACAACACTTTGTTTTTAGCCTCATTTTCTACATGTATAGTTTTTAAAATTTTATCCATAGTGTCATTAATATTCAGCCCATAAAATATGCATGAAATGCCTTCATTTTCAGCTACTAATAGTCCCAATGCTATCAGTTCCTTAGTAGCCCGTTTCATAGATATGCGTTCAGCTTTGCTCATAGCTTCCATAGGCTTAAACCAACATGAACTCTTTGCTCTAAACTGAGAATAACCAATAGTAAATACATGCTTCATTCAATCAAGAGGCGAGTACATCCTCTGAATAGTACTACTGTAGCCCTGCATTACAACAGTGCTTAATGAATATCCAAGTCTTTGAATTCCCTTGCATTTGGAGCCAAAGGAGACTATTAAAGTGTATCTCGATTTCTAGGATGATTAACACAAAAAATAAGAAATTGGACTGCTTTGCTCCCATCCTTGCTTGTGACTCTTGCATAAGCAGAATCATCATCAAGGACCTTTGTTTCCATACACACTCATGTAATATAGGGATGCCCTAAAATCATTGCATATGAGGAATTATCTTATACAAAGAATTGTTGCTCTTCTTGTACATCACCAATCCTCACTTTTACATTAGGACATGCATCATAAATCTCTCCCAAATAATTATTTGTAGCCCTCATACACCAACCATGATTAGTGTCTATAGGCCATGCAACATTTTCATACAATCCACACTCAAGGACATTTATCTCAGACCCATGGTCAAGTAAAGCAACATATGGAGTTTCATGTTTCCCTATTTTCACTACTGCTTCAGTGGTAGCCCTAGCCCAATGATTCCTTGTGTAATGACTTCGAGGAATAAATCCTTGAGTCTCTTCCCCATATTGTTGCATCTGCCTTACTCCACCATGCATATTGCTACAAGACAATGCATTTTCAGCCACTTTCTTCTCTTTTCCACATGTTCTCCATTGATTAGTAGCATCCTACATAGATAATCAAGTACTTACTTCATGCTCATATTCAGCCCGAATACCCAACAAACCATTTTTCTCTTCAAATTGCAGCAATGCACTAGTGGTATCACCAAGAAACTGATGCTTCCTCTTAATTATGTCAATGATCTCATCATGAAATTCTTGCTTGGCAATGCCAAGCACCTCTTCCAGGGTGAATTCGACCTGACTATTTAAGATCTGTTCTTCAAGAACCTTCTTAAGATCTATGATTGTCTCAATGTCAGATTGCAACTTATATCTTGGCTGCTTACCCTTCTTTTTGCCCTCTTGTTTGCTATCCTATTTTTGCTTCTGACTAACCTCTTCCATAACATGCTAAGGAGGTGGTTGATTTGTAGCTTTAGGTTGATCCACACTTCTTCTTATCACTCTTTTAGATGTCCTTGCATTATCTTCATCTCTCTTTTTTTTCTCTTCCACAAGTACATCCATGTTTTGTACCTTTGCTAAATATGCATACACTGAGTATGCATCAATCAGTGATTCCCAACCACTTATGTCACGAATGTCTTTCCTTGCATGAGACATTTCACAATCAATAACCTTTCTCTTTTCAGCTGCATGTAAAGCATGTGTCTATATTTTAGCCTTTGGACCAACCATCACTCAGTCATGCATTCTATCCAATTGTAGACCAAAAGTAGAAGCATGTATCGCTGCGTAAGCATTTCGGACAACCAAGTCTTCCAACAGCTTCTGCATACCTCCCTTTCCAAAATTCAAAGCAAGAGGCAATCCAGTTTCTTGTGCATGGATCTTGCCATCTTTCCAAAAGATGAGCTGTCGTGCTAAGCCTCTTGATAGACAGCACAATCCTTTCTCTCATACTGCAAATTGTCACACCACATACATCTTTTTCTTGGCTTAGAGGTTGCTGCTGCCCATCCCCTTTCCTCTTGTCATTTTTCATCCAAATTTGAAAACTTCAATTGAAGATCCCACATGCTTGACCAATTCATCTAAGGCATCTTCCCTAATAGAGGGAACAATAACAGGTACAACCATAGGGTTAGCCACAGAAGTAGGTGGCTTACTGGATACATCAATTGTTTTGATTGTAATAGCGGGCAAGCTAGACACATGCAATCTTTCTCTTCTTCTATGCTTTTTCACAAGTGTAGTAACAGCTTCCTTGACATGTCTCCACTCTATTTTCAAACTTGTATATGTAGTCTGATCCTCTAATAAATCATCAAGCTTCTCTTGAAGCTTAGGATCTGCTGCTTGTAGAAACAATTAAATTTTTTGACTTGCAAGAGCTTGTTGTTCTGCAAGATCCAACTGCTCAAATTGACTTTCAAATTCTCTTAACAATTTTGTAGCCACAAGACCCTTATTGAGTTGTAAAACCCACTCTTGAAAAGTTTTGCACGTAATCAAACTGGTATCTTCAATGTAAAATTCTTCCTTGAGTGTCTTCTTGAAATCTACCTAGTCAGCATCCTGCATGTATAATTTAGTAATTCACACTTTCAGTTCATGGATAGTAATACGTACAAAATACTGGCTCCATGCAAGTTGAGCCACCCTCTAAAGAATTCCATCTTTTGAGCATAGATATGCACATATGCAGATACATTCCTGCCATTGAATAACTTCACCTCATGCTCAATTGCTTGTAGAGCATTCATCACTTTCTGTTTGAGCAAAAGCTTGCATCACTTGTTGTTGTTGTACTTGCATAAGCATATTCATATTTTGCACCAATTGTTGCAAAACATCACTGAAACATCACTAGAGATTGTGTTTGAAGGTTCTCCCATCTTGTCTTTTCTTCTTCTGACGACCTTTCACGTCGAGTTCACCAATGTCGGAGGGATTTTTGTCGAAAGGTCGAATCCCCTGGGGATTAGAGAGATAGAAGAAAGTAGAGATAGGAAATGGAAGAGAAGATAAAGAATACACAAGAGGTAAACATAATAATAACAAAGCACAATGAATCAAATCATTATGTATTGACAGAACCTAAAATCCTTTGTCTGGAACTACTCAGAAGCACTCTCCATGCATTCGATCTCTTAGAGCTCCCTTCTAGAACAAAAACGTGGATCCAAAATAATAGCTCCTTCTCTACTGCTCGGAACCCAAATCTGATGGCTCCATTGGCTTTGGAAGGGGGGTAAAACTTCAAGACACATAGTCACGGATCTCCCAGATCACTCCTTCTTCTTCCAGTTCAAAGTGCAGTTTTCAACTTGTCTACAACAATCACGACGCATGCGAATCCGCCCATCTGATTTTTTTTTGGTGAAAAATCTCATAACTAGCTGAAAAAGCAACTTGCTTTTTGCATGCCATCCTAATCTAGAAGCTTTTCTAAAATTTTCAGATTTTTACAATAAATAATATAAAAAATAGGCTAAAATTGTCCAAAAATCTAGTATTTTTGGACCATTCATGCCACTCACACTAGTACTAATGACTTAGATCACATTGACTCTCTTGATTAATAAGAAAGTCAGATGATGATGCATTCCATGCTTTTTCACACTGTGTCCACATAGCATCACGACAATGCCACACGATTTCGCCAATCCTTCTTTTTACATAAAATCCTTTCAAAATGGCTGAAAGCTACATGCTTTCTTTTACATGTCATCATACTCCAGAAGTTGTCTCTAGCTTTTGGATATTTAAAAGAGATAATATCTAAAATATAAAAAATTGGCTAAACTTGTTCAAAAATCTAGTATTTTTGGACCATCCACACTACAAACACTAACATTAATGAATAATATGGCATTGGCTCTCTTGATCAATAAGAAAGCCACACTCTAGATTTTTTTATAGTGTGTGCACATAGCGGCACAACAACGTGGTAACTTCCGTGATGGGTGGCTACAGTCCTTATCAATTTGGAAAAAATGTCGGGTTACGATGCTCGGGTTTTTTTTTGCTCGACATCTTCTCTATTTAATGATTTTAGAGTTCTTCAAGTTCATTTTGCGAGAAGTGGAAAATATTTTAAATCAAAGTTGAGATATCACACTTGTCGGCTACTCCATATACACATCTTCTTGCAATTCACCATGCAAGAAGGAATTCTTGACATCCACACATCTAACAATTGCCATCCTAGCGACTAGACTGAATGCCTCTTCATAATCTATAGAATATGTTTGAGCATAGCCTTTTGCAACCAACCTAGCATTATACCTACTAATTGAACCATTTGCATTATGCTTGATTTTTTAAACCCACTTACAACAACCAATAGCTTTCTTGCCCTTAGGCAAGGGTACCAGATCCCAAGTCTTATTGACTTTTAATGTAGCCACCTTGTCATCCATTGCTGCATCCCAATGAGCATGACCAATAGCATTCTCAAAATAAGTGGGCCAACATCCTCAACTACCTTTACCATATAAGTATAATGGGGAGATTTATAACCTTCAAAACCAAGTCATTTAATAGGGTATTTGACCCTGCTAGACCTACATACCATTGGATTAGTTAATGGAGCCTTTACATTACCATGTGCTCTTTGTACACATGGTGTCTTGACTGAAGGAATACCAAGCTCATCATCCAAACTCTTTAAAGCACTAGAATCTCCATCAAATCCCAAATGACTAGTAGATGCATCATTACCATCCAACACTTTCTTCTTTCCTTTATCTTTACATGCAACACTTATAGATCCACCTAAAGATGTGGGGTTACTCCTTAGTCTCCCAGCTAAGCCTAGATGTAGTACCAACATATGATGTTTTTGGTCCACTAAGGCTTCATGATTCTTTCTTTTATTTTTGCGTATAACTATCATGATCATGATTATCATCTAATGCATCACCGCTAGATTCATACCAACTACTCATCTCATAAAAAATAACATCCCTGCTCACTCTGAACTCACCTATGATAGGGTTATAACAATGATACCCTTTTTGCTCTAAAGATTATTCAATAAAAATACATTTTCTAGCCTTCGAATCAAGCTTCTTTTGTAGCTCATCTAGCACATGAACATATGCAATACAGCCAAACACTTTCAAGTATGACACATTAGGCTTCTTGCTTGTAAAGCATTCTTCTTGGGTCATCTCATGTATTGTAGGTGTATCAGAGTTCTATTCATAATATGGACATTAGTATGAATAGCTTCAGACAAAAAATGTTTTGGCATAATCTTTTTAGCCATCAATGCCTGTGAAACTTTGAATTATATGCATGTCCGTAAAATAAACTTTCAATATAATAAATGATTTTTTTTCGAGGGTTATTTGAATTGTATGTATGTCCGTGAAATAAATTATGTAAAGGAACTTGTGATTTAATAGACTAATTAAGGAAGCTAGTTGTATATGTTTCAATAAATGTGTTGTAGGTAATAAAAAAACTAAAGATGATACATTCATCAAAGGAAAGAGGGTGGGCTTGACTCTCGATGGGTTCGTGCAATGGTAGGGTGGTCTTGGTTAGCTGGGAGCTTTTCTAAATCGGTGATAGAACTAGGAAGACGATAAATTTCCCAACTAGTTGTTAGGTAGAATCAACTTGCATTATTTTAGGAGGCTAGAATGGGATTTTTCCTTATGGGCAAGAGGGTTGACGTACCGCACTCCCCTACATCTTCCATTCTCTTTGAACCAAGTGGAATGGCAAGTTCACTTCAATTAGAGTAATCCTGTAAGAAGTGGAAACTCAAAATTACTGTGACGGTAGCTAGTTGTTAGGAGACCCGTCTGATTTTAGAAACCCAAAAATTTAGGTCGATCTTAGTGGGTTCAATTGAAACTCTTCTATTGCGATGTAGACTCAGTAGGGCCTAAGTGACAAACCTTGTGATACTCCAAGGGACCGCTGGGCATCGTCATTTTGGAAAACCTACTAATGGACTACTAAAAGGTGCGCGTTGGATTGAGACTGGCACATACCTCACAGTTGGTATCAAAGTGCTCGTTAGCATAGAATATGACATAAGCTTAAGCAAAAAAAAAAAATCTTGGATGGTAAATATACCTTAGGATATGTTTTCTTGTCTTTGTTAATGTATGTTTTTGAATTATGTCAAAATAAATAAATCTTGGAAACAATTCTTGATCTTTCGAGTAATGTTTATGTCAACGAGGCATTCATCTAGTCTTGCTTGGAGGATTCAGATGATGTAGATACTAGATCAGTCATACAACCCCTCGCCTCTATATTGTGAAAGACGGTGGATGATTAGCTAAGAATACTGCTATATCAATGCAAGCTGTCTAGCTCATCTTCAAAATAATCTAAAAAGGGTAAAATGGATGGAAGATCTTAAAGTTGTCAAGATCTATCTATTTTGTGAAGCTAGTGTAAACTCAACCCTGTATACTAGGGGAAAGAAGATCAAACTAAACCCATATATCTATGAGGAAGTTACAAAGATGCTTCAAGTTGACAAAATAAAGTCGTAGGTTGCTCTAGCCGCTGCAACAAGTTACTTCATAAAGGATGTATTAGAGTGTCATGCTTAGATTGTAGTAGGGAATCCTTTTCTGAAAAAAATAAGATGAATCTCTGAGCTATTTGAATAATGTATTTTTCCCCAATTGATTACCTTGTACATCCGTTGTAATAAAGATTGATTGATACTTTATCAATCAGAGAAATAATGGAACCTTATTTTCCCTTGGAACCTCTGAAATTGCAGTTTAACTTTAGCAATGGGAAAATAATTTTATTTGAAATTATTTCAATAAGTTAAGAAAGAAATAATTTGAGTATCAAACTCTAATATTAATGCTATATAAATTTTGTAAAATGTAACTTGAAAAATGTTGAAAATTTCCCAATATTTCACACCCACAATAATTTCCAATGAAGCCTAAGAGAAAAGGAATATTTTGAAGCAAGTCAAACCTCTGAAATTTGACAAGAAAGGCGAGAATGTGGGAGCCGAAGAAAAAATTTGGATTGAATACATGGAATATTATTTTACTACTCCTCAAACTATCCCAGTCAACCAAGCCATGATAGCTAAGCTAAAATTAATCGATGAAGCTCGATTCCAGTGGAAGCAATGGTGCCAAGATCAAGGTGTCCCTGATAATACTATTACTTAGGATTTACTGAAAGAAGGTGTGAGAGGAAGATATTTACCTCTAGCTTATCATACCCAGAAGATGAATGAGTTTTTTAATTTGAAGAAAATGGGACTAATCCTAGAAGCGTATTACTCCAAGTTTATTTCACTTCTTAAATATGCACCCTCCATGGATATTGCTCAACAAATATCCAAGTTCTGCAATGGGCCAAATTCTCCTCTAAACACTCGTTTGGAATTAATGCATCCAATAGACCTCCAAGATGATTTGATTCGAGCGTCTCCTATTGTGTGGGAAGTACAATCAAAGCTTAAAAATAATAAGTTCTAGAACTACAATAACTAGAACAAAGGAGGATTCAAAGGTCAAGCAAAAAGAACCCAAGGCCAATTTCACCAAGGTTAGAAGAAAAAGAAAAAATCCAATGTAGTTGGAAATTTTATACCTACCCAAGAAAAGAGGAATGGTCTTAGGTTCTTTCACTGTAATGAGCCAAGACATTCCAAGAGAGATTGTCCAAAGCTTGGTGAAAACCATCGCCATGGCCAATTTCAAGGTCAAGGTGGAGCTATTGCCCAAGGCCGTAGTCAAGTAGCTATGGAAAAAGGAAAAACATCAAATATTACCCTTAAAGAGATTAATAATAAGGAAGAAGACCCTACTATGGAAGAAGATATTGAAAAAGCAACTGTTCATGCTACATTCCACAAGAAGGGTCAAAATCGTCAATATTCGATAATATAGACACTAGCTAGTCACTGAGGTAAATCATTTAAAGTTTTAATTGACTGTGGAAGTACACACTCATTTATTTCTCTCAAGTGTGCTAAGAGGTTAGGAATAGATATAGTAAATGCATCAAAACTATTTGTGGAATTAGCAAATGGAAAGAAAGTACTTTCTACACAACAAATTGCCAAGGCAGAGTTTAACCTAGGAGGAAACCTTTCAAGTATGAGTTTTAGAGTAATGAACTTAGGAGCTTATGAATGTTTACTAGGAATTGATCGATTGATTCCCAATGATGCTCATATCCATTGTGAAGAAGGTCAAGTCACATTTTAGGGTTTGAACGGTGAAATCACAACTACACAAGGTGAAAGAGAGAAACCTAAAGTTCAATTAGCAAAAGCTTCTTGAATTGTTAAAGGCTTGAAGAAAGGATTACCAGTTTACTTGATCAAGCTTAACAAGGTAAATCAAGATGGTCACACAGAAGAAGAACCATCCTGATTAAAAGAATATGCCGACATATTTCTTGAAGAGCTAACTGAGTTACTCCGGAAAGAGAAGTCGATCATGAGATCAAACTTATTCTAGGAGAGCTGATTCACTTGCAAAAAGACCTTACAAAATGTTTATTCTTGAAGCCATCAAACTAAAAGAGCAACTCAAACAACTACTAGAACAAGGGTATATTCAGCCAAGTAGCTCACCATGGGGAGCCCTAGTATTATTCAAAAAGAAGAAAGATGGAACTCTCTATCTTTATATTGACTACTGAGGGCTAAACCAGGTAATAGTGTAGAATAAGTACTCGATCTCGAGGATAGATGAGCTTCTTGATTGTCTACAAGGAGCAAGGATCTTTTCTAAGAGATTGATCTTCGGTCAGGATATTATCAGATCAAAATCAAGGATGAAGATATTCCTAAAACCGCCTTCAAAACAAGAGACAGTCATTTTGAATTCATCATGATGTCATTTGGGTTGACAAAATGCCCTAGCTACCTTCAACAATTAATGTAGGACATTTTTAGGCCTCATCTCGATGATTTTGTTCTTATACTCTTTGATGACATCATAACTTATTCTAAGGAGGAAGAAGAACATGAAGTACATCTTCACATTGTCTTGGAGATGATGAGAACACACAAATTGTATACCAAGAAGAAGAAGTGTGCCTCCTTCAAAAGAAAGATTGAGTACTTGGGATTCATAGTATCTACTAAAGGTATATCAATAGATCATCCTGCTAATGTCAAAGATGTTCAAGATGGGCCACCCCCAACCACTATTAAGGAAGTGAGAATTTTTCTAGATCTAACATGATGGTATAGGATATTCATAAAAAACTATGCCCAAATTGCGGTAGCTCTTATAGACCTATTCAAAAAGCAAGTTGCCATTATCTGGACGTCAATTGAATAGTTTATTTTTTGAGCAACTAAAGCATAGTTTGATAATTTCTTCTATCTTAAGGCTACCTGACTTAAGCAAGGAAATTGAAGTTGTCACATATTCCAGCTCTCTTGCATTGGGATGTGTAGGTCATCCCCTGTAGCTTATTGTTTGAGAAAATTGAAAGCCCATGAAAAGAGATATGCTACTCATGACTTGAGTTATTAGCTACGATTCACACTCTCTAATTATGGAGACATTAATTGCTTGGAAATAAGTTTTTCGTAGTCACAAATCATAAAAGTCTTATGTGGATTTTTACTCAGCCTGATCTTAATATGAGGGCAACGATGGCGGATCGAAATTCTATAGGAGTATGACTTTGAAATTAAGTTTGAACATGGTAAAGAAAATGTAGTAGCAGATGCCCTTAGTCAGAAAGCCTTCCTTAATGCTCTGATCACTGAAGAACCATCTAGGGTAGAAACTATGGCTATAATGGTATCAATGCCAACTAATCCTATCATCGAGTTGACTAAGGATGAAGCAAATAAGGACCCAGACTACCAACAATTATTTTGGGAAGTTAAAAATAAGGAACATGATTCCAAATTCAAGACTAAGTATCAAGTATTCTTCGCAGGTGAAGACAAAGGACTTATTTATTTCAGAACAAGACTATGTATTCATTCAAGTCAGACTCTCAAGAGAAGGATACTTTGAAAAGCACATGACTCTCCTTTTTCAGGACACCTAGGGTATGCAAAAACTCTTAATGCTATCAGGAAAATTTATTATTAGCAAAGACTCAAGGGTGATGTACTTAAGTATGTCACTAAATGTCTAAATTGCCAAATGATAAAATCAGAACGTGTCAAGTTACCAGGAAAAGTCCAGCCACTTGACATTTCCTAGATGAAATGGGAGTTTATTTGCATGGACTTTGTATTTGGGTTATCTTCTGTGTAAGGAGGATATAACTCAATAATGGTAATAGTAGACATGCTAATAAATGTCACTTATCTTATTCCAACAAAAATGTAACATGCTCATCTGTCCAAGCACGTCTTAGTGGTCCATCAAGAAACGATTCTAGGCATCGCCGCCCGGAACTCCCATGGAATGTTTTGGGGTTGGTCGCCTAGGGTTTCCTGAGTCCACCTCGCAACAAAAAATTCATGGCCAACCCACTAGGATCGACTTGAAATCTAGGTTCCTAGGGTCAAGGTCTCCTGACGCATTCTAGCATTGGGTTTTGGACATCCTACTTTATGTAGAGATACTCAATCCGAAGTAGATCCATACTACACTTGGTTCAAAGAGAATGGGAAATGAGAGGGATACACCGCTCAACATCTTTGCCCATAGTAGGGAATAGTCCCATTCTGGTCCCCTAAAACAACATGAATCGGATTCTAACTTAACAATACCTAAAGTCATCCGATGATAAATCCTTGTGAGAAGCCTCCCAGTTCTTTGGGTCCACCCGCTTCCCTTGATAGCTTTAGTTTTCTAATTAGGTCCTACCACATTTATGTGCGACATTTAAAATCAACTTCATTAATTAAGCCTTTTACGGCACAGAGTTCGTTCACATAATTTACAACACATACACAAAAAAAACAAGTAGCCCTTTTATCAAACAAGTTCCTTAACTTATCTTTAAGTTAATCTTTGTCTCCTACCCATACAGGAGAATAATGTATCCCTTCTATCCAACAGAAGTACCCGGTCCAAATCACATGGCACCGAAATTTACATCCTTTATCTAGAATAGGATCTTCCAATGTCGCAGACGTTGGGCTCACGGGGATCTCCAACTCCATTCTAGACATGCAAGGGGTGTCTACAACTCCACTTGACCACAAGCGGTCTAGGAGCAAGATGCCATTTTTGTGGTTGGCCTTTTCACCACTTGACCATTGGCCTTTGCGAATCGAGCAATGCCCTCTTGGGATAATCCGCGATGCGATCTTGGATATGATCCACGCGTGCAAAATATCCTTCCTTAATTAATCCAATTAAAATTCAAGCACAATCAAAGCAATCAGCCCTAATATCATCTTCTAGGAAAACATTCCTTTATTCCCATGGCAACTTGTCATTACAGACCCCTGCCATGCATTTTCCATCAACACAAGCCTTGGAATATTTATCCAAATCACAATGCAATAATCCCTTGATTGAAAGAAAAACATTTAGGGTGTTGTTCAATCAACCAACAAAACTAATTGTATTTTTCCCAAACAATACAATAATAGACTCGATAATAATTCCATCGCATATTCGCTCTCCCCCTTGGGGCCAAAGTGTAGAATTTACTTAATATTCCCTCCTTTAGCCCAAGGCATATGCTAAAGGTTCCAATACTATACATGACGTAAATCCTATCATTCCAATGCAAATTAATCAATCTAGCAAGAGCATTTATGCCTATTTTCTAAGTGACAATTATCTTTTAGCATTTCCCTACTATGCAACATTTTATCTTGGCTTTATCTTCCTTTCTCCTAAGGCAAGAAGCCACATGTCATCAATGTAAAGTTCACATAATCTCTCCCATGTATGTACCGTCTCTATGCATTTGTGAACCTTAAACAATATTATCCTTGGTAAAGATTAATCGGAGACTCATTGATGCTCAATACTTTAGTGTCCCATATGTTGCTTATGCTATGCATGGATTCATCACATAGCAACTAGGTGCAATTTAACTCCCTTTGATACAAGCACTTCAAAAACTTCATCTTTGAATATTTGAGATACGATTTATCCTTTCAATGACCTATTCTAGCACCACAATGTATGGAGCCTAATGTATCTCTTGCGAGCATTAAAATAAGCATCTATCAATTTGAAAATACATTACTTACGACCAGAACCGCAGTTGGATTAACAGTGATGCCTTCGCCCGAAGCTTCATTGCTAGTTGTAGGATTGCCATCCGCATGCTACATTCTTTTCTTGGAGGCCATCGTCCGTAAGTAGACTCAAGAGATTAAGAAGGTGGAATAGATTTAAGATGGGAGAGCGTAAGAGAAGATGGTTAAATCAGGGATTGAGATAGAGGAAAATTGTGCAGCCTCTCGGGGTAACTCTTCTCTCTCTCTCTCTCTCTCTCTCTCTCTCAATCTCTCACTCACAATCTCTTGGAGGGGTATCTTCTCTCTCTCCCTCTCTCTTGCAACCTTTCGGGGTCTCCTTATGCTCCTTTGTGCCTCCCCATGCCTCATATTTATAATGAATTAGAGAGGAGGGGATAAGGCTGACAACAAGAGTGGAGGGGCTCTTAGAAGACTCATTGATTTGATGCTCAAATCATAAATCTGATGGTTGCATTGACTCCAAAGGGGGGTTAAAACTCCAAGTCACTTGTTGGAAAGCTTTTGGATCACTCTTTCTTTCTCTCCTTGTTCGAAGTGCTGTCTACTGCTTGTAGAATGCGATTGCGGCGCGTCTGATTTCACTAGTCATTTTTCTTTATTTTTCTTTTTATAAAATCCCCAAAACTAACTAAAACATCACTTGTCTTTTCTTTTAAATGATTTTCAGTTCTATCTTTTTAGGATAATATCTAAAATATAATAGTTTTTTAATCCAAAAATCTAATATTTTTGGACCATCCAAACTATATACATTAATACTAGTGATTAATATGGCTCATAAGTCCCGTTCACATTGTACTTTTCGTGAAGGGTGGCTACGGTCCTTATTAATCCGAGAAAAATGTCAGATTTACGACTCTCAAATTTTTAAATATATTTTTAATTGAATAAAAATTATTAGCTATTAATGTTAGTTAGTTTTTACCTTAGTTAGTCTTTAGCTAGTAATCTTACTAAATTATTAATTGACTAACTAACTTTCAAACTAACCAACTAACTTTTATTGCATGCAAATATTACATCCTTCTCCCCTTAGGGAAATCGAGATGTCCTCATCTTGAGAGAAACTGGGGAAGACAAGCACTAATGGGGCTTAGGGCCTATGTGTTAAGACCCACCATGCGTCTACTTTTAATATTTCAAGTAGTGCACTCATATTATTCCAATTAACCATAGGTATAAGAGTAGGATTTATTCTCAATTGTGTTACATGTCGATTAAGCTTCTAGGATTTTTAGTCCTCTTGATAAGGTACAGTGGGCTCTAGATCTTCTTCTTCATCTGATTCCTCTATATATCCATAGATTGCACATGTGTAGCTTCGTTTTCTTGGAAACTCAATGTCTTCTAGACTTAGATCAGGGCAGTCTGCTTAGATGTGTCCTAGCTCATTGCAATGGAAGCATTAACAGTAGGGACATCTCCTACGGATGTGCCCTATCTCTCTGCACATATGGCATCTCTTACCCTGATCTTGGGGGTCATCTTTGCTACAATTGCCCGATTTAAGTTCTTGGACGATTGGATTCACTCGGAGTAATGCATCATGCAAGTCCTTTGGATGCATTGCTTCAAGATGGTGGTTCAGAGGAGTGTTCAGGCCATGGCAAAACTTGGATACTTGCTGTACAATATCCATAGGTGGCGCATATTTTAGTAGGGTTATAAACTTTGAGTAGTAAGCTTCCAGGGTTAATTCCAACTGCTTGAGCTTGAATAATTCATTCATCTTCAAGGTCTGGTAGATTGGCGGAAGCTATCGTCCACATACAACATCTTTCAACTGAGTCCACATAACAACAGCTTCAGAAACACCTTGATCTTTGCACAATTGCTTTCACCATAATCAAGCCTAGCCAACTAACTTCAGTTTTCCAATCATTGATTGATTTATGGAGGTAGTTCGCGAAGTAGAGAAATAGTCATCCATTGACTCAATCCATATCTCCGCTTCTGCTGCGATGTCTAACCCTTCTCCATCAAACTCGGGTGCCTTAATTTGCTTGAGAAGAAATTTCTTCTCTTGCATGTCAGCATTCGTGGGTGCAAAAGGTGCCTGACAATCAAGCCATACCACTTAAGTTATTTCTGTTTAGGATATGTCTATGAACCAAACATTAATCAATCATGTATCATCATGAAGCTTCGCTTTGATACCAATTGTAACGTGCCCCTCTATCGACTCTCCAAGCATGCCTTAGTGGTCCATCGAGAAACGATTCTAGGCGTCGCTGCCCGGCACTCCAATGGAATGTTTTGGGGTTTGTCGCCTTGGGTTTCCCGAGTCCACCTCGCAATGGAATGTTCACGGTCAACCCACTAGGATCGACCTAAAATCAGGGTTCCTAGGGTCAAGGTCTCCTGACAGCATTCTAGCGTCGGGTTTTGGACATCCTACTTTACGCAGAGATACTCAATCCGAAGTAGATCCATACTGCACTTGGCTCAAAGAGAATGGAAAACAAGAGGGATGCACTGCTTAACCTCTCTGCCCATAAGGCATAGTCCATTCCAGTCCCCTAAAATGGCATGAATCGGGTTCTAACTTAACAATACTTAAAGTCATCCGACGATAAATCCTTATGAGAAGCCTCCTAGTTCTCTGGGACCACCTAGCCGTAGGACGGACCTCATGTCGGGGGATTCCGTCTACCTACTTCCCTTGATAGCTTTAGTCTTCTAATTAGGTCCTACCACATTTATATGCGACGTTTAAAATCAGCTTCATTAATTAATCCTTTTAGGGCACAGAGTTTGTTCACATAATTTACAACACATACATAAAAACAAAACAAACAGTCCTTTTATCAAACAACTTCCTTAACTTATCTTTAAGTTAATATTTTTCTCCTGCCCATATAGGAGAATTATGTATCCCTTCTATCCAATAGAAGTACCCGGTCCAAATCACATGGCACTGAAATTTCCATCCTTTATCTAGAATAGGATCTTTCAACATCCCAGACGTTGGGCTCACGGGGATCTCCAACTCCATTCTGGATAGGCAAGGGGTGTCCAGAGCTCCACTTGACCCACAAGTGGTCTAGGAGTGAGATGCCATTTTCGTGGTTGGCCTTTTCACCACTCGACCATTGGTCTGTGAATCCAGTAGTGCCTTCTCGGGATAATTTGCAGTGCGATCTTGGATATGATCCATGCGTGCAAAATATCCTTCCTTAATTAATCCAATTAAAATTCAAGCACAATCAAAGCAAACAGCCCTAATATCATCTTCTAGGAAAACATTCCTTTATTCCCACGGCAACTTGTCATTACAAATCCCTACCATGCATTTGCCATCAACACAAGCCTTGGGATATTTATCCAAATCACAATGCAACAATCCCTTGATTGAAAGAAAAAAATTTAGGGTGTTGTTTAATCAACCAACAAAACTAATTGTATTTTTCCCAAACAATACAATAATAGACGCGATAATAATTCATCGTATATTCGCTCTCCCCCTTGGGGCCAAAGTGTAGAATTTACTTAATATTCTCTCCTTTAGCCTAAGCTATATGCTAAAGGTTCCAATAGTATACATGACGTAAGTCCTATCATTCCAATGCAAATTAATCAATCTAGCAAGAGCATTTATGCCTATTTTCTAAGTGACAATTATCTTTTAGCATTTCCCTACTATGCAACATTTTATCTTGGCTTTATCTTCCTTTCTCCTAAGGCAAGGAGTCGCATGTCATCGATGTAAATTTCACATAATCTCTCCCATGTATGTATCATCTATATGCATTTGCAAACCTTAAACAATATTATCCTCAATAAAGATTAATCAAAGGCTCATTGATGCTCAATACTTTAGTGTCCCATATGTTGCTTATGCTATGCATGGATTCATCACATAGCAACTAGGTGCAATTTAACTCCCTTTGATACAAGCACTTCAAAAACTTCATCTTTGAATATTTGAGATACGATTTATCCTTTCAATTACCTATTCTAGCCTAATGTATCTCTTGCGAGCATTAAAATAAGCATCTATCAATTTGAAAATACATTACTTACGACCGGAACCGTAGTTAGATTAACAGTGATGCCTTCACTCGAGGCTTCATTGCTAGTTGTAGGATTGCCATCTGCATGCGGCATTCTTTTCTTGGAGGCCATTGTCCGCAAGTACACTCAAGAGATTATGAAGGCGGAATAGATTCAAGATGGGAGAGTGTAAGATAAGATGGTTAAATCGAGGATCAAGATAGAGGAAAATTGTGCAGCTCTCTCTCAGAATCTCTTCTAGGGGTATCCTCTCTCTCTCCCTCTCTCTTGCAGCCTTTCGGGGTCTGCTTATGCTCCCTTGTGCCTCCCTATGCCTCATATTTATAGTGAATTAGAGAGGAGGGGATAATGCTAACAACAAGAGTGGAGGGGCTCTTAGAAGACTCAGAGATCTGATGCTTAGATCATAAATCTGATGGTTGCATTGGCTCCAAAAGGTGGGTAAAACTCCAAGTCACTTGTTTGGAAAACTTTCGGATCACTCTTTCTTCCTCTCCTTGTTTGAAGTGCTGTCTACTACCTGTAGACTTGCGATCGCAGCACGCGCGATTTCGCCAGTCACTTTTTAAAAAAATCTTTTTATAAAATCTCCAAAACTAGCTAAACCATCACTTGTCTTTTCTTTTAAATGGCTTTCAGTTCTATCTTTTTAGGATAATATCTAAAATATAATAGTTTTTTTTGCCCAAAAATCTAATATTTTTAGACCATCCAAACTATACACATTAATATTAGTGATGAATATGGCTCATAAGTCCCATTCACATTGTACTTATTGTGAAGAGTGGCTACGGTCCTTATTAATCCAAGAAAAATGTCGGATTTATAACTCTCGATTTTTAAAATATATTTTTAATTGAATAAAAATTATTAGCTATTAATGTTAATTAGTTTTTACCTTAGTTAGTCTTTAGTTAGTAATCTTACTAACTTACTAATTGACTAACTAACTTTTAAACTAACCAACTAACTTTTATTGCGTGGAAATATTACAAAAAACCAATAACAAAGCTTCAAATATTGCAAGAATTTTTGTAAAAGAGATTTTTAGGTTACATGGGTTACCTCCAAAAGGATCATCAGTGATTGTGATTCTCTTTTCACATCACATTTCTGGAAGAGTTTATTTGAAGCCATTGGGACCCAACTTTGTTTCAGCACTGCTTATCATCCACAAACTGATGGGTAGACAGAATGAGTTCATCAAGTGATTGAGGATACTCTGTGCGCATATTGCAGCAAGGAACCTAAAAGGTGGATTCAGTACCTACCCTTAGTGGAATTTTCTTATAATGCCTCCTATCATCAAAGTATTTAGATAACTCCATTTCAAACACTATATGGTCAAGATTGTCGCATGCCACTTAATTTTTCGGATCCTACTCTAAGGGTAGAAGCTTTAAAAAAAATGTTAGAAGAAATGGATGATCAAATCAAGATTATCAAACAAGATATTCAAGTTGCCAAGGATCGACAAAAGGCGTATGCTGATCTAAAAAGGAAATAATGAATCTTCAAAGAAGGAGACATGGTCTTCGTCCTTTGTGTCCATCCAAAGAAAAGTTCTTTGTATTTGGGAGAATTTAAGAAGCTAAGTCCAAGATATTCTAGACCCTATAAGGTTCTCAAGTGCTTAGGACCAAGCGCTTACAAGATACAACTCCTTGAGAATATAAAAATCCACCTTGTATTTCATGTTAGCTTATTGAATGCATACATAGCTAACCCTAACCATATCCTTGATGATTGATAAGTTGTAATATCTAACCAAGGAGTCCTTGAGCTACAACCTGATGATACAGTAATTGATGTAAGGGAGAGAAAATAGAGGAGTAGAATCCTTGGAGAATATCTCGTCTAATGGAAAGACTACCCTGAAGAGGATGCCACTTGGATTGACCATGATTCACTATGTAACCAATATCCTTAGTCTCATTCGAGATGAGGACATCTTGATTCCTCTAAAGGGGAGTCGATGTGATATCTTGACTTTGATTTAAAATCTTCTCGACTTCTCAAAAAATGGACTTGAAGGACTCTAAAATCATTAAATAGAGAATATCTCGAGCAAAAAACTCAAAGATCGTAACTCGATATTTTTTCTAGATTGACAAGGACTGTAGCCACCCATCATAGAAGTTACCATGTGAATGAGAATTATGAGCCATATTAATCATTAGTGTCAGTGCCTATAGTATGGATGGTCCAAAAATACTAGATTTTTGGACAAAATTAGCATATTTTTTACCTTTTGGATATTATTTATTGTAAGTATCCTAAAAAGCTATGGAAACTTCTAGACCAGTGTGTCATGTAAAAAAAGCAAGTGGCTTTTTCAGCCAGTTTTGGAGATTTAAAGCAAAAAGAAGAATTGGTAAAATCGTGCACATTGCGATTGTAGTTTATAGGTAGCAAACAACACTCCGAACGGGGAGGAGTAATCTAGAATATTTCTGACCGGGTATCCTAGGTCTTATCCTCCTTTCAAAGTCAATGGAACCATCAAATTTACAAATTGAGCATCATATTGCATCTTGGAAGCTTCAGATTGTTGATTTTGCGAAGATCCCCTCCATAAAGAGCTCTTCTTCTTAGCCACAACCCTTCTTATCTAATTTAGCTATAAATAAGAGGCATGGGGAGTAGTTAAGGGAGTTCAAGCAAGAGGGGAGAGGACCTTCTTAGGAGTATAGAGTGAGAGGAAGGAAAAGAGGGGGAGATAGAAGGGTACTTCCCCCCCGAGAGACGATGCGAGAGGGAGCTAGAGAGGGGGAGAATTAGAAAGAGAGAGAGAGGGAAGAAGATCATGAGAGGCTATGAGAAAGGAAAGAATTACATCAACCTACCCTTGTATCGGTCTTCATTCTGGCAATCTTCTCTCATGCTCTTCCATCTCAAATTCATTCCTCCTTCTTTATCTCTTGAACCGGCTCGCGAATGATGGCTCCAAAGCAACGAGGTGAAAAGAACATGAAATTCACCGCAATCGGATATTGCCAGAGATATGAGAATGCCCGAGGTTGCCGAAATTGCCACTACCAATGAAACATCAAGTGTGGCAAATGCAAGCACAAGCCATAAATTCTGCATGACTCCTAGAATCTAACGACCCCCTTCATGACCCAGGTTGTGATCCTGGAACCCTAATACTAGTTACAAGGGAGGAATCTTGGTGGATAGAATACCCTCGTGGAATTCTAATATCTTCTGCATGATTAGAAAGATGGAAATTGTAATAAACTTCCAATATAATAATTTTTTAAAAATTCAAGGATTTTTTGAATTGTATGTATATTCGTGAAATAAATTACGTGAAAAAACATGTGATTTAACGGACTAATTAAGGAAGTTGGTTGTATATGTTTCAATAAATGTGTTGTAGGTAATTAAAAAACTAAAGGTGAGACTGTCATCAAGGAAGTTGGTTGTATATATTTCAATAAATGTGCTATTGGTAATTAAAAAACTAAAGGTGAGACTGTCATCAAAGGAAAGTGGGTGGGAGTGACTCCCAATGGGTCTGTCCAATGGTAGGTTAGTCTTGGTTAGTTGGGAGATTTTCTAAATTAGCGATAGAAATAAGAAGATGATAAATTGACCAACTAGTCATTAGGTAGAACCAACTTGCATTGTTTTAGGGGGACCGAAATGAGATTTTGCCTTATGGGCAGGAGGGTTGATGTACCGCACTCCCCTCCATCTCCCATTCTCTTTGAGCCAAGTGCAATGGCAAGTCCACTTCAGTTTGAGTAAGCCTGTACGAAGTGGGAACTCAAAATCACTGATCCTAGCTGTCTGTTATACGAGACCCATCGGATTTTAAGAACCTCAAAATTCAGGTCAATCCTAGTGGGTTCAGCCAAAACTCTTTTGTTGCAATTCATTGCAATGTAGACTCAATAGGGCCTAAGTGACAAACCCCGTGATACTCCAAGGGAGTGCTGGGTGGCATCATTTTTGGAAAACCTAGTGATGGACTACTAAAAGGTGTGCCTTGGATTGAGACTAGTGGATACCTCACATGGCACAATGATTGTGCCATAACCAAGGATGGATTACGTGGGTGTAGTCCAACTATAGGATCATTGGCGTATCCTCATGTCCCAAGGCCTTGGTGAAAAAGTCACTAGTTTGATCCTCTTCTGTGCTGACATAAACCAAGTCAATATCACCTACTAGCAGAACCCACTTCCGAATAAAATGGTAATGGACCTCTATGTGTTTGATCTATGCATGATGCACTAGATTCCTAGCCAATTGAATGCTACTAATATTATTACAGTAGATGATAACCTTCTTATCCACTTGCATTCCTAAATCACTAAGTAGCTCACGTAACCAAGCTACCTTACATGCTCTAATTGTAGCACCTCTGTACTAGACAAGGCAACTATCAACTATTCCTTATTGCTCCAAGAAATAGAAGCATTGCCAAAGGAAAACATAAAACCACTAGTAGATCTCTTGTCTGAAATACCATGCAAGTCTAATGGTACACCTACACCATAGAATAAGAAAATCGACTCTCCAAACCAACTACATAGTTTAGATCTAGCTCAGTGATCATTAAATAGATAAGGTTACCCAAAATCTTTGGATACATAGTGACATCCTTAATCAAGTCACCCTCATGTACAGTAAGCTTAGCATTAAGATCCAAAGGTACAGAAATAGGCTTGCAATCAATCATACCGTACTTCTTCAACATATCCAATGCATATTGCCACTGTGAAAACCATATACTCTTTGAAGTCTTGATTATCTCCATGTTGAGAAAATAACATAGCTCTCCCAAATCGTTTATCTCAAACTTAGTCTTTAGGAGACCCTTCACATGGTCAATCTTTGTCTCACTATAACCCACAATAACCAAATCATCCACATATATAGTAATAACCACAATACTTGCATCACTCTCATAGACATAGAGTGAGAAATTTACCTTTGCTCTACAAAATCAAATGCTAACAAGGTATTCTATAGTCCTATCATGCCATGCCTTGGGTGCTTGCTTCAACCCATACAAGGCCTTATGAAGCCTACATACATAATCTAGATGATTCTCATCCACATTGTAACCAGCCTTCCTTTCGTGGATGGGTGGTAGATCTATGATTACAACTTAATTACAATAGTAAACAATTAGTTCAAATCTGAAAATAGAAATTTACCTACTGATCTTGGACAATGCACCCGATTGGCCCCCAAATTGGTGCCCCTTTTGGTATTTCTTTAGCTTTATTGAAGAAGAAGTTGATTTACATTGGGATTCTCCCAATCCCTTTTAGTATTCCAACTCCCCTTGCTGTTCAAAATCACGAGCAAGTTTTTAATCTAATTCGCCCCTTGATTCGAGCAATCAATTGGCCTTCACCCACTTTGATGGAGATGGAAAATGCCCCAAATTCAATTATTTGTTGGTCCCTCCACTTGAATAGGCTAAAAAAAGCTTTAGCTGTGTTGAATCCAAGTCTTGGAGTTTCCAATTTCTAGCACGCTTCTCGAGGCTGCTACTAAACCCTAATTTTTGCTCTATAGATTAGGGTTTACAGTAGAGAAATCTATAATTTCTCAATCTCTAGGAGTTCAAATGCTAAGATCTTTGGAGCAAGGCTGTGAAATGGCTAGGAGATGAGAGGGAAAGCTGTAGAGAGAGAAAATTTAGAGTTTTGTCGCAAAGAATGATTGAAAATCAGTCAAATGCAGATGTTGCCTTGCCACAACAACTTGTAGATGAAAAGAACTGAAGAAAATCAGTCATTTACTGCTGCTGCCCTATCTCAATAGCCTATAGATGTTGTCTCCTACTGTTGATTGGTCTTCTTCTTCCCTTGGCAGCATTAGAAGTTCCTCCAATGGTTGCAAATCAGACCAATAGCCTCCCCTCCCTCTCTCTTACAGGCTGAATTTATAAAAATGCATCTCTATAGCCTTTAAATACATTTTTCAATCTTGCATGGGCATTTTTGACAAGTGGCAGTCTTCCCAAATGGTTTTTCTAGCATTTTTTATAATTAAATATTAATTTTTAGCCTTTACATATTGAAAATTAATCTAATAATTATTTTAGTGCCTTGAAAACTAATCTAACTAGCCAATAATTAAATTGGCTATGCAACTTCCATTCTTGAGTGTCTCTACGCCATATTTGACCATCAGATTGATGTTAGGTACCATTAAATGCCAATTCTCTAGTGTCACCAACTAACACTTATGGCCAAATGGATGACCCAGGCCAACAATTGGCACTAGATACCACCAAATACCTATGCGATATAACTTATAGCAAATTTTGCGTTTGACATCCCATGATTTCTTCGGGTCCCGGGCTCGTAAATTTAATTTAACCCCAGTTGCACCTCACATGTGCAACATTTACCTAATTATGTGATTAAAAATTAATCCACATGTTAAGTGAGGTTTCAAAAATACATGTCCTCATGACATAGATAACCAAGTCATTGCTTCACATAAACTTTATCGTGCAACTCCCCCTGTAAGAAGGCATTCTTAACATCCATTTGATGCATGATCTTGTTAGAAGAGCAGAACGCGTAGTGGAATAATGAAAGATACAATGCATAAGATGTACATGGTAATAGGAATCCAGTATGACAAGAGTACAATGACTGAGTGCTAGCTCACACACTCCATAAGCTCACTCTCTCCACACTAAGAACTTGCAAGTATATGAAAATATAGATAATGGATTGTGGCCATACTCTCTCCTTTTATAGATAAAAATAAAGGTGTTATCCTACCACAAAAAAGGCTAGTCAATTACCAAATAAAGAATAAAGAGTGCCTATAAATTTGGTTATGGATGCCTATGAACTTGTGATGTGACCATTTCTAACACTCTCTCTTAGAGAACATGTGAACAAGCAAGAACAAGAATACCCAAGATGCACCATGAATACTCTAGTAGCATGCACTCTATTAGATATGCCTTGCTAAGAAAGCACCCTCAAGAAGTCCAAATTCCATAAGCCCTCTTTGGAAGCAAAGTAGTTAAGCTAGCCACTTGCACCTCTTGTAGGCACACAAACTCCATGGATAGCTCATGGTGACACCAAGATTCCTCCACTCAAGCATCAACATGCCCTTTGGGTCCCCTCATGCAAGATCACACAAACACATCATGTCACTCTTCCTAGCATGAACTTGGCATTAGACACACCAGTCTAAGGTTTAGATTACTAGAAGACGTGAGCTCGATGATATACGCCAAATCCACTAGTAATGAAAGAGCATCAACATGTCATCTCTCCATTTGCACACTTGTCCCTTCTGGCTAGGAGCATGTGAGGGCATGCAATATCATAAGAGACAAGAAGCACCATCCACTCGAGCCATTATTAGACCTTGAGTAAACTAAGATTATATAAACATTTACATTGGTAGCCTAACAAAAAACACATGAGATATCATTTATCGCTTGGGCAAGCTAATTAGATATATTTCAATATCTCCTATAGGGGAGCGTGAAACTCCTTGTGTTGCTTTACTTGACCATGGGTCTGAGATAAATGTCATTGAGCGGTGATGCTCTTTCAGTTTGATAGCTTTTGGAATGGACATCTTATACGGCCTCTTTGCGACCGGTGCAGCTTCTGGCACAAGTTTGATTTTGTGGTCGACTTCCCTTTAGGGAGGAAGTTCCGTCAGATCTTCAGGAAGTACGTATGCGTATTCCTTTATCCATGAAGGTTCTTCTCCAGATTCCTGACTCTGATCTAGCTTATTTAGTTTAATTAGATAGACAGGTAGATCCTTTTGAACACCTTTTATTATCCGTGTTGCCTTTGCCAACTGTATTTTTGGCTTACCGGCCTCACCTTGAGTTGTGACTGAACCCCTTCAGAATTTCGAAAGGAGACTTGGCCCTTCCCATAGTGGATGTAGGCATCATTGGGTATTAGTCAATCCATTCCGAGTAAACATTCGTGGATACCTAGGTTCATTACCCTGAATCTAGCAAAAGTTGGCTTCCCAGCCAGTAGGACATTCACCTTAACAGTTTGCCTAGTACAAGTGACCTCACGACCATTTGCTAATTCAACAAGTAAAGTAGGTGCATCTATTGTGGCTATCCCTAATCTTTTTGCACAGATCGGTGAAATGAAGGAATGTGTATTGCCACAGTCAATCAAGGTTTTGAAGCTTTTACCTTGATATTATGATGGAGTTTGACTCACCGAGAATTGGGGATTTGGACCCTTCTTGTGAAGAGTGGCGTGAACTGTTGCCCTCTCAATGTCAGCATCCATCGATGGATCTTCTTCATTGTCCAGCTCCTTGTTGGAAACACTGGAGGTTCTCCCTCTGGCTATAACGGTGGTTCCTTGGCCATGAGCGGCTCTATTTTGACCTTGGAATTGCCCTTGGCGATGCCCTTTGCCAAGCTTGGGACACTCCCTCTTGAAGTGTCTGCGCTCGTTGCAATGGAAGCAACGTGGGTTGCGATCATTGCTTTGTATTGGAACAAAGTTGTTGACAGCATTGGCCCTAGCTTTCTTTCTTTGGCCTTGATTCTGACCCTGTGCTCTCTTGGTCTGAGCCTTAAACATACCCTTATTCTGATCTTTGTAAGGCCAAATACTATTACACCTTTGTTTGGTTTGCACCTCCTCTATTATTGGAGTAGCTCGAATGAGTGCGTCTTGTAGGTCTGTTGGGTGCATTGATTCCAATCGAGTGTTTATGGGTGGATTCAACCCAAGACAAAATTTTGACACCTGTTGTGTCATATCCATTGGGGGTGCATACTTAAGGAGTGAAACCAACTTCGAATAATATGCTTCATGTTGAGATGGCAAGCTCAACACGTGCGGACATTGATGATGGAACACTTGGCTAGATGGGTCCGCATGTCTACACTTAGCACGTTGGTGGTCATTATGATACTCACATGGCCACAGACTTATCAATTATTATATTTAGTTTGTTACACCTATCTACAGCTGGCAAAGACATAGCGCCAATCGATTAGTGTAGTCAGTTATACATTGTTTGACTTAGTAGGCCACTTTCCTTTATGTTGTATCTTATCTATACTTTGTATACATTGTATAGTGTGTGGAAGAAGAAGAAGAAATCATCAAGAAAACGTTTTGGCCTCCATCTCTCTTTTTGTGTTCTTGAGTGAGCTTCCTCTTGTGTATACAGTGTGTGTTTGGCGCCGCAGCTCAAGCAAGTCCCCCCACCATGCGATTCTTGACACTTCAAGGGATAATCTTAGCTGCTTTAAGTCATAGAATTCATTCATCTTTTGTGTGTGGTAGGCAGGTGGCAGATACCTCCCTCGCACAGTTTCCTTAAGCTTATCCCAAGTGACTATCCCTTCCGAGATTGCTTGGTCTCTGCACCACTGTTTCCACCAAAGTCTCGCTTCGCCTGTAAGCTTAAGTTTTGCAAGCATGACTTGGTTAGCAGGTGCAGTTCCTACTACCTCAAAGTAGTCCTCCATGGACTCAATCCATATATCGGCATCGGCTTGAATAGTCCTTCCCTTGCCATCAAACTCGGGTGGCTTAATTCATTTGAGATGGAATTTCTTCACTTGAACCATAGCTAGACTTAGTGCAGGAGTCGGATTTGGAACCTGCACTTGGGGTTGCTTCTGGGCAATAAGATTCTTTATGTTAAAATCTTATCATACGTTTCCATATTATGTTAATATGACTAGCACAGCTTTTTAGCCAAGTGATTTAATCACTTAACACCTTAGCTAACAATTACGATCAAGATAGACAATTGTAAAAAGTCTTATTTATTTGTGAGAGAATAACCCTTTGAGTACATTTATTTTGGATAAGTAAGACAGGCTGATTGATACATCAATTTGGGAAAAATAGGATTGTGTTACAATCGGCTACAGGGACGGAATAATAATATGGAGTGGGGTCATGGATTTTCAAGAAATAGTAAGTCATTACTTCCTCGTGCTGTTGGGGAGCTCTCCAAGCATGACCTCGCCCACAACATCTTGACATCTCTTGGGAGCCATGGAAGAAGCTTGATAGATTTTAGCAGTGCTTTCACATAGGTCTGGAGAGAGAGAGAGATGCTTGACTAATTGCAACAGAGCTTTGTTGCGTCATTAGCAGAAAGAATTCTACACGGGTCGTGTTTTATGACGTGACACTCTACCCCTATTTATATAGTAATCGGGGGAGGGGGATAAAGAGAGGATGCTTTGTTTTTAGTGTTTTTGATGATGTTAGAGAGGGGCCTCCATTTTTGTAGCATGAAGATAAGAATTTATGAATATATGGGTGATCATCGTGCGTCGCGTCGTCGGGTGCGCACCACTCCAAGGTGGCAACCAAGGCATAGACCTTGGTATCTTGGCCTTGGCATACTTGACAATGGGCTATGAAGGCTTCATTGGCACCATTGGCTATGCATGAGAAGCTCCCACTAGCTTGTAGGAAAATCTTTCTGAGAGGTCACCCATCCCGATAGTTTCATCACCCACAAGTGCACTTAACTGCCAAGTGACTATCCACTAGGCTAGTTCTTTTTGTTGGTTTATATACAAACACAGTTTTAGTAAGCTTATGTTGGGAGAGTTTCCCAAGCCTTTCTTCCATGAACTCGCATATAATACCTCATTAATAATAACAATTATCTTCATATCTGGAGCTAATTTTAAAAATTTGCAATTTTGTTTTCAACATAAATCAATTTTTGGAATGTATACGCACATTGTTTATTAAAATAAACTAAGTAATGGGGACATTACAATTTTCAATGTTTTATGAATTCTTGGATTTTTGATTTGTTCTCATTCATTCCA